>NC_140431.1:5002500-5627500 GCF_965140295.1 Lepidochelys olivacea | reverse complement strand
TGAAGAAATCCAGAGGAGCATGGGTCTTGCCTTATTCTGGGTCACACTGGGGGTCCATTTGGTCCAGTATCTAGGCACTGACAGTGGCCAGTACCAGCTGCCTGCAAGGAAGGTGCAAGAAACTCTGCAGTCATCAGCTATGGGGCTCTTCAATCTAGCAGGCAAAGTTATTACGAGATCCAATGGCTGGAGGCTGAAGATAGACCAATTCAGACGAGAAATCAAATGCACATGTTTATCTGAGGATAATTAACCATTGTAGCAACTTACTTAGGAACGTGGTGGATTCTCCATCACCAGAAGCCTTTAAATCAAGATTATCTGCTTTTCTAAAATCTGTGCTCTTGTTCAAGCAGTTATTGGACTTGAAACAGGTCATTTTAATTTGAGTTTTGTGGCCTGTGTTGGGTAGCAGGTCCAACTAGACGATTGCCAAGGCCTCTTCTGGCCTTAAAATCGGTGAAACTCCCCTCAAGGAAAGCTTCTTTCTCCCTTCCCGTCTCCCAGCTAGAGGTTAGTTCATGCCCTGAAGCAGGAGGAGAAAGGAGGAGTATCTGACACTTCTGTACCGCTCATGCCCACCTTTCTCTGTGCACCCACATTATGCTGATTGCTGAAGAAATGCAGAGTGCCTGAGTCTAATGGGTTCTGGACAAGTAATTTCTAACATGTGGCCTGTCACTTATTTAGTACATTAAGCTGGGGTTCTCTGCATGCAGGCACAAAGTCCAGAGTGTTTCTCTGGACTGTTTCAAGGAGGCGTTTACTGGGCCTGGGGAGATGGTAAAATTCTTGTAAATGTATAGCTGAGGAAGGGACAAAATGACATTAAGAACTCCCATTCTGCTGTACTTCACTGGACGTCAAGGCCATGTAAATAAAACCCCCTCTCTCAAGCTTGCAATGATGGAATAAAAATATGCAATGGCTTAAGGGCTACAGGCTGCCAGAGCTGCTGCTCTGCTGTTTATCTGTATTTCTTGGGGGGTTGAAGGTTCCTTTCGTGGAAGTGCTAGCAGAGTGCATGGGGAAAAGAGGGCTAGGCAGGTGTGTCTATTCTATATATGTTCTTAATCTAACCTCATCACCAAAGTATCTGAGCACCTTTTAATAGTGCATTAAGCAATGCGGATAACATCTTTTCGTGTGTGGTTCATTCTCTCCCAGGGGGAGAATTATGTGTGTGTGGTTGTTTTTTTTTTTTTAATACCCATGTTGTTCTGTGTTTATAATGGAGAAGGCAGGTTAAAGAGGTGTGCTGGGTATTTGGTGCAGGAGACGGGGAGACTTGTGGTGTCCTGAGTTCCTGGGGGAGTTCATTCCACAGTCGCGGACCAGCCCCCGAGAAAGCTCCATCTCTGGCACAGATGAGCTTTATTCTTATGGTTCTAAGTTCTGTTGTACCGGAAGAGCAGAGTCATAAACCACAGTCCTCATCCCGGAGCTTTAGGGTCTTTGAGATATGCTGGGTGCAGGCCATTAAGTGCCTTAAAGATAGGGACTGCGCTCTTGAGCCTCTATTGTATGGGAAGCCAGTGTGGCGAGCCGGGACCTGTTTTGATGCGCTCGCATTCGATCACATTGCTGGAGAGATGTGTTGCAGTATTGTGTGTGCCGAGGGGGAATTTTCTTCATCTCTGAATTCATTAATCTAGATTCTCATTGGCCTTAGATAGGGTTGGGTGCCACTCCTATAGTTTCTCGTTGAAGGAAACATAGGAACTTCATCTTGGAGCTGCTCCAGAGCCCACTGACGTCAGTGGGAGTCATGGAAAGGCTCACACTGTCTTCACTGGGCTTTGGATCAGGTCCGTGGAGCAGACAGGAGTGCTTGGGGGATTGGTAGAGGGGTGCAGAGCCTTCCAACCAAGAGTCACTGGGGTAAAATCAAATCCAGCCCAGGTTGATAGTAACCACTGGTCATGACTATCTGCTGTCTGTTTGGCCTGTGTGAAATGAGTTTTGATGGGCCTCAGCCCTGTTCCTAAAGGGCAAGTTACCCACATTTGCAGCCAATGGTCCCCCTAGTTGGCAGTCCTATTGGAGAGGCCAAATGTTCATTAGACCATGGAGGCTGTGCCCAGCCCTCCTGCCCCTGGAGGCAGTTACCCCAGGCTACGGCTGCGGCACACAGGTGGAGTGGGGGGAGCTTGCATAGCCCCTGCCAGTGCTTCCCCTCTTCTCTGGATAGAGGATTTCAGACTCCAAGGCTGTCAGAGCCTTTTGCCAGTGGTAAATTCACTTATAAATAAAGAAGAGATTTTAAAAGAACCACGGTTTCAATTAGAAGCTGCTCTTTTGGCTTGTGCTTCTGAAGCTCCCGCCCAAATGAGTTATTGATACAGTCTTGGGAAGTGGTAAATTGTACCAGAAAGGTGTAATGTTGAGATCTCTTCCCCTCCCCCCCTCCCCTTTTTTTTTTTTCTTTAGCCTTTTGCAAACTGAAAGGTCGAGATACAGGCTGGGATTTTCAAAGAAGCCTGAAGACGGTCAGTGGGAATTAGGCACTGAACTCCTGTAGATGTATGTGAAACCCTGACCCTTAATCCCTGCCTTCTGGTTAGAAACCCACTCAAGGTTTGTGCCATGGTGCTGCTTTCACCGAGGGCCCCTGCACCTCTGGGACTCTCACTGCAGATTCACCCTATGGCATTCAAAATAATGCAGGACTGTTGGGAGCGAGGCCCCACCTATGGAGGGGGGAGGGGGGAGGAGGAGTGTTCAATCTAACCCTTCCCTCCCACACATGCTTCATCCTCATTTGCCCTGAACCCTGCAGACATGGTGCAAGTGTTTACATTTGACTCTGGCATATCCAGGTACCAAAAGGACAAACTTATTGTTAAATGGCTTATGACCATCGCAGCAAACCCGGTGACCTATCTGGTCACGTCATGGAGACTAAAGCTGGCCAATCTTATCTGATAGGCAAAGGAAATCCCAGAAGCATCTTGCAAAGAAAAACAGGAAATGACACCTGCTTGTTCCGCTTGTAACTGGCTCGCAGGTGCCTGGGATGGACTATTCAGCCTGTACGATTAATTTAAGCAGGGGTTCGTTTTACGCTTATGTATGTATTTTGCGGTACTGTGCAAAGTACGGAGGTCACTGCTGAGTTAATGGTTTACAGTGGTGTTTACCTTTAAATTAAATGTGACTGCCAATATCAACTCATTTCCTATAGTACAAACACATACACATGCTCATTCACAAATCCCTGATAGGAAATATAATTAACTGCAGAGGCTTAGGGGAATGGGATTTGGAAGGAAGAACTGAAATGAGCCTCAAAGGGACTTGGCTCTGTCTTGGGTCCAGACTAAGAGAATTTTGTATGAAATAGACTACTGGCCTCAGCCAAATGTGTGTATTTTGGGTTGAAAATATTCACCCCTCCCTTCTCTGGTAATATTTAATTTATTTTCCTTTTACTCTGTGATGCTGATGAAAGAGGCCAGAGTGACAGTGCTGGCAATTGAAGCTCGCTCTTTATTCGGATTTTGCATGGCCCTTATAACTGCCCCTATTCGCTGAGCAAGGGATAATGTCCCATCTGTGTGCTGATGCCTCTGTGGAGTTGTGGCGTTTTTTTGTGATGTGGGCATCTGTTTGCTAGGAAGTGGATTGAGACACCCCCCCCCCCCCCGTGCCTTAGAGGTGAAAGGCTCTGTGTCTTGTTATTAACACCTTAGGCCAGTCAGTCCCTTTCAAACTTAAACCTGCTACTTCTGATTCCTGTTTGTTTCCAACAGGAAATTACATCACAAACGCCAGAAGGGAGGGATGGGCTCGATCGGTGCATTTTAGCTGTAGAAACATCTTGTTTCATGTCCTCCTGTCTATCTGTCTTGCACCTCTCTCCTGGGTAGTTACACCAGGTAACCTGCTAACTCCATAACTCCTCAGGATCTGCATTGCCAAGACACACTGCCTAACCGGGAACTGATTTATCTGCCGGCCATTCTCTTTCCTGTCCCCATGGAGGAGCCTCCATGTATCAGATACAGCTTTTCTGGAGCATGTCACATGGCCAGCTGCATGCATTCACTTGTTAAATGCCTGTACCATGACTCACTGAAAAGTAAAGGAGTACTTGTGGCACCTTAGAGACTAACCAATTTATTTGAGCATGAAAAACACTGAAAAGTGTTTGTGGTGTTTTCCTTTCCCAACAGCACAGTGATCCACTTACCCCATCACCTGCCTAAGAGAAGCCCTGCTGGATGCCTCATCCAGAGTCCCATCTCCCCATCCCTCCCTCCTCTCCAAGGTCCAAATAGATGCAAACAGAACATTGGTATCAGGAATTTAAAAATGACATGAGATTAACAAGGCACTGTTTCTAGAGTCCCCATTTCCATCCTCCCACATTTGATGTAATTTCACAGTAGCAGTTGGGAGGAAATATGGCAGAATGACCATGCTTGTGTGGGATGGGTCCAAATCTCAAAGGGACGGCCCTCCTAAAGGAGGAATGCTTGGAAGGTATTAGATGAGCCTGAGCTGCACAGATCACACTTGGATTGGAAGGATCCCAAAGCTGTAGGGTGATTGGGCGCAAGGAGCCAGGACAACAACTACAGAGGGTCCTGTCTTTCCTTTTCAAATGCTCTGTCCTTCTAATCTGCTGCTTTCTTCCCTGAGGAAATTGGCAAGGATTCTGAGTGAGGAATCCTTGCAGCCCTGGAAGGGTAACAGCTTTGTGCCAAGGTTATATTTCATCTTAGGGTTTTTGTAAGGCCTCTCTTCTCTTAACCCTGTCGCGTTCAGTGGTGGGATTTGTCAGTGTGTCCAGTTGGCACTGAACAGTTCATGAACGTCTCTGAATCAGATTCGCTCATGTCTCTGCAGCCCATATAATCCTACATAAAAGGGATTGCGGGGGCCTTGCTAACCATGTGCTGAAGCTGTATTTTCTGTGCACCCAGCTGAAACCTTGAGACCCCTTGGAAAGGAATGGCTTGCAAATGGCTTAAGCATGCAGAGTGATGGGAGGTGAAATGCAATAGACAGCCTGGGGAAAAGGGAAGGGAGGTGGATGCACAGAGGAGAATTCTTCATTCTTTTCTCTCATGGCTGAGCCCTCTTGCAGGAAGAGACCAGCCCCAAACCGACCACAATGAGGCAATTTTGTAGCTTTTTTCCACCTGGGGGGAAGCGGGGGCTGAATATGGTTCTTGCAGAAGTTTCTGCCTGAGGAAGGAAATAGAAAGGGGCTGTGGAAGCACAGCCAGAGGACGCCCATTCCTGATGGTTACAGCTGATGGACAAAGCTCTAGTCACGCCCGTTGCTGCACAACACACGCAGGACTTGGACGCTCCTTCCAGCATCCTTTGGCTTGAGGCTTTTGTTGCTCAGGTAGTGAGGTTTGGTAGCCCTCCCCCACCCACCACATGTCCCCAGTAATGTGTCAGCTGGTCTTGTTCTCCTTATTGCTCTATAAATAACCAGCTGACATAACTGGTTGCTTATAGCCCTTCAGTATCTCTCTGAGTTGCCCCGCCTTCCTCGCTGCACACTCCCCTCTCCGGGGGGGGTGGCGGGGGGTTCATTAGCTCTGATTTGTGTTCTCGTTTGGTTTTCCCCTGGCCGCTGTGTCCTCTCCAGTTTGGACGGTTTCTCTGAAGAAGTTTGACTCGCACTCTCCTGTTTTCATGCCACTTCTGAAACGCCTGTCTTTTCCCCTTGCTTAGGAATAACCCAGGGTCAACATTTAGGGCTTGGCCCCAGCTCAGCTATTCCATGTATGGACAAGGGTAAGATGGGGGAGTGCATCAGTCTGACCTTGTGTTAATGGGACCTCAATCAGTGCAAACACAAGCTTGCCCTTGTTTCCACACAGGGGTCAGCATCACTACAGCTACACCAATTGCTGACTGTCCAAAGCATAGGGAAAGCTTTACCTTCCCAGTGCTGACCAACCTCCCTTTGCCACTGTGATCAGAGAGTAGCTTGCACACTGGAAATGTTTGTCATCCCAGTTGCATGGTGCGATGGGTCAAAGCCCCCAGTGTGAGCCATTTGGGATCGATGGACTCTGAATGGGTCAGTGCCGCATGGTATAATTGAGTCTAATAACTTTGGTAAGACAAACAGATTAGGCCTTTTTGAATAGGGTAGTGAATGCAGAATAGAAGAGAAGAGACTACAGAACATGGGCCACTGTTGCTTAGCATCCCCTTCTCTCTAGCTTGGACCACACAGCAAGGTCAGTTCTATCAGTCCGTACCTTTGCTAGTAGCATTATGGTGGGAGGCTGGGATAAGGCCTTCCCTTGAAGCAACCACCTGGTGTTACTCACTGTTGGAGCCAGATGCTAGTTTGTTCTAATCTCCTGGTGATGCTGTGTTCTCTGAAGTCAGAAGCTATTTGTGCACTCTGAAGAGGGGACTCTCCCATGTATAATAAGAGTAAAGAACTCGATAGATGCAGTGGGGGGAGTCCTTCCTGTGACTCGGGAAAATCCAAGAGTTGTCACTGAGTTTCTTTGATGCTGCAAAAATTGTTTTGTCTGCTGCATGATCAGGACACTTTCACTTACCTACTTCACTGCCAGTTTGTAATAGGCAACAGACCAGAGTGACTTGTTTGCAGTAGAACTAGTCTTATGAAAATCCTGAAATATATATGGAGTCTCATTCCTCCTAACTCAAATGCTACGTAGAGTGACCATTTGTATTGTGGTCGTGCCTGGTCATCAACCAGGACCCCAGTGTGCGAGGCACTGTACTGATGTAGAACAAAGAGATGGTCCTTGCTGCCAAAGAATTTATAATGTAGTCCTGCAACCGGTTCCAGTGAGTGATGACAGTGGTTGCTGTGGTTAGCTGGCTAGCTCAAACGGAGAAGATCTCTAACCCTAACCCAGTTTAAAAGTACTTGTTTATAGTAATCTCTCTGTCTCGACCCAGAATGAACAGGATGGCGTTTAGAGTTGAATCTGCTGCTCCAATGAACTCTACCCCTTCAGCCTTTTTTGGAGGTGCGTGAGAGGGTCAACAGGGGGATTTTTTAGGGTGGCATGATTCCCAATGAATCCATTTCTGACTGGAGAATTCTCACCGTTTAATAACTGAAAGCACAGAGCAGAGACACCACAATCCACCCACTTCTCTGCTCAGATTTCTACACCTCATGTGGGACGTTCATTATGTCAGGCAACGTGTTAAGGGTGACTGTGCCTGTTTGTCTCTCTTGATCCATACCATGTTCATCATGTTGCTGGAGCATAGCATGATGAATCTTCTAAAATAACAGAAGTGCTTATTGTCTCAGAAGAGTGCCCTGACTCGGACACCGTAGGCTGCAAAGGCTGTGTATTTCCCTGCCTTTCTTTATCTTCCTAACTCAGGGAGCATCCCAACAGAAACACCTTTGGCTGTTTTTCAAATGGTATCCTCAGCGGGTGTCTGTTGGGAGTTCTGTTTGGCCAGCAGGACGGTGGCTGTGATGTGAGTTGAATGGCAGGGGAAGAGCTTTGTTGTTTGGTCATTGCTTACTTTTCTGTAACACCTCTTATCCCAGAGAGTCCTGAAGTGTTTTCACGGGTGGTGTGTATAGAGATGTAGCCTCCACATGGGTGGAAATGGAATAAGCATTCTGCTGCAGCAAAGCCTACTCTGGAGGGATTTTTTAGGAGTTAGAGAGGAAGGGGAGAAACTTGCCCAGCTGGAACTGCATGCAGATGGCAGGTTGGCAGGCAGTAATTGCTGGAGTTGGTGGTGTGTGTGTGAACCTGGGCATAACTCAAACTGGATTCTTTAAAAGTCGCATGTAGTTGATTTGGACTGGTTGCAAGTCCTGTTGGATCTTTCTGTTCTTGGTCCTTGCTGCATTTATTGTGCCGTCACTTGGCCTGTGTTCCATCCTAGCCTTCAGAAAACCACTCCTCAGCAATACACCTCAAACCCACTGCTCGCTTAGGGGTGGATTCTGCCACTCTCCTTATGCTGATTAGTGCTAGACATCCCACTGAAATGGGAGGGACTGTTTGTGAATGAAGCAAGGCAGTACTCCATGTAAGAAAGTGTGACAGAGTCTGGGCTTTATAATGAGGATATCTGTACCAGTGTAGATATAGCAGCGCTTACTCGGGGTGAAGTGTCTGGTGCAAGCCCTGTATTATACCAGTGCAGGGTGTGATATGCTTGGGGTTTGCACTGTTGTAGCCCTGATGTGACTAGATGAGCCTAGCTACACCTGCACTAATATCTCCAGTATGCATGTGTCTTTAACCTTCCCTGCACCCCCACCCTGCCTTCCCCCCACCCCCCCACTTCTTTTTTCTTCCTCTCAAGCCATGTTCTCTCAAAGTTCTGCAACCCAACCCACCACCTTTTGGGAAGAACAGGAATGGGTCAGCCTCCAAAATCCCCGTCAGTAGACTTTTTTTTAAGCAGTCCGAATGGGATGATCCCGAACCACATCCCTGGGCCTGAATAGTCCAGAATTTTTTTTTATCAGAAACTTGCAGTTCAGGCCGATCTCCTACAAAACCATAATTGCCCCCCCCCCGCCCCTCCCAACCCTGCAGTTTGTTGTCACTGTGAAACAGTGAGTCACTGGAGACTATTAGTGCTGCCTCCATGTTGCCCTTTACCTGATTTGATCTATTCATTCAGTTTCACAATCCCTCCTCTCCCTCCCTCTCACTTGCTGCCCCCTCTGATTACGTTTCTCGCAAGTTGTTGCTCACAGGTTGTGGCCTCGCTGGCTTGTGTGCTTTTCTCCTACGTCTCAGGAAAGCACTCTTGATTACCTGGTCGGAAGCTTGATGTGTGTTTTATTTTTAGCAAGGTAGGGAAAATAAAATGTGCCAGGAATATTGGATGCACTTGGGAGGCAGGGGTGGTTACTCCCCTCCCCCCAATGACGTGAGTTCCCTAAGCAGAGGCAGGTTGGGCGGAAGTGATGCCTTGTTGACACAAACTGTTTCAATGCTCAGGCCCAGGTTTGGCTGTGCAGGGAAGGGGAATGAGGGCCTCTGGCAGGTGGCTCCGGTTTAAGCTCAGGCTTTCTCTCTCTCTGTCTGCCTTTGTGCTTTTGGAGAGGGCTTTTGTTCCTATCTGAAAGGACCAAATAGCAGCCCACATCTGTCATTCTAGGAAATCGGCCGTTTGGGTGTGTTTGAATAAATACTCGGCAGATGCCCTGCTTGGCCGAGGGCTGGCTGAGGGATCAGAAACCTGCTGCATCCCACGTGTATCTAAGGGAAGGGCCTGCCTGCAATTTTACCGCCTGGCAGCTGCTGGCTGAAGAGGAGAGCATCCCCGATAGATGTGCTGGCAAGAAGGTGCTCCGCTTCACCCAGCGTAAATGCACGGGAGCAGGCTCTTATGCTGCCAGTCATTTGGAAGATTTCAGAACTGGCAGGAGGCAGCATCCATCAGGGTGGGTTGCTTGCAGTTGCCTTTTCTTTTTTATTCTGGCAACGCTTAGTGGCCCCGGCTGAAATCCAGGCTCCACTGGGGCAGTCCCTGCGCCAAATAGCTTACAGTCTAAACAGATCGGATGGGAGGGGGAACCAGAGGCCCAGGGAGGGGAAGTGGCTCACTGGAGGTCAGCCAGCCAGTTGGTAGCAAAACTGGGACTAGAACACCAGGGTGGTACCCTATCCATTAGACCACGCTGCCTCTTAGGCAGGTGTGGCAAGTGGGGTGGTGAGTGCACTTGCTTTGCAGTCAGTGGCAAGTGATGCTCACCATTCAGGGAAGCCCGGACCCTATGATGTGCAGTGGGGATTCTTTACTAGCACGATAGGTGTAAGTGGCGCTTCAGAGGCCCCGTGAAAGGAGGCAGAATTATCTTGTGGACTGGGCATTAGGAAATCAGGTTCTGCAATGAACTCACCCTGGTTCACACACGCTGAGTTTGTGGTAGAGTTCCATCACCTCTGTCTCCCCGTCTCCATCAGTAAAATGGGGATATTTACCTACCGGCTTTACCCACAAGATCAGGAAAGCTAAATCTAGTGTCTTCCTGCAGCCAACTCCTTAATAGGCTTTTGAGCACCTCTGTCCATTTTAAGGCTCAAGGCGGGAAACTTTTAATTCCTAGTTTTATGTAAATACTGCTTTGAATGTATGTCCAGGGTGCTGGAAAGGGCAGAGACTAAGTTTCTTATACAGAGTTGAAGAGTCTTCACCAACCATGGGCGCAGCCAGCTTCTTAAAACAGTGTGTCCTTGGCCCTAAGCTGTCTCCAGTTTTTGCAGGGTACCAGAAGATTGTGCAACCATTGTGACTCAGGGCCGCTTCCTGTTTAAGTGATCATTCGGCCTCCAGGATGCGGACTTCCTTATGAAAGCATTCTCATGCAACAGCTGCATTTCTCTCTGTCCACTTCGGGTTTCCCTTCTCCACTGCCTCATTGTGAAATTGTCTACTAGCTCTGCACTGTGGTGACAGGTGACAAGATTCTTAACTGTATGATATTGTGGTCAGTGTCTGGAGCTTTCTGAAGCAGTATTGCTATAAAAATGTAGAACCGCAAGCCCCATTTGCCATACGTAATCAGAGGGGCTAGATTTTTTTAAATTAATGGAATAGTGATCTTCAGTATTCCCACCTCTCGGACAGTGGACTATACAAGATGCTTTTGAGAAAGGTGCAAGGAACTCCACCTTGGACAACGGTGGAATAATTTCCCTGCGCGGGAAATGAGTTCTACAGGTTGTCTACAGTGGGTATAAAGTACCAACTAGTTAGTTCTCAGTTTCACGGAAGGTCTCCTTATTCTTGTGTTATATGGGAAGGTGAATAGAAGCATCCACATGAGATCATCCTGTTCATTACTTTGTATACTGCTGTCATGTCCCCTCCGATTCATCTCCTCACTAAGTTATAAACAATCCCATTCTTTTCAATCTCTTCTCTTATGGAGATCTCACTAGGCCTCTAATCACTCTTTGAACTACCCTTGCTGTTCCTACATCCTTGAGAGAGAGAGACCAAAGCTGAACAATGTTCCATGTAAGGATGTACCTCAGGGGTCAGGTGACCAGATGTCCTGTTTTTAAAGGGACAGTCCCATTTTTGGGGACTTTTTCTTACATAGGTGCCTCTCTCCCCTGCTGTCCCATTTTTTTCCCAGTTGTTCTGACGTAAATATTATTTATATTACAGGAGGGTGGGGGAGGGCTGTTTTGCCACAAACTGTATATTCCTTGCACCAAGAGATCAGAGAGAGAGAAGGTGGGCAGGGAAACAGAGGCACCAAGAGGTGAAATGACAGCGGGTCAGTGGTGGAGCTGGAAATTGAACCAAGGGGACCTGGTGCCCAGTCAAATGCATTAGCAGTGTTCTTCATCCTATTCCGTATGTAAGCTAGCATTTTAGGGCTGGGTTTTCCTGACTGCTGCTGCACGTTGAGATGGTTTTCGTTCGTCTGTCTATCCACAGTGACACCCAGGGCTTTCTCTTGAGTGGTTACAATTCATTTAGAACCCAAGAATGTGGCTGAGTGATTCAAATTCTTCCTTCCAATGTGTGAGCGTTTGCATTTGTCAACACCACGTCCTGTGCTGTCCTGCTGCCCGTGGTCTAAGGTAGGCTGTGAATTGGCTGTTCCTGAATAACTTTAAGGCTGTGGCTACACTGGCACTTTACGTCCGCTAATCCCCTCGTGGAGGTGGAGAACCAGGAGCGCCGGGAGAGCTCTCTCCCAGCCCTCGGCGCTGATCCCCTCGTGGAGGTGGAGTAGCAGGAGCGCCGGGAGAGCTCTCTCCCAGCCCTCGGCGCTGATCCCCTCGTGGAGGTGGAGAACCAGGAGCGCCGGGAGAGCTCTCTCCCAGCCCTCGGCGCTGATCCCCTCGTGGAGGTGGAGTAGCAGGAGCGCTGGAGAGCTCTCTCCCAGCCCTGGCGCGCGACCACACTCACATTTCAAAGCGCTGCCACGGGAGTGCTCTCGCAGCAGAAGCGCTTTGAAGTTTCGAGTGTAGCCATGCTCTATGTGTAGACGCTCTTACTCCAGAATAACGGTGCCTTGTCCCTGCTGGCAGTAATCCAGTAGATTAACTCCATGTGTAGATAAGCCATGAGATGCCTCTGAAGTTCCTCACGGTCTTGTAAAGCCTTGACTAACCTAAATAACTTCTTATCGGCAAAGTTTTGCCACTTCACTGTTTACCCTGTGATACAAAACAAATGAATACAGAGTGTGACCTTTTCTCTAAAGCAACACCAGAGTGATGAAATTGCTGACTAACCGACCTGGAACTTGCCTCATTCACAATCTGTGAAAACTCAGACAAAGGACTTATCAGGTTCCCCGTCAGTCTTCTTTTCTCAGAACTAACCAGGCCCAGTGTTTTTAAACCTTTCCTCATAGGTCACATTTTCTAAGCCTTTGGTAATTTTTGTAGCTCTCCTCTGGACTCTCTTCAGTTTGTCCACATCAAAACTGTGGTGTCCAAATCTGGAAACAGTTCTGCAGCTGAGGCCTCGCCAGTGCTGAGTAGAGCCGCACAATTACCTCCCATGTCTTACATACAACACTCCTCTTAATATTGATCCTTTTTTCAACTGCATCACATTGTTGAGTCATATTTCGGCTTGGCAGAATTTGATTGATGACTTGTAATTTTGCTGGTTAATATCAATGTTTGTTTTTAAAACGTCTTTAAAATATTTTTTTTTAAATTTTTAATTGTGGGAAATTATGAGGGGTCAAACTATGGGGGTCAGACAATTGTTGTTTAATGACAGTAGATGCTGAGATTCAAAAAGTCAAAGCTTTACAACTGTTAGAACACAAAATTGTCACCATCACACTTCAAAATACACAAAGTAAATATTGTTAAATGAAAAAAGAACAGGAGGACTTGTGGCACCTTAGAGACTAACCAATTTATCTGAGCATAAGCTTTCGTGCTCAAATAAATTGGTTTTAGTCTCTAAGGTGTCACAGGTCCTCCTGTTCTTTTTGTGAATATAGACTAACACGGCGGCTGCTCTGAAACCTGTCATCGTTAAATGAGACTCTAAATACTCCAGCAGCATTTTTCTTACCTCACCTGTCTGAACATTTCAGTGATTACTGATGGAAATATTTTTTGCCACTTTTTGTGTGTACAGTGATATTGACATTTAATGACACTTACCAATAAAAATCAAATCCTTTTAAGCCTATTCAAATTCAGTTTGTGATCCACTGTAACTTCCAGATCTTTTTCAGCAGTACTACTGCTGAGCCAGTTATTCTGGGCAGTGTTGTAGCCATGTTGGTTACAAGGTATGAGAGCGACAAGATAGGTAAGAAAATATATAATATAGTACAATATAATATAATCTAAATATGCCAGTTATTCACCATTTGGTGGTGGTTGTTTGCACTTGTCTTTATTGATTTTCATCATGTTAGTTTCAGACCAATTCTCCAATTTGTCAAGGATGTTGTGAATTCTAATCCTGCCCTCCAAAGTGCTAGCATGGTGTGGGAGGGCGCATATTTTATAGGCGTACTCTCCACTCCACTTTCCAAACCATTCATGAAAATATTGAATGGTACCAGATGTAGGGCTGGCCCTTGTAGAACCTTGCTAGATACAGCCTCCCAGTTTGACAGTGAACAATTGATAACTACTCTGAGTACAGTCTTTCACCCAGTTTTTCACCCATCTTACAGTCAGTTCATCTAGACCAGTGATACTCAGATTGAGGCTTTGGAGCTGCAAGTGGCTTCTTAATGTGTCTCCTGCAGCTCTTTACAGCATATGATATTAAAACACGGTGTGATTTGAATTATTAACCAGTCAAAGCTATTCACCAATCAGGATGCTTTTCCTATGTAATTAACCAATGATAGAATACTTGGTCAGTCATCTTGCTGTGAGAATAAAATATAAATAAATATGAAATGAAACAATCAATTCACACTGCTGTGGCTCTTCAGCATAATGCTGATTGCTAATTTGGCTCCTGTGCTACTGAGGTCTGAACTAGACCACACTTCTCTAGTTTCCCACATGATATTCTCATAAGCCATGTGTCTCAAGCCTTAATAAAATCAAGATATATCATGTCTACTACTTCTCCCTATCCAGTAGGCCAGTCATGCTGTCAAAGAAGGAAATTAGGTTGGTTTAACATGATTTGTTCTTGCCAAATCCATGTCGGCTATTTAACCTCGAGGAGCTTACGAACTGATTGTTTAATTTATTCAAGTATTTTTCCTAGTATCAGAGTTAGGCTGGCCGACCTATAATTTCCCAGGCCCTCTTCGTTCTCCCTTTTAAAGATAGGTACTATGTTGGCCCTTCTCTGGTCCTCTGGGACCTCACCCATCCTCTGACTTCTCAATAATAATTGCTAAGGTTCAGAGATGCTTCAGCTAGTTGTTTAAATAACATGAATACTTCTAACTTACCTAAATATACTTTAACCTCTTCTTGTCCTCTGAGGGCTTGTGTTCCTTTCTCCCTTGTTGTTAATATTAATTACGTTGAGTGTCTGGTCACCATTAAATTTCAGTGAAGACTGAAGCAAAATAGGCATTAAACACCTCAGTCTTTTTAATGTGTCTGTCATTAGCTTGCCTTGCCTCCGAGTAGAGGACCTACACTTTCCTTTGTCTTTCTCTCACTCCTAATGTATTTAAAGATTCTCTTCTTACTGCCTTTTGTGTTCCTTGCTATTTGTAACTCATTTTGTGCTGTAGCCTTTCTGATTTTGTCCCACTTGCTCATGATATTCTTTTGTACTCCTCCTTTGCAATTTGTCCATGTGTCCACTTTTTGTAGGAATCCTTTTTTATTTTCAGGTCATTGAAGAACTCCTGATGGAGCCATATTGACCTCTTACTATTCTTCCTAGCTGTCCTTCGCATTGGGATAGTTTGCTGTTGTGCCTTTAATATTATCTTCTTGAGAAACTGTCTGCTCTCCTGAACTCCTTTTAGCCCTCGGATTTTTCTTCCTCTAGGGCCTTACCTACCAGTTCTCCAAAGCTGTTACTTTACTTTTTGGATTTCCATTTTCCGTATTCTGCTACTCTCACTCCTTCCTTTCCATTGAATAATGAAATCTCTGATTTTATGATCATTTTCACCTGAATTGCCTTCCACCTCCGGGTTCACAACCAATTCCTCCGTGTTGGTCAGAATCAAGTTGAAAATGGCTGTTACCATGGTTACTGTCTAACTGTCTGAAACAAAAAGTTGGCTCCAGTACAGTCCAAGTACGTGTCTTGATATTTGCCATATTACTTTTCCAACAGATGTCTGGGTAGTGCAAGTCCCCCATTATTACCAGCTCTTGTGTTTTGGATATTTCTGTTATTTGTTCTAGAAATGTCTCGTCCATCTCCTTCCCCTCATTTGTTGGTCTACAGTAGACCCTGCCATGACATCTCCACTGATTTTTTCCCCCCCACCCCCAATTTATTTTCTCCCACAGACTTTAAACTGGTTTGCCTTTCATCACCCTTGGACCTCAGAACAAACGGATATATTCTTGATGTATAATGCAACACCTCCCTTTTTTTCCTTTCTGTCTTTCCTGAACAAGCCATACCCCTCTATACCAATATTCCAATTAGGAGATTTATCACCCTTCTCCTCCCCCCGCAGTGTCTGTTATGCCAGTTAAGTCATAATTTAGCTTATGTACTAATACTTCCAGTTCTTCCTGGAATAAGGTGTGATAGTTGTTTCCAAAGCTGCATATTTAGCCATCCCTGCCTAGCCATCAAGCATGTGCTTAGGTTTAAATGCATGAGTAGGTCCATTGACTTGAGTGACTTCATGTGGTTCAGTGTTTGATGGATCAGGTCAGAGGGCTGAGTACTTGCTCTCTTCATTTCGAATATATATCAGAGTCTACGTCTTAAACCCAATATTCCAATTGTGGACATTCTGGAACCATCTGGACGTGCCCCCTCTTCCCTGCTGTGCAATGCAACACTCTGTATATGCATTCCAAAATCCCATGGGCCTATATTTTGGTGTGCATGTCCATCAATTGCTTTCTGTGTATTCCCTTGCACGGAATACCTTCACTTCAGAACATTCCCCCTCAGATGTAGTCGCTTGGTTTTCCTCTCTGGCCTTCATTTCCCGCCTGTATTTGTAACCTCTCTTGGGCTCCCTTTATGCATTATTTTCACCATTCTCCCTGACATTTGCATCTTCTCAGTGAATTTCATTAGTGTCCAGTTGGCGCTTTCTTCCGGATCATTAACAAAGCTGTCCCACATGGTCTGTGCTCACATCCATCCCTTTGGCTCCCTGCTAGACTCATTTCTCCCCATCCCTTTCCCTGCAACTCTGTGTGCTGCAGTTCCGTGGTTGGTCACCATCAGCCGGTTTGGAACTCCGTGTAGCAGAACTCCCAGATTATGCCCAAGTCATTTGAATTCGCCTCTCAATTATCATGTCGGGAAATGTCTTTGATTTCCTCTCCCGGCTGAGTCCTCAGCTGAAGAGCAAACATGGGAGTCTCCACACTAGTCTTTACTAATGTGTAAAGTATGTTAATTGGCAATTGGTTAACTTGAGGTAAAGTCTAGCGAAGGCAAGCCTTTGAGGCCTTGTCTTCACTATGAAAAAAGGTGTGTTCTTACCTCATTTTAGCAACTATGAGGTAAAATCCAAGTGAATACAGGCAGTTTGCAGTTCTCACATGTTAGCAGGTCTAGGTAAACCTTTGCCTCCCCCCGCCCCCGCTGAGATTCAGCAGGAAGCCAGAGTGTTAGGTAGGCAATCAGGAGCAAGGTAGCAAATCAGAGGCTTGTTCTGTTCCCAGGTTGGACAAGAAATGCCTGCCCCTCAGTTGCCAGTGCTGTGAATGGAAGGTGTAAAACCCTCCAGAAATCTGGGGATGTCTTAAAGTGTCCAGAATGTGATTGACACCTCCCCCATGCCCCGCCAAATACCAACACCTTTCACTACACCAGCCTTCACAGCCCTCTGCCCCTCAGACCCGGTTTGTCCCAGGGCCTCCATTGCAACCTGTATTTGCAATGGGTCTTAACCTCACACCCAGTCTGCCCCTCGCCTAGCAACGTGTTCACAGTGAAATTGTGACTGTCAGTGGCATTTCACTTGTCAACTCTCCAGTCAGGGTCTTTTCGTTCCCGCATGTGTGTGTAAAGTGGACCTTAGGACAGATTTCCCTTCTGCTTGGCTGATCCGCTTCTCTGTGCAAATCATGTGTGCTGTTCTTGGGGGATGGGGCATGGGATCAGTGTAACCTATGAATGGGTTGCTGCGGGGTGGGGGAGGGAGGAGAGAGAGAATTTTGGAGCATCAAAGTTTGTGGAATTGGTGGAAACTTCCTGGATGAGTCCTGGCGTGATTCATGGCAAATCACAGCCTGAGGAGGAGGTGAGACTGAGTCAGTGCAGTGGTGTCTGAGTACGTACACTTAATTTCCTAATACTGTTGTGTGTAATCCCAGCTGCCTGTCTTCTCTGGTATCCTTCCCACCTGCCTAGATTTCAGTGCAAAGAGAATTGCAAAGGCTTCAGCCTGTGCCTGAAATGCACGGTGGAGGTCTGGTGAGAAGGGGCCAGGTGGGATCTGCACTGTTCTTGTAGGGACACTGGCTTTTAAGAACCCTGCTCAAAATCTGGTTGTTGGGTAAGTGCCGAGCTAATGCAGGACACCCCTTCTGGGCGCCATGTTCATAGCTGGGAGTTGGGGAGGGGGCTGATACTTTTCTGTCACAACCGTCTGGGCAGACCCAGATCGCGTTGCTGTTCTGTGAAGTACAGCAGGGACTGTGACGGTCATTGGTAATAAGTGATGCGGGAGGCATGCAGACAGACTAGCGGGAGAAAAGATCTCTGCTGAGCATGCTGAGAGGCCAGAGTGGCATGTGGAGAGGCCTGTATTTTGTCTAGTAGCAGCCTGGCCCAGCCTGTGTGCGGAGCTCCAGGTGTAACACCAGACTGGATCCCTCCTAGAATCTTACGCTCTGTCTCCAGTCCCGCTCATCATTCTAAATATGGCCAACTGGAAGGAACTGGAGCAACTGGCTAGGTGTGGTGTATGGGCTTCTCAGCTACCTCTGCAAGAGAGCCAGGGTTGGCCTCTGATTAGATTTTTGCAAAGGTGCAGTGAACCAACAGCTCCTTTTGGAATCACGGGCGCTGCGAGCACTCGGTCCCTTTGGAAACCAGGCTCTGAAGCTCCCATTGCCAAGCGGCCCGCTAAATAAATGTGGTTGGGAAGGCTGAGCTGTTCGGTGGTCTCGAAGCTCAGACAATGGCGCTTATTTAAGCATCCAGCATCTAGCTTGAGGGTTTCAGTGAAGCTAGCAAGTATGTTTAGCTTGGTGTGCAACTAATTTCTTTCATGCTGCCTAATGGCTCCTGAGGGATCTAAACTGAGCCAATAAAGAGACAGTATCAGCAAAAGCCATCTGCTTCACACTGTGTGTGTGTGTGTTTTTGTGTGACAATGACAGGTAAGCCATTGCTTTACTCTACCACCTAATGCTGACAAAGGATGCACTTCTCCATCCCCATCTTTCGTTCTTTCCAGAAGTACATATCTTCTAGATGAGGAAGGGGATGGCTTAGTGGTTAAGGCACTGGACTGAGACTCAGGAATTGGGGGCTTGGTTCCCAGCTCCGCTACTGATTCCTTGCGTGACCATGGACAAGTGACTTAAATTTTTTCTGTCTCAAGTTCCCCGTCTGTAAAGTGGGGATAATGATAGAGAGGTTGTGAAGATACATTCATTCATGCCTGGGAGGTACTCAAATGCTGCAGCACTGGGGTTGTATACCTAGATAGAAACCAGGAACCTAATTTGTTTTTGATTAAGTGGTGTAGGAATCTGCATTATATTAGAGATGAACATGATGAGAAAATTCCTGTAAGGATGGTGAATTTCAAGGCACTCATCTTTCGCTGGGATGATGTCTTTCGCTGTCTGCTTTTATCCCACAGACTCCTCCTTTTAAAGAGCACATCTCTTGTCATCCTTTGCTGCCACTTTTTTCCCCATTGCTGTCCAATATTTCATTCCCCACCCATGTATCTGGCACAATTTTAGCATAATCAAAATAGCTGCATTTTTTTCTCCTTTGAACACTGCTGGGATGAGATGCATCTGGTGAGATGGGCTGAATAATTTTGCAGCCTCTTCCCTACTCATTGTGTCTAATTAGGAGCCTATTGCTGGAAGTCCGTATAGGAGCTGGAGTGAAGTTAGCACAGGGATTTCCCCACTTGCATCCTTTGAGGCTGCTAGTTGGCCAAGAAGCGTTATTTGTGCTAGCAGTGGTTTGAGGCCAAACCCCTGAGGGATTCTTGTGGATCTCCTAAAATAGAAGCATTTTTGAGGAGGATGGGCTTCCTGGCTTGCTTCTCTTTAAACTAGCTGTTGCCACACCGGTTGACCTACTAGGAAGTCCTTCAAGCTCCCACTCCCCAGCTCTCCTCCCACCCCAGATTTGAAGATGCCTTCAAAGATGATGCAGGATAGAAAACAAAATGAATATTCTTGATGTGAGGAGTGCATGAGTGTCTCTTCCGTAGTGTCTTCTGTGTAATGGGTACAAGTTACTGAAACTGTGGGTTTTGCTTAGAGACCTTTGCAGTTTTCAAGTGTATTTCAGCAAACACTTGTTTCTGTCCATCTGTCTCTATTTTCTTTCCTACTTTTGTTTTTAAACCTTCTTCAAAATATTTTGTGTATACATAAAAGCATCTTCACTTTGCTAATCAGCCTCCTCCTCCTTCCCCGGTTGACTGCTTCAGTGGGGCCGCAATCCAGAGTTTTACAAGGGAGTTTTGCTTCCCTGGTGTGACTAAACTGCAGCATGGAACACTAGCCTTGGATGTCTCTGATGGTATGTGGCAAGGTGACCAGCAAGATATTTGTATGTCTTTTATACCTTAGATGCTTTCCTGCAATGGTAGAAAAGGAAAAATAGAGTAAAAAATGAGGGTGTTGTCTAACTGGGTCTTGGATATTGGATATTTATGGAGGCAATAGGTTGTAAGTAGTCTCGCAAAACACAAGCATGGAAGTCCACACATTTAGTTGAAGGCCTTGATTTAAATTTTGTTTGGTCCCAAAGTATGACCTGACCTTCAGCTTTTATTTTTAAAATGGAACTTCAGAGGTGAATTTATGAGAACGAGAGTGCTGTGCTGTTTCTTTTGATACAAAGCTGAATGTTGCAAACAGGAATGCAAAAAAACAGGTTTACCCCTTTTGACTCCAGTGAGGTTCAATGGGACATGGGCATTTGGGGGGAAGGATGGATCAGGAAAAACGAATGTTGTGCTAAAAATAAAAAAAATAAAATAACGGTCCTTCCTAAATAGGGACATTCCGTACTATACTGGAAAAAATCCCACCCCTCCTGAAGGAGCAAACACCAGCTGTCCAGCACCTCCACTAGCAAACCAGTATGATTTTGATGCCATTCACAAATAAGTTCCTGATTTCCTCTTCCAGCCAAGGGCTTTCTCTAAACCATGATGTTCATGAAGAAACTGGTGACCCTCCTGTCTTTTCTCAGACCATTGTGGCTGTAGAATGATTGTATTTCCAGCCTCTGCTCTGCAGCACTGCCCTTGTCCTCTATCAAGGAGATGCTTTCGTAACTCCAGGATCCAATTACTGCACGTCATGCCTGCCTTTCTGGTATGGCTTCAAGGTTGTTCGACAGTAACTTCTTATATCAGAGTTTAGGGAAACTTGCTGGTCCGGCTTTGTGCAGCTTGCTCTAAGAGGATGGGAGTGAATGCCTGTTCCAAATCCTATTGCTAGCTTCAGAGGAATGTTCCAGACTGGAACATGATTGACTTTCATTGTCCAGGTCGGACATTGTAAATGTATGGCATGGAAGGTGCAGTACTGGTATCTACCAGTCCCTTCCTATAAAGAGGATCGTGGCTCCTGGCCCTGGAATTCACCTACCTCGATAGCAAGTGAATGTCAAATGCCACTCTGGATAGCTGGACAGTCACCTGCCTTTTTGCTCATACTGAAGAGACTCCCACGCCTGATATTAAAGCTCTTGGGAGTCTTCCCCTGCCAAATTTCCCCATCTGTGAACAAGAAGAATTAATAATTTTATTAAGATGATGATCAAAATAAAAAAAAGGGCACAGAGTTTAAGCATAGAAGTTTCTGGTTATCAGGGAATAACGTACAGATTATCAAGGGATGTGAAGTTCGGTTTAGGATCGGGTGGCGTAAGGGATACATAATCTGCAATATCCCCAATTGGGGGTAAAAGGTTAACGGGTCAAAGTACAGGCATTGAGATATGAGGGTATGTTGTTCATATAATGCCCATGTTCACGTGTGGAGTATAATGAGTGGATACGATGATGAGGATGGATTTACCCTCATTTGGTGAGATTTAATGTTCAGTGAGTTTATGGTTCCAGTTCATTTGGTGAACCAATGGAAAAAGTCTCTGTCCCTTTCTCATAGTTGATGCACGATGTTGTTCCGGCTCACACTTCCTGGTACTGTCGGTGGCCGGTGATGTGTTCGATGTAGATGTCCCTGAACCATCGGACGGTGTCCGAGACCAGGAGGCGCCGCATGAGCCGTGCATAGCGTCGACCGATCCCACAGGTCCGCAGCACTACCCTTCCCCCCACCCCCTTTTGAGCCTCCGATGAAAGGCTCTGAGTAAGAGCCTATGCAGCTCTGAACCTTGCTCCTCAAGCATTCACTCACAAAGTCTCCTTGTGAAGTAGGCAACATCCCCATTTTACAGATGAATAAACCAAGGGTTGGAGAGGTGAAGTGACTTACTAAAGGCTATGGTGGTTTTAGAAATCTGGAGCTTGGCTCCAAGCTGCACTACAACCCAGTGGATCATATGACCTCGCCTCCAGTTATACCAGGTGGTGTGGGCGTCTGTCTCTTAATGTTGGAGGCCTCACTCTCTGCCTAATTGTCTGAGGATATGAGTAAATTAAAGCTCTAGCTAGGGATGCTCTAGCAGTAGCCAGCTTATGTTTTTAGCTCGGGGGGTCCCTAGTTCGGTCCCCCATGTGTCTGCCAAGGTGGCAGCCATCATATTGGCATTGCCAAGAAAACTTGGAAGGGGTGGGGGAGAGAGAGTTGAGGAAGGAAGAGCGATAAATTATCTGTTAATGTTTTTTTTTATTTTTTATTTTTGCCCTGGGTGCGGAGGGTTTGGTTGTCTTCCTGAGACTTATTGTACCTTTCATCTTATCTGATGCTCTTTGATATAGTCTGGCAAGGGCCTCTTGTCAAGTGATTCTAAAACCTCCTAGGGTTTGCTTTGTCATTGCTGCTTCCTGCTTTTGGGGGTTTGCTCAGCAGACAGCTCTGTGGGCGGTCTGCTTTCCCCAATAGTTTTGGGAGCTGCAACCTGTCAGGCCTGTCAGCCTCTCAATGAACTTTTCCTGCTGTTTTCCAGTGTAGAGACACTGTGTGTGTGTGCGCGCAGGAATTTGAATTCCCCAGCTTTTGGAGGAGCACATTCTGTGTCCTTCCGCAGCCCCAAGGCCGGAAGATTTCGCTCTCCTCACCAGGGCCCCGAGGCTGGAGGAGTTCTGTGTCCCTGCTGATTATTGGGGGGGCCCTGTGCCCATGCTTTCCCCCCTGGAGTATGCCCCTGTGTGTGTATATCTGATTGTCTGAAGTTCGGTGACTGTCTTGTTCTCTGATGATTTATAGATTTCTCTGGGGCTGTTTGTCACTGCAGCACTCCCTGTTTATGGGCTCTTTTTAAAAACTGGATGTGCCTCTGTTGTAAACACTAGCCATAAAAATACTTCCTGCATCCAGTAAATTGGATCAGTCTTCTGTACCTTGGAGGTCATTTTTGGAACAACTTGTTCTGCATATTCCAACTATCTTTCTTACTCACTATTTCCCACTGTTGAATCTCATGCCGATTGGAGTAAAGCAGAAGTGAGTAAAAGCAATTCATGCTTCAGAGACCATTAAACTGAGCTTAGGGAAGGGAATCGGGAGATGGTGGGAGCGCTCCAGCGTTTGTGAGTTGATTTGAAAAAGGAGGAGAGAGCAGCTGAATTCTGCCAAACATTGCTTCCTTCATTCAAAGGTTTGAAATGCAAGAGAGAGGAGGTTGTTCTGTGCTATTGTGCGCATGGGGCATAAAGACCCCCATTGCTGAGACAGTATACTGAGTGCTGATGCTTGGTGCATGCCATCAAGACCAATTCCATGTGCTGTGCTGCTTGTCTCTAGTCTTATCTCAGCCCTGGGGAGTCAGCAAACTAGAATGTGTTCCCCATGTGTCGTCATCCTTGCAGATGGGCAGGGCAGGGCAGGCTGGAGTCCTTGCTAACTTAAATACCGTGGGGATATTATGAAGATGATCGAGATCCCCTTGGATTCCCCGGTTATCGCTTCCCACTTGACATATCAGGAGTGTGATCTTAGCAAAGCCCTAGTTTAGAAAGGGAACCAGAGATGACAGAGGTGGAAAAAGCTGAAGTGAAAATAACTGCTTCCTGTAGGGTTTTTACTGCAAATTGTCAGTCTTCATATTGGTTATCTTCCTCTTTGCTATTCCTCTACTCCTCTTTCCCCAAACTCTGAGTTAGGAAAGTTACTCCTCACACCAGCTGTTCTCTTCAAAGTTGTGTTTAGAAGGCTTGTATCTTGGTCGCAAACCCTCCTGCAACCTAAAGCATCCTAACCCTGGAGGTGAGCAGTTCCTGTGGTCGGTGGGTGCTGCTGAAACACAGGAGTGGGCAGTGATCAGTTAACCCTTTCTGTACCCTGACCTAACACAAAGGGTTCGCCTCCCCCCAGCCTGCTCAAGGTCAAACAGGAAGTACAAATATTGCCCCAGCTGTAGGCTGCAAATTAAGGACGGGGGGGGGGGGCGGTGCTTCCTAATCAACACACCTGAACACACTAGACACCGTGTCCAAGTGATCAGAGCATGCTGTGGACGACAGCAAAATATTTTTGATTCACACTGATACAGCAGCATAAATAGTGACGAGGGAGCAATGGATAAGGCACCGGGCTAGAACTTGGAAGACCTGGGTTCAAGTCACAGCTCTGCCTTACTGACCTGTAGGGTGACCTGTAGCAAGCTATTTTGCCAAGTGGTATTTTTATAAAATGCGTTGATACAAGTATGTATATATAAAAGCTCTGTACCTGCTAGGGGGTGATGGTTTTATTAATTGCACCAAGCCTGCACCCAAGGATTTCAAAATACTTAAGATTGTGAATGATTTTAATCGTCTGAGTGTAGGGTATTATGATCCCTGTTTGTTAACGTAAGGGGAAACTGATCCCCCCAGCAATGAGTGGGACTCCTCCGGCCATGTACTGAGCTGGGGATGGAACCCAGTGTGACGTGTCATTCCATATTCTTTATGAAAATATGGACTGTGAAAGAGTTTAGTCTTCCCGTGAACTTGTGGGTCAGCCTGTGAAGAATGGCTACGAGGGTCCGACAGAGTCAGGTGGTCTTGTCACCTGATACTGAAACATTACCTGGGACTTCTTGTAACATTCCACTGCAAGGGAAGGGGGTTCAAACTAGGAAACAAAGGGCTCCTGCCTTATGCAAATCCTATTTAACGGTAGGGAGTGAGGTAATCCTGGTGTCAGTTCTCCCCTGCTACTGCTGGAAACAACGAAGACTGAACTGGGGGAAAGAACTGAACTCAGGCTGGAAGGGCATCTGGCCTGTGAAGAAGATTTAGAACCACATTTAGGTTGAGAACTCACACGTAACCAGTTTCTTTAGTGTATTAAGCTTAGTTTGCATGCTGTGTTTTATTTTCTTAGTAATCTGCCTTGTTCTGTCTGCTACCTCCTTCACTACTTAAAATAAACCTGTTATAGTTAATACATTTATTTCTGGTTTATAATATAACCCAGTTTATGTGATTTTTAACTGCAGGGGTTGGGAATTTGTGCATACCCTCTTCCACATTGAGGGAAGAGGTCAATATAATACATCTTTGGATCTGCACTCCAAGGGAGGTGGACATCTGAGTGCTGGAGCAAGTCCCTTAAACCGAGTATTCCCAGAGAGGTGTGTGAGTGAGTGAGTTAGTTAAGGTTTTAAGAGTCTGGCTTAGCAAGACCGCTAAAGGGGGCCCATGCTGGCAGAACAGGTAGACTCAGTGGTATCTCAGCAGATCAAGTGACTTCCCAAAGAGTCCAACCCATCACACCCAGATCTCCTGACTCCCAGCCCTGCCTCTTATGGAAAAATCATCCTGTAGAATGTAACATATCTACAGGCTTCTTTGCAGTGTCATTGTAACCATGTTGCTCCCAGGATATTGGAGAGACAAGGTGGGTTAGGGAATATCTTTTATTGGAGCAGCTTTTGTTGGTGAAAGAGACAAGCTTTTGAGCTACCCAGAGCTCTTCTTCAGACCTGTAAGCTCAAAAGCTCATCTCTTTCACCTGCAGAAGTTGGTCCAATAAAAAATATTACCTCACCCACCTTGCATTCTAAAAGGTTGTTGAAACATCCGATGGAAACTAATCATTGGATCCGCTCTGTAGAATTTTGTAAAATAACTAAAAATAGAAGGGATCTAATTCTTGCTCAAATCCTATAGGTTTGCAGCGTAATCTCCATAGAAACCCACTGGCTTCATCCGCTTAAATGCCACAGGACTTTACAATAAGATGTACTTTAACTACAAGACTACCCTTCCTTTCTGCACTTGGGTTGCACCCCTACCCGCCAATGTAGAACAAAGACAGAAATGCTTTTATGTCTCTCCATCCCTGGGTGTTACACTTGCTCTGTCTTTTTCCCTTTACCCAGGCTGTAAAACACACACCACTGGTAAAAGGAGAGTGGGGCAATGGCATATCATGCTTCTCTCCTCTTCTCCCATCCCCCTATCCTCACGATCTATTATTAATTTATCTTTGCATTCTAGTAGAATCTGAGGCCCCAGCTGAGATCGGGGCCCTGTTGTGCTAGGGGCCGTGTACGGACCTGGTGAGACGGTCCCTTCCCTGAAGATCTTACAGTATAAATAGATAAGAGGGTCAAAGAGGGGCACAGAGAGGGGAAGTGAATTGCCCATGGTCACACAGTAGGCCATCTCTGGGGACTGAACCATCTCTGGGAGCTGAACCCAGATTGGCCATTATCTTTGAAAACTCGTGGAGAACGGGGGAAGTCCCAGATGACTGGAAAAAGGCTAATGTAGTGCCAATCTTTAAAAAAGGGAAGAAGGAGGATCCTGGGAACTACAGGCCAGTCAGCCTCACCTCAGTCCCCGGAAAAATCATGGAGCAGGTCCTCAAAGAATCAATCCTGAAGCACTTACACGAGAGGAAAGTGATCAGGAACAGTCAGCATGGATTCACCAAGGGAAGGTCATGCCTGACTAATCTAATCGCCTTCTATGATGAGATTACTGTTTCTGTGGATGAAGGGAAAGCAGTGGATGTGTTGTTTCTTGACTTCAGCAAAGCTTTTGACACGGTCTCCCACAGTATTCTTGTCAGCAAGTTAAAGAAGTATGGGCTGGATGAATGCACTATAAGGTGGGTAGAAAGTTGGCTAGATTGTCGGGCTCAATGGGTAGTGATCAATGGCTCCATGTCTAGTTGGCAGCTGGTGTCAAGTGGAGTGCCCCAGGGGTCGGTCCTGGGGCCGGTTTTGTTCAATATCTTCATAAATGATCTGGAGGATGGTGTGGATTGCACTCTCAGCAAATTTGCGGATGATACTAAACTAGGAGGAGTGGTAAATACGCTGGAGGGCAGGGATAGGATACAGAGGGACCTAGACAAATTGGAGGATTGGGCCAAAAGAAATCTGATGACGTTCAATAAGGATAAGTGCAGGGCTCTGCACTTAGGACGGAAGAACCCAATGCACAGCTACAGACTAGGGACCGAATGGCTCGGCAGCAGTTCTGCGGAAAAGGACCTAGGGATGACAGTGGATGAGAAGCTGGATATGAGTCAGCAGTGTGCCCTTGTTGCCAAGAAGGCCAATGGCATTTTGGGATGTATAAGTAGGGGCATAGCGAGCAGATCGAGGGACGTGATCGTTCCCCTCTATTCAACATTGGTGAGACCTCATCTGGAGTACTGTGTCCAGTTTTGGGCCCCACACGACAAGAAGGATGTGGATAAATTGGAGAGAGTCCAGCAAAGGGCAACAAAAATGATTAGGGGTCTGGAACACATGAGTTATGAGGAGAGGCTGAGTGAACTGGGATTGTTTAGTCTTCAGAAGAGAAGAATGAGGGGGGATTTGATAGCTGCTTTCAACTACCTGAGAAGTGGTTCCAGAGAGGATGGTTCTAGACTATTCTCAGTGGTAGAAGAGGACAGAACAAGGAGTAATGGTCTCAAGTTGCAGTGGGGGAGGTTTAGGTTGGATATTAGGAAAAACTTTTTCACTAGGAGGGTGGTGAAACACTGGAATGCGTTACCTAGGGAGGTGGTAGAATCTCCTTCCTCAGAAGTTTTTAAGGTCAGGCTTGACAAAGCCCTGGCTGGGATGATTTAATTGGGGATTGGTCCTGCTTTGAGCAGGGGGTTGGACTAGATGACCTCCTGAGGTCCCTTCCAACCCTGATATTCTATGATTCTATCTCCTGACTCCTAGTCCAGTGCCTTACCTACCAGAGCAGTGATATTCAGACTGAGGCTTGAGAGCTGCAAGTGGGTCTTTAATATGTCTCCTGTGGCTCTTTGCAGCACCTGATATTAAGACAATGTGTGAGTTAGTTATTAACCAATCAGGATGCTTTTACAAGGTTATTAACCCATTGTAGAATACTTGATCAGTCATTTTGCTGTGAGAGATATATGTCAATGGTAAATGAAACCATGAGTTCACATTACTGAGGCTCTTTTGGATAATGTCGATCGTTAATCTGGCAGCTGAACCACTGAGGTTTATTACCCTCTTTCTCTCTCCTCTCCCTCCACCCCTTCCCTCCCTCCCTCCCCCCCTTCCTCAGATAGTCTTGTCCACTGCTGGAAATGGCCCACTTTGATTATCACTACAAGCTTATGCTCATATAAATTTGTTAGTCTCTAAGGTGCCACAAGTCCTCCTTTCCTTTTTGCGGACACAGACTAACACGGCTGCTACTCTGAAACTGAGATCTGAGTGTCACTGCATGAGATCTTTCCTCGGTTTCATCAGAATTCTTACTGGTGGGTTTGAGTGTGCTCAGATGGCAGCCTGGAGACTAATGGAAGCTCTCTGCCTGGGTTTGCTATTCGTCACCTGACGTGCACATTCAGAATGCACTGGGATAAGTGGCCCGGGGAAGAGGCATGAGACGTGACACTAAGAATAGGAATGATAACAGCACTGAAACTCATTAGCAAGTTTCCTGCCCTTTCTGGGTCCAGTTATAGCCAGAGGGGTAAGGAGGGAATGAGTCCCCTGCTGTCTCTTTACCCCCACGCTCCCGAAGTGTTGAAAGGCGGAGCTGATTCTGAAGGACGATGTAAATGCTAACTGTGTTAGACTCTCTCATGCTTGAAAGTGGGCTGGAGAGGGGAGGTCTAATGCTGGGTGCTCCGCTTGAGGTGCATACAAGTGGGGCACTGGCTGGGGGCTCGTGGTTCTGATGGTGATGGCTCTCACTGTTGGGAGCACAGGGAAGGAGGATGGAGAGGAGACGCTGCCTCCCAAGAGAGGGTGTATGTGGGATGCAAGGGGGGCATTATCCTTGTCACTGGCCAAAATTTCCCTCCCTTTTCCTTACTGTTACGTTGCGTGCTGCCGTGTTTCCCTGGCGCCCCCCCCCCCCCCGCCCATTCCAAAGATAGGTGCATCTTGGCAGTGCTGTGCTTACCTCAAGAATTGTCAAACCCATGGCCTGCCTGACGTAGTCATGTGGCCCACACGAATATTTAGAATCTTAGTTTTCCTTTTTTTAAAGTAACCTTGTGGTTGCAGAGAGAAGCCTCCAAATGTAACCAATGCAGGGTGGTCTACCAGAATCTGCACATGGCCTGAAACAAGGATGCTGAGAGGTGTTAACTCCCCTGGTCTGTCATCAGTCTCTTTGGGGTGTGGACTCTGTAGCCTAAAGACACTTGAAAAGTCAGCATGAACTATTTGGAGGAATGGGTGGGGATGAAACCTGTGAGTGGGGGGAATTGAGAATTACTGTAGGGAAGGAAATGCAGAGAGAAGAGGAAGGGAAACAGAAATGGGGATGGGGGTGGAAGAAGGAGAACCCAAGGGCAGAAATTGTGATTGTCCTGAAGGTGAGCGTATTTCTGCACTGAGTGAAGCTGAAGGCAGCAATAAGGTACTGAACAAGCGATGATACTCACCAAGTTCATTTACTAAACAAAGGAGTTCCCCATGAGCTCTGTGCAAACCTCCTACTGGCACCAGCCGAGAATCACTGTGGGTTGGGAGGAGTATGGAGACTGAAGCTTTAACCCCGGACCATAGTTAAAAATAGAATTCAGCCCTCTCCCAGAATGGGTTTATATCCCTGGTCTATGCAGCTGGTCAAAGGTGACTGTAGCCCTTTGCAACACAGATGCGGTGTGAGTGTACATGTAATATAAGTATCCCTCCTTGATCTCTCTCTCTCCTGTTTTTCTTCCGCCCCCATTTCCAGCTGCTCAATCTGACCTTCCCTGGCCTGCCAAATACTCCTACTCTCCAGGTGTTTCCACTTGGGAATTAGGGACAACTCTAAGTTTTGAGATCTTTCTGCCTCAAGGCCAGATGCCATGGAGTGATTTTTGCCTGGCTTCTGCATTGACAAGACCTCTGTATGTCCTGAATCTCAGAACCAGAGCTGTTCCCTTTTCTTTCAAGGCTCCTGCACTCTGCCTGGCATATTCCCCAGCAATAAAAGCCTACATATGAAAGAAACGTGATTAAATCTGGCCTTTGTTAAACATCTCACTGCTGTGGCCCAGCTTGACCTTCATTCTGCTGTCAGAAAAACC
Source organism: Lepidochelys olivacea (assembly GCF_965140295.1). Lineage (NCBI taxonomy): Eukaryota > Metazoa > Chordata > Testudines > Cheloniidae > Lepidochelys > Lepidochelys olivacea. The sequence goes on along the minus strand of NC_140431.1, from coordinate 5,597,639 downwards.
TCCTGAAATGGAACAAATTTATTTTATCAAGGGTTAATCATGCTCCTCTCCTCTCCCATCCCGAAATGGACTGCTCCCCATTCCCCAGGGAAACAGGAAGGGCCTGAGTATTTATTTAGTTGAATTGCAGATAGGATGTTTTGAAAGACACGGAGCAGCTGTTTACTTGCCTGTGTGGGTGTCTGGATATTCTTTTTACAAAGGCAAATGTCACTGTGGTCTTGCTGTACCTGTGCAGGTTATACGGGCCACAGCTCTGATTTCATTAGTAATACACTGAGCTGCTTTAAAAGGATAGATCTATTTATACCCTCCGCGGTTTGTTATAATCAGACTAACATGAAATTATTTCCTGCTGTCCAACTTTTCTAGCGGGCAATTGCAGATGATTCTTCTTTTCCTGCCGCTCCACCAGGCTTTTTGGGAACAGCTGTAAAGAACAGAGCTTATTTTTAAAAGTCACAGCTTCTGTATTGTGCTGTGATCTTGCCCAGATTATTTTTTGAAGCATCTCTCACAATGGCAATATTGCAACAGACAGCACACTGTCTAACTGTGGGTCCTGCAAATAGTAGTTTCTTAAAATGTCAGAAGAGACGGATTTTTATTGAAATAAACTATTGGAAGAATTCAAAGGGAGGTTCCCTTGCTATTCCCCCCTCTCTCATGTGTCGCATGTATCTTTGTCTGTCTTCTGGGCTGCTCCTCATACTTGCCAGGAGCTCCCCTGCAAACATCTGCAAAACGACTTCATTGTCCTTCAAATCTCCCCTTAAATTTCTCCTTTGCTGTGATGCCTGCAAGAGAAAACACAAACTTGGCTATGGTTAGGCTACTGAGACCACAGCCCGCCATGCTGACCAATGTTGTCTCATTGCTTCCTCGTACAGTGACACTATGTGCCATCTGAGGTGAGAAGCAAAGCAGGTCTGCGGACGCAAAATGTCTTTTGCTGGGAACAACACAGTGAAGGCAGGGAACTGTTCAGCTTGGGAATACCCGGGTCAGAAGACCGAGAGATGTGTGTCTCCACCCAAGCGGGGACAGGCGGGGGGGCAGGAGGGGCAGCATCCTGATTGGTGGTGCCCTTGCTGTACCGTAGAGGGGAATACAAGTGCTGTGCTCTAAGCTCTGACTGCTTAGGCTCATGGTAGATCCTTTTTGCAAACGTAGGGTTGTTAAAATGCTGTATCTGGCCTAAATTCCAAGTTTCATTTTGCCTCTTTAAATTCCCCTTGTGTTTCCAGTGTCCTACAATATTCTGCTTCACTTCTGTCCTCACCCCCTGCACTGCACTGATACTCAGTGGCTGGCACGTTCTGCCCCCGAGGCAACTGCATTGAATGAAATGAATTTGTGTGAGCCCCTGTGAAATATACCGTGAGATATAGTCGGCCACCTCTGTGTGTGTGTGTGTGTGTGTGTGTTTAGATGTGAGACAAACCATAGGCTCAGGGTGCACTTGACAAAACTTCACCAAAAAAAAATCCCAAGTACCTACAACACAATTGAACACCTCCCCACCCCGTCAGTGAGCCAGGCAACTTAAAAACCCAAATCCTCTTTAGCGCCTCTCCAGTTGTAATACCCCTATTGCAAGTACGCAGGCCCACTGTTTTCACGTGCTTGTGCGCCGGGGGGGAGGGTAAGATCAGCTCTGCGCTGTAAGTCATTAATAGCAACGGGGCAACTCCATCTTCAAAGGTCACAGGCTTGGTTGGGTGGGTGGTGGGGACCGATCTATTTCAGACACTGAAAGGAGCTTCAGCAATGACTTCCTCTTGTCTCTCATGACTCTGTTATTTCCTTGCTTTTTATAGTGTTGGTGCTTCCTGTTCTTTTATCGGTCTCAGCAGCACACCGAGCGAGCGCACCCAAGGGGGAGGGGTGGAAGTGATGACGGTTTTTTGGGGTGGGCTACTGCCCCCTTAAATTCTGTGTATTTTAAAATGTCATGGCTGCCTCCTCAGAGAAACGAGAGCAAAGAAAACAGCATCTGCCCTCCTGTCACTTAGGGCTTGTTAGGTGCCAGTTGGGTTTTGTTGCAGCATCGGAGTGCTTGTGGGAAACCGACAGTGGTGACGTGAGAACTGGAGGTTCCCAAGCCAGCCCAATATCTCCAGGGTACCAGGTCACCCACAGGGGAAATCTCATGCTCTTTCCAGTCCAGTCCGGCTGTGCTGTGTGGGAGATTTTCTTCTCAATAAAGGGGGTTGGTAGAGAGCGTGTGAGAGAGAGAGGAAATGGACAAATACCAGAGCTGTGTGTATCGTGTCATTGGGGTGGGCTCACTACCCCACTGATGAGAATTGACCGGGGCGACCTGCACCCCTCCCAGAGCTCTGCTCTGAATTTCCAGTTTGGCTGGTGCCAAAAAACTGTCAGAACAGCTGTTTTGCCTGGTGTCTCTCACCCTCTGCTGGTTGGAACCAGAGCAGTTGAAGTGAACGCTGGCATGGGTCCTTTAATGCTAGCAGAGACTTTCCTTTGACTCGAGAAAGGGGATCAGTGTTCTGAACTTGCTTGTGGCCATGATGTCATCAGCGACCATGAATTTGGTTAAGATATACATATGGATTGTCAGCAAGGGCACACTTCTTTTCTGATGGCGTGGGAGAACAAGGTGAGGAGGGGGATGGGCAGAGGTTTTCCCCCAATCCCTACCAAAAATCCTCTAAATTTAATTTCAGAAAGTAGCACATGCTGGAGTGCATTTCTGTTCTTTAAAGTGAGATCTGCTCAGCACAGGCTTGAGATGCTTTGGGGAGCGTTCCTGTGTTCTGATTCCTAGAGACAGCAAACTTTATTGGTGCCAGTTGCTGCTAAAATCCTCCGGCATGCGTGATGTTTTTACACACTCCATGAATGAATTAGAGGCAGCCTGGCATATAGAAAGAGCAGCTGTGAACTTTGTTTCAATTTTTTTTTAATGTTATTTGGACTAGTGCCCTACAAGGATAAGGTGAGCTTATCGCAAAAATGGGGTATCCTTTCTATAGCCCAGCAGGCTTCTGTGCTAAGGGGCTTGTGAATTGGCCCTGCGGTGCAATATGATTTTATTTCCGGGCTAGAAACAATTCCAGATAGTACCCACGCTGATGAAATCCAAAGTGGGGCAGAGATGGTCTCTTGGGCTTGGTCTGTATTTAAAACTTATACTGGCATGTACACATCAGTCAGGGGGTGTAAAACCCACACCTCTTAGAATTGTACAAGTGTAGGACTGGAAGGGACCTTGAGAGGTCCTCTAACCCAGTCCCCTGCACTCAAGGCAGGACTAAGTGTTATCTATTCTAGGCCATCCCTGACAGATGTCTGTCTAACCTGAAACACTGGAGACTGGTATGTTACCCTGGCAAAGCATGCCTAGCAAGGACTCCATTTATACTGGCCAAATGGTGCTTTCAGCAGGATAGCTTGTTCCACATACCCCTCCCCTCTCTCTCCATCCGTGAAATAAACCACAGAGGCAAAATGAGAGTTTGGCCGGTGTAACTGCATTTACAGTAGGGGTTTTTGCTGGCACAGCTCTGTCAGTCAGGGATCACACCTCTGCCCACCCCTGTCTGACGTAGCTATGCCAGCAAATATTTGTAGAGTGGCCCCATTCACCTATCAGGGCACATGCAAATATGGGGTGTGGGTGAGAGAGAGAGAGGTTAAAAACAAAACCAAAGCACATTTGTTTACATGCCCAAGGGTTGCTGCCTTCTCTCTCTGTACAGTAGAGAAACAATAATTGCCTCTTGAGGAAATGTCCTGTCACAGCTAATGGAGAATCTTATTCCTGTTCTAGAACTCTGTAAGATGATTTGAAAACTCATAACCAGGATCTCGCTCTCCATAGGTCTTCAGGATTCCTATCCTGTGACATCCGTGAGGATTTGTCCATAGGAGGGTGACATTTGTCTGCTCCCTGACTGTGCCTGGGAAATCCTCAGTGATTCTTTTGTTTTCTTAGTTGCTCCCTGGCCTCTGAGCCAGGAATGCATCAGACCCTTCTGTCTAATAGCCAGTCTAGGCTAGTGTCTTTTCCTTTTGTTTCCTCCTCTTCTCCCTTCCCCCTTGGTGTGGACTGTCTTTGAGCCTGGAATGCCGGTTTGACAGCCTGTGGAATGTGCCTGGCCTCAGCTGGGGCCCCTAGCTCTGTGCTGAGTGTGTGTATACACGGTGGCTGGCCGTATCTGGGAAGGCTGTGGCTTGGTGCTGCATTCTTTCCAGGAGCTGTCATGCCGTTTGCTGACACGGAGTTGCCAGTTGCAGCTTGGGTTTCTTGGAAGCTTTTCTAGCCGGCTTCTGTGCAGAACGTTGAACTGAAAACTTTTGGCTTGTAACTAGAGAGGTAGGTGGCAGTGTCACCTAGTAGTTAGAGCAGGCGGTTGGGAGCTGGAACTCCCTTGTTCTATCCCCCACAGGGAGCCTTTTCCCTTAAGGGTGTAATATAGTCTGGCTTGTTGCTACACACCTAAGCACACGCCAATACACCATTGATGTTCTGGTGTGTGCCTTTCCAAACCACTGTTTGCCTGAAGCTTGTGCCTTTATTCTCGATCTGAGGCCATGTGCTGCCGAAGGCGATAAAATTTAGACAGGCAGCGTGTAAATCTGAGCGCAGCTGAGGTAGGCGTTTGAGTGCCCAAATATGGTGAGTGTCCTAGGAAAGGATGGGTAGATACCTCTCCACCTGGGCTGCCCAGCCCTGGTGCTTAGCTTTGCCATTAAACTGAAACGCAGACCCCAACAAGAGCCTGGATGCAGAATCAGCGAGACAAATATCCAGCCGACTTAACAGCAGGCATGCAGCAACGAGCCTTGAGGTAGCTGCTGGAGGCAGGGAGGGAGGGTATGTGGCTTTGTGTAAGACACATTTGTTGTCTTGTATTTAGGAGTCTGCTGCACATACAGTATTTAAGGCTGGCTGTTTGTGCTGACAAACGTGGTAATTAATAGACTCTGGCAGACGAGCAAATCTTTCCTGCTCCCGAGAGCTGTGAGCAGCCTTTGTGGAAGTCAGGGGACTCCTTAAAGAGCTGTTGACTCCTGCTGGAAAAGCTGAGAAACTGTTCTTTAGAGCTTGTTTATTTTGTCTTCCCCATGCATGGGATGGGTTTTTTAGACTCTCTGGGGGATTTGTCGCTAATGGGCTTTGTGTGGTGCTCCGGTCTGAGGTCATGCTGTGCGTGTTCCCCAGCCAACGTTAATTCTGTGTGTTTCAGGAGTCCATAGCACCCAGATGGGATATCCCAGGGCTCTTAATTGTGGAGATTTAATGTTCCACATCCAGCCTAGCAATTTTTAAAGGGATCCACAGCAGCTAAATGGACCCTCTCAAACTTCCCCTCTGTAATTGCAATAGAAAATGTCTTCAGCAAATTAGAATTAAATCCTTCCCTCCCCTTCCAAACTTTTCATTCTTTCTGCCATTCCTCGGCAGCATTTGCACCCCTAAAGCCCAGGTGTTTATCACTTCCACTAGATGATGGTACATGTCATTGCATCTCTCAAAGGGATCTGCCCCAGGTTTCCTGACTCCCAGTCCAGTGGAACGTGCTACCTCCCACTTAGCTGTGACAATGTAGCAGGCTGTAATAGTTACTGGGCATAACTGCTCAAAGCAGCTTTGGTCTTATGCCCTGTTCTGCTAATAATCTGAGGTGATGCTAGTTATATAGATAAATAAGCTTGTTTTTTAAAAGTATGGTTAACCTGCCTGTGTCCCTCTAAGCCAGGAAACATCAGCAGTAGCACTGAGTGCATAGGCCCAGATCCTCAAAGGTCCCATGGGAACTGGAAAATTTAATTTTTGACTAGAACAAACCCCTTGGAAAATGTTGAGATGTAAACTTTCATTACTGGCGTGTGTGTGTGGTTTTTTTTTTTGTTTTTTTTTAAACCAGCCTCAGAGATCAAAATATTTTGTTGCCGTATTTTTGAAACTTTGAAAAATCAATAAAAATAATTCAAATTCACACTAGCATTTTTTGCTGTTTCTAACCAGCTCTAATTATTATGTAGAGGCCTGATACTTCTGCCACTGAACTGATGGAGCATTTTGCCTTTGATTTCAGTGAATGCCAGCGCAATTTCCTACGTACCAAAAGCATAGTTCCCCTCAACCACTCTAGGTCCAGCCTCATAAATGCACGAAAGGCAACTTTTAGCCAATGTCATTCAATAGCCAGTGCTCCAATAACAGTAATTGGATGAGGAAGTTAGTTAATGTGCTCCAGAGAGCTATTTTATTAAGAGCAATTATTGGGTAAATTGATGTAATTAAGGAAACCAGACTCGTGCAACTCAGCAAGATCCTAAATGGACCAATCCATGATGACCTTTCAAGTCTTTGAGTAGTAATACTCTCCTCTGACCCTCTCCCTGTACCCTCTTTAAGGTGTTTAGTGGTGTAGCTGATGGATTCAGTATCTGTTAATTGGCCTTTACTGTTGATTTGTCTGTAACATTGCTCTAATTTGGATCCAATGGACTGAATAAGCCCAGCAGAAAAACCTGTTTCATGAGGTCAGAAGTGTAAACCATCCCCCATGTATCACTAATCTACTGTGCGATCTTGGGAAAATCACTTTCCTTATCCATGCCTCAGTTTCCCCATTTGTAAGATTGGGATGATGATCATGGCATACCTCAAAGGAGCATGAGGAGGCTTGAGGGCAGGTCTACACTACAGCAGGGATGCTCTGAGATCGATCCACCGGCTGTCGATTTAGCTGCTCTACTAAAGACCTGCCAAATCGACTGCAGATCGCTCTCCGGTCGACCCCTGTACTCTACCCCGATGAGAAGAGTAAGGTAAGTCGACGGGAGATTTTCTCCCGTCGACCCCCTGCGGTGTAGACCCTGTGGTAACTCGACCTAAGGTACGTCTACTTACGTTATTCACATAGCTAGAGTTGTGTAGCGTAGGTGCACTGACCACAGTAGTGTAGACATAGCCGTAGCTTGCTCTGGTTTGTATGGCTCTTTGAGGTCCTCCAGGGAAAGGCACTGCATAAGTGCAAAGTGTGATTTTAAAAAAAAAGTCAAGAGGATTTTGCAGATGTTTATAATGTAGATTAGTTTCAGAGTAGCAGCCGTGTTAGTCTGTATCCGCAAAAAGAAAAGGAGGACTTGTGGCACCTTAGAGACTAACCAATTTATCTGAGCATGAGCTTTCGTGAGCTACAGCTCACTTCATTGGATGCATTCCGATGAAGTGAGCTGTAGCTCGCGAAAGCTTATGCTCAGATAAATTGGTTAGTCTCTAAGGTGCCACAAGTCCTCCTTTTCATAATGTAGATTGATTTCTTTGGCCAATACAAAGCTCAAGCCGCTGGGAGTGATGTGATGAACAGCTCCTCTGCATGTTCTTGTGTGTAGTTCAGGTCCACAGAATGGCAAGAATTTTTATGCAGCCACTTTTTGCCACTAGATGGCACCATCGACCAGAAAATGGGAACAGCTGCTCCCTGCTGGACTCCTTTTAGGCAGCATGTGCTGCACAGAGGGGATGGGCTCCAAAGGCCCATCAGTCCAACGCATGGGCAGATTGTAAACACCGATAATATGCCAGGTGCTGATGTTATGGGAGTGTTGTTTTTTTTTCTGGCCAACCTTAGTCTGCGGCTAGCTTCCTCTGCCTCCAAAAGGACGGGGGAGGGGGTTGCATACTGTGCGCAAGCAAACCTCCTTCCCCTCATCATAGAATCATAGAATATCAGGGTGGGAAGGGACCTCAGGAGGTCATCTAGTCCCACCCCCTGCTCAAAGCAGGACCAATCCCCAATTTTTGCCCCATCCCTAAATGGCCCCCTCAAGGATTGAACTCACAAGCCTGGGTTTAGCAGGCCAATGCTCAAACCACTGAGCTATCCCTCCCCCCTTGCATGTGTGGGGTCATTGAAGGGAGCATTGAGCATCCCTCTGCCAAAGTGTGGGGGGTGGGGAGCACACTCTGATGTGGAACCCAAGGGTCCAGTAGCACTCATCCTGCGATGGGTCCCAGTGCTGGGCTGAGATGTGACACTTCTGGCCCTGACTTTAAAGCTAAGTGTTGGGAGAGAAAGCAGAACGTACCGGGGAAACACTGTCGTCTGCCTTTGTTGGGTGTGAACGGTTGCAGTGTCTATCCCAAATAAAAATTAAATAACCCCTCAGACAGGGTCTGGCTTTCCCTGAGAGTTTTGCTGCTGCTGTTGTTTATTTCCTAGTTGATATGTAGTAAGTGCAGGCCTTCTGCTGCTCGTATCGACGCCTTTGGCCTTTACTCGCAAGTCTGATTAATCTAAGGGCTCCTATTTCCCAAGTTACGCTCAAGCAGGAATTAACGCTGTTGACACAACTATACACTTCTACTAGCTGTTGCTTTTGTTTTGCGTTGGCTAGGAACCAAATGGCTGGGATTGTCTATATGGTCCGCTCCAGGCATAGTAGAGGGCTAGACTTAACTCATGTGCCGTTCCCTCAGACCGAATAATAATGGCTGAGAATGCATGGGTCTCTGTTACTTTGTCCTTCATGCCCCTAGTTGTATCTTTCCCTGATCTATCTGCAGAGGTCTAATAGAGATCACATTAAAGCTTTATGAGCAGAATATCATGGTGTCAATGGCAACATCTCAGACCTTTTGAATCCAGAACCTTTTGTTCAAGTGTCTTGGACAAAATGGTGATTCTGGAAATTCTGCTGCATGGAGGGGGGAGAGAAAAGACTGAATTTTCTTTCTTTCTTTCAGATGCTACAGGACTGCCCCAAAGCCCGCAGGGAAGTCGAACTCCACTGGAGGGCATCGCAGTGTGCCCACATTGTAAAGATCATTGATGTCTATGAAAACCTGTACCAGGGGAAGAAGTGCCTGCTTATAGTCATGGAGTGGTAAGTGGTGTTGTGTGAGAGGAGAAACGAGCCAAATCCCTCCTCCCACTTGACCGCTTCACTTCTCTCAGGGGAGGCCGTCGCTCTAGAGAGCTGGGCAACTGTGGGAAATGCTTGGGGAATCTTAGGATATCGGGGATCATCTAGAAAGAGCTGGTGCCCAGGCTCCCACTGCCTCATACCATGTGTGTTCTGAGCACTTGAATGGTTGGCCGCCAACATGTCTAAGTATTGGTATCTGAAGGCCGGGCCATGTGCCTTTTGGAAAGGCAGTGTCCCCTGGAATCATAGGATTTACCCCTGACCCTGCCATCACATGAATTCAACCATTTTGAAAGCAGCATGGCTTATTGGTCAGAGTACGTGGCTGAGAGCCAGGAACTCCTGGGCTCTGACACACCGGGTGGTTCTATGCAAGTCATTTTACCGCTCTGTGCCTCAGTTTCCCCATCTGTAATATAGGGTTTTTTTATACCTGTTCACCTCACGGTGTGAAAATATTCCATAATGTTCGTAGAAGGCTTCATGATCTTTGAACTGAAACAGAATTTGCTATCGAAATGCACAATGTTTTTTATTCTAGCCCTTGAGCATTGTTATAGATGAGGTGGGAAGGGGCTGTTTGAATTCTAACCTCAGTGTGTAGGGGGAGTTCTTGGAATGACTGAGGTGGCGTTGGTAGGGGGGAAATGGCCTTCTATGATCAGGGAAAAACAAAGCCACTGAGAGATGTAGTAAGGTTTTCCCAAGTGCTCGGCACCCAGAACTGGGGCCGGAGTATGAGCTGCTGGTTGCGGAGTCATTTGGAAAACCTGGAGCTAGGTAAGCAGGTGTATGGTCCGTGGGTCCTTGTTCTTGTTGTAACAGACCCCATCATAGTCTCACCTGCCAAGAGTTCTTCGTAAACTGGACCTGCTTTTGCCACGAAAAAGGTGTTGGTAGCTTTTGAAGTGCCTGGCGGGCTGTCAAATGTGGGGCTGAGCTGGTGGTTGGCAGCAGTGGCTGTCAGGCCGGCGGTACGCCACTGGCAAGGAGCGACACAGGCTGGTGTTCACAGAAACGTCTGAGCGAGTCTCAGAAATTTGATACGAGGAGGGAGGAATGAAGGGGAAAGTATCGAAACCACATCCCAACCACAGCTGTGATTTTTAATGCAGCTGTCTTGCTGAAACCTCTCCCCTGGCAGAGGCCAACGGGTTGTCAGGGGGCGGGGAGGGGGCGATGGAGGAGCAGTTCAGGGTTTGGCTGCTGATCTGTTGCACAAGAGCCTTCTGAGTTCTCTGTGTGGGAAGATGCTTCTGACAATCGTGCTGAGATCCTGGGTGTCCGCAGGCAGAGAAGCTCATTTGTACACGTGGGGAGACGAGCAATAGGAATCCTGCCAAATGCGCATGTGAAACTAGTTGAAGCATTGTTTTAATAGCCACCTGCTATTTTAAAGCTAGCCTGAGCGTGATGGATTGGAATAGGCTGAGATACTGCCAGAATGGACCCTGTATAAGATGGAAAGTAACCAAAGAGGAAACAGACACGAAACATACATCCCTATGATTTGGGTCTGTTAGTGTCTCCATTCAGATCTGGGCGTTTGTAACTCAGTACTTGGCTGTGAAGCTCTTAGCATTGACACAGATTCTCTCTCCTTTTCCGTACCTTCAATCACATAGCTTGACACTGTGCTTGTTATTTGTATCGGGGTAGTGCTGAGAAGCCTGTTTGAGATTTGGGCCCCACTGTGCTCATTGCTGTATGGACACGTACCAAGAGACAGTCCCTACCCCAAAGAGTTTGCCATTGAAATAGCCCAGAAATGTAGTTTCCCATAGATGGGGAGCGCGGGCACAGAAAGGCTAAGTGGCTTGCTCAAGGTCACTCAAGGAGTCTGGTAGAGCTGAGAACGGACCCCAGATCTCCTGAGTCCTTAGCCAAGACTGTCCGTCCTGTATTCCTCCAACAGCCAGATGGATACGGAGAAGTTAGCTTTGTATTCAGCTATTTTAGCTGCATCGTTGACTCTGCATAACTTGGGCTAGTGGCTTCAAAAGCCAGAACTCTTCAGAGAGACCAAAGCCCCCGGTCTGAGGCCTGGGGTCTGTGAAATCAGTGGGAGCTGCCTGGGGCGGAACCCCTTGGAGCACCAGGGTGCTACTGGGCTTTGTCCCATTTGCCCTTGTGCTCAGTAAGTTTGCCGACTGCCGGTCACCCAGCTGGTCAGGTGACTGACTGGCATATGAGTTTGTGCTGTGGTGTGACCTGAGCACACAGGCTGGGTGGAACTCTGAGTTCAATGCCTCCTTGCTTGTGTGGTTGAATGTAGCTCCAGTGGCTGTTGCTGAAAAGTAGGCCAGCTAGCATTTCCAGAGCAATCTGCTCTCTTTATTGTAAAGGTGCCGCTGTACGGTTGTTCTCATGTGGCCAGGAAACCCACAGCGGCTGGCCCATTGCCTGCCGGCAGCAGAGGGAGTCCTCTGCTCTGCAGTCTCTCTTGTCTGCTTTCTGGAGAGGGGAGAGAGGGCTGGAAATGGAGGGTGTGCAAAAGAGGCAAACTTGGAGGCAGGGTGTTTTTGGTAGTCAGGGGTGGGAGGAAGGGAGGTTAATCTCCCTGAACTTGGGAACAAAGCCAGAAATGTCGCAAGATCTCTCACTCCCTGCAGTTTGTACTGGGGCTTCTTCCCAAAGCTCAGTGCAGCGACTCCTGGCCGCACTTGGCTTGGAATGATCAGTGAGGATCTTGAAGACCCGCTGGAGAGGCCGGATGGGTGGGGGAGGTAGCGGCTACACCTTTAACTCCACTTGTTTCTGTATTTCAGCTTGGATGGTGGGGAGCTCTTCAGTCGAATTCAAGATAGGGGAGACCAGGCCTTCACGGAACGGGGTACGGAGTGGACCGGTGGCTTTTTTAACCCCTTGGCTGTTTTATGTTGGTTGCTGTTGAATGAAAACTTGTTGCCTTACAGCTGGTTGGAACTTCTGCAACCAGACGTTTCACTGAAAAGTGAAGAGTTGGTTAAAGAAATGTTTTCACACACACACACAAACATTGACTAAAATATTGTGGGCAATTTTAAGAGAACCTGATTCTTTTCTCCAGAAAAACGTTAGAAAGGAAAAAAAATTCCATTTTCACTGAAATTTTTCCTTAGGAAGTGAGGCAAGATTGTTCCCAGCCAGCTCTAATCCTGCCTGAAGCTCAGATTTGTGTGCTCCGGCACTCTTCAGCCACCCTGCAGCTAAGTGTGAGAGCTGAGCTGTTCCCTTCCTCTCCCCATGTCCCAAAGTGGCAGGCAGTGGTCTCAGTTAGCCATACTGAGACACAGCCTACTAAACAGTCTCAGGTCAAAGCCAGTGGCTGGCGCTCCTCCAAATCCCTTTTGTTGGGAGTGATTGTAGCAGGTCTACTCTCTTTATGGGCAGGTCCCATGTGAAGAACCCTGCTCGGAAAGAGAGACTTCAGGCACAAGTGCTTCTTTGCCTTCTGACGCTCAGAGGGTCTCTCTGTGGTGCTCTCCAGCTCTTGCCTTCAGAGATGCACTTGGATCACCTGGGGGAGTGGCTTTACTTTGAGTTGCTGAGTTTTAAATACTTTTAAATTTTCTTTAACTCCTCTAGAGGCTTCAGAAATAATGAAGAGCATCGGAGAAGCCATCCAGTACTTGCACTCGATTAACATAGCGCACCGGGATGTTAAGGTACTGCGTGCCTAGCGGATGCTAGAGCATGTTTTCAAGGTCTTTGCCCTCTGCTTCCTCGACTCCCTGTGCCCTGGCCCACATAAAATTGTACAATCCAGAGGCGTGCTGCAGCCACTCCCTAGCTTGCATGTAAGAGGCCCACTGAAGTTAACCGGCCTCAAGTAACTCGTGCTTTTTGAGAGGCAGGAGAGTGCGGGATGGGGAGGAAGAATAGTGTGGCTCATGGCTCCTGTTGGCTCCTTTCAAACAAGAGCTGACAGCTGTACTCTTGTACTCGTGCCTCCGTCAGTATGGGGACATGTCACTTCGGATCAGGAGCTGGACCCTTCCAGGGTGGGGGTGTTTGGACCATAGGTTTTTTGTCTGGGCACTATCTCTCTGTGCATGTCTATGGGAACGGCCTCCCCAGGTCAGCTGGGGAAAGTGCCAATGCACTTCAGCTCTGGCTGGCCTTGGGGTTTCATTGCAGGTTACCTGCAGAGATCAGTCAGAGCCTATAATAGAGACCATGAGATGGTGGCTGGTTTGGCTTAGGGGGAAGTGGATAACTTGCTGAAATTGAAGTCTCCTCTACTCTGGTGTGTGGCCCTGGCCCTTTGGCCCTTATCATTTTCCCTGCCCTACAGGGTGATGTCCATTGAAACAATGAGTTCTTGTAAAAATGGCATTTCCTTTCTGCAAGAGCAGCAGAATTCTTAAAGGGCGAGGTCTGAATTGTTCTAGAATTCACTTGTAAGCAGGCAAGACTTCCTTGTTCATATGGTCTTGTATTTTCATATAGCATCTGTCATCCCCAAAGAGGTTTGTATACTGGGGTGTGATGAGTGTGGGGAGCAGGTGACATTCAGAAACAAAAACCCTCCATCCACCTCTGAAACACAGCCGCCCCACAGCAGCTGTTCCGCAGTCACATGGCATCGCTGCCCAGAGCAGGAAGTGAAGAAGAGTCCCACATCCAAATGAAACCACGGGGAATTTTGCAGAGGCAGAATAAAGTAACTTTGATTGGAAATTCCCCAGGATATTGGGGCTAAACACCCCAGTTGGCAACAGATTTACAAGTTGCAAAGGTGCATGCAGTTCCCTGAAAGACGCAGCTTCCTGGTTGAGCAGATTATGGTGTGGGAGGGGGTGGAGAGAGAGCTGTCAACAAAAGCATGAAAACTGAAGATCTAAAATTGTGTCGGGAAAATCAGTGCAAGTTGCCTGAATAGTACCAAGCCCCAGGGGCCAGGGATGGGCTCAGGCTTTGTGAGACTTGCCTTTCCCTAATGATCATACAATTCCACACTGCCAGTGTCCGCACCCCTCCTGTTAGCTCTTCAGTGTCAATTGGTGTGGGAGACAGTGCTCTCTGCAGAATATCCCAGGTCTCATTCACTGGCTTGTAACAAATCTCAGAAGTTGTAGATCCTTACTATGTGTTGGGGTTTATAGAACTGGCCTGGAAGTCCCACTAACCATGCCATATCTTCACACTTCTGCTTCTGGACCTAGCTAGGATCTGGAAGGCTCAGGGGTGCGAGTGGGGGGAGAAGGGATGATTCTGGGATCTCTGATACAGAACCCACTTCAGCTGTTTCAAATCAGGTCTTGCCCTAGGGGGGAAAAATCAGTCAGCAAGGTGCCAAGAGTTGAGCTGCAATGGGGTGGATTGAATCCTCTTTGGCTCACTTAGAACCATATGGCTCCCATTGATATGTTCATAGTCAAATTTTCAGTGACTCTGACATGCTAGCACTGTTCTAATGCTGCCCTTGGCTATGCGGGAGGTAGGAGCCCGGAGGACTTGGCCAGCACTTAGTTTGCTTTTTATTCGTTGTGTTTTCACAGCCAGAAAACCTCTTGTACACCTCAAAAAGGCCCAACACTGTACTGAAACTCACCGACTTCGGCTTTGCTAAAGAAACCACCACCCACAACTCCCTGGCCACACCGTGCTACACACCTTACTATGTGGGTAAGTCATGGGAAGCTGACTCGCCCCCTTCCAGGGAATGGGGATTGCGGGCATCCAGAATCTCCTGTTATTGCTGCTATTTTGTGCAAGGAAGGCCAGGAGCTGTGGATTCAGAGGCTGTAAGGCCAGAAGGGGACCACAGTGATCGTCTAGTCTGGCTGTCTATATAACACAAGACAGAGAACTGTACCCAGTAATTCCTGCATCAGGCCCATAACTTCAGTTTGAACTATAGCTGTAGCGAGGTGTAGGGCTGGGCCTGAGAAGCAGAATGCTGATCCAGACAGTACCATTGCTTTGGGGTGTTCGGATCTGAAATTTAGGTCTGGGCTCCAGAGCTGGAAGGGCTGTGGGTTCCGATCCCAGCTGCCATGTTCAAATCCAAACTCCTCAGCTGGGCAGCCCAGAGGACTGGTTTGATGGCACATGCCCTGGAGATCTGTTCCTCTGTGGTCCCTGCTCCAGAGCTGATGGTGACAATTACAACCAGGTGTATTCCAAATGTTACCCCAAGTGCCGTGCCAGGTGGGGTAAGCAGGGCAGGGGCATGTGTGTATCTCTTTCTGCAGTGCACCTAGCACACATCAGGGCATTGTATAAACAATTCAGTGTGGGCACGTGAGACTCTCCCTTGTACTTGCCCCACACAGCTCTGTGAATGCCCCTCTTGCCTAATGTGTAGCACCCCTTGTTAGTCTAGTCCTGGCTCCCCACTGCACAACATGGCTAGGGGACTTATATAATTAGGTTCTTTCCAGGAGTAGGGCCTCTCTGGAGCACGCTGCCAACTGTGCTAAGCTGTGTCTACTGTCAAATGGCTCAGGATTGGGGTGGTTGGTCCATCAAACTCATGGTCTCAGCCTGCATTAGAGCTCCTCCCTCCAGAGGTGTCACTTCTGTGTTTAACCCCATAGCCTCCTTGCACAACGTCTCTGACTGCCTTGTGAACTTCTTTCTTTCTTTCCCCAGCCCCGGAGGTGCTGGGCCCGGAGAAGTACGACAAGTCCTGTGACATGTGGTCCCTGGGCGTCATCATGTACATTTTGTAAGTAAGCAGTTTCCCCTGTACCATCCTGATGAGCATTGCTCATGCATAACCCAGGGCTGCAGCTTCCACCCTTTCAGTAGCTGTCCCCGAGCGGGCTTGCATGGCGCTCCCTGGGTGAAGCACACAATGCCCTTTTCCCTGAGTCTGGCCAAGCAGCATGCCGGGAAGGCTGCACTAGGCGCAGTCGTGAACATCTGACTTCCTCCTCCTCTGCTGCCGAAAGACACCAGCCTGGGATGCCCCGCCTTGCTGTTCAGTGTGTGCTGACTGACCCAGTCCTACCCAGGACAAATGCCTCTCTGCAGCAGTGAAATGATTGTGGATATTAAAGATGGGGGCAAACCTAGTGGGTCACGTAGCGCACGTCTACGCTGGAATAAAAGACCTGTGGCACGTGGACAGCTGGCTTGGGATGCGGGGCTATCAATTGCTGAGTAGATGTTTGGGCTCAGGCACCCCTCACCTCTCTTGGGGTCCCAGAGCTCAGGCTTCAGCCCAAGCCCATACATCTACACAGCAGTTTTAGAGCCCTGTAGCCCAAATCCCGCAAGCCTGAGTCAGCTGAGCTGTGCCAGCCATGGGTGTTCGTTTGCTGTGTAGATGTACCTTTAAAAATCTGGCCTCTAGTCTCTCTGGTCCGAGCCAGTGCAGGATTGTTCCCTGTCGTACAGTGTCTGTCTATTGCTCAGCCCGGCCTATTTGCAAAGCAATGGGGTCCCCGCGTGTCCTTTGCGGAAGTATTGCAGAGCCAAACAGATCTCCCTGCTGGTGCGTTTTTCTTGTTTTAGGCCTAAAATTTCCCCTTTCTTAGAATGATCTCATTACCCTTAGAGTCCCCTAACTGCCTCTCCCTTCCTGCCCCTCCTTTGCTGTCACTCCATCATGTTATGCAGACAGATGTCACCCGTGTAATCCTTTACAGCTGTCTCCCTCTCATAGAGGTAGGGATAACCCACTTCAGCTATGCAAGGATGCTGTTGGACAAGCTAGCCAAAACTGACTTCAGATTATAATATAAGCAAGGAAACTTTATCTAGTAAATTACTAATGCAGTGTAAAGGATTTCCCCTCTGCAGATCACTTCATTACTTTCTCTCTCTTTGGCTTAGGCTATGTGGGTATCCTCCTTTCTATTCCAACCATGGTCTGGCCATTTCTCCAGGCATGAAAAAACGGATCCGAATGGGCCAATATGAATTTCCCAACCCTGAGTGGTCAGAAGTGTCCGAAGAAGGTAAAAGCTGTGGCAGCATGTCTGCTCCATGACCGTGTGTGTCCCTGCTGCCCGAACATATTGCTCTGTTTAAAAGTGTCCGTATCCTGGCACCTGCAGAAGCCGTGCCTGGACCGCCTGCGGTGAAATCCCAAGGGACTGGTTCTGATATTGGCAGTGTGGTTTCCCTTTCCTGGGGCGTGTCAGGCTTGCAGCTATCATGCCCGATGGGAGAGCTCAGCCTGTGTGTGTCTGCGATCCCCAGTTGTAGAACAAGGCCTTGCCTAGAGTGGGACTTGGCCCTGTGGAGCCAGCGGTGTAGTTGCACTGGTGTAGACCCCGAGTGTAGACAGGGGAAGCTGTGACTTACACTGGTGCCATGTAGCCCCTTTGAATAGTGGCTTTGCCTGTCTGTACTAGGGGTAGCACCTGTTAATTCATGGCTGCTGCATTAATGTCTCCTCCCCCCCCCCCCCCCACCATGGTCCTCCAAGGGCACCCCCTCTCCAGTTCCTGGCTCCTCGGCCAACACGTCTTTTGAGAAGATCTGCATCTCTCTCCCTTCTGACTAGGGTATTTCCAGGCTATGTGGCTCCCTGCCTTCATCATGTTATTCCCCCCAGAGATAGGCTGCCCAAGCATACCTGTCTGCTTTCTCTCCAGAGACGGTTAACAATGAGGCTGCCCAGAGCTGGAAATACCACACGGCTCTTGTTATGCAAGTCTCTTTTATTCTTAAGGTAAAAATGTTCCAGGGAAAACATGTTAAAAACAATTCCCGCCCCCCTCTCCCCCCACACACTTACTATTAAGCTTAGCAGAGTTCACCCCAATCCAAACAGGGGTTCTGGCAGGAACAGTCCTTCTGCACCCCAGCCAAATGGTTTCAAGTTCAGAACAAGTTTAGAACAAGCACACAGTCTGATGTGCCCTCAGTGGGCCCAGTCCTTCCTACTCTTCACTAAGGATTGGGGTCCTCTGTTGACCAGGGGGTCTGTCTGGTTGCTGGATCAGGAGGAAGGCCCTGAGCCTGGTTAAAACGAAGCTATTTATCCAAAAATCCTTTCTTTGTCTTTTGGTCCCTTGAGAATCCAGTCAGGACTAGTCTAGGTGCACCTCTCCATGGGGGTGGCTTCAAGGGGCTGATAAGGAGAGGTGTTACTTTAGCATCCCTCTCCTCCTAGAGAAGGTACGTACAATTCTCCATAACACTCGCACAATTCCCTGTTTAATAACAATGGACTCCAAAGGTATTAACCCTAATTTAATAAGGTTTAGTCGAGGATATTACAAGATACTATCCGTCTGCAACAGCACCAATGGCTTTAACTGGGGCAAATCCCTGGTGGAGATGAGGCCGAAGAGACCAGCAGAGGTTCTGGTGGTTGCTAGGGCCTTGCGTACCCTTGGGGAGAACATATATATTCTAAGTGCTACTTTTTATTAACACCTCCCTACCTCCCTCTACAGTTAAACAGTTGATCCGGAACCTGCTGAAGACAGATCCGACCCAGCGCATGACAATAACGGAGTTCATGAACCACCCCTGGATCATGGTAAGTGCGTGGCTTTCTAGAGGCGAGACATGGAGCCTCAGAAATGTGGCAACAGCTGGAACTGAGAAACGGGACTGCGGGGAATTTTATTGGAGGCTCATCCTTTGTCTCTCTTACCCTCCCCTCTAAAGCAATCGATGCAGGTGCCCCAGACGCCGCTGCACACTAGCCGAGTCTTGAAAGAAGAGAAAGACTTGTGGGAGGACGTCAAGGTAAAAACTCTGAATTGCTTCTGCCCCTGACCCACCTCTGTTCCAGCAGGCACAGCTTGTACAGCCTGCTCTCCAAGTGCCTCATTTCGGTGGACATAAACATTATGCTTGGCAAGGCTGGGAGGGAGCCTTTGGGAACTGGAGCCAGGTCACTGGCCCCAGTCCTGCCAGCTGTACCCTGCTTCCCCTCCTCACCCCCACACCCGAGTAGCTTGCCGGATCAGGGCATTGATTGGCTGTACTAAATGGAGCGCTAATAAAGAACGCTTCCTTACCCAGAAACTGCATGGGAGAGAAGAGAGTATTGGGAGGGCCGAGCCCGGTTCTATTCGAGTCCTGGAAATAGGAAATTAGTGAAATGAAGGGTCTGGAATAATTTTGTATCTACGTGGTAAAAAATAGAAAAACTGTCAACTCCTGATTCGTGGTCATGCAAAGCCTTTTCTTCACTCTTCCCCGCCAGCAGCCTTGTTGTGGTTTTGTCCCTGGCTGCGCTAGTAGTGACTGTCTTGTTACTGTAGCATGTTTTTTGGCCGGATTGCCAACCCGACCTGGAGGCACGAGTGGATGATTGTCTTCGTGGCCTCTTCAGTCCTCTGTGCATCTTCTGAGGCTGCTAATAAAGGTGTTTCTGTCTGTGATGTGAGCATGAAGGCCACCACCTAAATTCACTTGCTGTGGACCACTAGACTGCTGCTGGATAGTAACAGGGATCAGGTTGGGGAACGACTGGCGCTGTGTTGTGTTGGAAAGGGCTACTTGTCCACTAGCAAGCAAGCCACAGACCACTAAGTTGGAATGCTTAGTGGTGTGTGAAATCATTTGATCCAAGGAACAAAACCTAGATTATAGGGTGAACAAGAGCCAATGGCTGGACATTAGAAGCTAGACAAATTCAAGTGGGAAACAAACCACAGATTTGTAACAGTGATGGCAATGAACCATTGGAACAACTTCCCAAGAGACGTGGTGGATTCTACATCTCTAGACTTAAAATCAAGCTTGGGATGCCTTTCTAAAATGATGTGTGTGTTCAACGACATGAATAGAACCATTGGGTGAAAGTCTCTGACTTGTGCTATGTGGGAAGTCAGATGATCACACTGGTCTTGTCTGGCCTTAGGATTTATGAATGTCTTGGTTAGGGGTACACGTGTGTGTGGGCATGGACAATGGACATGGGTACACGCATGGGCCCAAGCCCATGGGTTTTAGCACTAATGTCAGATGCCCCCATTGTTAACCAGGCCCTGTATTTTACTTGGTGTTTCTAGGAGGAAATGACGAGTGCCTTGGCCACCATGAGAGTAGATTACGAACAAATTAAGATAAAGAAAATTGAAGACTCCTCCAACCCTTTGCTAATGAAGAGACGAAAGAAAGCGAACCCCTCTGAGCCGACAGCACTCCCCCACTGAGGGCCCCCTCTGAGCCCTGCCTGACCGTCGAGAAAGCAATAGTATATATATATATATATATATGTATGTATATGTATGTGTATATATATATATATGTATATATTTTTTTTTTAAGAAAAGGACAAAGACGGACTTCATCAAACACGTGGAATTCCGACATTTATACCAGACGTATTGTTTCTTAGCTCCCCACCCGTGTTTGTGGCCTTTTTGGCGCAGGTGAGGAGATGACCCCTGTGAGAGACATATCTTTATTTTTGGCCTGAGAGTTGAACAGCTCCGGTAATTTGGTTTTTTTTTTTTTTTTTTTTGTTAAATATTTTTTTCCTTCTTCCTTACAAAGACATGGAAATTCCTGTGGTGACCTTTTTAGGGTATATAATATATAAATATTTTTTAAAACTACTGTAAAGCTGAAACCCAGACAGTATGTTCCCCGTGCGAAGCGCTGGCTAGAGACGAAGGCTTCTGGCTTTTTTGCCTAGTGCTGATGGATTAGCCCCTCAGGTGAGCCTCTGGTAAACACAGGCTGAAGCAAAGAGGCTCAGGGAGAGGAATATACTTAGTCCCTTCCACGCTCCTTTTCTTAACAATTTCCCTTCAGGGGCTCGTGGTCCGGGGAGAGGGGGGCGGGAAGGGGAGGTCTTGGGTGTGCCTGTGGATCTGGAGCACCTTTTCAGGCCTGGAAAATTTCTTTTTAAAGGTGTCGTGGCACAAATCCCCACTAAACAGAAAGCCTTGGCTCTAATGGTCCATGCACAGGGTTATTGTCAAGTACCATTGTGCGTGTTTGGGCTGTGTGTATGTATACGTCTGGGGGGCATGTCGTTTGTATGTGAGCACATGGATGCACGGGGGTGTTCTCTCTGGATGAATATGTGGGGTCTGTAAAATGCCTGGAATTCAATTCTAATCTCAGGGGGCTTTGTGGGGGAGGGATGTCGATGCCTCTAACAAATTCACTACAGCCACCCCAGCCTTCGTGGGATTAGACCAGAAGCACCTAAAGGAGATGCCCCATTGTCCAGTTTTCGTGACTGTCTCATGCTGTTAGGGCCGAGCCCTTTGCAGGGTCCTGCCCTGTCTTTCTCTGGGCTCCTGTGCTCTTGGCTCGCTGTGCTGAACACGGCAGTCCAGAATTACCACTTAGCATCAAGCTGCACCTCTTCAAAACTTGCAGCAGAGGTGAAAGCAGACATGGACGAGCCCCCCTGCAAGTCCCTCTCTCCTCAGGGGGCCCCAGCACTTACCATTGAGCCTGTGGGAGGCCGAGCCCCTTCACTTACCCCAACTAACCTATTCCTGCCCCACTTCGATGTGGGAAACACAGTTACCCCGCATCGGGGAAGCAGGAGTCAAATGGGACACTTCCTACCCCGCTTCTGAGCCATCTGGCTGGTGACTGCTGTGGATTTCAGTGCCTGCAGTGCTGCAGCATTTCCTTAACTCTTTGGCTGTTGCTTCCCCCCGTGGCAAGAAGCCACTATGGGACGAAGCCGGTCAAGCTCCCACCAAGAAATCCAGCTGACTCAGCCATGGATGGGAGAAATGGGGAATGTATCTAAAAGATCAGTTGGGCTTCAGTCTTGTTCAGAGCTTCAGCTGGGATTTGAGCACTGACCCCTTCCCTTCCTTCTCTGCCCGGCACCCCGGGCTCACGGTGAGCTCCCCTCTTGAATCCCCTCCCTGTTTGCCCACATGCTACCAAAGGGGAAGGCAGTCCCTGACTTCATCTACACCCCCGCCACCTCTCTGCTCCTGGTGGTGTTTGGTGTTTGCAACCGGTCTCTACTCCTGGGAGCAGAATAGCTACCCGAAGTCTTTAGTCTGATTTCTCCCCCCCGCCCCCTTGTCACATTGTTTCACTGCGTTTTAATGTGTTCAAACAAAAAACATTTTTTATGGAAATGTTTAGTTTTTAGGTGACATTTTAGGCACTGTATGGAATTTGAATTTGTTTTAAAGACAAGTTTTTTAATTTTATTTTATTTTATTTTTGTCTGTTGGCTTATACTAATCCTTCTGGCCTGCTTTTCCCTCTTTCAGATTAAAGACACTTCATGCGTCGTGCAGTCTTCTCCTTCTTGCGTGTGTGGTAGAGTGGCAAGCGGCCTGTTACTCCAGATTGGCTGCTGGTGATCTTCACGGTGCAATACTCAGGGCTTCATTTTTTCCCACAGAGGGGCTGAGCACAATGCTGGGTGGGATTCCCCCTGGGTCTGAGCCAAAGCTGAGTAAAGTCCAGGGAAAAACACATAGACTCCGGCTCAAGCTCTCCAGGCACAGGGCCTATGCACCACTTATTTTGACGACTTGAGTGGGATTGGAGTGTGCATTGACCTTGCTCTCTGGCTGTTCGCACAGGGGTGGATTTTACTCCATTGATTTCAGTTGGAGCTGTGCGGGTGCTTGGTTTTCCTGCAAATCAAACCCTGATGTGGCCATTGCCACTGCTCTGTGCAAGTGGGACTCCGGTACCCCATGTGAAGCTCAGAGCAGGTTTCAGGCCAAAGTGTCTTCATTTGCCATTTACTGTGGCTAAACATATACCGGTTCAAAAAAATTTATTTTTTTCCTGCATCATGCTGCGCCCCTGGACTCTGATTCTCTCCCTCCCTCCCCCTCTGCAGTGGGGATGGATTTTGCTCAGAGGCGAGGACAGTCCTCCTGGCTGGTGCTCAAAGCAGTAGAATTACACGGGTGGGTTAGCTCAGGATCACCCCCTTCCCCTGTCATTGTGCATGGAACATTGCGCTGCCAAACCCCTTTGGTTGGGGGCTGGGTGATTCGGGGCCCAGTGCGAAGTTCTGATCCGATTATTGTGAAATGGGGGGAGTGGGGAGGGGAAAGGTGTATGCACTCACATTCTTACGAAGTCTTTGCAAGTGGCTTCCTAGCTCACCCACCCCACGGCAGGACAGGTGCTGGACCTGGACCGAGTGGCAGCTTGATGGGACATGGCTTTGGCAAGTAGCATCGAGCAGTACATGGAAGAGCCAGCAGAGGGAGTTGTTCATCCAATATTGGCTCAGCTGCCTGTAATTGTTAGTTTGATTTTTTTTCAGCCACATCTGAAGCTGGGGTATAGAAAGGGGAAGGGGGACTAACTGTGCACCGGAAGGGGGTCTCCTCAGATGCTCGCAGGCCAGCTGCAGATCCTGGGAGAAAAAGCTCCTTTCCTCCTTGGGATTCATTTGCCAGCTCTCTTTGTATTGGTTTTTGGAGAGGGGACACATCACGGGACAGCAAAAGGCAATTAGCAGTGCAACTGGTGCTGGTCTTTCCTTCGGCTGGGAGAGGACTGAGCGGGATCTGAAGAAAGTGACCGGCCCTGCTGACGGGTGAACGTGGCCCCTCATGCCATTCAGCTCTTAGGAAACTCTCAGCCCTTGGGAGGCTGCTGCTGCTCGGCTCAAAGCTCTCTCTGCTGCTGCCTCTGATGCAGGCACCCCCGTACACACAGCGCTGGGGCTGCCTTTGCAGCAGCTCTCTCCGCCCTTCTCTTTGGCGTTTGCTGAGTCCTCCTGCTGCGGCCAATGACGTGAAGAGGAGAAAGTCCCGGGGTCCACCAACACCCTCCTGGGCTTCGGCCAATAAAAGTCCGATGAGGCTAAATATATGACAGTGAGGCGCTTGGATGCTAGGGTGTTGGGAGGCACACAAGTACCTAAGAGGGACATGGGGTGACCTACGCAGGGCACGGTTATTTCTCTCCCAACCGTTGCTTTTTAATCTGAACCTGTCACTTTAGTTCTTTGCTTCCGTCAGGAAATTCTGAGGAAACTGATGGGACAAAGGCCAGCCTGGCAGTGCTGGGTTTTTATAAGACAGTACCAAGCGGAAGTTGAGTGCAGGGAGCAGCCATGGCTGTGGTGCAGGGCAGAGAGCCCTTTGGCACAATGCTGTGGACTATCAGAGGTCCGTGGGTATGAGCTCGGCGGAAGGCTATGGGCCAGAACAGCCCCCCACTCACTCTGACTTTCAGCTTCCCACTGGCTCAAGAGTGTTGGGGGGTGCAGAGAGGGGGTTATTTTTGAGAGGTTTTCCTCATAATGGCCCCCACCCAGTCCAGTGCAGGACACTGGACCCTGTGCAGGGAGAGCTCCCCACACTGTGCAAACCAGACACGGCACTAAACCCAGCCTCCAGATCTGAACACCTCTGAACTTTGAGAGAGACTCAGAACATGATCTGGGCTGTTTCATGCACCTCTGCCGCTGCGTCTCGCACCTGACCCAGAGCATGTCCTGCTAATCCAGCCCCGGCCACCCCTACGGCTTTTCCATTGCACCTTGATTCTGACCTGCAGTGCCCCTACAGCTCAGTTAATCCATCTAAATCCTGGACCTGCAGCAGCCCTTGGCATCCTATTCCTGGGTCCTTGCACACCTGCGATTGAGGCAGCTCTAGTTTGACCAGAGAAACAAGATGCTGTCATCAGGGGCCACCTAATGCATCTTAATTCAAGCGTACACGCCCTTGTGGTTTTGCTGTTGGCCCCCACCACAGCTAGCTGTGTCACTACGCCTCAGTGCTAACCTGCCAAGCTCATGTTCGTTTTCCTCATCCCATAGCTTCTGGAGGTGTTGCCGTCAGTACCTGCCTGGCATGATTTTTTTTTTTTATTGTCTCCACCCCAAGTCTTGTAGCTGTGGGCGAGCACTTGCCAGCGTGGGTACATGAAAGGGCTGCCCATGAGCTTTGCCAAACCACAGAGAGCAGACGCGGTGGGAGGAAGCAACGCAAAGGGCTTTACGTGATTTGTATGATTTCACTTTTGGAGACTGGTTACTTTTTTCTTTTCCGTTCCAGCCAGCAGGGATTGACGCAGCGGCGTATTAATGCCTAGGCCGACAAATTTGCAGGGGTGGCAAATTTATAACAGTAGCCAGAGGCTGCTTCCCCCGGTGCTGGTTCACGCCCTCCACCCCCGGTCCCGCCCCAACTCCATCCCTTTCCCGCCCTCATTCCCTGCCCCTTCCCTTTCCCTACTGGTCCCCTTCCCCAAATCCCCGCCCCAGCCCCGCCTCCTCTCCTGAGGGCGCCGCGTTCCCCCCTACTTCCTGAAGCTCTTTTGTGCACAAGCACTGTCAGGGAGCGGAGAGAAGCAGGACCCGGCGGCGCGCTCAGGGGAGGAGGCGGAGGTGAGCTGGGGGGCGGCAATTATTTCTGGGCCTAGGGACGGCAAAATCATTAATCCGCCACTGGATTGATGTATGTTCTGATATCACCTGTTAAATAACGGATGGAATCTTTTTCCTCTAAATCTGACTTAGGTCTTTCTGCTTCACCCATCCACCACGGTAACTGAACACTTCCCAACTAAATTAGATCAGCAGCTCAAGGTATCTAGTGAACTCCATGGAGCCTCCTGCCTTCCCTGGTTATATGGAGCTCTGCCTGGCATATCTAAATATAAATGTTACGGTGGGGAAATCTTTCTCAGTCCTGAGAGACGGCCAAGCTCTGGGTTAGTCTGACCTACTCTGAGGTCATTTCAACCCAGTTTGACCAGCTGGGAATGGTTCCAGTTTTCAAGCTTCCTACTGGGCTTTGTGCTCTGCTTTGACTCAGAAGAGGGCAGGTGTCTTGGTGGTTGATGGACTGGGATGCAGCTGGGGCTTGACCCATCAAAGGCTTTGAAGATCAGTTCTCCAAGGCCTTGGACCACTGGATTGCCCATCATGGGACTGGAGCACATATGCTGCTGGTGATCCATCAAGTGGTGCACTGCTTTCACCTTCAGCCTCAGATGCAGTGAGTTGCAATAACTTACGCTGGAGATCATGAGTTACTGTGTTCAGGTCCTCAACAGAGAGGGCGAGGAGAAGGTTCCTAGCCAGCTGGAGGTAGAAAAACATTTTTGGCTGGGCTTGGTCTTCAGTTGAAAAGGATTCTAACGGTTCCTGTGACTTTTTGAGTAAATGGGGGGAGGATGGGGAAAGTTGGGGCGGGGGGGAGTTTCCCAACGCACCGTCAATGGAAGGGGAGGACTGTGGTTCTTCACAGCATTTTCTCCATTCTGAGCAATGTTGCTTCATTCTCACACCTAGGTCCAGTTGAAGACAGAAGTTTCCCAATCTTGGATTCTACCTGACTTGAGGGGCTTGCTGGTGTCACCGTTAAGTGCTGCTGATGGCACATACCTGGTCCACTTAGGGTTTCAATGACAGATCTCACAATGCTTTGTAGAAACTCATTAACTGAACACCCTTTGAAGATGAGCAGCAATATTCCTGCTGTGTAAAGAATATGTCACACATAACACCTGTCCTCGGAGTATCGCCAGATATTAACAAATGAAGTCTCACAACCCATCTGTGCCATTGGTAAATGTACCCCCAATTTACATATGGGAAAACAGGGGCACAGAGATAGAAAGTGGCTTGGCCAATGCTGCTATGTGAGAACAGAATCCTGGTCCAAGATTTCCATAAGTGGCAGGTGATTTACGGGGGGGGGGGGGGGAGCCTCAAGTTTTGGGAGCCCAACTTAAAACACCAGAAAGGGGCCAGATTTTCAGAGTGGGAGCTCAGCCATTTCTGGAAGTCAGTCCTCTTTAACCTGTCCCAAGTGAAGCCCCCCAGACTACTAGTGCCTTCTGAAAATCTTGGCCCCGACAGTCCTGACTGGCCATCTCCTGCTCTAACCATTAGACACACCTCCTCCCTTAGCAATCCTGCCCCATCTTACTCCCAGTGACTTCTGAGCCCCTAAAGACCTGCTCTGTCAATCTCTGGGCGTGATGTTTCATGTTAGCATTTCATCCTAGCTTTCTGCTGTACAAGTGATTTCATTAGGCCAAGCGATGGATGCTGACAGGAGTGGAAGTCGAGGGAATATTAGAAATCGCTCACAATGTGCATCTCCTTCTCCCATTCCCATGCTTTTGGTTTTTGCAGACCAGATGCTGCACAGATAGCCTTGGAGTGTTTCACCCATGTACTGTGATGACAACTCATATTAAAACTGTCAGAAAACATTGTGGTTTAGAGCTGCACTCCCGGAAAGCAAGAAGCTAGCAAAACATTTCAAATTTGCATAATCTCTGTGTGTTAAATGTAAAGTGAGAGGCCATGAGCTGAACCCCGAGATCCGACACGGGTGCAAAAGTGAACTCTCTTCCAGGGAGTCAGGCAGCCAGAGAAACCTTGTGTTTGCTGTTGCAAGTGCTCAAACTAATTATGGTGTCCGCTGATCTCCAGCGTAGTGCTTTAGCTGCTTTGGTGAGCTATGGAATGTAGGGTTTGCAACCGACCTACCAGGAGCATACACCAGGGCCTGATTGTTACAAAGTAGAGGCTGGTGGTCTTCACCTATTTTTTTCATGCACACTTTCCATGTGCAAAACCAGGTTATTTGTTGTGCCCTCAGGACTAAATTGATGCCTGTGTCTAGTTTTGAGCATGTACAATATGCCAACCTGTGCATGCTCATGCTTTGTGTGTGTGTGTAAGAGAGAGAGAGAGTGGTATTAAAAGATCAGACCCCAGACAGCGTCAGATTCTATGGTGGTTTGAGCTCAGTATCTTGTATCTTCTGAATGTGTTTCACATCCCAGCAGCAAAAGGGGCTAATGAAAGAATTCGTCAGCAGCTTCTGGCTATATGTCTTACTTTTTCCAGTTTAATGCTTTCCGTGCAGGACTTTCTTTTAGTTACAAGGAATTTATTTTAGATTGGCGAGAGCAGCGCTAAGCTAGGGCTGTAGAATGGCATGAGGATTTGGCATCTTCCCCCCACGCCAAGTCTGAGATCTGGCTTATGCCCATCTGCGATCTTTTCTACTGACAATGGTGACGAGTGCTTTATGTATCTGAATTTTAATCGATTTTTTTCCCCTTACATCTTCCCTGTGACGTAGGGAATTAGTATTATGAGTGGGAAATTGAGGCACAAAGAGATCAAGTGACTTGCCCAAGGAGTTTGTGACAAAACCAGGAATTGAATCCGGGAGTCCTGTGTCCCCATCCAGGGCTTTAGCCATAGAACAGTCCTTCAGTTCCTTTCTGGTTCTAGGAGGTGGCAGGACATGTTAGCTGTCACTTTGTACTATGTATTACAATGCTAAGGAAATAAAGGCACAGTGTCAACTTGCACAGGTTCCTGGAAAGGGGTTGCCAGTACTGCTGTGCTGAGCAGAAAGGGAGGGGACCAAAGGGAAGTGCACCAGTAATGTACCTCCTCCAAGTGCTCCTCCCAGGAGACGTGTGAGGAGGAGTCACTTCCTCTAGTTGCTAAGTTCCAAAAGGGCGAGGCCTTAATCGAACCCTAACAGTAAATCATGTCCTTTTTGCATGATGATCTGGTGCTGTGGTTACTCTACTGAAGCGGAAATGTGGGACTGTACCAACGCACAGCACAGAGAGAGGTGTGAAGTGTAGGCAGGTATTTCCAGGGTCTCGGCCCACGGCTGCCGTTAGCGTGAAGCGCTTGCGCAAACTCTACATTTTGGAAAATTATTTCATATAAACAAATACCAAATGAGCAATAAAAAACCCCACCCCAGCTCTGGGGGGAGAGTCTGAGGTTCACATTTCCTACAGAAAGCCTTTTTTTTTTTTTTTTTTTTTTAAATCACAGCGCTCATTTGCACAAATCTCAACTCCAGCATGAAGATTTCCAGTATGTCGGGGGAGGAATAGGCTCGGGGCAAAGAGAAGGGAAATAACCGAGGCTTTATTGACCACGTGAGTTTTGCAGCAAGTGGGCTGGAACTTGGTGTTCGCTAATGGACTGCTCTAAATGCAGGAATAGTCTGGGAGGATCTTGTAGCCACTTGACAGCAGGGCCACTTGAGGGGGCCTGATGTAATCCTGCTTGTCCCTACTGCATCTCCCAGCAACGTCCTGTCTTCCCCAGACTCTAGCCAGGCTCTATTCGTCTCTTCCTCCTGGCACTTCTAGCCAGGCTCTGTCTGGTCTTATAGGTCCTTCCCCCATCTTGCCCTCCAACCATACATACCCTACTGGGTCTTCACCACTGCCCTCTTCACTCACAGCTTCAGCTTCAGTCTAGTTCCTTCTCCTCCACTCCCCAGCTTTGGCTTCTCCTTCTCTATTTGGCTGTGTCTACATTACAGACATGTACCGTTGCACCTGTGCTGCTGTAAGGTCTCTCGTGTAGCCGCTCTCGCGCCGGCATAATTAAACCACCCACAACAAGCGGCGTTAGCTCTCCCTCCGACATAGCGCTGTCCACACCAGCACTTTTGTCAGTGAAACTTATGTCACTCTGTGGTGTGTTTTTTTCACCTCCCTGACCGACAAAAGTTTTCCCAACAAAAGCGGTGGTGTAGACATCACTCCAGGAAAGCCGTGCCTTCCTCACACCGGATAGACCTCTCTTCTCATTCTTGCACCCCCCCCCCGACATATATGTATTGCGGGGGGGGAGGGGGCAGAAAAAGAGCACAGATCTGTTTTCTGTAAAGATGCAGCTATTAAAAGGAATTGCTGTGTCAATCTGTGGGTGTTGGTGAGAACAGAGTCTTACTCATGCAAGGCACAATCGCGCTCTCCTCCTGGTTTGAAAGAAGAAAAAAATCCCTAGCAAACAAAACCATGGTAAATAAATAGAATAGGAAAAGAAAGGGCCAGCCCAGGTTTTCAGGGATACCCTTGTCCACATCTTCTGTGGGTGGAAGGGCATGGTATCTCGCCCCCAGTGCATTGGTTTGTATGGGATGAGTGGGTTGGTTTCGAGAGAGACGAGGCAAAACCTATATAACTGCTTTAGCGAAAACCTGCAGAGGGGATGAGAGGGGAAAGGAGGTCTTGTGGTTAAGTCATTAAACTGGGCCTCATAAGGTCTGGCTCTGATTCCCAGTTCCACATACTCCATGTGACCTTGCATGAGGCACTTAATTTGTCCGTGAGAACTAGATAAATTCATGGAGGTTAAGTCCAGTAACAGCTATTTGCCAGGATGGGTAAGGAATGGTGTCCCTAGCCTCTGTTTGTCAGAGGGTGGAGATGGATGGCAGGAGAGAGATAACTTGATCATTACCTGTTAGGTTCACTCCCTCTGGGGCACCTGGCATTGGCCGCTGTCGGCAGACAGGATACTGGGCTGGATTGACCTTTGGTCTGACCTAGTATGGCCGTTCTTATGTAATGCCTCGTCTGTGAAATGGAGATGATGACTGTCTGTTTAGACTGTAAGCTCTTTAGGGCAGAGACCGACTCTTACTATGTGTTTGTACCATACCTACCACAATGGGCTCTGTAGATAATATTATAATATGAACAATAGTCATTGGAGGGTGTTTCAAAGAGGGATGGACAAATGTTTTAAAACGTGGATGTGCTTCTAAACTTTCCCCCATAGTTCCCCGAACCAATCCCTTTGAGAATTTGCCTTTTGTTTTCTAGTGTACTGCATTACTATAAATGAGATGGGTTTACACTACATCAGACCGTGGCGGCAGCTGGAGGTGGGATCTCCTGGCAAAGACCATTTGTTGCTGTGAATTGAAGTAAACTCCACTGACTACTGTGTTTGGGAGGAGCTCAAATACTTTTGCCAGGTCTAGTTATATGAATTGTTAGGCAGCCAGATGGTGGGAAGGCTCCTTAGGCCATGCCTATGCTACACAGTTTTGTTGACATAAGGTAGCTGATGTTGACCTAACTATGGAGGTGTGCCCACTGCAATGCTCCTCCCGCCAATTTAACTCTCCCGCGATGCCGACATAAAACCACCTCAAGGAGAGGTGTAGAGCTTAGGGTGATGTAGTTAGAGCGACGCAGGGTCCGTGTAAACTCTGCGTTGCTTACCTTGCCTTAAGTGGCCTCTAGGAGGCATCCCACAAATGCCCACACTGACCACTCTGGTCACCATTCTGAACTCTGCTCCTCTGTAGCTAGGTACACCGGTGAACGCCCCAGCCTGTTAAAGCCCCAGGAAGTTTTAAACTTGCTCTCGCTGTTTTCCTCGGTGTGGAGAGCTCACATAGCAACTGCCCAGCTGAGCAGGCCGGCTCCATGCGGCAAACACACTCCTTTGCCTGGAGTACACAGGAGGGTCTGTGGGGAGAGGAAGCTCTGCCAGCCCTCCCCGCTCCAGTTTCAGGAGCGTGCTTGGGGCCTGGAGGAGAAGGGCTACAATAGGGACGCGCAGCTGTGCCGTGTAAACATCAAAGAGCTGTGGCAGGCGGCAAGGGAGGGAAATAGTTGCTTCTGGTGCAGAGCTGCAGACGTTCCGCTTCTACAAGGAGGGGGCTGGCTGGGGTAAGGGTGGCGGTGAATAGACCCCTCCCCCCAGCCCTTCAGCTCCTCTTATAGCCTTGTGTTCATAACACACGGCACAGTGCTGAAGAGCAGTGCAGGATCCAGGCTTTCTGACCCAATGGTTGGCTGGAAGGTTACCAGGGCAGTTGAAAAGCAGCTGGAAATCTAGTAGGAAGCCCATGGAATGGGATCGAGAAACCAGTGTCAAGTGTCACGGAACCTGTCCCCCCATGAGGCATTGCAAACCTTTCCCAAAGCACCCTGCGGTCAGTCGCACAGTGGGATAGCGATCCATGGTGCATGGCTTTCTGGGTCGATGCGAGGGCTGCTGTGGTGGATGCGCTCCGCTGACACAAGGATCATGCAATAGCAGTTTAATTATAGCAATGGCAGCATGTCAACGTAACTTAATTCATCTTAACTTTGCAGTGTAGCGAGCCTAAGACTGCAAGCAGGGGAGATGACTGGAACTACATCCAGTGCTACGAATGCTTACTGTGCTGCTTTAACTGATTAATAGCAATACAGCAAGTCCTAATGAATATACCTGTTTGTTTGCTCTGACCTCTGATTGGCCTTACAAGAAGCCATTCTTTTTTGGTTTCAACTGGAAGTTCACGATCTGAGACACAGATCAGTGGCGGTAAGATAAGAACATGACAACCTCAGTTGCTAACATTTGTTTTTGCAAATGCCTCAGGCGTAACTGGAAACCAGGAGTGGTTGTACAGATAATTCTGATGAAATGTTTTATCCTACAACTATGACTGGAACAAGATTATCACAGGATAATCTGTGCTTTCACAACCAGATGATCAGCGCTGTGGTCTCCAGTGCGTTGGTCTCTCTGCAGAGTGGGTGAGAAGTGCTGCTTGTGGGAATGCTGGCTTGTGATATAAACTATTATTATTGCATGGCTCTGGAGGAAGGGCACAGCATGTGCACATCGCCCACGTGGTAATGGGCACCTTGCTACCTAGCCCGGGTGACTTGGCCAATCTCAATGCAATTCTGAAGAATTCAGGGCTTGGCCCAGGAACTAATTAGTCACTGCCAACAAAGCTATTCCCACCCTGACCCCTATGTAGGGAGACCATCTTCATCTCGGACTCCCTTCATACCTAAAAGGGGCATCCTCTGTTGCTCCAGTCTGAAAGGCTCAACCAGAAACAACACAGGACAGGTTCTCTCTGCAAAGAGACTGACAGTGAACAATGCTGTATGAATTGGTGGTTGTAGCTGTGTGGGTCCTAGAAGAGAGAGAGAGAGAAGGTGGGTGAGGTAATCTCTTTTATTGGACCAACTTCTGTTGGGGAGAGAGACAAGCTTTTGAGTGACACAGAGCTCTTCTTCAGGTGTGGGAAAGGTACCCAGCGTACAAGATCAAACAGATAGTTTAGCATAAATAGTTTATCACATATTCTAAGAACCATTCAATCCCATTAATATGCCTTTAGTTTTAGGATGAAAATGGGGGCTAAAGGGTTACAGATTGTTGTAATAAGCCATAAATCCAGTATCTTTATTAAGAACGTGGTTTTTGGTGTCTAGCAAAGTTATGAATTTATGCTCCCATGCTTGTCTTTTGTAAGCATTGTGCAGGTTTCCTTTGAGGATGAGGACTAATAGGAAAGTGTTCACCCACAGGTGATAGGGTGTTCTTGTGTTTTATCATTTCCCTGTGTGACTTCATCTGAGAGCGCAGTGATGGTCTGGTTGTAATGTAAGGAAGGTATTTGCAGAGTAATGGGTTGCAGGTAACTACAGTTAAATGCAGGAATAAGTCTTCCATGTATTGCCATGTACCATATGACGAAGCCTTGTCCAAACAAGGCTTCTCTCTTCTGAGACATGGAATACTTGCATATCGCCCTAAACCCTGCCTTTCCTGCTGGGAATATTTATGCAAACTGGATGTGACTTTTCCTTTCAACTGTCAACCCCCGGCCCAGCAAATATAGCCTCAGTGATGCTGCTGTTGGACTGTTGGTCGTTGTAACGTCCATTGGGACATTCCACTCTCCGTTCTGGACCCGGAGTTTGGAGACTGCTCCAGAATGCTCCTTCCCAGGTTTTGCACAAGACCCAGAGCACACAGGGGCCAGACCCTCAGTGAGTTTTTTCTTTAGTTCTAAGGAGAGCTCCAAGTCAGGCGATACTCAATAATGTTGCTTGTTTCTAACCTTAATAGAGAACCTTGGTGCGTCGAGTAGAGGCTTTCAATGATCCTAGGACACTGTTACTCAAACAGAGCATCCATTGAAGCAACAAAGACGTAAATAACTCCGTTGTGAGATACTTGGTTATCCCTGAACACTCTTGATTGTAATGTCTATGGCATGCTGTATATGTGAATTGAGAGTGTTTCTTATTGTGGTGAAATGGTCAGCAGTAACTGACTGTAATGTAAGGAGGGTGTGTGCTGAGTAGTAGCTCCAGGTAACTACCGTTAAAGGCAGGAAGACATTTTCCACACATTGTCACAGGCCACATTTAATTACAAACTTGCATTTAGAACCAGTCTTCCATTTTGCACCTACATATAATTGTGGGTGCTGTTTTGCATTGACAAATGATGGCTTGAAGATGTCTACCTACCACTCTCTTTCCTCATAGTTGGTGCATTGTTTAGACAACTTGCCGTCATTTGGGCCCACAGTGACTTGCAGGTGTGGAAATGAGACAGTAGAACGGGAGCCCCTTAAAAACCAGTCCCACCAAATGTAACCAGTGTGTGTTCTGTAAAGGGGTTTGGGGGTGTGTGTACCTGTGCAGTGATTCGTCTACATGGCACTTCTCAAGTAAACCCGTGGGACTGTACCTGTATCCTGCTGACTCTAGAGGAATGTATGAAAGATTCATCGCAACATTTAAAATTTTTAATAGTTTGCAGGGAAAAAGGAGCTTCTCCTGTCACCCGACTCCTTTATTTTTAGCAGCAAATTTCCTGCGCAGTAAAAATATCCATTTCTCGCTACCAGTGAAAGATTGTTGGTTTTGGTCACAGGTTTGACTCCAACCCAGGTTGATATAGTCAGTTTGTTACCATCTGATCCCAGGTTCATTAAGATCTGTATAAGATGAATTGGGGGAAATTCTAGTCTTTCACTGCTGGCAGTAATTACCAGTCTTGTTGGCAGAGAGGCCAAGGACTGAACGGTCCATGGATTTTATTTCCCCAGTCATCCTAGGAGCTGAGCACTTAAGTGGAGTCTTGGGGCACATTGGTTGAACAATGTTGTGACAAGGCTGCCCTACTCTCCCCAACCCCCACCATTAGAACAGTAGTAAGGCCAACGGTGGTAAGGAACAGTTGCCCTCGAAGGATGACCCAAATGAGTCCCTCTAGGTGGATGTAGATCCAGGGGAGAATGGTGATGATAGTGAAGGATGTTCAGCTACTGGCAACCCTGAGAAGTCGGCAAAGGTGATTTTGGAAAATCTAACAGGACGGTCATGTTGAGGACCATCAACCAGAGAAGCAAGGGATTCAGAATAAAACCACACCAAACGGGAGAGTCATCAGGTTGCTTAGTAATTTCAAAGACCATATAGTTAACTGACATTATTCAGTAGCGGAAGGGCGCTGTTACGAGAGTGCTCTATGTCTCTCTATATGTAAATATTTAATAAGGTACCAGTAGATGGTGCTCAAAACTCTGTGGTACACTGCCAGGGTTCTGTAGGACCAGTACAACTTCCGGAAGTTGTGCACTCCAAATAGCTTCCTTTGTGTGGCTCTTTACACCAGCTCTTAACAAGCGTGAAGAAGCTTGCTTTGCTCTTGTCAGTGCTATACCTGTCCTGTGCCTAATCAGAGGTCTGCAGTATCTCAGGTGATCAACTCAGCATCTTTTGCCAGCGCTAAATTATTCCCCACAATGGAAGTTGTTGTTGTAACTGCTTTCTAGACCAGCTGAAGTTTTCTTTAATGAATCTCATTTATCTTATTTATTTAGATTAAATGTTGTTTCTCTGAAAGGCAGAAGTGGTGAAGGATGACTCTGATGAGGAAGCACAGGGTATTTCTCGAAGTCCTCAGTGCTATTTGTGGATGAAATCCTATAATCTAGGCTTCTTAATGCTGATTCATCCAGACCAAGCAGAACTTAAATTTCCAAACCGGAGTTTAAAAGACAGAGAAAAGGGAGGAAAAACTCGCTCATGTAGTGTTTCCCCTGGTGCACTCCAATCATATGACTGTGCACTTCTATCCAGCAGGGTTGCCAACTCCGACTGAAGCTATTCTGGGAGATTTTTTTCCCTCCCGACATGACATAATGCTGTTTTCTTAAAATATCCTATTAAAATCTCTCAGATTGCTATCAATAGTCACCGGGAGATTCATGCCGATTCTGGGAGACTCCAGTCCAAACCTGGAGGGTTGGCACCCCTACTATCCAGACAACATGAACTGGACCACAAAGGGTATTCTCATGGGATTTACCAAGCCTGTACCTGGGAATCAAGTGGGGTCCTACAGGCATTCTTATGCATCCTTCCACCTTGATCATAGAATATCAGGGTTGGAAGGGACCTCAGGAGGTCATCTAGTCCAACCCCCTGCTCAAAGCAGGACCAATCCCCAACTAAATCATCCCAGCCAGGGCTTTGTCATGCCTGACCTTAAAAACCTCTAAGGAAGGAGATTCCACCACCTCTCTAGGTAACGCATTCCAGTGTTTCACCACCCTCCTAGTGAAAAAGTTTTTCCTACTATCCAACCTAAACCTCCCCCACTGCAACTTGAGACCATTACTCCTTGTTCTGTCATCTGCTATCACTGAGAACAGTCTAGATCCATCCTCTTTGGAACCCCCTTTTTAGTTGAAAGCAGCTATCAAATCCCCCCTCATTCTTCTCTTCCG
Source organism: Lepidochelys olivacea (assembly GCF_965140295.1). Lineage (NCBI taxonomy): Eukaryota > Metazoa > Chordata > Testudines > Cheloniidae > Lepidochelys > Lepidochelys olivacea. Next base: position 5,561,574 of record NC_140431.1, on the reverse strand, counting down.
CAGACTAAATAATCCCAGTTCCTTCAGTCTCTCCTCATAAGTCATGTGCTTCAGTCCCCTAATCATTTTTGTAGCCCTCCGCTGGATGCTTTCCAATATTTTTCAAATCCTTCTGGTAGTGTGGGCCCCAAACTGGACACAGTACTCCAGATGAGGCCTCACCAATGTCGAATAGAGGGGAACGATCATGTCCCTCAATCTGCTGGCAATGCCCCTTCTTATACATCCCAAAATGCCATTGGCCTTCTTGGCAACAAGGGCACACTGTTGATTCATATCCAGCTTCTCATCCACTGTAACCCCTTGATTGTGATTATGTGTTGCAGCCCCTCCGAGGAATTAGACCAGGGCATATGCCAGTGAGTTTGTAGTAAAAAAAACAAAACAAAACAATCATTTACAACTTTAATGGGACCAAATTCACATTCTAGTCTTGTAAAACCATAAAACCGTAGAGGTTTTCTTCACTGAAAACTGGGTAACCCCAAATGCATCTGGCTAGAATAGATCTTACAATATATCCACTGGAAAACCTATTTCAAACGTTCTCAGCACCTTTCTCAGGCAAGGAAGACAAAACCTTTCCTCGCTGCTTTGAAGAGGAAATCAAAATACTTCTGAGCGTCATTGGCAAGGGAAACTGTGTCTGAGATGTATCAGCAGCAGGGGCTGGCTGATGACGGCATTGTAAAAGATTCAGGATATGGAAATCGGAGCATAAGGAGAGTGAGCTTGGATATTACTGAAAGAAAATAAACCTGGTAGCTGGAGCTTGGAAATAGCAAACTGTTGAAAGCAAAGAAATACTCTATTACTGCCTTGAGCGATAAAAGGGTGGGTCAGACCTCTGAAGGGGAAAAAAGAAGCAGCTCATAAAAGGCGAAGATGGAAAAAACTTATTTGGGTCATCTAATTCATGCCCTTGGCCAATACAGATTTGGTCTTGACACCCTGCGCTAGATTCTCAACTGGCATAAATCAGTGCAGTTCCAAAGAAGTCAGTGGAGGTGCACTAATTAGACCTGCTGAAGACAAGGTAATATGTAATATTATTATTCCATTAATTAACATATGTAATATGAACAATAAATGTCTCTGGGCTCCTGGATCTCTCCTGGCCAGATCTTGCCAATCTGCTCCCCCACTTTCCAATCAACACCTTTTAAAAATTGCCAGTTGCCGAGCTTTGACGTCAGGATTTATGTCCTTGGAGAGTCTTATACTATGTCTGGATAAAGCAATTTGTAATGAAAGGAAAAGCAAGCAGCACTTGTTTTGGTGGGATAACAGCCTTGCAGGGCTGCCCTAGGTCCCTTTCGCTGGGGTAACCTTCCCCTAGTCATTGTGAAACCTCCCTTGGCCAGAGGAGAGAGGGACACAACATGGTTCTGCTTTCTGTTAAGGTAGGTGGGGGACCAAAGCCTCAGGGCTTGATTCCAAGGTCTTTGGGGTGGGGGTGTGTGAGGGGGAGGCTGAGCTATGGCTCACTGTGCCAGAAAAGAGCTTCATTGAAACCAGATACCTTCCTGAGAGGCTGCCACTTGCCTCCCAAATGTCTCCAGCCAGCCCTGTATGGCCTCTCTTCACAGGCAGCAGGTGTAGCTAGTTGGAGTTGCTTGGCCTTGCAAGCCAGAGGCCCCTTTCCCAGACCCACAAACTATTTGCAATTCATCTTCAGTTCTCATTCTCAACCAGTTCTTAGAGGATCAGTGTGGCTTAGTGGAGTGGAGTAGTTCTCACTGTTTTCATACCAGGAACCCTCCACAAGCCCCTTCCCAGTGTGCAAAAATCCCTGTGCCATTTTATTATGGGAAGATCAGATCCTGAAACCTGTGTCTGACTCCGAGGTTGGGAGCACCGATCTAATGGATACCGCATGGGACCGCTGCTGCCACTGACTGACTCACAAAGCAGCTGCTGAGGTTCAGTGTTTGTGAAGTGCTACAAAAGGGACCATGCAAGGCTATTGGTAAACGGTGTCATCAGTAACACTGAAGTGGAATATAAGTGACATCACAGTGTCTGGACAACAATCCGTTTTTTCCAGCATATGGCATTTTTTAATCACAGAGAATCCCGATGTGCTTTGCGACCTACCGTGCCACTGACATATGGGGTGGGGAGGACAGCAGGAGCTTGGATACCATAGTGATGGGTGTGAGAAAGAACCTGGCTAGATTAGAAAAGAACCAGTGCATAGAACACCACACAGCATAAAGGGGAGAAATGGGAAATTTTGCCCTATGGCACCAGCTCAAATCTCTGTTTGTATCATATGCCTTTGGATATTGAAGTCTGTAAGAAGCTGATTGGAGCTAGATTTTTAGACTGTGGTTCTCATGAGAGCCTAGAGCAAGTTAGGAACCCACCTTCTCTTGACTTTCTTATGGGAGTTATGTGCATAATTCTCTTAGGAGCTTTTCGAAATCCCACCCCCTAAGATCCCAACACAAAACCATGTATGCTGTAAACTGCACAATTCTCTGTCTTGCTATTAGAGGGAAGAAAGGCGAAGTCAATGCTGCTGTGATAAGCTTGTTGGGGCCAGGGACTGTCTCTTTGTTCTGTGTTTGTACAGCACCTAGCGTAGTGGGAGTCCTGATCTATGACAGGGACTCCAAGGAGCTATAGTAATACAAATGGTTGTTTGTTTGACCGTCACCATAGAATGCCAGCCGTTAGGGCCCGGAATACAATATTATCACGTCCATTAAAATGGAGACTGATTATAACTGGTAGTGCAAACAGCCCTAGTAATTCTGAGATGAGGTAGAGAATTCTGTGGTTGGCTGCTCACTCACACCTCACATGCGTCAGAACCCACCTTGTGGCTAGGTACTGCACCTGTGTTACTGTCTCGCTATGAGACAGCGATGGCTGCTGCTCCGACACTTTACGGGTAGAGAGGGAGCGAAAATGAATAAGTGCAGGAACCAGTTTTCATTTGTCAAAATATTGAAAGTGAGGCCTAGGGCAGAGGGTATGAATTGTCTCTAGACCCAGAGGAACTGCCAGATGTAAACAGACCAAAGGATTGTTCAATCTGGTGTCCTGTCTCCTGTCCCACTGGAACAGAACAGTGGCCACTGTGTCTGGTGTCCTGCTTCCTTCAATGCCAGGATGGACTGCTCGGGGACGCTTAGCACCTCTGGGCGTCAGGCATAGGGGTCTCACATCGGGCACCCAGAGCCTCAAACGTATTTAGGCTCCCAGCTTCCATTGATAGTCCAGCCAGGTTCTTTCATTCATCGATGGACTTCAGTTGATTTCAATGGACAGTCAGAGGCTGGGCCCCAGAAATGGAGATGCTCAGAAGTAGCAAACACTTCTGCAAATGTGGCTGTGAGAGGCCGTGGCAACATAAGCACTCTTGGCTTTAGTAATCCTGTTGTTTCCTCACCAACTGATCTTAGTCAGGCTCATCGCACTGAGACATAGCTGGAGGAGGAAAGTGGTAGTCTGTGAAGCTGTGCATGGCCTGGGGCCTCCTCCTCTTGTCTCTGTTACCATAATGAATGCACCAAACCCACACCAGGACTGTCTGCTCCATTTTCATTTTTACACTCAACCTCCTTTACCACAAACCCCAGCCTTTCCGAAGAGTTGTATTAAAATCTAGGGCATGGAGAGACGTTCACCTGGGGCCAGGGGCACAGACAATTTAAGAGGCAATAATGACCTCAAATGAAACGACCATGAAACAAATAGGATTTTAACAAACATGCAATATTAAAATGCTTCATTAGATTTTTAAGAAATGAATACCCTGCCCCAGCTCTTTGATGCTACTAGAGACCGTGTACCTGATCCTCGTTGTGTTAGGGCCCCTTTATGCCACTCTGTCAAAGTGAAGACCCCCAGCAAATGACCCCCAGCAAACACCTGCTGCGTATGGGACTCCTCTGCTGGCATAGAGCTACCGGATCAGCCCTAAACAGGCCTGCTTCTCATTCCCCCAGCATTGAACGGGGCGTCTCAGTGGCAGGAAGGAAGAATAGCTGGAGTACTCTGCACTATGGCTATTCTTTGTCCCTGGGGGCCATAGGAAGCAAAGCATCAATTCTAGCAGCCATGAGGCTGCTCTACCTTACATTGAGGGCTGGGGCAGGCCCCTGCCTAATGCCAGACTTAGAGGAGCACTGCTTAAATTCATCTTTGCCCTCCTTCCCTATCCTGTGCCAAATACAGTCCACTGAGAGTTGGGGCCATTTTTTTTATGGGGCCCTGGGATGTTTATAGTTAAGGTTTGAGAAGAAAACTAATGATTACAGTAATAATAAAAGCACAGTTTGTTTTAATACCCATAACCTTAAGTGAAAGGCAGAAATTCCTGATAAATCTGCTGTTTAAGCTGAAAGCAACAGCTTCCCCTTTCTCTCAGAAGAAGGAAGAGGATGGCGTTTTGAGTCTGATCGTCTACAAGCCGAGGGATGTCCCCATCCTTCATCTGTGCTGCATTTCCCTCTGCTGCAGCCAGGTTGGTGCGTAACCTTCACTGACTGTCCGCACTTGGCTGCCTTTCCCACATTTGTCAATGAGGCAATGACGAAGATATTTAATGGCTTCCTTCTCAGAGAGGACAGGTTGTTCAGTACGAGGACATATATTGCTTTCAAGCAAATTTCTTCACATTCCCACAGAAAAAGCAGAAGACGCTTCTCCTGCAATGACTGGAATGGTCAGCTGTGACCCCTCTTAACCTGTTCTTCATTTGGGGCGAAACATGCTTCCATGCAAAGGGACAGCACCAGGCCTAGGTGCTACGTAAGTCCTCGGATGTTTCATCAGCTGTGATTTAAAAATCAGCTTTGAAACCTAGGTTGTTCAATCGGTGCAAATGCCTTGTGCAGCCCCACTTTTTTCAGAGCCTCTGCCCTATTTTTCTATGAAGCATCAGATGCTTCTTCGAAGGAAGGACACCTGTGGTGTGTCGGTCTCAGGCAGGCCCAGTGCGCTGGGGTGAATTTCACCCCAACTGAGCAATATGTTGAGAGGGGTGATGGAGCAGCTGACACATTGATCTTTGCGGCAACACCTTGTGAGTGTTTGGCTAACAGAGGGCACTTTTCAGCCTGCCCTTCACTTCAACTGTGGCCTTCTCTCCAGCATGCCCTTCCAAACAGCTCTCCCACGCCAGTGATTCATCCGCTGCATGTCAGCCACGCACTTCACCATGTAAGTCCCAGCCTGGCGTGACCGCACAATTGTGCAAGTCTGTACTTTGTTGTTGTTGCTTAGGAGGCTTGTCCCCAGATTCTGCCACAGGGTCAGCCCATTGCTTGTTCCACCACATTCATCTCTAGGAAGTGTGCAGCTTAAACCACAGACTGAGCATGATACGTGAAATGAGTGTCAGATGGATGCGCAAGAAGAGAGTGACAACCGTCAATCGTGTCTCAGCATTAATGTCCGGTGGGAGGCAGAGGTTGGCACATGGACCTGTGAGTCACACAATTGTTGGAGTCTGAAAGGACCGCTCTTGGGGTTGTCTGTCTAGTGCTGTCTGCATTATGGCAGGGTGGATCTTGCTACTTTGTCATTCATGGGTGTGTATTCTAGCCTGGTGGGTGAACCCATGCCTTGCTTGGCAGCTTGTTCCAGGGCCACATTGTTTTCAGTAGGGACTGGTGAACTTCTTGACACTCACTGGCTTCCCAACTGCATGAACTATGTACTTAAGTTTGCAAAACTAGAACGAATGTTCAACCCCTGTTTTCCCTAATATTGAAACCTAGTCCTGCCCCCATCTGTCCTCCTGTCAAAATGATTCAACTGGGCCCAACCCTGCAATCCTTAGTCCTTGCAGTACTTCAATAGGAGTTTTGTCTCGGTGATGACTGTGGGGTTGGGCTCAGGATGTATGTAACAGAGGCCAGAAGGGGTTTAAGCATTTCAAGTGTGTTTCAGGCCATTTAGCTGAGCTGTGGTAGCCTAAATGTAGTGAATGAATTGGAGCTAGCTGGCTGTGCAAGGGGGTTAAGTGTCAGGAAGTTGAGCATGCGCAGGGTTAGCTGTCAGGAAGAAGATACCCCGCCAAGAAACCATGTTCTATGTGGGAAAAAATAAAAAACCACCATTTCTTATTTGTGTAACACTTGCCAGATGTTACTGTAACAAGGGAAGGCAGGTGAAGATTGTCAGGAACTTAACTTGCATGCAATGATGCAGCATAATAGATGCAATTATTATGACTTTTATTATTTCTGTTGCACCAGTACCTACAGGTCCCATTGGGGTCAGATTGTTGTGCTATGCACTGTGCAGAACTAATAAAAAGACCGTCCCTGCCCCACAGAGAGGTCAGTTTATACATCTAAAGAGACAACCACCGGTGATGAGTAAAACAATAACTGAGGAGGGGGTAAGCAGTGAGAGAAGCCCGCTTAGCTTAATAAGTGGCAGTATCGGCACACCCCTGGCCTGACCATTGTACAGGAAGAATGAGCAGTGGATCAGTAAAAGCTGGCGCTGATGTCACTGCTCACTCAAGCAATATCAGCTCCTTGCCTGAGCCCTGGCTCCTCCCTGCGTGAGGCTCCCTGCTTCCCCCCACCGCAGCACCCCACCTCTGCACCCCACCTTTTTGACAAAAGTGGGCATTTGCCGATTTGATCAGTTGGCAAAAGCAAATGGGACAAATGCCTACTTTTGCCAAAAAGGTCAGGATGGCTGAGACAGGGCTTGAGAAAGGGACTGTCCCAGCCACAGTGGGATGTACGGTCACCCTACTCCTAAATTCCCAGAGAGAGTCTTTGACAGAGCCAGGAACTGTGAACCCGGGTGTCTCCCATCCAAGTCTAATGCCTTTACCCCAAGGTCACCCTTCTTGTCTGTGAGCTTATTCCATAGGCTGTCATTGCAAACTTAACCTAGATAGCATGCTTGCAGCCTCACTGCAATTGCAGTTGCGTGCCAGGCTGGGGAGACGGTTTGTTTTCATCTCTAGTGTTCTCGGTACGTGTGAGCAGGTACACTCTGGGTCAGAGGGCTTGGCCACACTTGGAGCCCGGAAGCCCTGCGGGAACCACGGAACTGTAATCCGCATCCAGCATGTGAAGCCGCTCTCTGATTGAGACAAAGATTAGGTGAGATGAAGGCGAGCCAAAAGGAAGGTTAGAAGACGCTTGTGCTGTGATTCTGGTTTGATGTAGGTGTCGTGAGTCATGGGGATGATTTCTAATGGTGCTCTAAGTGTGTCAGCTTTGCAGCTTGCTCCGTAAGCTGTGCAGCCGTGTGAAGAGGGACTGCCGGGGATCTTGCTGTCCCCGCCCATCCTGAATTAGCCTGCCCTAAGGGATAGCCAGAATGGGCACACAGTACCCACCTGCCCCCCCACCCTGCACAAGCAAACACTTCTTTCAGTAGTGCCTCCTCTGCCCAGATGACAGGGCAAGGGCTTCCTCTTGTATTTCAGTAATACCAGTCCGGAAATCTTCTGGAGATAATATATATGCAAATATGCATATGTGTGTGTTTATGCTTACCAAGTGTGTGTGTTTAATATATTCCAATCATTCCTGGATCTAAACACCCCTGCAACTTGGGAACAAAGTTTGCATGCAGATTTAGCTCTCAGCTTTTCCATTTTGTGGCTAGGGCTCATCTCCCATCATCCACCCAGCCAACCAGCTTCCTCGGCTGGGAATCCTGCAGGATGAATCTCTTGGAGTACTTCCGCTTCTGGCCCTGGCTGAAACTCAGAGGTCTATATGTCCGTTTCTCTCTCACAGCTCACTTTACTCTGTTCCCATTCAACAATAATCCACCTGTTATCACTGCACACAGCCATCCTTCCCGAAAAAGGCTCATGGCAATGTCTCCATTTCGTTCTGCATTGAGTGACTCCTGTGGCACCAGGTAACTGGAAATCTTTTTTTATCTGTACAGCAAGAAGCATCCGGTCTGCTTCCTTCCTTTGGTTACTTTAACCATAGTGACTGAGTCTTACCGAAAAACTGACCACAGCCTAGCAGACAAAAGCGGCATTCTCTGTGCAGAGGACAGAATGTTCAGTGCCTGCAACAATTGAGAGAATCCACCAGTATCTCTGTCACCCCGAGGCTACTGTTCGGCAGACACCTGCCTATACACGGTTGACCTGGCTAAACAGAATTGTTCTTGTTAATAATTTAAACAAAAATATCAGTGAATCCAAGTCAGGTTGCAAAAGCCTTAATGTGCCAGTAGGCTAGATTGGGAAGGAGAACTGAAATCGCATTTGGGAGAAGTCCGAATGTATTAGAGACCAAGAGGATTAATTTATGGCTCTGGTTCCAGTACAGGCTTTCAGACTCCCTTCAGCTCTAATATACCTCAGTCCTAATCTCCAGCGCCCCACAGTGTCCTAGGACTGGGGTCCCCACTACTGTATCTCAGTCAGTGCCTCTCCGAATTCAATATCCTTATAATAGCCCTTGCTGTTCAAGTACTGGATCGTGCCATACGCCCGCATCATTGCACCTCAAAACTGGTGTGCAAAACCTCTTGGGTCTCCTTCACACAAGCTGCCCACACTGCTACTTTGCATAGTGGTTTTGCAGTGCAGAGCAATGCCAACTAGGGATTAAGCTGATCACCTGCTGGGCTGAGTGTCAGGGGCTACCTTGTTTGGGATATGAATCCAGATTCCCAGTGGTGAAAAGCTAGTGCACTAACCTACTGCGCTCCCTGGTCCCTGAAGAGGGACAAGTTCTATCACAGGGGAATGATATGTCCAAGAAAGGAAGCAGGGTAGCAATATCTGTCAGGAACAAAGCTAAAGGAGTATAAAATAAGGGAGTTGCTTGAAATGCAGGAGCTGCAGTCACACCAGGTGCACTTCTGCTGTACAGGCCACTCCTGTATCTTCACAGTATAAAAACGAGTCTCTGACACAGATGCATTGTGCCAAAAATGCAGTTTGGATTAAAATCAACTTGGCCAAATTCTGTGCAACCACATTGACCTGTAACCCTGTTGATGAGTGGGTAGAACACTGCAGATGTTATCTCGTTGCCTGCAAATATTTTCGTGTTTTTTTTTTAAATGTTCTGAACCATTGTGCGCCTAAAAACAAGAAGCCTCATGCCAGTGAAAGTGACTGGAAATTGAGAGTGAAACTGATTAGCGTGCTGATTGAAATCCATAAATAGCTGGGCTTAAATGGCGGAATGCAAAATGGACATATATTGTTCTAATCTGGGTTTATTAGTAACAGGGGTAAAGGAGGCTTACGTCCGTATGCGTACATATATTCTTTATGGCTAGGTGTTGAGAGGCTATGAGGATGGGTGTAGCTTTGTAAATGAGATAAACAATAAGGGTTGTTAATATTGTTTGTATTGTGCTAGTACCTAGAGGCTGCAGCTACGATCAGGACTGCATTGCTAGGTGCGGTACAAACATACTAAGAGAAAACCCCTGCCCCAAAGAGCTTACAGTCGATTTAGACAAGGCAAACACAGGAAGTCCCTGTTTTACAGATGAATAATGGAGGCACGGTAGATTAGATCCCAATTGTAGTCACTGGAATTTAATCACATGCCTATAATTTAATACCTGTTTGAGTGCTGGCCTGAATAGGGATGATTTGAGCATGTGCTTAAAGAGTTTCTTGAATCAGGGTCTAATTGACCTGGCCAAGGTCACACAAGGATCTGTATTTGACCGTGTTTCTTTAATCACCATGTTAATTCAGGTATGAGCCCCGTGTGCGCAATGGCTACTAAAAAGGCTCTGCAAAGGGATTCATCCCTTTATGTCCACACTGAGTCCCACTGATTCAGAGTGCCCTGTCAGAACCCTCTGCATGAGGAGGGACTATCTATGATCATGTATCCTAATGTGAGCCACTCAAGGAAGACAAAATGTTATTTACAACACCAAAATAAATGCCATTCCTCTAGGTGGTGAGCAATATTTCACATTCATAACCACATTAATAAATGGAAGGAATAGAATAGATCAGATTGCTGTTAGAAAACATAAAAAGTTTATTTTTACATTCACATAAAAACAGATGAAAATTCTGCAGTCACGCACATGAACACATCAACAGAGCACTTACAAAGGCACTGCCCTCTGAGCAGCAACATGTCTTGCAGAACTGAAATTGCAGCTGGCGAGATGGAACTTTTGGTCTGTTTGCTGCTGCTGTAACCCGTTTGCCCAGTTCACAGCCCTGTGACATCACTCAAGCCAAAGGGAGTTTTGCTGGAATAAGGAGTGCAGAGTTGGCTTGACAGGAGTTTAATGCAAAAAGGGGCAGACTTTTGCAGAAGCCTGACTGAATTTTACACCCGTTTACACCAAAGCCTGCCCTTACTCTGACTTAGGTACCATCTCTAAGTGAATTTTAGCCCTTTGAATTGCAGAACAGCGCTGTTGTGGTTGGGCTGGTTACTTCTGTTGGATCACCAGCTTCATTGTAATGCATTCCCGGGACGGGGACATGACCCCCCCGCCCTTGTGGCGTTAGCTCTGAAAATACAAGCTAAGTATAAATCTCCTTACCTCTTTTCGTAATGGTAACTTACAAAGCACAGTAACACGCATGACAAACTGACAGTTTTTCATGACAGTGGAGCATCCTATTGCTTCTAAATATTAGAACCCAGCTCCCAAACATTACTGCAGTTCACTCTCTGTTATTCTCTGCATATTGAGCCCATGAAACAAGGTGGAATCAAATACTGACATACAGAGAATACTGACTCTCTGGGTATATAGAACCAGCATTGGTTGTAACATTTCTAGTGTAGCAGTTGCCAGTTGCAGCTCCTGGCTCATAATGTGAGATGTAAAGCAAAACAAACCGTTGCCAGCCCTATGTGCAGCTTCATGCATTTGAATGCAAATTACCAAATCCACCTTAAAATGGTGGGTAATAATTTAAACTATCCTCCGCAACCCTAACCAGTCAGTGAGTTAATCCCCGTCCAAGGCTGAAGGATAAGTCACTGTGGCCTGACTTTCAAAGGTGCTGAGCTCCTGCAGCTCCCGTGGGCTTCAAGGACCACTGTGGATGCCCCAGCAGCTCTGAAAGTCAGGTGATTAAATGGCTAGTAGCAGTTAAAAGTTAAGTTCTATTAGAACCAAAGCATTTCATTCCAAATACTGTTTTTTCTTATGATAGTGAGCTAAGTTTAAACTGAGGTCAGGTTGATCAGAGTCATTTGTTTGTTACATCATCTGCTGGTGTTTCCTAGAGAATTCAAGGTTTTGAATATAAACTCGGCACCCCTAAATTTCATTTCATGTAAAAGCTGACCAAAAGCCTTTTCAGGAAAGAAAAAGCCCTCTGTTTTAGCTATGTTTAATTGGCTATTTTAAGGCTTGAGAGCCCTGATTTCACTAGGAGGGTGGTGAAACGCTGGAATGCGTTACCTAGGGAGGTGGTAGAATCTCCTTCCTTAGAAGTTTTTAAGGTCAGGCTTGACAAAGCCCTGGCTGGGATGATTTAATTGGGGATTGGTCCTGCTTTGAGCGGGGGTTGGACTAGATGACCTCCTGAGGTCCCCTCCAACCCTGATATTCTATGATTCTAGAGAACAGGTTAGTTCCCTTTCTGAATTACAGAACAGAGACCATGCCTACAGATGTTTAGCTCAGAGAGTAGGGCCCTGATTCAGCAAAGCCATTAAGCATGTTCTTAACCTTAAGCACATAAGTATAAACGCTTTGCTGGATTTGGGGCCTAGAACTCCTGATTAGACAGACCCTGACTTCAGCAGAATTACACCAGGGATGAGTATGACTCATTATGTACTCCCTCAAGAGTATTTCCTGAAATATAAGTTTTGGTATTTCCAAGCTAAGTGTAAAAATAGCACAATCATACAAAGTACAAATATCAAACAATAAATAATAGTTTAAAAATGACATTGCTTTTTCCTATTTAAAAAAAAAGACATCTGTAAATGTAAACATTGAGGTATTGGAGGTAATAAATACTTAATATGGTAGGTATAATATGTTTTTTAAAGTACAGTATTAATACTGTTCAGCCATAACTGTTGGCCCAAACCATAAGATTATTCTATGTCTCATGTGTTTGGAGAGTCTAATGTTACTTTTATAAAACAGCAGTTTCCTTGTTGTGAAAGATGCAGAACTTCTTTGGGTTTCACTTTGCCATCTTCATCATCAAGTATTCTTCAATGTAGTTAATGAATATGTCAAATTCTCCCATTGCCTTATAGATTCCTTTCTCTTGTAACTAGGGGAAGGGGAGGAGCAGAGAAAATAAATTACTTAATATCAATTAATTTACACATTAGTAATTAAGTGTCTAATAAGTCACAAGATAATTTAAGTTAAAGCATGTTAAGCCTAGATGCACAGTTCATAGAGCGCATGGAAATGTTACTCAGATTCTCATTAAACCACAAATGTTGAATCACAGCTAACTCACAAGTGATGGGAGAATTGATACGTAGTTTGCAAGCAGTTCATTAAGCAAATTTGAATTGCTTTATTTGGAGATGTAGCTCTTATGATATATTTCTGTTCTCTGATTGGCTGAATGTAACTTTTAGGATCAATTTCCAATGGGAATGCTTGTGATTAGGAATTCAAAATTGGCTTCCCACAATGATCCTGCTTGACTTGCTTAAAATACTTTCATTTGACAGAATATTCAAGGACAAGAAACAGAAGTAATGCAAACACACTCAAAGCAAAGTATGGTTTTGAAAAAAACCATAAACTTCTGCAGATTTTTTTAATGCAACATTTGTCCAGCTGCAATAGGAATCATAATACCAGCTTTTGGACAATGTGAACTGATAGACTCATTCCTAACTCATTTGTGGTTGTGTAATATACCATACAGATACTTGTTTAGATAATTTGTACACATTATAATTCCATCTGCAATTTAAGCTGTTTTCCTGAAGTTGCTCTGGCTAGTGCAGTTACTGTATCTATCTGACCCAGCCCCATTGCATTGTCATGCACTTACTGAGTGCCCCAAAATCTTTAGTGTGTTTATTCTGGCAAAACAATGGTGGGGTACGGATGTGCTCTTATCCCCATTGTTCAGACAGGGAATCAAGGCCCAGAGAATGCCCCAGGTCCTACAGGGAGTCTGTAGTAGGGCAAGAACTGGAACCCGTGTCTCCAAAATCCCAGGTGGGGCTATCTTTTAACTTTTAGAGTCAACATGTCCTTTGCTTTAGCATTGGTGTTAGCCAAACCTGAGAAGGTTGAGAGTCCAGGTTCAGTTTGGCTCACCAGCCATCACTTTTGATACTTCTGTGACCCTCATCCGAAAAGTCTAACTCTCTTGAATGTGAAAAAGTGTGTGTGTGTGTGTAGAGGGGGTGTAGTATGGAGCTCAAATGGACCATTGTTATGGTGTTGCAGCATTTCTGGTCCCAGTCCAGGCCAGAAATGCAAAAGTAAATGATCCTTGTAAAAAAAAAGCCTGGTTTCAGTAGTGGGCCAGGTTTCAGGGGCTGGTTAGCAATTGGACAGGAGAGTTACCTTATTGTATGTTTCCTTGATCTCCTTTAAGGTCTGGCTCCTCTTCTCGCAGGTGAAGAATCTGTGCTGTGGAGGAAAGCAACCAGGGATTTTTAACAAAACAGCCTTCCTTTACGGTACAGCTCTGGATGGGTGAGAGACAGGCTGCCACAGCCCAGGTGTGTGCTAGGGAAACTATGATTGAGTCCTTTACCCCCACTCCTCCTGCCACGGTAGCCCCTCAGCTCCCCAGCCCCACTCTCCCACAAGGCTGTGCTTTCCCCCTTTTTACCAGCTTTCCTCTCCCCTCATCCATTTCCCTCACTTCTTTCAAAATTCCACCCATCTTCCCCATGTCAGTCACATGTGCCCTTCAAAACTAAGCCTTTGTGATATATATAAATGAAATCCATTCACAGATATTTATTCTCAGGGGGACTAGCCCAGTGGCCCCCTTGCTAGGATGTTGGATCCTTTCCCCCTCCCCTCAGCCGTCATTTGTCTTTTTACATTGTGAGCTCTCTGGAGCAGGAACTTCGGCTACTTTTTACTATGGCCTACCCAAAGATGGCTGGATCCATTCTGGGACCTCCAGATGCTACCCCTGTGCAGATACCCATAGCCATTATGTTTGAGGAGTTCTAGTAACCAGCTCAGCAAACAGCCTGTGTGATGTTCTGTCAGGGAGGGTTCACCCTCCTCTTTGCTGAATTGCTTGCTCACTGACTGAGTCATTTCACAACCAGATGACAGAGTCAGGACACCACCGCCAGGCAGTTCCAGGAGCTGAGGCTGCATTTAGCTTTCATTCTGCCGCCCCAGCCTGTGAGAGCAGCTCCTTTCAGGTAAGGGCTTCAGATGAACCCTTTTAAATTAATCTTTGATCAGTGTTTATTACAGGGCTGCGGGCTGGCCTTTAAAAATAAATAACTATTTCTAAAACTTTACAACTGAATCTTGATGATACAAATCATAGATTCCTAGATATCAGGGGCCTGAAGGGACTGCTTGGGTCACCCAGTCTCTGCAGTCTCTGTGTGTGTCTATCTCTGGTCTATATATGGTGAAACCTTCCCCATGATGAGTAAAATTCTGCCTCCCTTTTCTGTAATGACCAGGATGTCAGTCCTCAGAATCCAGCTGGACTGTATTTTTAATGTGCCTGTCGCTGTGCTATGTACACTGACATCAATGGCCAAGCTCCAATCAACCTCAGTGGTGCATGATCAGACTGAAGGTGGCTTGGCAAAACCTTTGTAGGCCTCCTCCCTTATAACACCACCCTGAGCTTCTTGTTGAGTCCCGGCACCGATGGATTTGCAGACCCTTCTCTTCACAATTGGCCGGTACTGCAGCCCCTCAGCCCCTGAGGCAAAGAACTTTTAAGAAGCTCTCCATCAAGAAACTGCAGAGGTTTTATGCTGCAGCTTTGCTTGGGATACGTATATTGATATCCGCTTGTGCTCAGCTCCCTGGGAACTTGGCAAGTGATCTGCAAAAGGAAGCTCCAACACTTACACAGCGCTTCAGTGTCTGCCTCAGGTCCTGCAGCATGTTGCCAATCGAGCCCACGCTCCGCTTGATGTGTTTGCTGCTGTTGATCGCCTTCGGTAAGACTTCATCCAGGTAAAATCGGATCATGTCTGACACTGACTGGCAGCCCAAATAACCCTGGCGGAAGAGGAGTGAGTTGCGTTAATGACACGCCACCGCAACTGGAGGACACGGCATAAGCAGCTGTCAGATTCAGTCGTCATCACTGGCCAGAGGTTTGGTTCTATGGGTTCTGCTGTGCACCTTACAGAGTGCTTTCCACAGTGCTGTACTGCCATCCTATGAGGTTGGTAAATAAGCACTATTATCCCTGTTTTACAGATGGAGAAACTGAGATGTAGAGAGGTGAAGCTATTTGCCCAAGCCCACAGACAGCAACAGCATCCTGGAAATCCGGAGTTCTGACTCCCAGTCCTGTGCTCTGACCACTAGACCACACCAAGCTCGAAAACAGAAGCAGAGCAATCTCAAAGGGAGTGACTATCTCAGATAGATGTTAGACAGGCAAAGATACAATGAAATCAGTTTTATAGGTATGATATTCTTATACTACTACCAGTTTTAAAAACACCCTAAACTTTGTATAGTACTTCCAGCTGCCTCCGTTAGAATGGCATTAGCTTAGAATTAGATTCACAGTGCACAGCAAAGTTCTCACCTTAAAATCTTCCAGTAAATCCTCCTTTAGCAATAAGATGTCAAGTTCATCGTCTTTGGCTTGCTGTAAAAGTATGCAATGGAAGTGTCAGTTGTATCAAGGTAGGCAGCCTACATAATCTTCATTGCTACTGTGTAAAAGTACTTCAGTTCATCAAACTGTCTGGTTTGCCTGAGTGTGTGTGTTGTCGTCTTAAGGCAAACATTGGAAATAAAAGCATCTCAGCATACAGAAGGGGTGTGTGTGTGTGTGTGTAATAACATTCAAGTGCTGATACTGTCCCACATGCCTGTGCAATTAGTTTGAAGTCAAAAGAAGACAGGGAAAAATGAAATCACATATGTGGGTGATTTATTTGACACGTTTAATTTTTTTAGCCTGCCTTTCAAATCCTGCTTACTTTCTTCTGACTTCAGATAGTGTGCATATAACAGCACCCAAAATTACTGTGATATATAATAACAGGTCTATTAAGGAACTACGTGATCCTGTTACCAGCACTTCACTCAGAGACTTGTAGCAAACTTTGATTTAAAGTCTTAAATCCTATATACCTACCAACTGTCATGTTAATTTGGCTGATAATACAAACACAATGCCATTATTCAGTGATTTAACCTAGAGGGATGACATTTCAATTTTTTATATCATTAGTACATAATGCCATTGATTTTATATTGCAATTCAGATGCATTTAAGGCAATATTGGTACGAATACAATTACGAATGCTATGCATCCCTTTTTGCATGATTACTTTGCTCAGCTGTCAGCAAGACCATTCTAATACATCTCCCACCACAAAGATTTAATGCTACCCTGGCAATCTATCCACAGACCGCATTCCCATGCAGGAGAAGGAAATGGGCAGTAAATTCTCTAGACACAGAATAACTTCTTTCTGGCTTTGGTGGTATCTTAACGTTTGTCTTTTAACATAACTTGAAAGCTATAGTGAAATATTTCCGTCTCATCCATTGTTAACTTGCAATGGAGTTGCACCCCTTACACCAGCATTGAATTTATCCCCGTCAGTAAAAGAATAACTTTCAATGCAATGTCAAAAAAATTAAAATGCCTTAAAATTCATTGTGAAAGCAGTTGATTTTCCTGTAATTGCGTCTGGATAACAAAAAATCTTTGCACATTTTCTCTCCCCTTAGCAAGTGATGAAACTAAACTATTTATTTCGCCTGCAGCAGCGAACACAAAACACTGTGTCTGCACCTAAACCTTTTCTGCCCAAAGGAACCTGTGTCCAGTGTGTGGGTATGCCAAGTCACTGAAAGTGCAAAAGCAGTAGACAGAAGGCGACAGGCTTTGACAGGTGTCATACTCACAAAATAATCTTTAATTTCACCAAATGCAATCCGCAGGTCTTTGAGCCGAAGGGGCAGGAGATTGGCGAGATGTGTGCAGCTTTCTTCAGAGAGCTGGCAGCTGGCATGTTTGATGCTGGCAATCAGGGCTAGGAAAATGAGTGCTGTGAGAAGTTTCATTTCTCAGCTGAGTTTCTTTCTTGTGGTCCAGTTATTAGTTCAATTTCACAAGAGGCAAAAAGCCAGATCTGAATGCCTTCACCTTGATGGAGCTCCTGATTTTATACTCTCCAGACATGCTCTCAATTTCCTTTCCCATTTCCTGGGGACTAATATTGGGGTTTTAAGACATTCATTAAAACCAAAGGTCACAAGAGTTTCCCGTAAGAGGCTTCCTGTGCTCTGGCCCCCCTCCCCTTTCCACACCCCATCAAATCGTTTGTGTTAGACGCTGCATTTTTTTTACGTAGCTTGTTTCTTGTAAATTTGAATGTGGCTAAAGAATTTGAACATGAAAAGGTGCGGTATGGAGGACACTTCTGCATTCTCATGGGTATTTTCTATTTTTACATGAAAGACCTGTGTGGGGAGGGGGAAGTGTTTCCATTTTTAAATCTCTGTAATGCATTTACCTAATTTAGAATTTTTCTAGGTCATCACCACCAAGCAAATGTCATTTTAATGGCTTTTGAGCCTTTTGAACAGGGAAATAGTCACCTCTTATCACCAAGAGGTATGAATTCCCATTTCCGGGTCCTTTCAATGTGGAAAATAATCCTTTTATCAATAAACAAATAAAAGTTCTTATGAGGAAATAACAAATAAAGTCTTGCCTAGGGTTTATGGAAATCCATACAGAGCAATTAAAAAAACCCCTTCGGACTTTTTTCATAGGCACAAGTATGTTAGCACTCATGATCTGGCTAAATTCCAATATTTGTAGTAATTGCAACCTGCTAAAACTCCATGTTCAGCATTCAAATTTGCTACCCAGTTTGTTTCAAATGAACAGAGTATTCTTTATAGTAACCTTCTTCACTTTGCACCATCTTTTGTGCAGCATTGCTGTGCACTGTTAAATAGCTGCCACATTCTCTTCCAGGGCATTGAATGGCAGGGGTGTCTGGAATAACTCCTGTGTCTTTATTACACACATGCAGACAATATACAACAATATTCTCCTCTTGGATTCAGCTAGGCTGGGGGGGGGGACTTTTTGACCCGAGGGCCACATCTGGGTGGGGAAATCACTTGCAGGGGGTTGGGGTGCGGGGGTGGAGTGTCGGGTGTGGGAGCGGGGGCGGTGTGCAGGAAGGGGCTCAGGGCAAGGGGTTGGGGCAGAGGAGGGATGCAGGGTGTATGAGGGGCTCAGGGAAGGGGGTTAGGGTGCAGGAGGGGTGTGGAGTGCAGGAGGGGGCTCAGGTGAGGGGGTTGGGGTGCAGGAAGTGGCAGGGGGCTCAGGACAGGGGGTTGGGGTGCAGGGTGCAGGAGGGGTTCAGGCTCCAGCTCTGCGCCGTTTACCTAGAGCGGCTCTGGGGTGGCAGTGGCGTGCACCAGAGCCAGGGCAGGCTCCCTGCCGGCCCCAGCCCCACGCCGTGCCGTGCCGCGCCACACCACACCGCACCACTCTGGGAAGTGGCCGGCACCTCGTCCCTGCGCAGCCCCTGGTGGCGGGCAGAGGGCTCCACCTGTTTCCCTCACCTGTGGGTACCTCCCGCGAAGCTCCCATTGGCTGCGGTAACTTGTTCCTGGCCAATGGGAACTTTGGGGGAGGTACCCACAGGCAAGATCAGTGTGCGGAGCTCTCTGCCCCCCCACCCTCAGGGGCTGCAGGGACGTGGTGTGGCCACTTCCCAGAGTGGCACAGCACCACAGGGGTGGCAATCCCGCGGGCTGGATCCAAAGCCCCGAGGGGCCAGATCCAGCCCGTGGGCCGTAGTTTGCACTACCCCTAAGCTAGGCCCTTGGTGTATGCTCAGATACCACAGTGATGTGCAATTTATAAATATGTGTAATAGTAATTTTAGTAGTATAACATCATGGGAGTTTAGGGTGTGATCCCATGCCTACTGAAGTCAATGGAAGTCTTCCTATTGTCTTCAAATCAATATGGAATTGGCTCTGATTCCTAATCTTCAGATACAATTCCCAAATTCTATGTAAGCGCAGCATTTGTAAGGAAGAACTGCAGTGTGGGTCACTGAAGAGAATTTGATTAAAGTTTAAGAGCTTCTGGGTGAAAGAGGCTTATAAATACCAACTATTCCCATTAATCTTTTAAAATTTTTCATAGTTTTCCCTTTTCTGCTCATTTAAAATAAGGATGTTCCTCATACCTTTAGGCTATTTCATTTTCAGCCACCTCATTTTTAGTTTCTTTATTGCTTTTCACATAAAGAATGAAGCCATTGAACCTGTATAACTCTGACATCTTCCAGACTTTCCAGCAAAACCTGTAGGAGGTAAGTGTGACGGGTTTGATCACAGAAACCCCCTTGGGACTGCCACCTGATGTGCTGAGACTACCCCTGAGCCCGTTTCCCCTGCCAGCTTGGGACTCCAGAACCCTGCCTGGTTGTGCCAGACACGCCAGCCTGCTACAAAGACAGACCCAGGTCTGAACTACATCCCCTAATGCTGCAGGCTTAACTGAAAACCGCTTAAGAAGTGTTTCTGTCTTCAACACCCAGATGTCCAGTTTCCAAGGGGGTCCAAACCCCAAATAAATCCATTTTACCCTGTATAAAGCTTATACAGGGTAAACTCATAAATTGTTCACCCTGTATAACACTGATAAAGAGATATGCACAGTTGTTTGCCCCCACAGGTATTAATACATACCCTAGGTTAATTAATAAGTAAAAAGTGATTTTATTAAATATAAAAAGTAGGATTTAAGTGGTTCTAAGTAATAACAGACAGAGCAAAGTGTATTATCAAGCAAAATAAAATAAAACGCACAAGTCTAAACCTAATACAGTAAGAAAGTGATTACAGATGAAATCTCACCCTCAGAGATGTTCCAGTAAGCTTCTTTTACAGACTAGCCTCCTTCCAGTCTGGGTCCAGCAATCACACTCACCCCTGTGGTTACTGGCCTTTGTTCCAGTTTCTTTCAGGTAGCCTCTTCACCCCAAAGGATATCTCTTGAGCCAGCTGCAGACAAAATGGAAAGGTTTCCAGAGGCTTAAATAGACTTCCTTTTGTGGGTGGAAACCCCTTCTCCTCTCCTATGCAGAATCCAGCTCCAAGATAGAATGTTGGAGTCACATGGGCAAGTCACATGTCCATGCATGACTCAGTTCCTTACAAGCCAGGCCACATTCCCAGGAAAAAGCTCAGATGTGTATTGGCGTCTCATAGTTTATTGTTAGCTTAAGTGTTTCTTGATTGGACACTTCCTGAGAATAGTCTTTTCTCAGGAAGCTGACCAACTGCATCACTGAGGCTACTTAAAATTAAACAAGTACACAGCCAATATTCATAACTTCGAATACAAAAATTATACATGCATACAAATAGGATGAATTACATGCAGAAGAACATAACCTTTGCAAAGATATGTTACACGGAAGAACAAATAAAGAGCTGCTCACTGCTTTGAATGGATCTGCAGAGGAAGAAGTTGACATGACAGGAACACCTGCCTGCTACAGGAGTTCTTACAACTTCCTCTGAAGTATCTGGTGCTGGCCGCTGTCAGAGATGGGATACTGAGCTGGGTGATCCATGGGTCTGACCCAGTCTGGCAATTCAAATGCTGTTTCAATCAACAGTAAAAAAAAGAAAGAAAGTTTGCAAAATTAAGAAACATAGGGCCAAACTGATCCCTGCTATAACTCTATGAAGTCAATGAGTTATACCAGGGATACTTTAAGCCTATAGAGCCTTATTTTCAGGACATCCAGATTGTGCATTTGGATCATCCTCACTTTGGTAAGTAATTGTCCAATTTGTGCACTTATATTTTTATCTAAGCGACCGAATATAGGATTTGGATATCCGATGGAAGGCCATCCTAGTACAATACCTCATCTGATTTCTGTACTCTAAGATATGGCTTGACATCCCAGGAAAAATACATTTGAATAAATTCACATGATCAGAATAAATGGAGACTCTGTTGGTTTTATAAAAATGATTTTATTTGGGGGTTAGAGTTTTGGCTCATGGCATTTTGTTTTGTTTTAATTCAATAAAGCTCTAGATCTGTAGAGGACATTTGATGGTAGTCTTGCATTTACTGTTGCTAAGGTGCAACTATTGGGCTCCTGGCTAGCTGCCAATGTGGCTATTCGAGGGTCACACATTTTGAGCATCCCAGGCACTGGAGACGTGTTTCTCATTTCCACCAACATAACAACAGCACTTAGAGCACTTTTCACCTGAGGCTCTCAAAGAGCTTTACAAAGGAAGACAAAGGATAATTATTGCCATTTCACATATGGGGAAACTGAGGCACAGAGCGAGGCAGCGTCTTGCCTAAGGTCACCCAGACAGTCAGTGGCTGAGCTGAGAATAGTATCAATCCACTCTTAATAGTTCAGGAGCCGTTGTAGGTAAAGTGTCCAGATTATCCAAATCATCATTGTTGTGGTTGCTTCCAAAGGCCACAGTCACAGGATTCATCTCCCGTTCCACTGTGTGCCATACAGACACAGAGATGAATATGGCTCCTTTGGTTGGAAAGCTTCCAATATAAGGCTACAATCCAGCACAGGGGAGAAGTCATGTTGACTTCAATGGGGCTCCCAGCAGGTACAGAGGACTGCCCGCAAGGCGCTCATGGCAGGGATAAATATAACCCATGGCTTCTTTCATTGCAAACTGTCACACACTTACCTTCAAAACAGCTCAGAGACCAGAACTGCCAACACCACTGGGCTCCAGATTAACAGCACTGCAACTGTGGTGCTGCTAATAGGTGGCACCTTTGGTATTAGGGATTGTGGGGTTGTCTTATTCTAACCGGACCAGCTTCATAGATGGGCTGTAAGGAACCACATTTGTTTGTTATGATTGAGCTGGTACCCAAGTGTTTTCTCATCAGGCAGCTGCATCTGTGGGACCAACTGGGCATATGTGTCATGGAAGCCTGTGCTTTAGCACTAAGGTGTGGGGTTAAAATGCATTGATAGCTGTGTGTATTTGCATTTCTGGCTTGCTTTAGTCCTGCTTGGCTTCC
Organism: Lepidochelys olivacea; assembly: GCF_965140295.1. Lineage (NCBI taxonomy): Eukaryota > Metazoa > Chordata > Testudines > Cheloniidae > Lepidochelys > Lepidochelys olivacea. Next base: position 5,539,417 of record NC_140431.1, on the reverse strand, counting down.
TGGAAATGGACACCCTTACAATAACCTAACACCGGCGACTCCGTGCTGGCTGTAGGAACTGGGGTGTAATGGCATCACATCGTGAAAATTATCACAGTGGCAGTTAGAAAAATAACCATTTCGGTGCTGAAGATATTTCCTCTGACACTTCTTTCCGTTTCCGCTTTCCTACCAGGACGTGTCTCTCTTTGTTATTGTTGTTTTTTTTTTTTGGTTGGGTTTTTTGTTTTTTGTTGAGTCATTGCAAGAAAGGTTCTGACAACTATTTTGAGCATCTTGTATTTGTATTCAGGAAAGAGAAAGTAGACATAACCTTAACATTTGTTTTTTAAGGGCAGGTGTTGTTTTGAAGCAATTTGCTATTTTCAACCTGTAGTCCACAGACCCCAGGGGGACTGCAGACTATGCCTAAGATTTCCAAAGGGATCCACAGCTCCATTTGAAATTTTTTAGGGGTCTGCAAATGAAAAAAGGTTGAAAACCACTGTGTTACTGAGCCCTGACTCATCGCATGACCTTGGGTAAGTCACTTCATCTCTCTATTCTACAGTTCTCTATGAAGCGCAATTAGTTTGTGCTGGAAAACCCCTTTGAGAGACTAAATCAAAGATGATAAATCAAAGATCAAAGTCCAAAGAATTATTAATGAGAAGTATTATATATGAAGGTTAATATCTGTGCAATTCAGGGAGATTCACATGAAGGAAGCAGATTGATTGTTGGCCCCAGGGCATGACTGACTAGGAATGAAACAGAGAATTGGAAGATTGCCAATTTCCCCTCTAATGGAGATGATACCTATGCCTGTGGGTTTTTTTGAATGGGTGACACACTTTCAAAAGACAAGAGCAGGGGCATTTCTAATGAATCATTGCCCTGGACATTGGACATAATTTGAATCATCTCTTAGGTCAGTCATGGTCTGACGTAGCCAGAGACAGATGAAATGAGGAAGCTGACGAGGACAGAGAAATGACCAGCATCTAAGATGTTGCCTACAGGAGAGAGCTTTTTGAACTGATTCATTAAACCAGTGCAGCCCCCCTGTGTGGATACTCATATTTCAGTTTGAGTAGTTTACTTAGGGATGGCTTAAACCTGTTCCCAATCAACTGAAGCTAAACCACACAGGAGTATGTGGGAATTAACACCAGTTTATTGAATCAATTTAAATTTACACCTTAAGTTAAACAGTGCAACTTTCTGATTTAGACAATGTCTCAGTGGTGACAAGCAGTGCAACCAGTATGCCACTTTTCAAAGCACAGCAAAGGTCAGCTGTTTCTTTCTGAAGCACCAAGTAAATTTCCAGCTGTCCTGGCACTGCTGGTAGTAAACTACTCAAATGAATGGCTGGTTTGGTGCAAGTCTGGGTATGGGCAGTCTTGCAGAATAAGTGTCCACACAGATACTTGCACCAAAATAACAAAAGGCATGAATTAAAAATGATTTAGTTATTTCAGTGGAAGCCCTAACTATATGCATCCTCTGTCAAATACAGGCTTCTCTGCCCCGGAGCGTCTCCTGTATCCAGGTCCGGGTTAGCCTCAGATCATGAGCCCCAGAGGAAGTAGTTGGCCTATTTATTTTTCTTTAGTAGTTTCTTTGTGCAGCATTACCTAGAGATGGGACCTTGAGCAGGTCTGAATCCCAATTCTGCACCATTTAAACCAACAAAGAGATTTACCTTTGACTTCAATGGGCACAGGATTAAGCCTCTTAATGGGTATGTAAAGGGCAGAGGTAGATCTCCGCTGGTGTAAATTGTAACCGTTCCATTGAAACCAGTGGAGCTGTGCTGATTACGCCAGTTGAAGATCTACCCCCAGTTACGGTTGACCTCTAGTTGCTCCAGATTTACACTGTTGGAACGAAGAGCAGCATTTGGCCTCTTGTACAAAGATTGCAGGATGAGCCTGTGCTTTGTCCATTCCATAAAGGAAACTAGCTCCTCTGTGTGAAATGCTGCTTTGTGTTTACCTGGGTTTCCGTTTTGCAGAGCCTTGCATCTGAGACCTTGAGTGTGCAGTTTCACTCTGACTCGCTCTTGCCTAGTGCTATGGAAACACATTCACTGCGCACTACTACGTGGTGGTTGAATGAATGAATGAATGTCCAGGGATGTGGGTGTATCTCTAAATCTTTAGGAAATAGATTTAACATTTGCCAACAAGACAGTTTCAGGAAGGAAAGAATGTTACTGAAAAGTCATTCATGCACTTCTGCTCCATTTCCCACAATCTTCTAAGAACTTTCCTGTGCATAGGAGATATGCTACAACCCAGCGATATTGCTCCCTGCAGCATCCATTGCAAAATACTGCCATTAGGGAAACAGTATACCCCTGCAGTACATCATGTACGGTCCTGCACACCTGAGGAATGCAGCACGGGAATAAATGCTGTAGCCTTGCAGTATACAACCGGAGAAATTGCACCCAAGTTCAGTACTATCTTGAATAAAACTGCACCCTGATATGCTGAGGGGGATAATAGTATTCCTCTACACTATGCTGTCTGGCAAATATTCCACCTCTGCTGAGCCCAGCCAGGGTAATATTGCACAGTGGCTGCACAAAACACTGATCATATTGCACACCGGCTAGGGTTATTTTCAGTAATACCGTAAATATACAGATGTTGCAATATCTTTACTCCATGCTATCATTCCTGAAAGGCAATAGCATTGTGTATTTGGACAGAGCATTTGCTACAAAGATTTCTAATTGATTTTACAAGGTGGGTAAGTATCCTTCCATTTTTTATTGATGGGGAAGCTGAGCCAAAGTCAGGTTAAGTGTTTTTGTGCAAGGTCACACTGTGAGCCGGGGCAGAGTAGGAAAAAGAGCCCAGGTGTCGTGATTCTTGTTACCCTGCTCTAACTACTAAGATGTGCCACCTCCAAATAAATAATTGCTTCTGGAAATGACATTTTCAGGGGGCAGGACTGTTATTTTGGTGGTTTGAAGCATTCCTGAGCAGTGCCAGGCCAGCTGGAAATTTACTTGGTGCTTCAGAAAGAAACAGCTGACCTTTGCTGTGCTTTGAAAAGTGGCATACTGGTTGCACTGCTTGTCACCACTTTGATGTCAAGACTACATGTAAAGCCACAATTCATGTAACTGCTGCAGGCTTTAGAGTAAACGATACTAAAAAAAGAAACCGGAGGGTTAAAGGAAACATCTGATGATGCAGAGACAAAGCGAAGGTCACCTTCAAGTCTGAACAGAGGGGATATCAGCCTTTTTATTGATTGCATCACATTGCTGCCTCTTCCTCTGTTTCCGATCCACTATGACCCTCAGATCCTTTTCAGCAGTACTACAACTTAGGCAGTTATTCCCCATTTTGTAGTTGTGCATTTGATTTTTCCTTCCTAAGTGCAGGACTTTGCACTTGTCTTAACTGATTTTCATCTTGTTGATTTCAGATCAATTCTCCAATTTTTCAACGTCATTTTTAATTCTAATCCTGTCCTCTAAAGAGCTTGCACGCCTTCCAACTTGGTGTCATCTGCACTTTCTATAAGCATACTCTCCACTCCGTTATCCAAGTCATTAATGAAAATATTGATTAGTACACGACTGAGGACTGACCCGTGTGGGACTCCACTACATACATCCTCTCAGTTTGACAGAGAACCATTGATAACTACAATTTACGTACGGTCTTTCAACCAGTTCTACGCCCACCTTAAAGTAATTTCATCTTGACCACATTTCCCTAGTTTGCTTATGAGAAAGTCATGTAGAACTGTGTCAAAAGCCTTACTAAAATCAAGATATATCCTGTCTACCGCTTCTCCTCATCCACTAGGTGAGTAACCTTGCCAAAGAAAGAAATTAGGTTAGTTTGGTGTGATTAGTTCTTGACAAGTCTGTGCTGGCTATTCCTTATAACTATTATCTTCTAAGTGCTTACAAATGGATTGTTTAATAATTTGCCCCAGCATCTTTCCAGGTACCAAAGTTAAACTGACTGCCCTATAATTTCCTGGTTCTTCTCTGTTTCCCCCTTTTAAAAGTAGTTACTATGTTTGCCCTTTTCTAGTTCTCTGGGACCTCACCCATCCTCCAGGAGTTTTCAAAGATAATTGCTAATGATTCCAGGATTGGTTTCAGCTAGTTCCTTAGTTATCCTAGGGTGAATTTCATCAGGCCCTGCTGACTTGAATACATCTGACTTACCTAAATATTATTTAACCTTGTCTTTCCCTATTTTTGGCTTGTGTTCCTTCTCCCTCATTGATATTATTTGTGTTAAATGTCTGGTCACTCTTAACTTTTTTTTAGTGAAGACTAAGCAAAAGAGGCATGAAACATCTCAGGTTTTTTGATGACATCAGTTATTCACTCTCCTTCCCCACTAAGGTGGGACCTATACTTTCCTTCAGCTTTCTCTTGCTCGTAAGGTATTTAAAGAACCTCTCTTTTTGACTTTTATGTCCCTGGTTAGGTGTTTCTCATTTTGTGCCATAGCTCTCTGTTTGTACTTCTCCTTAGCAAATTTGTCCATGTTTCCACTTTTTGTAGGTTTCTTTCTTGATTTTCAGGTCATTAAAGAGCTTTCTGATGGAGCCATGTTGTCCTCTTACTGTTCTTCCTGTCTTTCCTTCATATCAGGATAGTTTGCAGTTGTGCCTTGAATATTGTCATCATGAGAAATTGCCAGCTCTCCTGAGTTCCTTTATTCCTCAGATTTTCTTCCCATGGGACCTTACCTACAAGTTCTCGCAGTTTGGTAAAATCTGCTTTTTGAAGTCCATTGTCCTTATTCTGTTGCTCTCACTCCTTCCTTTCCTTAGATTAGTGAAATCTACAATTTCATGTACCCTGTCACCTTCTACCTTCAGATTTGTAACCAATTCCTCCCTGTTGCTGAGAATCAGATCTAAAATGGCGGTCTCCCTGTTTTTTCTCTCCGCTTTCTGAAACAAAAAGTTGGCTTCAGTACATTCGAAGGACTTGGGGCCATTTTAATTTTTGCAATATTACTTTTCCAATGGATGTCTGGGTACTTAAAGTCGCCTGTTACTAGGTCTTGTGTTTTGAGTATTTCTATTAGTTCTAGAAATGCTTCATCAACCTCCCCTTCCTGATTTGGTGATCTATAGTAGACCCCTGCCATAGCATCACGCCTATTTCCCCCACCTTTCATCTTACCTAGAGACTTTTTCAACTGGTTTGTCTCTCGCCTCCTTCTGGACCTCAAAACAAGTGTATATATTCCCAATGTAGAATGCAATGCCTCCTCTAGTTTGTCCCCCGACCTGCCCTTTCTGAACAAGCTCCACCCCTATGTCCCACTATACATCTCATTGTGCACTGCAAGCAAGTGGTGCTCCAACCCTTCTTGTAATGAAGTGTACATACTGTGGCCCTGATTGTGCATCCTTTCCTTATGCTGCTGAACCCTTACTCAGGTGAGTAATCTCATTTTAATCCTTTCTCACTCAAAACAGTAACATTTAGAAAGAAGCTACATTTTGGTATGGGCTGTGGAGTGGAGAAACTAATGAAGGACATTTTCCCAGTTCCGCTACTCTTGATGGGGCTAGGAGAATGTCGCTGACTTTCACTAATGAGCTGAATGCATAAGCGTTGCTGAAGGAACAATTATAATCCATGTCAGCCATGGGTACTTGATAGCCAAGGCTGGGATTGTGAGAAGCACCTAAAGGTCGGGTAACATTTGCAAAAGCACCAAAGTCCTATTATCAAAAGAGGGGTAGCACTAGATTTTTAAAGGTATTTAGGCACCTAAAGGTGCAGATAGGTGCCTAGTAGGAATTTCTGAAGCACCTGGGTACCTAACTCCCATTGATTTCTAGTTTGCATTGATTTCAATGGGAATTAAGTGTCTGGTGCTTTTGAAAATCCCATTAGGTGCCTATTTGCATCTTTAGGTACCTAAATACCTTCCAAAATATGACCCACAGGCACTTAAGAGCCTCCCATTGACTTTGGAATTAGGCACCTAAGTCACTTAAGCTCTTTTGAAAATTTTACCTCTGAAATTAATTGGAGTTGGGCACCTGATTCCTTTAAGAACCTTTGAAAATCCCACCCCTAATATATTTCTGAAGGACAGACGTTGCTGATCTGTGTTGCTTCCATTATTCCTCTAATAATCCATACAATATGGAGGGAACAGGTAACTGCTAGGTAGTCTTGTGTGCACAACAGGGAAACTTGTCACTGCATGTCATTTCTAATGTACTAATTAGTCATCTTATTCTGCAGCATGTTGTATACTGTTGTTAAACCCCTAGATTTCCAGACTATCAAATCAATATATTGCTTCCTTTTCTTTCCCAAAATCCCCCGTTTTGCATCTCTGTGTATGTGTGAAATCCCATCCTTTAACTGTGACACTCATGGGGAAACTCTCACAGACACACAGTCCTTGTTGTTCATCTGATGTGAATGGCATTAATTAAGCAATCTTGCTTGCCCTATCTGCAGCTGTGTTCTGATGACTAACAGTTCCGGGTGGGGTCAACATAAAGGGGATCTCTTTCTTTCTGTGTTATTACTAGCAAGCATGACATGGGATTTTTCACTTCTGGACACCTGCTTTTTTAGAAGGGTTGCTCTGAATTTAGCAACCAGGCTGATCTCCTTAAGAGGTAAATCCCATGCAACTCTTTGGATATTTATCTGATTTCCGATTGTTCCTTATGTCACATATTCTTGTCCAGACATAGGTTCATAGATTTTAGGGCCAGGAGGAGCCATTATGATCCTCTTGTGTGATCTGCTGCATAACCCAGACCTAACAGAGTACCTCATCCAATAATTTCTTCATCAAGCCCATAACTTCTGTTTGAGTCATAGCATCTTTTTTAGAAAGACAGCCAACAATTTAAAGACTTCAAGCATCCACCACATCCCTAGGTGAGTTGTTCCAGATGTTAATTAGCTTCACTGTGAAAAGTTTAACCCGCATTTCTAGTGTAACTTTGCCTAGCTTCTTCCAAAAACCAGATATTGAGGTCCCTTTTTCTGCTAGATTCTACTATCAGAAATTCCCCATCTAGGTATTTGTAGACTGTGATCAAATCACCTCTTAACCTTTTCTTGGGTAAATTAAATAGACAGAGCTTCTTAAGCCTTTCATTATAAGGCAAGTTTTCCACACTTCAAATCATTATTGTGGCTCTTTTCTGAACTGTTCCCAGTTTTTCAACGTCCTTTTTTGAAGTATAGACACCAGACACACGCTATTCCAGCAGTGGTCTCACAAATGTCCTTATTCAGACTTATATACTCTTTCAATGAGAACAGGGTTAGGCCAATGCTGTGTGTTTTTTGAAAACCATGTCATTTATATGCTCTGTGTTGCCTTGTGCAAGGGCAGGGTTGGATTTTGCATTTCAACAGGAAAAGGGATCAATCTGAGAAGTTTGTGAACTGTTTGTGGGCAATTTATGAACAGTGGGGAAAAAAACAGGCAAAAAAGATTGAATAAATGATCCATCATGAATTACATAATCAGCTCTAATAATGTCTTACGCCTTGTGTGGCTGTGTCTGGCATTGTAGGAATTTTGGACACCCCTTACAAGAGGGGTCCTTTCATAATTCCTATTTGATGAGCCTCCTTAGTTACACATGTATAGTAGTAGTATAGGGATATGGCAGATTCTCCATTGCTTGAAGTATTTAAATCAAACCTGGATATTCTTCTAAGACCTCTTCTAAGAGGTTATGGACTTGATGTAGGAACCATTTGGTGAAATTCTGGTGTGTTATGCAGGAGCTCAGACTAGATGATCATAATGGTACTTTATGGCCTTAGAATCTATGAATCTATAGTACTAATCATTTGAGTGTCAAAATATGCTTCACAGGTGCTAATTACGCCTGGCCATGACCCCCTGAGATGCAGGTAAGTATTATCCCCATTTAGGGCCAGACCCTGACACAGATGAAGATTGCTGTGCATATAAGCACAGGATAAAAAGTGGGGAGCACAGAGGACCTGATCTGGCCATAATGTGAGTACTGTTTTCTCATCCCCATCTAGAGACTGGACCACATAGAGGATAACAGCCTACTACTGCTATCCTTTACTTTGTTAGTTGAATATGTAGAGGACTTTACTGTGGACCTAAAGGTCCAAGCCCCGCTGATGACCCATGTGAGGCTCAATATGGTTCCACATGGTGAAATTTAATTTGCTTTTTAAAAACCCTAGGCAATCACACACAAAAACTTGATACACTGAAAGAAAATTGTTAAGGCTGCTGTCAAGTACTCCAAGTTAGGGAAAATCAGAATTAAGTTGCCTGCACAAACTTAATTCAGCCCCCTTGTGCATATGCATTATGATAGAACCTTTAATTACATGATCGCAAGCTATTTTTTCCACAGGATCCCTGCGTCATTCAGACTTCAGGGCCAATATTTGCAGAAGTGTCTCTTAATGTTGAGTGCTTTGCTTTTCAGGTGCCCAGTTTGACATCCTTAGGTCTCCATTTCAGGGTGTCTACTGTGCAGCTGGGAGTGAGGCTGCCAGCCTGTGTAGACAGATTTGCACTAGCAAGGCTGAAGCGAGGAGTCTTAAAAATAGCAGGACATTGCTCAGGCTCTCAAGCCTGGGAGTCAGGCGGGCTTGAGAGCCCAAGCTGCAAACGTCCACATTGCTATTTTTAGTGCACCAGCTCGAGGCCCTTTAGCGAGTCTGTCTACTTGGGCTGGGAGGCTCGCTCATAGCCGTAGTGTAGACACAGCTTCAGAGCTGCTGAGCACCCGCAATTCCTGCTGAGCTTAGTGGGAACTGCAGGTGCTCAGAACTTCTGAGAATCAGGGTCTTTATGTAAAGTTGGGCACCCAGCAACAGAGGCACCCAAAGCTGGTAGAAATTGGATCCTCGTGTGTCTTGATTATAGTGATGCAGCAAGCCAGTGGCAGAGACGACAACAGAACACAGTAGTTCTGACTTGGAGTTGTCTGATGTATCAGATAGGCCCCACGAAGGGTCGGATTGTCAAGTGCTCAACACTTGCAAATGGAGCCAGATTTTCCAAAGAGCTCAACTCCCATTGAAGCATCTATATCTGGGCTAGATTTTTCAGAAGTGCTCACCTCCAGATGTGGGTGCTGAGTTCTTGGGCATCTGGCCCTAAATGGCAGAGCTGATTCTAGGTTTAAAATCAGGTTGGCATAATCAAGGTAAGCTGCAGCTCAAACAGGGTCATAGAAATATCTCTGCTAATTTACAAAGGCTTTGCCATTGCCACCTGTGGAACTGCTAAGCTCTTGATTGATTTGTTCTTGTTTCATTCTTTCAGACCTTTGAAGATCGCTATTGGGATTATGAAGAGGTTCCTTCTGTGCACACACAAACTGGTTCACCCTATTGGGTGCTTGAGAAATTCTGGACTTCCTTTTTCATTTTATAACGACAAAGAGCATGGGCAGCAGTAAGTGACGCATAGGACAGCACAGATGGGGGTGGGTCATCACAAGACCTTAGAGGGTAACCCAGGAGGTTAAATATCAGTAATAGTTTGGTAAGAAGGGGTTTTCCCCCCTTTTAAAAATATCTCTGTGTGTTATGATGGTTGCCTCCGAGGGACTCTCCCTCTGCTCTTCCCTAATGAAGAATTCTGTAAAAACTAAACCACCCTGCTGGGTTAAAGTGTTACTCACCCAGATAGAAGAAAATCGATCAGCACGCCAGTGTCTATTCAAATCTGACATTTGAATGAGTGTCTGTAACACTCTAAACATGATCTATCTGAAAAGCAAAAAGAGCATGTTTGATATGGATTACCGGAATAACGATTTCCTGAAACTCTGCATTTTTTTTTTTAAAGTGTGCTTTTATGTATATATAATATATGGCTGACAATGAGCTGCCGCGTTTGCTGCTTAGAACACTTGGGGCAGAAAAGCGTTGTGGCAGCAGCTGGTTATTAGTGCTTTAGCACAAAACTCTGTTTTCATTTTCCATGATTTGTGGGGTGAGTGGAAATGGATTTGATCCTTCATGTACAAATGGAAATTTTCAACAAATAAATTACACTTTAAACAAATCTTATACAAAGACATAAATGGGCTTAATCTCAGTGCCTTTGTTTTCACAGGCCTGTAAATTTACACATGTTGGTAAGGCACATGGGGATCTTCAGATTAAATACATGTATTATTACTGTACTGTAACTTAATTAGAGAAGATGTGATTAAAATTCAGGCATTCATTTAAATACTAAATAGAAGGGAGAAGAAAATGAATCTTAGCATGAAGGCAAGAGGGTTTAGCAGTTGATCTTGATGACTGAGAGTCATATGACATCCTTACTGAAGTAAAATGGCCCTTAGGAGGCATTATCAGCTCCGTGTCTCATTTCAGATATAAACTCAATGGTCAGTGCACTTCATTGTCTGGTCTGCAGCCTGTTAGCTTGCTACACGTAGGGGATGTGCTGTCTAATGCACCAGAGAGTTAAAAGTTCTGGCATGGCAGTTCTAGGTTTGCAGGTGTAACTTCGTAGCAGGTGTATATACATAAAGAAGGAGAAGAGAAGATTTGGGTTTCCCCTGATGCATGGACAGAGTAGTCTGTGATGTCTGTAGTAAAGATAAGCTGCATTTTCTACTGCTGTAGCTTTTGTTGCAGAATAAGTAAATAAGTTGCTCTGGAAATCCTTCTGCGTGTATAGAATGCCTCATAGATAGCAAAGTTGGGATGGATCTGCTGAGCATGTATTTCCTTTTTCCCCTATGGAATTGTGGCTGTGATGTCTCTCGCTCTTTAGGCAATACATTAGCAGGGTAACCATGATCCCCACTCTGGCATGATCTCTGCTATTTTTGTCTTAGTTGTAACTAGGGTGACCAGAGAGCAAGTGTGAAAAATTGGGATGGGGGGTGGGGAGTAATAGGAGCCTATATAAGAAAAAGACCTCAAAATCGGGACTGTCCCTATAAAATCGGGACATCTGGTCACCCTAGTTGTAACAATGGAAAAGCAGAGGGCTAGGAGGTGAATCCTGGGGGTTTTGTCATAGGGAGGCAGAGCCTGGATGCAGTGTGAGCTCGATTCTGCTTTCACTGAAGGCAACAGGGATTCTGCTATTGATTTCAGTGGCAGCAGGATCAGGCCCTGTGTTCCTTTTTCGGAGTTTTGGTGCTGTTTTTGACTTTTGTAATGTGGGAAGTGGCAGATGAATATGAAGTCTGGAAAATCCCTGTCACTGAGTTAGGTATAATAATGTTTAAAAAAAAAAGAAAAAAGAAAACTGAAACCCCGCCCCACCAAGCTTCCTCTGCTAGGTTTTAACTCCCTTGTACTGGATCTGCAGTTTACTGCTTCTCTTCGCAGAAAAAGCAGTTCTGGCAGGCAGCCCTTTCTGCCCAAAGTACATCTTTCTCTCTGAATGTTTAGTGCCAAATATGATCATTCACAATTATTTAATTCTTCCCGTTTTTATTTATGTTTACAACACTTGGGGAAAGGGAATCTTCCCCCAGTCCTAGCTTACAGAGTGGGGCAAGGACACCAACCCCAGAACCAGTTTGGGAAAGTTCTGCTCTGAATCCAGCCTAGGATTCACCTTCCAGTTTGCTGCCATAACTCAGATGCCTGCCCTGCTGCGGGAGAGCTGTCGGGTGTATAATAAGAATACACATATATGTATCACCAGACATCTTAAGATCATTGGCAAAACACCGTGGCCTATCACTTCACGCACCTCAGAAATGCATCCCCTTCTGGGGGTGGGAAGTGGCAACGCACAACACCCTGAAGGGATTCTAGGCAGAATAAATCTACTCACACTGGAAATTAGCCATCCTAGCTTGGACAAATGTCCCGTGGGATCTTTAATGAACATGGTCAGGGACTCAGTTTTACATCTTATTCAGAAGTTACCTTCATCAGCAGAGTGCCAGTTAGCTGCCTGGGGGGTATTGGCTTCGGGCAGACTCGGAGGGAAAAGCGCTGGATAGTCAATCACTAGCACCACTTTCTGCATGACCTGCTCCAGCCGGTGGGAGCAGAAGCTACCGAAGAAGGGAGCTCTGAATGTTCAGACAACTTTCTACAGGGCTTTCTCTGCTCTGTGCTGATTGGCTATTTGCTCCAACTCTCTCCCTCACAGTCTCTTCCCCTCAGTTTCACTCCACACTTCCCCTCATACAGTCATAGCCTTTAAGGCCAGAAGGAGCCACATACTAATACTATCATCATCAATCTGATCGATGATGATGATGGTAAATTTCCCCAACCAAATAGCTCACCCAGTCCAATTGTGTGGAGTTGACAAAGGATGTCCAACATGATCTTTCATGCCTTGAAGTAGCTTGGTAGAGGGGACATATTGGTCTGGAAAAAATTAACCCGGCCTGGCAAAAATGTCATAAAATTTACCATCCCAGGCACTAAACCATAACGTGGTGGTTGATGAGGGTGAAAAGAAGTCCTCATATTGTCCTTGTCCAGCAAAAGAAGTGATTATCTCCAGGTGGATGGGCAAATAGATTTTTGCATGGTTGTTTTTAAATGCAGACCTGTATTTCAGAGATGGGATGAGCCAAAACCCTGAATCCAGATACCCTTGTGCTCTGGGGGAGTTGAGATCCAGATATGAGCTTAGGCCCCTCTCTCTATTTCCTTTTCTCATTAGAATATTTCTCTTTCCCACTCTGATTCCCCTCCCCCACAGTTGCTCGGTAACTGACTTTCGCTAGGCTTGCTCCATATTTCATCCGAGGGCTTGTCTACCATAGAGGCAAGCCATCTACTTTTCTATTGCAGTGGTTCTACCTTTCCGGTTAGCTGGAGGTAAATCCTGCAATCACTGAGATAGGGACCCTCTCTTTCATCACAAGCTGACCCTGCTTACATGGAGGGGGCTCCTGGCAATTATGGTGTCCCTTGTAGGTGCATCTTTTTGGAAAAGTCCTATAGAATTTAGAAGAAAATGATTCTATAGTAGAAATCTTCCTGTAGATTTTCTTGAGCCACCTTATGGAATTTAAAGGTGAATTCTACCCCTGCTACCATCTGGAGAAGAGAACATTGAGGGGGAACATAACAGTTTTCAAATACATAAAAGGTTGTTACAAGGAAGAGAGAGAAAAAAATGTTCTCTTTAACATCTGCGGATAGGACAAAAAGCAATGGGCTTAAATTGCATCAAGGGCAGTTTAGGCTGGACATTAGGAAAAACTTCCTAACTGTCAGGGTGGTTAAGCACTGGAATAAATTGCCTAGGGAGGTTGTGGAATCTCTGTCACTGGAGATCTTTAAGAGCAGGTTAGACAGTCACCTATCAGAGATGGTGTAGAAAATACTTGGTCCTGCCATGAGTGTAGAGGACTGGACTAGAAGACCTCTCGAGGTCCCTTCCAGTCCTATGATTAGGGTTATGAATTATATGAATTTTATAGAATTTTATAGAATTATATGAATTTTATAGATGGTTTAGGAAAGATCTTGTTCTCTTTCACATTCCAGATACTAATATTTTCAATACATTTCAAGTCAATGGGACTCTTGTCACTGGCTTCAGTGGGGCCAGAATTTTACCATACAGGGTTTTAGTGTGATGTCCATAGAACCATATGATTTCATCCCTGTCAAATTCTATAGGACTTTTTCATAGGGAACAGTGGAGGCTGACTCCAGGTGAACAAGTCATAACTTGAAAGGTTGGCAGGCAAAGGAGTTAATTCCCGAGGGGAAGGAATGCAGCCTTCCAAGTCTGGGATAGAACTGGCTAGACGTGCCAAGATTTTCCAAGTGTAACAGGTGAGAACAGATGAGGCTAATTATCTTCACCTGGCAATTGTCTACCAGGTATTGAGTTATATAAGAGGAGCAATTGGGAAAGCAGAAGAAGGCATCTTCAAATTATTCTTGGTATGGCTCCATTTGACTCTGGGGTGGTTCAGGAATGGGCCCCGTGTTGGCTGCTATTGCAGCATCATTTTCCACAGGAACTGCACCTATCAGGAAGCAGGAAAGCCAAGACTTGCTTACAGAAAAACCCTTTTGCGTTCCCTTTCTCACTCCTGTCCCCCACCCAAGTTCCTTGAAGTGAATGAACCACACTCCTCACCCCCACCTTTGAAACCACTTCAGTTTTAATTCTTATACATCCAGCACCAGTGAAACCAGTTTTCAACCCCTTCCGCTGAAACTGGCACTGATCCAAGCAATTATTTCTCATGTGTTCAGGACAATTTCTGTCCAGCAAAACGGAAACTTATATTTGAGAGCTGAGTTACATTCTGAATTAGCAGGCAACTTATTGAGCCAGTAGGTTCTGGTTTTGGTGAAAGCTAAATCTATTAGGGCTCTGACTGGCTATTGGGATGATTCATTCACTTCTGAGATATTTCAAAAATTAAGCCAAGAGAGCACTGAACAGGCAGTTTCCCCTCTATTAGGCACCATTTATTGTATGCATCGTCAGCATATTTTTTTCAAACCTCTTAAGCAAACGAAAGCTGCATTGTGGAGAGACGGTTGTGTTGCCGGTGCTAGTCCTTTACTGGTAGGAGCAGGCTTTGAAGACCCACAGAGATGACTAATGGGGCCCTGAGGGTGTGCTCTTGTTCTCCATGGTTAGCCAAGGCCCAGTCATTTTAACACACAACGAGACTTTCTGCAGCCTCAGACAATATCAGCAGCGTGTGACTGTGGTGATTCCCATCGCCTGTGCTAGTCTTCATTTTTGCATTTGGGGATTTTATTTATTTATTTATTTATTTTAATTTGTCATGCTCTGTGGGCTGAGGGCTTGAGGAGAGTGATTGCTGGGGGACATGTTTGAGCAGGGTCTTATGTGTGGTCTTCCCATGCAGATCTCAATTCCCCTGGGCACCTTTTCTCTTTCAGCCTCTCCTCAGCTCAGACAGCTACTAACTGTGCTGGACTATGCAGTAATAAGGGTGTGTTTGGGGCCTGATTCTCTGTTCCTCTGTGCCTTGTGCAATCCTTTAGGTCAGTGCAAAGTGAGAGTTTCAAGTCAGAATCCTAGGGTTTTACACTCGCTTTGCACTTGTTGTGCCCTGGCATTATTGGTAATATGTATTAATTTTTTATAATCTCAGAATTTTTTAGATAATCTCAAGATTTCTGGGGAGATAACTCATGAGTTTTGAATGTTTGGGACTGGTAATGCTTAGTAGTTAAACTGTGGAACTCATTGCCACAAGATATCACAGAGGGCAAGAGTCGAGCAGAATTTGAAAAAGGATTGGACATGTATTTGGCCAAGGCATCATGTGAGCTATTCTCTGAGACCAGAGCACAGACACTTTGAAACAAAAGATAGAAAGCCTCAGGGTCTACCAATGCTAGGATCCAGGGAATGGATCACGTAAGAGATGCGAGCTAATCCAAGCAATCCCAGCAATGATCTGTGCAAGGCAGTGCACCCAAAAGCACATATGTCCCCCAGAAAATTCTGCTCTGACCCCTCTTTTTTGGGCAACTGGATCAATATATTGCACATGTGAGCAGAAATCTCTGAGTCTGAGCCCGGAGTCATGAAACAGAGTTGAAAGGGAATTTTACCAGACTCCTGGGTTGAGGCCTATCATGGTGTAGTAACTAGTCCCATGTATATCCTGAAATACTATTGCTGTCAAAGTCATTGTCCTTTTCTTCCCCATCCCTTGAGTCCAAATGATGAGGATTACTTATGTGGTAAGTTCTTCCGGGGGCAGGGACCATCTTTTTGTTCTGTGTTTATATAACACTTAGCACCGCAGGATCCTGGGCCGGGACTGGGGCTCCCAGGCGCTACCACAATACAAATTAATAATAATAAATAAATAAATGGCGATTTTGTTAATTAAGATGACTGGGGTTGTAGTTTGCTGTTGGTGTAAATGGGTACAATTCCATTGAAGCCAATGAGTTTTTCACCTGGTGCCAAAAAAATGACACACCTGTTTTTGCCTACTGGGATTTCAAAATGGAAACCACATCAGTGTTTGTAATAGGGTGAACATTGTTGCAATGTAGAGTATGTCTAGGGAGACTTTAAAGGGCCTGCAAAAAGGAAAGGAGGACTTGTGGCACCTTAGAGACTAACCAATTTATTTGAGCATGAGCTTTTGTGAGCTGCATCCGATGAAGTGAGCTGTAGCTCACGAAAGCTTATGCTCAAATAAATTGGTTAGTCTCTAAGGTGCCACAAGTACTGCTTTTCTTTTTGCGAATACAGACTAACATGGCTGTTACTCTGAAACCTTTAAAGGGCCTGGAGTCTCTGGCTACCAGTTAGATGGTAAATGCAAAATAATTGCAAAGAAAGGCAAAACTTTTCAAAATGCGACTTTCTCCATTTTGTTACAGACTCAGAAATGAGTATTCTGCTGAAAAAACAGCCAGCTCATGCAAATTTCTTTGGCTTGGAAAATGGGCCCCTTTTAGTAGTGAAAACAAAGTGAAAATGGGCCATTCTGAATGAAATGCAATCTTAAACCCTGCAGATTCTAATTTAACTGATGGGTTGAGTGGTTAGTGCAATGAGTGGATAATTCCACTGGCACTCAGAAATGCATTCGGAGAGAATACCCAGCTGTACTGTTTGTCCAGTACGTAGGTCTCTATTTCAACTAGTGCCTTGAAACTAAACGGACTGGTAGAGTAAAAATATCTAAGCTTGTGTTAGATAAACTTGATGAGCTTTCTGCAATTTGCAGCTGCATCCCCAGTGTCATTACTGAAGCCATGACTCACTGTAAACCTAATATTCTTTTTCAATGTGCACTTATTGCTAAGGATACTTGCTACTCTACCTGTCATCACAGGAGAACTTTGCTTGCTGTCAATTCTACCCGGATGCACTGCAGTGATTGAGGACTATTTGAATGGAGTGCCATTGATGTTTATTCATTGACCATTGTCCTAAGACAAAAAGAGTGGCAGAGAATGCACAAACTCACTCTCCTGCTGGTAATAGCTCATCCAAACTGACCACTCTTCAAGCTGATGAAGTGAGCTGTAGCTCACGAAAGCTCATGCTCTAATAAATTGGTTAGTCTCTAAGGTGCCACAAGTCCTCCTTTTCTTTTTGCGAATACAGACTAACATGGCTGTTACTCTGAAACCTGAGAGAATGCAACTGATCACTTTAAAAGACAGGACCTTCAGGATTATTGCCTGTCTGAAGCATTAGATATTATCATGTAATTCACTGTATCTCATAAAGGCACAGCTAATTTTCATACTTAATGTGAATGCGGGCCCCAGCCAACCTCTTTCAAAATCCTTGATCCTATTTAATATACGCAGAATAAGATAATTAGTTAGAATCATTTTTAAATGACTCACTGCTTAATCTTTTTTCCAATAATGCCCCTGTTTGTTGTGGGCAGGGTCAGACAAATGATGTAAAATAAACATTCTGTGAGCATTTGATCAAGCGCTTAAATGAATTCCCTTCACATTCTGAACCTCAAATACATGCAACAAGCTGCTTGCAGATGAACCACAGGCCCAGAGTTATTTGCAAATTGTCGAACAAATAATTTAGAAATAGAGGATAAATTTGAAGGTATCACAAACTGGCGGTGGGTAATATGTGAGCAGTAAAAGCGACAAAATTCTTGGAATGAGTTATTCCCTTTGAATCCTGGTTCTGTTCCTGACCTGCTGAGAGTAAGTTAACCAATAAATAATTATAATGAATTATATATCTAGCTTTAGTTGTGAGAAAGGGACAAAGTTCTGGATTCAGGATTCATGCCTTGGCTGGTAAGCAAGTGTAAATCATCCAAGGAAGGATATATGTAGGTGGCTTTTGTGTGCTTTGAAGGACCTTAAAATTCATGTATGCAAGATGAGTTCTCACTCATTGACTGCAACATTCTTTCCTGGAGAGGGCTTCCAAGAAAGTTTTATCCTTTCTGCTAAATAGTTGGATCTCTTGTTGAATCAAGGTCTGGGACTTACGATACCCTGAGGATCACAAACCTTTTTGAAAATTGTCTGTTTTTCATTTTTCATTAATCGCGGCTGCCGTTTACCTTTAGAAGCCCAAATACTAAAATGTCAGATCCCCACAACAAAATAATTCCTAAACCGTATGAAAATTGAAACATACTTGTGATTAAGCTAGTGCCTGAGATCTTGCCAGTGGAGTAGAGAGACTCTACAGAGCGTGTGCGTTTGCCGAGTAGTGCACTGGGGTTTTTTTGCACTTTTTATCAGAAAGCTTTTGCCCATATTCAATTACAAAGCAGTTCTTTGTTCACATTTTCTTCCTTGTTTTTGCTGAAATGACCAGTTTAATTAAAATGGTCAAAAATGACAACAAAATCCACAGCCTGTGAACTTACATGAAAATGATTGCCAAACGGTGAAATTCACCCTGGTCAGGTGAAAGTTAAACCCTTTGGAAAATTCCCGGAATGTTGCAGTTCTCGTGAAAATTTCACAAGAACAAATAATACATTTATGCATACAGCTCTTTAAATTAGCAGAAGTTCATTGAACTCCCTCATATTGGGCCCCAATCCAGCAAAGCACTTAAACACATGCTTAACTTGAAGTACACAAGTGGACTACTTGCCTGTTAAAAGTTCAGTGTGTGCTTTAGTGCTTTGCTGGACCAGGGCCCTGACAAAGAGAGTGGTCCTTATTCCAGCCCACGTGATGTATGTTTCAGGTGAAATCCATGAATATGTCCTTTTACAGCCTGATGTGATATAAGGTTAAATTATAAAGACATTCAACATGCATTTCTCTTTGGGGAAGATGCCAGCTGTGGTCATCAGAATAATGAGCTCAAGTTTTAGCACCACTATGGAAGCCATTACTTCATCTTCAATTTTATTTTTCCTTCCTGAAGACTCAATTCCTGTGTTTATCCACAGAACCGGTACAGCACAAGTAGTTGCAATGGAATCTTCCCCAAAGGGGAAATCTTCAAGGGGTTGGAGTATTTAAACTTGTTGCATAGACGAAATCCTGACCTCAATGGGAACTTTACTATTAACGTCAGTGGGTCAGGATTTCAGTGCATGTTTCTATTACCTTCTGTGAGGAGGTCAACTAAGTCACCAATTACGATGGTGATTTTTGTGATGTGGCTCCCTGTCCGCTTAGGACCTGAACTGAGAGCCACCAAAATAATTTCCTATAGGCCACTGATGGGGACAGCTTTTGGGCACCTTAGTGGAAATGGTGACCAGTGACCTTGAACTGAAAGTTTGAATCCCATTACCTATTCCCCATGACATCCATTTTCCTCGGTAAGGTAGAATTTGAATACACGCATTCTGCAATGCCTGCTGAGCTGTAATTAGCAGCTGTAGAATAATGTGCCTTAAACACAAACATAACTTTTCCAATAGTTTTCAGAGTAACAGCCGTGTTAGTCTGTATTCGCAAAAAGAAAAGGAGTACTTGTGGCACCTTAGAGACTAACCAATTTATTTGAGCAATGAAGTGAGCTGTAGCTCACGAAAGCTCATGCTCAAATAAATTGGTTAGTCTCTAAGGTGCCACAAGTACTCCTTTTCTTTTTCCAATAGTGTTTTATTTTGTGCCAAGCTACGGGACTGGTGCCCTGGGCAGATTTGCAGCACTGCTGAACCAGATCACAGCTACTTCAGACTCCTTTTGCCTCTGTTGCTTGTATATGTTGGAAACTAATTATTAGTAATTAGCAGAGATGGGTAAACTGTTGTGGATACAAGAAGTAGAGAAGTGATTAAGCCACTGGACTAGGACTCAGGAAATCTGAGTTCAACTTTGAGCTCAGTCCAGACTCCCTCTTTGTGCCTCAGTTCCCCAACTGGAAAATGGGATAATAATGCTTCTTGTCTCCCACCTTTGGTCCATCTTGTTTGTTTATGCCGTAAGGTCTTGGGGGAAGGAGCTATGGGTTTGGATAGTCCTGTGCACAGTGACATCCTTATCTGGGTTGGGATGTAAGAAATAAGAAGAGGTGAACTAAAATTTTGTTCAATATTCAGCTAGAACTGGAAATGTTCTTTGATTTTTCAAAAGAGTTCATTTTTAAACTTTGCATAAGTCTGAAATAAGCATCTGAATTTTGGCTATAACTAAAGGGTTAATTATCGTTGAGTCTACTGCACACCAGGGCTGGAGCTCTGGCCCCAGTGAAGTTAATGGCAAAGCTCCCAGTAACTTCAGTGCGGCCAGGATTTCATCCCAGCTGAGTGTTTTCCTTCTATCTATCGTAAATATTTATATGCCCCCCGTTTCCCTAGTACTCGAGCATGGCACAATCTTTAACGTAATTACCCACACCACACACTTGTGAGGTCAGCATTGTTATCCCCATTGTACAGATGGGGAATTGAGGCACACAGAGACAAAGCACCAGATTTCTAAAGGCATCTAACTCCCCTGGGTTTACCTAAGGTCACACACTACATCTGAAGTGGCGCTAGGAATTGAACTCTACTCGCCCAAATCCCAGTGTAACACTCTCACTTCTGGAGCACCCTTCAGTCTATAGTATTCTTGTAAATAAGGTCCTAGCTGTCAAGGAACACGTGCTGCTCCATGCTGGGTAGAAAGGCAGCTGATTAAACTGCTGTTTTTTCTCTCTCGCTCTTTAGAATATCTGTTCCTGTGCTGAATCAGAGTTGTATTTTGTTAAGGTTAGCCATGAGTGAGCCTGGTGAGTCTCCAAAATGCTATGGGTCATGTTTGATTTTCAGAATTAATAAAGCGGTTATGGTCAGAAACGTGACTGCAAAGACGGCACTGTTTGTATCATACCTATCAGCCCATATCAGCTCCCCGCGTGTCTTCTGAGTCATATCTGCTCAGTTTACTGAGAAAAACAATTTTCTCCTGCTGTCAGCAGCATTGCAGAGCTGCGGGTATGTGAGCCATATCTTACCTTGAGCGTTAAGATTGGCAACTGTATTCTGATGACAGAATCTTAAGTGCCGTTAATAACGTACCATACCAAGTAAAAAAGAACAGAATGTAGCCAGACTTTTCTGAAGGCCGGAGCAAGCAGAAGAACTAGCAGTCCAAAAATGTGATTCCATCTTGTACATAGAGCAATTTCAGGGTGGAAGTTTATTGATGGAGTAAATATAAAGTGATTTGATTCTGATCTCACGGACACTAGTGTAAATTCATTGACTTCAGTAGAGTACCTCCTGATCTGTACTGATATAAAGAGAGATCAGAATTGGGCTTAGGATCTGATTTTCTTTTATGGTTAATTGCATGGCCATTAAACCTCCACTTTTAGGGCGTCAGAACTAAGACCTTCAGGCTAAAGCAGCAATTCTGGGAAAGAATTATTAATACTTAACATAAGGAAGCACATGTTATAATTATGAGTCTAGTATAGTTTGATCATTTCTGTGGCAGATTTAAGGAAACAAGCAAGCACTAAAAAATCATGCTATTAATTCTACTTTTAATCCCCAGTGTGTAAGAGCCTAATGGAAGCAGTTCCTATAAGCCAACAGAGCTAAAATCCCTTGACAAATCCATAGAGCTTTGTTGCTTGTTACCTGGGAGTCATTGATAATGTTATTAAATATGTGTGGTCATGAAAAACAAAAAGAAGAAAAACTGGATTAGGGTTATTCCAATACATTTGCATCTTGAAACAGGTAAATTAGACCAAGACTTCCAAACCCAGATGCTTAAAATTAGGCTCCTAAATTCATGGTCAGGTACCTAAATAAGTGGACTGTTCTTTGAAAATGCTGAGTACTCAGCAGTTTCCACTGTCTTCAGTGGAGTTACTTCTGACTTACACTGGAAGACCTGAAATATACCCTGTATCTTTCCCCAAGAGCAGTGAAAATAGATGAAAATTCTGGTTATGTGGTTTAACAGAACATGGTATGTTCTTGAGGCTTGATATCTTTTTCTCCCAGTTTTCCTTAATAGTGTATCTGCACTGGTTCTCAAGGATCTCTGCCAGAAGTATTTTGCAAACAGTTCCTAAAGATCAAACACTGCCATTCAATCGGGTTTTGCTTGTGCCTCACTAAAACTAAAGAAGGTATATTTATCATAACTGTCTTCTTATCCAGAGATCCCAGTGCAAACCATAACCCCATTTTACATAGGTCTGAGAGTGGAAGGGACACACCTAAACCTTTTCTATAAAATTGGAAACATGAAATTACCTGCAAACCAGAAATGTTTAGTAAAATGTTTTCAGTTCTGTATTTTGGAATGAAACTGCCTTGTAATGCAGTTGATACGAAGTGCAGATCAATCAAATATCCCATGGAAGAGTGTCCTAACGCAGCTGAGGTGTAAAATTTTCAAAAGTGCTGAAGTGATTTAAGAGTCAAAGCACCATTTTCAAAAGCGACTTAGGAGCCTAAGTATCACTGAAAGTCAATGGGAGGCTCCTAAATCATGTAGGTGTTTTGGAAAATTTTACCTGAAATCTCAAATTAAAATTTGCATGAGCTCAGCCATTCCCAGGGAAGCTTTTGGATAAAGCGGAGTTTGGTTAACTTGGAGTGCAGAGTATGGGGGTTGTAATGACTGTACCTCCACTAGTGCAAAGGACTCTGCATGCATGGATCCCTTATGCAGAATCCCATTGACATTAATGCTGGATTGGGATCTACGTTCATCTTTATTATTGAATATCCCTGAACAGAGGTGTCTTTCGGTATTGCTTTCCCACCGTGGTCCTGCGCTCCCCAGGAGATGGTCGCTTGGTTCTTCATCCTCGGCTCATTCAGTCATTCATTATGCATGAACCTCGCCTTTTTTACGACTGCAATTATTTCTGTCGACATACTTGTGATGCTGCTTTTGACATTTTCACAGTGACGTGAATTCAGCAGCCTGTTTTGCTCTGGAGTGCTTATGACACTTAATGATAAACCCTTTAGTCACCCCACTAATCGGAGATGACTGTGGAGATGATATTGATAGGTAAGGGAGGTGGGCTGCAGTAACAGGAGCAGTCTCTAAAGGTTGTTTTCCAGAGGGTGATAGCACTTCACAGTATCGGAGGGATATGCTAGCAAGGTGAATGCATCATTTATGTCACTGGAAAAGAAAGAAACATTGGACGCTTCAAAGGAAACTACACCAAGGAGAGTTTGTGACTGACGCAGGGTTAGAAGGGAAACTAAGAGTCCACATATCAGTAATGACACTCTAGTTTTGCGTGTGCATGTGTGGGCAGCTGAGAGTGCGGTGCAGGACAGGGGGAGTAATGAACTCAGGTGCTATATCATATTCGTGGTTTTATTTTAATCTTTCTGTCTCAGGTTTCGACGATTTGCATAGCACTGTCATATTATGTTCTCTGCTGCGCAGTTGCTGGGCAGCAGGGATGCACTGTCATCCTGTGGGGCTCAGAGCCAGCGACTCTGGAGTTGTCTCACATTCTGGGCACAAGTAGAGTAGGATCCCCTGGCTTCTAATTCTGTCCCTGTTACCTACTCTATGTGCGACACTGGGCAAGTCACCCAAAATCTCTTTTAGTTAGTTAAACTAATACATGGCACCTCTCTTAATTCTAAATGCACTACCTGGATCCTCCCATTCTCCAATCCACGGGGGACCAAGTAAGTGTTCAGAGAGGTGACGTTAGTCACTGTAGAAGGGCTGCATGGCATGGGAGGATTATGTCAAGGAATTATGACGTGATTGGAATAACAGAGACTTGGTGGGATAACTCACATGACTGGAGTACTGTCAAGGATGGTTATAAACTGTTCAGGAAGGACAGGCAGGGCAGAAAAGGTGGGGGAGTAGCACTGTATGTAAGGGAGCAGTATGACTGCTCAGAGCTCCGGTACGAAACTGCAGAAAAACCTGAGTGTCTCTGGATTAAGTTTAGAAGTGTGAGCAACAAGAGTGATGTAGTGGTGGGAGTCTGCTATAGACCACTGGACCAGGGGGATGAGGTGGATGAGGCTTTCTTTCGGCAGCTCGCGGAAGCTACTAGATCGCATGACTCATGGGTGACTTTAATTTTCCTGATATCTGCTGGGAGAGCAATACAGCGGTGCATAGACAATCCAGGAAGTTTTTGGAAGGCATAGGGGACAATTTCCTGATGCAAGTGCTAGAGGAGCCAACTAGGGGGGGAGCTTTTCTTGACCTGCTGCTCACAAACCAGGAAGAATTAGTGGGGGAAGCAAAAGTGGATGGGAATCTGGGAGGCAGTGACCATGAGTTGGTTGAGTTCAGGATCCTGACACAGGGAAGAAAGGTAAGCAGCAGGATACGGACCCTGGACTTCAGGAAAGCAGACTTCGACTCCCTCAGGGAACAGATGGGTAGGATCCCCTGGGGGACTAACATGAAGGGGAAAGGAGTCCAGGAGATCTGGCTGTATTTCAAGGAATCCCTGTTGAGGTTACAGGGACAAACCATCCTGATGTTTCGAAAGAATAGTAAATATGGCAGGCGACCAGCTTGGCTTAACGGTGAAATCCTAGCAGATCTTAAGCATAAAAAAGAAGCTCACAAGAAGTGGAAGGTTGGACATATGACCAGGGAAGAGTATAAAAATATTGCTCGGGCATGTAGGAATGAAATTAGGAGGGCCAAATCGCACCTGGAGCTGCAGCTAGCAAGAGATGTTAAGAGTAACAAGAAGGGTTTCTTCAGGTATGTTGGCAACAAGAAGAAAGCCAAGGAAAGTGTGGGCCCCTTAATGAATGAGGGAGGCAACCGAGTGACAGAGGATGTGGAAAAAGCTAATGTACTCAATGCTTTTTTTGCCTCTGTCTTCACGAACAAGGTCAGCTCCCAGACTGCTGAGCTGGGCATCACAACATAGGGAATAGATGGCCAGCCCTCTGTGGAGAAATAGGTGGTTCGGGACTATTTAGAAAAGCTGGACGTGCACAAGTCCATGGGGCCGGACGAGTTGCATCCGAGAGTGCTAAAGGAACTGGCGGCTGTGATTGCAGAGCCATTGGCCATTATCTTTGAAAACTCGTGGCGAACGGGGGAAGTCCCAGATGACTGGAAAAAGGCTAATGTAGTGCCAATCTTTAAAAAAGGGAAGAAGGAGGATCCTGGGAACTACAAGCCAGTGACCCTCACTTCAGTCCCCGGAAAAATCATGGAGCAGGTCCTCAAGGAATCAATCCTGAAGCACTTACATGAGAGGAAAGTGATCAGGAACAGTCAGCATGGATTCACCAAGGGAGGGTCATGCCTGACTAATCTAATCGCCTTCTATGATGAGATTACTGGTTCTGTGGATGAAGGGAAAGCAGTGGATGTATTGTATCTTGACTTTAGCAAAGCTTTTGACACGGTCTCCCACAGTATTCTTGTCAGCAAGTTAAAGAAGTATGGGCTGGATGAATGCACTATAAGGTGGGTAGAAAGTTGGCTAGATTGTCGGGCTCAACGGGTAGTGATCAATGGCTCCATGTCTAGTTGGCCGGTGTCAAGTGGAGTGCCCCAGGGGTCGGTCCTGGGGCCGGTTTTGTTCAATATCTTCATAAATGATCTGGAGGATGGTGTGGATTGCACTCTCAGCAACTTTGCGGATGATACTAAACTGGGAGGAGTGGTAGATACGCTGGAGGGCAGGGATAGGATACAGAGGGACCTAGACAAATTGGAGGATTGGGCCAAAAGAAATCTGATGAGGTTCAATAAGGATAAGTGCAGGGTCCTGCACTTAGGACGGAAGAACCCAATGCACAGCTATAGACTAGGGACCAAATGGCTAGGCAGCAGTTCTGCGGAAAAGGACCTAGGGTGACAGTGGACGAGAAGCTGGATATGAGTCAGCAGTGTGCCCTTGTTGCCAAGAAGGCCAATGGCATTTTGGGATGTATAAGTAGGGGCATAGCGAGCAGATCGAGGGACGTGATCGTTCCCCTCTATTCGACATTGGTGAGGCCTCATCTGGAGTACTGTGTCCAGTTTTGGGCCCCACACGACAAGAAGGATGTGGATAAATTGGAGAGAGTCCAGCGAAGGGCAACAAAAATGATTAGGGGTCTGGAACACATGAGTTATGAGGAGAGGCTGAGTGAACTGGGATTGTTTAGTCTGCAGAAGAGAAGAATGAGGGGGGATTTGATAGCTGCTTTCAACTACCTGAGAGGTAGTTCCAGTGAGGATGGTTCTAGACTATTCTCAGTGGTGGAAGAGGACAGGACAAGGAGTAATGGTCTCAAGTTTCAGTGGGGGAGGTCTAGGTTGGATATTAGGAAAAACTTTTTCACTAGGAGGGTGGTGAAACACTGGAATGCGTTGCCTAGGGAGGTGGTGGAATCTCCTTCCTTAGAAGTTTTTAAGGTCAAGCTTGACAAAGCCTTGGCTGGGATGATTTAATTGGGGATGGGTCCTGCTTTTGAGCAGGGGGTTGGACTAGATGATCTCCTGAGGTCCCTTCCAACCCTGATATTCTATGATTCTATGATACTCCCATCCTCCCTCCTTCCCCCCCACATGCATGCACACGCACTGGGCTTGGGAACTGGCCCCTAGAGTTTGTCTAGATTAGGAGAACTTGCAGTGGTGTAAGAGCAAGCCCCTTTTGGCATTGATGCAGCACATCCGTATTGGAAGCGTGCAAATTTCCCCATCCTTGACATGGTCTTAGACAAAACAGAGCCCTAAATTATCAAGCCATGGTTGATAGTTTATTGCCCTCTAGTGCTACCTAGTGGGATTAGATTCAGGAACTGTTTTTTGAACAATTATTTTAATACACGTGTGTCCAGAAAAACTTTGTTCAATGAAGGACCCCCCTCCTCACTCTAATGAAAGCCCTTAATATTGTCGGCCCCGGTGGAGTCTCACCCAGATGGGTATTTATGTTTTGACACCATCTAGCTGTGAGGGATTCTGCCACAGTATTTGCAGTCACCTTTGCAGTCCCCAGGGTGCAGAATGAGCTCTCTCTCTTGACTTCTGTCTGCAGATGAAATAATTCTTTTCTCATTAAGTTCTTCTTTATTTTTGGTGTGACACCCATCAGAACTGTAGAATGTTCACTCCCCTCTTTTGAGGAGAAATAATTTTTTCAGCCAACCTAGTACATCTTGAAGTCACGATGGGCCCTGAGCTCAATAAACTGCAATTCTGAAATTGCCCATCACATGGCTGAGACACAACTTTTATTATTCAACTGTTTAAATGGGCCATCTTGATTATCACTACAAACATTTTTTTCTCCTGATGATAATAGCTCCTTAATTAATTAGCCTCTTATTCCACCTTTCATATTCTCTGTATGTATGTGTATATATATCTTCTTACTCTATGTTCCATTCTGTGCATCCGATGAAGTGGGCTGCAGCCCACGAAAGCTTATGCTCAAATAAGTTTGTTAGTCTCTAAGGTGCCACAAGTACTCCTTTTCTTTTTGCGGATTCAGACTAACACGGCTGCTACTCTGAAACTTTTATTATGAAGACTTAATGGAGGAGTTTCCCCAATTAGTTCTGACTCATTTAAACAGCAGTCACGGGGGAGAGAGAATTCCAGCACAGATCCCAAATATTGCTGAGATTGCTAAGGAATGTAAACTTTGTTTGCTGATTTGCTCCGTTTACTATACCTAAGTGCTTTTATCATTACACGAGGTAGCCCCAGTGTGCCAATTCCCATTTTACCATTCAATGCTCGATATGTATTTTCATCCAAGCACGTCCCAGGAATGCTGATTATCTGGGTTTGTTTTTTGTCCCCTTCCTTCCCAGCCTGTGTGTGAGAAATGGCTTCATAAGTTTTTATTGAGGTATTTTTGTGTGTGCGTGATCGGGAAGTCTTTGTTTTGTGTCTGTGTGAGCTTTGAATTCGGGGCCCACTCCAATGCTCTTTGCAATTAATGGGTGCTTTTCCATTTATTTCAGTGGGCATTGAGTCAGACTCTTAGGCCATGTCTACACTACAAAGTTAAGTTGATTTTATGTAAGTCGACATCGAGCCTCTGATTTAAGCTAGTCGAGCTTGCATATCCCCATTATGCTCATTGTGTCGGCGGAGTGCATCCTCACTCGCAGGGCTTGCATCGACACACGGAGCGCTGCACCGTGGGTAGCTATCCCACAGTGCATGTAGCTGAGTGGAATTTTGGGTTGGGCTTGCAATGCCTTATGGGACCAAAACATTGGCACGGGTAGTTATGGGAACATGGCGTTAGCCTCCCATGATGCACTTACCTCCCTCCCTGAAATCAACGGCAAACAAACCAAGCCCTTTTCGCGCCTTTTTTCCTAAGCCTGGGTTACCCGCGCAGATGCTATAGCACGATAAGCATGGACTCCGCTCAGCTGTACACTGTTGTTGTGAGCATTACAAACATCTCGCGCCTTATTCTGCAGTATGCACACAGCTGATACAGGAGTCGCTGTGTGGAACAATGTGATGCCATGCAAGCAGCCCTGCTGGAAGACACAGAGCAGAGCAATTCGCAGTTGCTGGCCACAGTCACACATCACCTTGACACAGTTGTGTGCCGCTTCTGGGCCTGGGAAACAAGCACTGACTGGTGGGACCGCATTGTTATGCAGCTATGGCATGATGAGCAGAACTTTCAAATGCATAAGGCCACTTTCCAGGAACTGTGTGACGAGCTTTCCCCAGCCCTGAAGCACTGCAATACTAAAATGAGAGCTGCTCTGACAGTGGAGAAGCAAGTGGCGATAGCTCTGTGGAAGCTTGCAATGCCAGACTGCTATCGGTCAGTGGATAATCAATTTGGGGTGGATAAATTTACCATGGGATCTGTTGTGAGTTTGCAGGGCAATCAACAGACTTCTGCTAAGAAGGTTAGTGACTCTGAGCAACATGCAAGACCTAATGGATGGTTTTGCCATAATGGAGTTCCCTCACCATGGTGGGGCTATAGACAGAACGCATATACCTATCTTGGCACCAGACCACCTTGCCAAAGAGTACACAAACTAAAAGGGATACTTCTCAAGCGCTGGTGGATCACAAGAGCCGTTTCACTGACATCAACGTGGGATGGTCGGGAAAGGTGCATGGTGTGTGCATCTTTAGGAACTCTGGTCTGTTCAGAAAGCTGCAAGCAGGGACTTTCTCTCCAGACTGCAAAATAAGCATTGGTGATGTTGAAATGCCAATCGTGATCCTGGGAGACCCAGCCTACCCCTTGCTCCCATGGCTCATGAAGCCGTTCACAGGCAGCCTGGACAGCAGTAAGGACGGGTTCAGCCATAGGCTGAGTAAGTGTAGAATGGTGATAGAATGTGCCTTTGGACATGTAAAAGGTCGCTGGCATTGTTTGTTTACTAGGATAGAACTCAGTGAAAGCCATATCCCCTTTGCTATTGCTGCCCACTGTGTGCTCCATAATACAGGTATCTGTAAAACAAAGGGAGAAAAGTTTCCAGTGGGGTAGGGGGTTGAGGCAGATCAGCTGGCAGCCAATTTTGAGGAGCCAGACACCAGGGCAATAAGAAGAGCACACTGAGGGACTCTGCATTTCCATAAGGCTTTGAAAACCAGTTTCAGCAATGATCCACAGTAATGTGACACTTATCTGTGTTGTTCATTACCAAACTGTCCCTTTCATTGCATTTTCTCCCCTGTAAACTCAACCCGTACTGACCACCGTGTGTTGAATGAATAAAAAGCCTTTTCTCCTCTATCCTTTCAATTTTTATTATGCTCACAAACATACAGAGACAGCAAAGAAAAGTAAGATAATCTGGGTCAAAAGGGCTGATAACACTGGTTGGGGGGTGGTGGTGGGAAGGAACAAGGACAACTTGCTTACAGATGCACTGCGGTAGCAATCAAAGATGTGGGAATGGGCACCTTCCATTCCTTGCACCCCCCTTGGTGTTGAGTGCAAGAGATACCAAACTTCCCCCCCACCCCGCCTCATAGGACGTTTGGGGGAGGAAGATGTAGAACTGGGCGATGATGGCAGCAGGTTCAGCATTGGCTGCAGAGGGACTGTCACATCCAGCTGCCATTCTTGATCCTCAACCAGATGCCTCAACATGTCTGATTTGCTCCTTCACGTTCCACAGCATCTCTTCCTGCATGGCACTGTCATGTTCCCTGCATGCTCTCCTGTCCTCACTGTCCATGTCCAGGTTCTCAGACAGTGTAATCCTCCATGCGCTGAGCTCCATCTTGTCACTCTCGGAGGCGTGCATTAACTTATTGAACATGTCCTCCCAAGTATGCTTTTTCTAACTTCTAATCTGGGAGAGTCTCTGTCCCCGTGTGGAGGATGCGCCGGCAGACAAGGTTTCAGCTGCAAGGAATACAAAGCACAAGGGTAGCACTGACAGTGCGTATATTGTTTTGGGTGCAAGGTTAATTTTTTTTATTTTAAAAAAAAAATCCCTCACTGCACTTTCCTGCAAGCCACAATGTAATCACAACTGCATACTATTGCAAGAGTCGGTTTGCTGCTCCAGCCATGGTGGGTAAGGCCACAAGGCATGGGTGAGAGGTCTTGTGCTGCTGCTTTTGTGAAGACATCCTTGAGATCACTGGTTGGAACTTGAGAAAAGCCCCCTAGCAACCTGGATGGTGCCTGAGGACAGGCACCAGGGTAAAGCCCCCCAAATAGTTTGTTTTTTACAAAAGCAGCACAGGGTTGGGGTAGGGAAGAGAGACAGGAAGCTGTCCTCCCACCCCCTTTTTTTTAAAATGCTGTTTGCAATGCTCGGTGATCCCTTCCAACCAACCCATGGCACACTTGGGAAATCGTGGTTGTGTGTCCCAGATTTCACCAAACAGGGGTGAATTACTTGTTGAATTGTTTGCAGTTTAAGGGCTAGCATTGAAAACTTCCCCCGTTTCCCTTAGGTGGCCATACGTGATATCACTCTCTTGAGGGTAACGGAGGTGGAAAGGGAGCAGATTCTGCAAGCGTCTGGGTACAAACCTGGTCTTTGTGTTGCAATGCTGTGTCCTGCAATGATGCCAGACGAGTTAATACTGGAGTGGCATGGGAAAGTGTCCTACCGTGGTGGATGAAACAAAGCAGCCCTTCCCGTAAACCTTCGGCAAAGGATTGCAGAGTACCTCCATGAAAGCTTCCTAGAGATCTCCATGGAGGATTCCAGGGCCATCCCCCTGCACATAATGAGTCTTTTTCAGAGAGCACCCTCTGCACAGCTGGAGTGGCCACCGATACCCACTACGCCGACCTTTTTGTTCAAATTAAACACTAAAAATAATAGCACGTAACCCCGACGGTTTGAGTGGAAATGTGTACGCCCCAGAGGTGCCTTCCCCGGCATCACGCTGTGCCAGCAATTGGGATGGGCTCCCCGGTTAAAAACAGTTCTTGGCTGTTGGGGAGAATGGGTCCTCTGCTTGCCTGCCTCGCATTCTCCTCCTCTGTCTCCTCCTCCTCGTTGTTGCTCGAGGTCACCCAGGGCTCCTGGGAGGTAGCCACAGAGCGATTTGAGGTAGTGGTGGGGTCGCTGCCGAGAATCCCATGCAGCTCCTCATAAAAGCAGCATGTCTGTGGGGCAGAACCAGAACGACTGTTCGCCTCCCTTGTCTTCTGGTACGCTTGCCAAAGCTCCTTTATTTTCACGCGGCATTGCTGCATGTCCCTGATGTAGACCTTCTCTCCTATGGCCTGCACAATCTTGGCATAGATGTCAGCATTTCTTCTGCTGGATCAAAGCTCTGCCTGCAGAGACTCTTCTCCCATAGGCATCAACTGTGTGGGTGCTGCAGAGCTGGAAAAAAATTAGTGGGTACTTAGCACCCACAGGCATCCAGCTCCCGTCTGCCGGCGGCCCTGCCCATCAACTCCTCCCCTACCCTCCCAGCGCCTACTCTCTGCCACAATCAGCTGTTTTGCAATGTGCAGGGAGGAAGGGGGAGGAGCTGGGACAGGGCGCACTCTGGAGAGTGGGTGGGAAGAGGCGGAGTGGGGGCAGGAAGAGGCAGGACGGGGGTGAGGGCTTGGGGGAAGGGGACAGACGGGGGCAGGGCCTGGGGCAGAGCAGGGAGTTGAGCACCCACCAGGCCCAAAGGAAGCCGACGCCTATGTCTTCTCCCCACACAACAATAAGATCCAGCATCTCCTGTGTACTCCATGCTGGAGCGTGTTTGTGGCCTTGAGTCTCCACGATCAGCTGTGATGGTGAGCTCTCCACGCTGATCAAACAGAAAATGAAAATTCTAAAGTTCCCGGGGCTTTAACGGGGAAGTGGCTGTTTCCTGTGTACCCGGCTGACGTGCAGTGGAGTTGAAAGTACTCTCCAGAGGGGTCACAGCAGAGCACTGTGGGACACCTCCTGGAGGCCAATTCATTTGAATTACAAAACGCAGTGTTTAAATTATCCCCATGTCGACCTGTGGATGTCAAGCGCAAGGCCTCTCATGAAGGTGGAGTACAGAAGTCGACGTTAAAGGCACTTAGGTCAGCGGAAGGGATTCGGTAGTGTAGACACATTATTAAATCGACCTAATGTGGCTTATGTCGACCTAACTTTGTAGTGCAGACCAGGTCTTAGTTCTGAAAGTGATGAACATTCCTATCTCTTGCCGAAGAGACTTCCATAGTCAAGGTCCAGCACCTGAGAAAGTTGTCTCTTGCACTCACCAGCCCTCCCAGCTTGAGTGTTTCATTGTTCCAGCAGAATACAGCTGTCATGGGAGGTCACAGCTGTGGAGGAAAGGACATATCTCAGGGAACTAGGGCTTTGAGTGTCAGGAATGCATCTTAGAAATGGACTCTGCACCCACTGGGGATTGGGGAACCGTGCAGAGAGAAGAGAACAAGAGTCGGAGGGCTGCATTCATAGCAACCTGTGTTGCTAAGCAGACGGGTAGTCTTTTTTTCAACACTTTGGACAAAAAAAATGGCTTTCTAAATTATATTTTAAAAAATCAGTTTTTCATTAAAATACAACTATTTTTATTTTGACATGTTTTGTTTCCTTGCAATTACATTTTTGATTCAGATTAAATTGAAATTATTTTTTTGTTTAATTTCATTTTGATGAAAAATTTGAAAATGTCCAGGGAAAACTTCATTCAACATTTTGTACAGAAACTACTCCGCCTCTTCGGACCAGCCCTTGCTGCTGCATTTTTTGCCAGCTGTACGTTCTTCAGGCAGGTGAGCTGTATCTCTCCATCTGAGGAGTTTCAATCACCAAGCCCCCGGATGTCACCAATGCATGGATCACCAAGGCAAGGTGTCTCTGATAGGTTGGGGAGCAATTATCCAGCCAGTGGCAGATGAAAGTGGATGATTCTTGCTGCCATGGCTATTGGGACATCCATTGAGGAGTTTATCAAATGCGGACTAGCAGAGCAGAGGGAAAGAGGGAAACCCTATTCCTCACAAAAAAGTTGACATTTTGAAGGTTTTTCCATTACAGAGTGTTGGAAATGGACCCGTTTTCCAGGTTATTGACACTTTTTGGGGGGAAATGTTTTATATTCTATCTAATGTAATTGAAAATTTTGTAGAAAATTTTCATTTGCCCATAACCTGGTCTTCAGTAACCATTTCTAGAACACTTTCAATAACGTTTTGCATTAGAATTTTGGGAAGAAAGCCATGACATTTTTTTGCCAAACATGAACCTCTGAAAACATTTTGATGTATTTTCTGTTTTTGATTGGGAAAAAAAGTTGCATTTGAAAAATTGCAGCCATGGTGAGTCCCCCATGGGATGAGCCTGGCTCAGTTATCTTTGCTTGTAAGTGTCTTACATTTGTATCAGATTTATCCACTCTTAATGAAGAATTAGCAAATTTTTTGTGTGTCTGTCTGTATTTCAGGTACTTATATGGCTCCCATCACCTCACCATAGTATCTGAGCACCATACAGTCTTGTAATGTATTTATGCAGATAACATGTCTGTGAGATATGATATTTTACAGGTGGGGAACTAAGGTAGAGAGAGACTAAGTGACTTGCCCAAGGTTACAAAGGAAGTCTTTGGTGGAGCCAGGAATTGGATCCTGATCTCCCGTGTCCCAGATTAGTGCTCTAATCCCTGGACTGTCCTTCCTCTGCCTGCCTGTCCAGTGTTTAGTGGACCCACTTATGCTTTTCTTTTATTAGCACTTAGCCTAATTGCTTTTTGAATCGTCAATTCAGCTTTGAAATTTCCCTTCTTCTCATCCACAATTTACATAATTATTGAGTAACACTTTCCCTCTTTATTTCCTTACTGGGACTTGGGAGTGGTTTGGGAGAGCTGGGGGGCTCATGGGGAAACTCATTTGGTCAGGTGCACCCAGCAACTGCCCGTTCCCTTCCTCTAAGTGGAACATATGTTTCCATTGCATTTGCCAGGCAGCAGCCGGGAACCCAGGGAGGAGTGCACTGTGCAACAATGCTGCAGGCTACAGGGCGTCTTTCCAGCACCTCCATAAGGGGAAACCACAACCTGCTTCAGATTTATTTCCGCTTCTAGTTGCACTAACTATTTTTCCTTATCATGCAGAATAACAGTGATAGTGAGAGGCATTATTATGTGGATCGGTGGTGATCTCAGCTGTAACTCCTATTCTGCGTTTCCATCTACATGGTCTTGAACAGCACTTGGTAGAAGAGTTAGCTAGGCTTGTGCCAGGCACTTGGTGGAAGACTTGGGTGCCTAACATCACAATGGGTGTAAGTCAGCCATGTACGTTTGTCATGAGAATTTACTAGCCTGGGCACAAAATCTACTTGTATAATCCTACCATGTTGATGAAAATACTGAAGAGCTTTAACTTGCTCATCCAAAAAATTACTCACCCAGGTCCTGGGCCATACTGAAGGTCAGGCTATGATCACAATGGCCCCTTCTTGGAATCTATGAATCTATCAACCGAGCTCCAGCCCAAGCTGCAATACCAAATAGCTGTCTATACAGCTGTGTTTAGAGCACTAGCCTGAGTCTGTTGACCCGGGCTGGGAGGTTCGTTCTTGCAGGCTGCAAGATGCAATGTAGACCTACCCTTAGGGGAGGCTGGGCATGTCTACGGGTGCCGAGAGAGAACTGTCCATTTCCAGTGGTCCTAGTCATAACCATCATAAGTCTAGATCATGGATTCCTTGCTTGATTCAGCTCCATGGCCCTTGCTCCCTCCCCAAATCCCTCTCTGTCACTACTGAGATCTTTATTATCTTTCACATAAGGCAGAAGGAAACAGTCTCAAGTTAGGCAGATCCCAAAGAGCTTAAGGGGGCTTTTATAGGAGGAACCAAATCCTTAATCACCCCCTGGAAATTAGTAGTCAGTGAGTTAGATATTGTCCTGCCTTGTACAGTGTGTTATTTCAGCTTTAATTGCATGACATCTCCCAAGTGAAAGGTCTTTTTCTGAGACGTTTAAAGCTCTGAGTCCTTTAGATTACAGTATAGGGATCAATTGTGCCCTGACCCTTGGGGAACAGCCTGGGTGAGCTAACTGGCTTGTCAGCTTCTAACTCCTTTGATTCTGTGAATTTCTGCTCCTTCAAAGACATTTGTTCTGTACTGATTGCCTAGCAAGCTCTATGTGAGTCACTGTGTTTCCACATCATGGAATGTTCAATTTGATGACCAAATGGATATTTCCAGGTCTATAACTGTTCTGTGCATCTTGCATCATGTCTCTCTACTTCTGCATCATGGACCTAAGTCAGATATTCAAATGGCTTACAATAAAGTGATGAACAATTAGATTTCCATAGCAGTTAATAAATTGTCCGATGTAAGGCCACACTCAGAACTGCTTACTCAGCTTTCACTCAGTCCTTACTCAGGCAAAACTCTTGCGAAATTTAAGGATTGAGTCAAACTTGAGTAAGGCGCTCAAGATTTGGTTCCCAATGAATACAGTGAAAGCTGTATTTAGACTCAATTCCCACAGGACAGCACTCTTTAAAAAGATTGAAAGACGCATCACGGATCATGAAATCTGATTTCCCCTGTGAAATCCGGTCTTATTTGTACTTTTTACCCTATACTACATAGATTTCACAGGGGAGACCAGCGTTTCTCAAACTGGGGGTCCCGACCCAAAAGGGGTTTGTGGCGGTGGGTTGCAAGGTTCTTGTAGGGGGTCAGATATTTGCCACCCTTACTTCTGCGCTGCTGCCTTCAGAGCTGAGTGGCAAGAGAGCAGTGGCTGCTGGCCAGGAGCCTCGCTGTGAAGGCAGCAGCGCAGAAGTAAGGGTGGCAATACCGAGACCCCCCCACCCCCGTTACAATAACCTGGTGAACCCCCCACAGCCTCCTTTTGGGTCAGGACCCCTGCAGTTACACCACCCTCAAATTTCAGATTTAAATAACTGAAATCATGAAATTTACGATTTTTAAAATCCTATGACCATGAAATTGACCAAAATGGACTGTGAATTTGGTAGGGCCCTAAATCTAAAGATGGCTCTCTCCTAAAGACAGCCATTATTTGCCACTGGGTGGTTGTTTAATGCAGATGTCACCAAATTAATCTCTGCATTGATGTTGCTGGATTGGGAGCTTTTCGAAGAAGTGGGTGGATTTTCCCTTGGCTGATGTGACCAGAACTCTAATTCTGATTCTAGTTAAAAAAATTAAAAAA
Source organism: Lepidochelys olivacea (assembly GCF_965140295.1). Lineage (NCBI taxonomy): Eukaryota > Metazoa > Chordata > Testudines > Cheloniidae > Lepidochelys > Lepidochelys olivacea. Next base: position 5,502,984 of record NC_140431.1, on the reverse strand, counting down.
AAAAAATGACCCAGGAATAATGACACATATGTGGGTAACTTTGGGTTGTGCAGAGCGGGCTGGCTTGCCCAAAAATCGGTCCACTTATTCTGGTGTGTAAATGGGAGCTGAGTTCTTCTGAAAATTCTGGCCTCACTGTGGATCTGGAAATTTCACCTCGCTGGGTGATAACGAAATGCAAATGGATCCTAGGGGTATGTCCATGCTGGAGCTGGAGCGGTCATTTCCAGCGTGAGTAGAGGTACCCGTGCTGGCTCTGAGTGAGCTAGTGCACTAAAAATAGCAGGGTAGCTGTGGCTGCACAGGTGGTGGGATGGGTTAGCCATCCCGAGCACAATCCAGTCCAAGACCCTACATACTACCTCGGGGACAGCTCGTCCCTCCTGTCACCTGTGCAGCTGCAGCCACACAAGTGAGCCGTAGCTCGTGAAAGCTTACGGTCAAATCAATTGGTTAGTCTCTAAGGTGCCACAAAGTCCTCCTGTTCTTTTTACTCCTATTTTTAGCACACAAGCTTGATCAGAACTAGTGCAGCTCTAGGTACCCTGGTTGGAAATGATGCCTCCATCTTCAGTGTCAACATACCCTGAGTGAGGCAAGGAAGCTGCTGTCAGGCATCCCATTGTCTGTCCATTTGGCCTGCAAATCTGAGGGCAAGGGATCCCTTATAGCAGTGAGTGAAGCCCCCCGTGCATCCCATGACCACCGTGACCTACACAGCAAAATGAACAGTTGCTGGGAGCAGCAATCTCGCCACAACACCAGAAGCTCCAGCCTTCAGCAGTTTCAGCTCTGCTTCAGATCTCTGCTGTGAAGCTCCATCCCACACACAAACTCCTTGTCCCCTAAAGGAGTCCAGGGGAAGCCTTTTTCCAGAAAGCCCCTGGCAGCACTATTCCTCCAAGACAGGAGGAAGCCAGAGGAAGGGGAAAGAGATGGGTGCTGTCAGCCCCCGGTCTCCATCAGATCCTGTACAATCTGCAGGTTAATTGATGTAACACCTGTGCAAAGCCCTGCCTCTCCCCCACAAAGGAAACTCCAAAACTCTCCACTCCCATGTGCAGGAATAACACCCGTGGGAGAGAAACTTGGCCCCTTTTATTAGCCAATTAAGTAATAAAATTAGGAAGGGAAATCAAGTAATGAGAAAAGTGGGAAGAATCCCAAAAGTTGATCCAGAGGTGTTTCCTCCCTACTCCCGCATAAAAATGATCAGTACTCACCAGGTGAGACAGCACATCAAGAAGGAAGCGAATACGTATCATAGAATAAGGTAAGGCACCAATATATTTGTATATCTATGCAGCCAATCCATCGGTTGTACCTGTCTACAATTAATATAGTTATATTCACACACTCTGCATAGGTATATGTGTATATCCATGTTTATATACATACACATGCCTAGATATCAGATTTTGTTCATAAACAAGCTAATTTTCAGTGGTATCAAAACTATAGTTAAGGTATCAGAACTATTTTTGTGATAACCCCCAATACTTTCAGTTGCTCCTAATTTTCGGAGGGAAAAAAATCTCTTCTGGATGCAACTATCCATTCTTGGTTTCAGCACGACTATCAGTCTGGGGAAAATTTTCTGGCAATTGCCTCCAATCCAGCTGCTTTTAAGTTCAAAACAGTTTGGAATATGTAATTAGAGCTACGTGCATTTTTCCATGAAAAATTTTGTTTGAGAAGACATTTTTTTGTTTCATTCCAAATAAATTATGGATTTTTTCAATTTTTGGACTGAACAAATCAAAAGGAAAGTTTTTGTTTTGGTAAATTTCAAATCAAAATTTGTTTTAATTCAGTTTTGGTTTTCCTTCTCTCCCCTCTGAGGGGAAAAAGAAAGAAATGGGGGGAAAACAGAAGAAAAGAAAGGAAACACAAATGAACAAATAAAACAAAACCAAACCCCAAGAACTGCAACCAAACAAACATTTTCTACTTTGAAATAAATGAAATGAACATTTCAATTTACTTTCATTTAATCAAAGTATTTTAAAAATTATAGGAAATATTTTTTTTCACAAAAATGGGCATTGCCTTTGAAAAGCCATTTTTCACTGAAAAAAAATGGTTGTTTTAAACATTTTTAACCAGCTCTCTAGATAATACAGTGTGTGTGTATGTATGTGTGTATATAAAGCATAAATATATATATATATACACACACACACACACATATATATAATAGCATTTATAAGTATTCACATCTGTGCTATATGTAATATACTATATATATTATGCATATATATGCACTCATGATGTATGATAAATATGTAACTCATATCTATCTAATATACACTTGTATTTCCTTTCCTGTCCACCAAATATACTTTTTTCACATAGGTACTGAAAAATGTGAAAACTGGAAGTGTTCACGTGAACATGCCTTCAGAAGGACTAGTGGCTTGCCTAATTGTTTTTAGGGGGTAGATTTTAAAATTAAAAACCACTCCTAAGTATGCTCCTGTTCAGATATTATGCTGAAGGGGGATCAGGGCTGCAATCCTGTCCCATAGATGCCCAGGGGAGTTTTGCTGTTGACTTGGGGGGTGAGGGGGGCAGGAGTTCACCCTAGTACAAAACCCTAAGAGTTGGAGAGTGTATTTTTTAAATTGTGTAGATGAAGGATAATGAAGAAATATTTTCTCCCCATTGATCAGCTATCCAGCCAGTCAGAGCTTTCTAATTCTGCAGCAGTATGAAGATCTCCTGCCTTTTCTTCTGCCTCCTTTCTACGTGTTGGTTGTATCTGACACCAACAACTGGGAACAAAATCTTGCAATTTGGACCTTGCACAATTTCAATGAATGTTAACGAAATTAGAGCCAGCTTCCGAGCGATCAAAGCAACCATTGTAAGTATTGCCCCATGCGCTGTAGCTGTAGAAAGGCCTGTACTGTCATGGTTTGACCAACCAATATCTCTTTAAAGTCAGTTATCTGTGGACTGGGGGGCTCAGGAGATTGCGATATGGAGGTTTAGTAGTGACCCAGGGCCAGATTCTTCCTTGTTCCACACCTTGTGCAGTCATTTACCTCACTGTGTGAGTGCAAAGTGGGTGTCTAATGCTTCCATTCAGCTGTGTGAGCACTTTACATCCACTTTACACTGGTGTAAATGCCAACACGAGGTGCAGGGGAATGGAGAATCAGGCCCCCAAAGCTGTCCCCATCAGATATCTCTTAAGTGACCTATTTGTGAAATGAGTTTTGGTGGTTCTCAGTTCAGTTCCTTTTGAGCTTAAAAAACAAAAGCAGCCACACACCACAAAGTGACCAAGCACAGAACGAGCCTGGGAGGCTGATCTCTTCCTCTCCCGACCGGACCCCTCCAAGTCAGGGACAGATGTGTTGATGAGGCAGTTAGGGGGAAGCCTGCATGCTGAACCTGTTTTTCAAGCAGATTTCACTCTCCAGAGATCATCAGTCTGGGAGCTTTCACCAACATGTAATTCACTTTCAGTTTTTAAGAAGAAAAGCTCTGTTAATACGCTGTATGCATTAGCTGTCTAAACATCCCGGTGGCTGATATGCATTAACATCATTGTATTTTTCTCTTTCTGTTTAGCAAGCCAAAGATGCCATCCGAACCATAAGCATTTTGTCATACCCGTACTCTCTGCACAATTTCAATGTAGGTATCATTATTGCCTCTCTGTACAACTTTTCTTTGATGAATTGATCCTTTACAGATACTTTTAAGTGGGCAGTTACTCAAGGCTGACTGTAAAATTCCACAAAGGTGTGAATTAGCGCTGACTGAAAGGTTCCAATGGAACAGCTTTCCATCAGAAAACAGTGTTCTGTCAACTCAGACATTTTCCCATGGGAATGTGTAGAGTTCAACAAAATTTTATTTAGAAAAAGAAAAATCAAAACAAAGTGACCTTTTTGGAACAGAATTGTTTGATTTTTGTTTGTTTTGTTTCAGAACATATTTTTATTTCAAAATTTATGTTATTTTACGTTCTAAAATATTTTAAAACAGAAAAGCTGAAATTGAAATGAAACATTTTGATTTTATCCAAGCGAAACATTTTGATTGACCTGAAACAGTTTTTTTAATTTTGTTTCACAAGAAATTTAGACATTGAACATTTTGTTCTCAGAATGAAAACAAATTTCAAAACTGCAGAATTTGCCTTGAAGCAAAAATTCTGGTTCCCACGCAGCTGTAGTATAATACATATACATAGCGAAGTGGACTAATATGGGCTGATTACATGAATTGAAATAGATGACTCCCTGCTTCTGTAGCCAGATCTTTTGAAAACAAGATTTCATGTTGATAGTATTTGATAATGAACAGGGGAAAAAACCATTTTGCTCTGTATGTTACTGTAGTTGTATCCCTTTGGGTGTGATTCTCTTCAGCTCCCACAAGGGAAGGAGCCTCAGGCTAGATCAGCCTTTGGGATGGAAGACTACTCAGGAACTCAGAGGTGCTTCAGGAAGGTGTTGGTGCTGATAATTTAGTAGGTGGCCTCAGGCGTGTTAGAAGGTGGTGTACAGCTGGAGGTATCATCTTTTGGAAGAGACATGTAGCCAAGTTCTTGGCTGCTTGTTGATATTAACATCCTGTAGAACTTTTCCTAATCGGTATGGATGAAAATCCTGGCAACTTTCCAGCTTGAGTAATAACCTTCTTCACACCTACATTTCCTTACCAATTTCAGTCGTACTCTTCATGTGTATTCTTCACTTGCTGGGAGATTTTAAAGTTTATGTGTTTCCCAAGCTCCAGGCACATTGCAGCAATGAAGGGATGTATTTTCAAAAGTCCTCAGCACCCAACAACTCTTATTGTTCCCTTTTGAAAGTCAGGCAACTTGTTTAGGTGCCTTGATGGGTCCTTGTCACAGGGTGGCTATGTCCCCACCACACCATCCCCCATGAATGAGGTCAGTCCAGTTCCCCTGTGCCAGGACAGGTGATTTCATTGGCCAATTAGGAGGGCAAGGCAGCACCTGGGGGCTATACAAGACTCGGGCAAACCAGAGACAGGGAGACCCAATAAGTAGCAGAAACCTGCTGAATCAGAGCTGCCTGAGTGGGAGTCAGGGGGCAGGTGAGGTCTGCCACAGACACTGTATGCTTAGGAGCTGGGAGAAAGCGGAAGGCAGGAAACAGTAAGAGGCGTTTGCAGATTGGTGTCCCTAAGCCAGAAAGGCAGGACTGGAGAAGGCTGAAGGCAGGAGGAGCAGCAGAGGGAGTTACCTGCTGACTCTGAACCACAGCCAAGGAAAGAAGGCAGGGGAGCAGTGGAGGAGCTTACCCGCTGATGTCTCCAGGGTCAGAGAGCTGGGCCCAGAAGAGCCATGAAAGGGCCAAGGGGAGTGAGGGATGTTCCCCTGGTAAAGACAATCTCCCAGCAGAGAGGCTGTGGGGGCTCCCACTGGGAAGAGTAGAAGTAACACTCCAATAGGAAGGGTCGGGGTGGCTGTCCTGGTACAAGGACAGAGGAGGACTTCTGGAGAGTCTGGGCATGGTCAAAGGTGCCTGCGTGTGATATGTGGGGCATCATGAGACAAGATGTCGGGTGATCTTAATGACTGTTGGCACTGGGGTGAGAAATGAACTACATGTGTTTGGGACGGTTTTCCCAATGTCTCATTATAAACCAGACCCAAGGAGGGTACATTTGTGTCAAGAAAGCTTGCATAGAGTTACTGGGGACGCTGAATGGAGAAACTGAGGCAGACATGACTGACATGCCGTGGCCTGCCACAGGAGAGCCGCTCCCGGCAGGGGATACCCTAGGACAGTCCTCTTGGGAGCTGAGTTCTTTTGAAAATCTATCCCAAATCTATTGTAAACATTGTAGCAAAATGTATCAAACAGAATTTAAAAAAAAATTATCCATTCAACTGCCATGTTTAGCACCAAAGATGGCTGCATTTTAGTGATGGGTGAAGTACTTGCTGATTATAATTTTTTATAGCACTGTGTAAAGCATTTAAAAAGAAAAGATACTATTTTTCTTAAGTCTGCAGATAGATGTTGCATCATCCATCACCTTTTAAGATTCTATGTGGACAAGGTCTTCAAACACTGTGAGACTGAGGATTCTCATGTCAACCGGAAAATCAGCAGCATAGCCAATTCTTTCCTCAGCATCAAGAAGAAATTCAGACAATGTGTATGTCAGGTTTCAATAAATCCCAGTTATCTCTAAAATGTATGTTAAATCCATGAACGTGAGGGATATGAACAAACTTGGCATAGATTTAAATAAATCAGCCAGAACATTTCCTGAGGTTCCAAAAAATTGGCATAAAAGAGAGTTAGGGGCTTCAACAAAGAACAGAAGCATCAAAACCCCATGAAAAGAATTGTTCACATGTTCTGATCACTGGGAATCTTTGAGATTTACCCTTGCACCACATAGCTCCTATTTGAATCTGCAAAATAGTATTTAATTGGGATCTTGGACTTGCGCTAGTTATGGGAGTGAATTTCATCCGTAGATGAGGCAGTCTGATTTAAGGGAATGCTGTATTTTGCACAGTTTAGCAAGAGCTAGCCTATGAAAGAGTCTCCATATTAATCAGAAAGCCACAGCTTGTTAAAGGAGAAAAGCCTCATGAATTCTCTCTCATTTTTCTAGAATGAACAAAATGCGTGCAATTGTGGAGAGGAAGCAATAGAGAAATATAAACAAATTCTCACCAATTATGGACAGGTAAATTGATCAGACTTTATTTGCTAATGCAAAGACTTGGATTCCTTTTTGCTCATTTCATATTGCCGTAATTATTTACTGAATATTTCTTTCAATCTGCTTCCAGCTGAACATTGCTTCTGCAGCAATGAAATCCCTTGGGGAGCTGGATATCCTCCTAGACTGGATGGAGAAGGCTCATTAGAGAACAGAATACAATAACCAACATGCAACTTTTAAAGGTGCTTTAAAGTTGTGCAGCTGCCATGGTGATGAGTGTGCAATAAGGTCTTAATCCAGCTTTCTTTGGGGGTCTTCCCATTGACCTGAATTGGCAACGTAAATGTTTAGACATTGTCTTGCGTAAAGAAGCAATTATTTCAAGCTCACGTGTGGTTTTTCAAATCACAGCACTTATATTCCTGATTAGCCTTGAAAGACTTTCTCTGCTATTAAGGGTAGTTTTTAATTATTCCTTTTAGTCGTGGTTAGATGAGTCTCTTGAGCAATTTAATGAAATTATTGTTTAGATTGTGTGCTCTTTGGGACAGGGACTGTATCTTCTTCTGTGTTTGGAAAGTACAGAGTACACCTTGGGAGCTACTTCAGTCTAGATATTAGTAAAGAATGATGCTTACAACCCTAGGGCTCAATCTTACAAGACCCACGCAGGTAGTGAACTCCCATTGAAGCTAACAAGAGTACAGCCTGGGGAAGGCTTGCAGGATTGGTCCCTGTAAAGGGTTGTGCTCACCACCGTGGTGCCTCTTGCCGGTTGTTCTAGGAATTAGCGCTGTCCAGCAGCAGGGCGCCCCCCTCTGGTGGTGTCTCACTCTCCATTACTGCTGTCTGTGGGGACCCACGTCACTCCCGGACCTTGGCGTCCTCTTCAGGGCATGACTCTCCGGCTGTGCCCCAACTCCATTGTCTCCCCCCTGCCGGGGGAACTGGCAGTCATTTACCCAGCCTCTCGCCACAGTGGTGAACTGCAGCCCCTCGCTCAGGGGCAAACTGCAGTCCTTTGGCTGGCTACTTACTTCGGCAGTCAGTGGGGCAAAGGGGCGGGGGGGAAAGGCCCACCCACTACTCTGGGCCCCGACCCAGGGACCCTATAGCTGGCAGCCACTCACTGCTTCTCCTTCCCCTCTGCCGCTATCTACTTTCCCTGGGCCACTTCCCTGTAGCTCCAGCACCTACTTGGCCCCTGTATCAAGGCCTCACTCTGGGAGCCAGCCAGGCTGGAGCTCTGCTTGCTCCCTTGACCCTGCCCAGCACTGCTCTGTCCCAGGTACTTCTCTCTGTAGGCAGCCAGTCCTTCTCCCTCAAGCTCTGAGGGAGACTGAGCTTCTCTCTCTCCTGCAGCCCTTCTTATAGGGCACAGTCTGGCCCTGATTGGCTGCTTCTAAGCCTTCCTCTGATTGGCTGGGTTCTGCGCTGCCACTCCAAGGTCTGCTATTAACCCTTTGCCAGCCAGTGAGGGGCAGCTGCCCCATCATAGTCCCCTAATTTTTCTTTTTAAACCACAAAATAATTACTATTGTCTCTTGAAATAATGCTTAGCGTCATTGTGTTTCTCTACATGTGAAACCATTTTCTATGTAAGATAATTTATTCCCAAACAGAAAAAGAACTGAGTTCTTCCTGTATGTATTATGTTATCTGCAAGACACTCAATAAGTATATATTGTATTGATCAATTGCACTCCATCTTAAATAAACACTATTCGAAATGATGCTCATTCTGCCTGCTCCGTGTTTGTGAAACTTCCCAACAATTACATATCTGATTCTTGTTTGTGACTTAATTGATATGTGTTCTTTGATGATACACATTCACTATTGCCACACATTCAAAATTCCTGAGTCAGTCTGTGATGGGGTGCCCACCCCACAAAAGACAGGAAGGCGTTAAGATGGCCAAGTAGAGCCAGGGAGCGGGGAATTGATTGACAGCAGGCTCAGCTGGGCGGGAACAGAAGTGGCCTATAAAGCCAGGAAGCTAGCAACAGACAGGGGCAGCAGTCACTCCCTGGGAGGAGGGTTTGGAGCTGGTACTCCCAGAGAAATGGGGGGAACCAGGAATGGTTGGAAGCAGTCCACGGATGGAGAAATGAGGGCTCAGAGTGTAAAGCCCAGAACTGCTGGGTTGACAGTCCCTGGACTGGAACCTGGAGTAGAGGGGAGGCCTGGTTTCCTCTACCAGCCACTGAAGGAGTGGCACCTGGGGCAGTGAATGGGAAGGATGCCTAGGACAGCTGAAGGGAAGACTTTGATATACCCCAGAAGGGGGGAACACCGAGTGACCTGGCTGGAGGGCTCAGTCATGAAGAGGATGCTGTGGTTCCTGCGGTGAGAAAGGGGCTGCAGACCAGAGAGAGTGACGGAGTGACAGTGTGCGACCGTGAGAATGGGCGTCGACCTGACGAGCTAATCCCCAGAGTCACCAGGAGGAGGCGCTATCCTAGCAGTGAGTGGAGCACCCAGTCACACAGTCCCAATGAGACTGTTTTTAAAACCATGACACTTTGAAAAATAATGAAGGCTGGATTGTTATTTGCCTTCTGGACTTTGAGCCTTTAGGTCTCACGTTTTCAAGCTTTTGACTCTAATCATAAGGGCTAGAAACTTTTTTTCTTTGTTTACATGAAAGCTGAGATTCTCACATAATTATGACTTTAGTAGCTGGAATTACAAAATCAACTGCAAACATCATGAGACTTACTATGAAGTCACAAGAGTTAGCAACAGTGCATTGCGGATGGCCCTGTGCATTGCGGATGGCTTGTTTCTATGTCAACTGCATCTGTGAAGGGAACAACACACAAGAGGTAAAATTCAGCGGGTGCAGAGCAGACACTCGGGCATTGCTGTTCTTGAGTCCCACAGAAGTGCTCAGAGTAGAATTTAGGTGAGACTTAAGTGGTGCATAGATGTTTTGTTGTTGTTACGTTGGGGCTTTGCCGGGGGAAAAATTTCACCCACTGCAATTTACAGTATATGCAATCAGTATGTTTTCACATGGATTATTCATTGAGTTGCAGTGGGGGAATTTGTTCCTGAGGGATGCATACCTGGAGGATGGCATGGTCCATTGCAGCCTTATACAACGGCCATGAAATGTTACCCGCCCTGAGAGAAAAAACAGCTCATAATCCTTTACTGTAATGCTGATTGCAATGAAAAAGTGAATATTTCACTCATCCTTATTAGTCCCTAGTAGGGCAGTTGGTACAGTGGTCTGATGACAGGTGGGTTATAAAGGTGACCAAAATGGCTAACTATTGATGTCTGTCCTGTGCAGAAGGTATTTATTACACGTGTAGATGAGCCAGATTCATTCCAATCACACAAAGCCTGAGTATCTGGGGGTCTATGCAGGTGGAGTGAAGGGAGGTTGTGGAGATGGAACACACCCTGTGCCAACCTAGGTCCAGGGTACCAGGCTGCTATGCAGTTCCCTTCAGCTGTTGTTCCCGCCATGGGCTGGAATAGTGGCCAGGGCTTGTTGGTGCCAGTTGCGTATGATACCAGTGTCACTGGTACAAGAGAAGAAATAAGCGATTCCAAGGAATGTAAGGGCATTTAGGTGCATGCCACAGGTGCTGCAATCTGGAAACCCAAAGGCGAGATTGATGAGATGTCTGGAATGTTTAGCTTCGGCTTGCTGCTGTTGATTTGTAGTCTATGGTGGCCACTATATCTCAATGTGGGTTTTTTGCCTTCTAAGGGGAATGGGGAAGCAAGTCACTTTAGCATCCAATGGGCAGGACTGGGAAGATGGGCACTCTCAGGAAACATTTTGCTGGGTATTTCTTAAGGTGCTTCATATCCTGATGCAAAATATATGAACCTTTCCAAGATACTGAATGTAAGCCAAGTGAGGAAATGTATGGTCAAAGGCAAAGCAGAAATCCCTGAGGGAGTCAGTTTACTTTTCTGAAGTCCAGGGTCTGCATTCTGCTGCTCTCCTTTCTTCCCTGTGTCAGGATCCTGAACTCAACCATCTCATGGTCACTGCCTCCCAGGTTCCCATCCACTTTTGCTTCCCCTACTAATTCTTCCCGGTTTGTGAGCAGCAGGTCAAGAAGAGCTCTGCCCCTAGTTGGTTCCTCCAGCACTTGCACCAGGAAATTATCCCCTACACTTTCCAAAAACTTCCTGAATTGTCTGTGCACCGCTGTATTGCTCTCCCAGCAGATATCAGGGTAATTGAAGTCTCCCATGGGAACCAGGGCCTGCGATCTAGTAACTTCCATGAGTTGCCGGAAGAAAGCCTCGTCCACCTCATCCCCCTGGTCCGGTGGTCTATAGCAGACTCCCACCATGACATCACCCTTGTTGCTCACACTTCTAAACTTAATCCAGAGACTCTCAGGTTTTTCTGCAGTTTCATACTTGAGCTCTGAGCAGTCATACTGCTCCCTTACATACAATGCAACTCCCCCACCTTTTCTGCCCTGCCTGTCCTTCTGGAACAGTTTATATCCAGCCATGACAGTACTCCAGTCCTGCGAGTTATCCCACCAAGTCTCTGTTATTCCAGTCACATCATAGGTCTACTCATGTGAGTAAGGACTACTTGTATGAGTGAGGGTCTAGGATTAGATCCCTAGACTCTTCAGGGCAGGAAGTTAAGTAAGGCACAGTTTGCTGAGGGTAAAACTCATATGTGTGCAGAAGGTCAGCATAAAACCAATGCACCATTGAAGACCCTGTGTAGCGGGGTGAATTCCATCTGTATACTTGGGTGCTGTGTAGACAGATGGCTACATAATACATGACTCCTTGGTTTTAACAAGGATTTTTGTCCTGTGTCCTGAGATGATTTTCTTATTAGCCTATGGACAGGTGGTGTTTCCTTTGTCACTTTTTAAGATTTTATCTGGTTACCATTTTCAGCTGCTGCAAGGCATCCAGTCCCCTCGTCAGCAGAAAAGTCAGCAGCAGCATAGCCAACTCCTTTTTCAGCATCAAGAAGGACCTGAGGCTCTGTGTAAGTCAGAGGGAATGGGCCAGATTCTGCTCACAGCCACACCAGTGCATACTTGGAGTAAAGCCACTGAAGTGAATAGAATCGCTCTGTGTAAGTCAGAGGGAATGGGCCAGATTCTGCTCACAGCCACACCAGTGCATACTTGGAGTAAAGCCACTGAAGTGAATAGAATCACTCTGGATTTACATTGAGGTAGAAAATCTGGCCAATAAAATATAGAACAAGTTCTAATTTTGGGCCAGATTCCGCCCTCATTACTTGCACTGAGTAGCTCCTTATTCTGGGAGGAATCCCATGGGATTACTTGAGAAGTAAGGTACTACTCAGTGTGAGTAAGGGTAGCAGAACTTGGCCCTATGTCTACAGTGAGGTATTGTTCATGCCTGCATGTCTGTCATTAATTACCTTGCCTTTATCCCTGTCCAGCATGAAGTCAGCATGTTCCACTGTGGAGAGGATGTGAAGCACAAATATGGACAAATCCTGAGCCAGTATGAAAAGGTAAATCACTCTTTGCTTTCTGACGTGCAGAGAGTTTCTCATGCTGGAAGTAGGAGTCTGGCTTTATTATATGATAGCTGAAATGCTGCTGACTTGAGATGCTATCTTTCCTCTCCGGATCACCTCTGATGGAAAGTGCCCTGTGAGACTCTTGCTCTGCGGCTGCTGTAATGATTCTGTGTTATGTAAAAGGCCGTTCGTCCTCCGAGCTGTCAATGCGTTGTGTTCCTCTAGGTGGCAACCACAGACTCCGCAGAGCAGTGCGTGTTGTCTGGGGTTCTTTGCTCAGCGTCACCTCCTGGATGCCTTGTTCTCATCCTAGGACCTTCACTCTCAACCTTGTTTGTTCATTGTTGGTTCCCCAGGCTTGGCTGATTTCTGGGTTCTGTGGCCTCACCCTCACTGGGTAGGGAAGACCTATGTTGCTTTGGTGGAGCTCTGCCTACCAAAGCCAGTCATCAAATAGGCTGGCACCTTTCACCAGCACTAAGATTAACTTTAAAATCAAAAAAGAGAAGAAAATGAAACAAGCAGCTGAAGTTCAGTGTGAGGATGGGAAAGGGCGGGAGGGCGTGGCTGAGCGCGTGCACGAGAGCGTGTGTGTGTGTGAGCTATTTTCATCGTTTGTCAGAGCAGCAACTGAATATTTATTGCTCTCTTGGTTGCAGACATTGGTTCTGGGGCCTTGTTGGGAAACCAAACGGCCCTTTAAAAATGAGCCTCTGTTGTTATAACTGAATTAGCTGTTCAGTGAGCAATCCTCTCCCTTCCCTTTCAGATGGACGTTAAGTCTGCAGGTCTGAAGGCTCTTGGGGAGCTGGATATCTTATTGGTCCGGACGGACAAGGCTGATTAGATGGAAATCTAGACCTGCCATCCTGCAGGGCCCCATCTTGCCACCTTAGAAAAACTCCCATTGAATACAGATAAGTAAGACATAGGATTGGGTCCTAAATCAGGCTCTCTAAATAGTTCTTTTAGGGCCTGAATTCCTGCTTCCTTTGAAGTCAATGGGAGAGTAACTGTGGACCTCAGTAGGAACAGGATCAGGCCTTTCATTGGCAGAGCTGAGGGTGCCCAGCACCTCACGGGAGGAGGCACTCAGCACCCTGCATGATCACACCCAGAACCTCTGTGGCTCCAGTCCAACAAACACAGCTGTGTAACTTGAAGCATGTGAATAGTCCCAGCGAAGTTCTCTGTAATGTTTTGTGACAGAGAAATATTTTCTACAATGCAGATTTTTTTCAGTTTTTATTATTTATTAATAATTTATTTATTTGTATTAATTGTATTTATTGATCCTCCAGCTTAGTATTGTTCTGAGCTAAATTTATGTACAATGTACCTTTAACGTATTGTTAAAGCCAGCAAGCACGGGTGTGCTCCCTATTTGTGGGGCATCAGACAAGTGTGTGTTCATGGAATCATAGAATATCAGGGTCGGAAGGGATCTCAGGAGGTCATCTAGTCCAACCCCCTGCTCAAAGCAGGACCAATCCCCAATTTTTGGCCCAGATTCCTAAATGGCCCCCTCAAGGATTGAACTCACAACTCTCGGTTTAGCAGGCCAATGCTCAAACCACTGAGCTATCTATTGTACGAACCCCTCCCACTTTTCTGAAATAAAAAGTACTGGAATGATGGTATTGTACCTAGCCTGTATGTGAAAATGTCCCTTAGCCAAACCCCAATCAATAATACAGCTGATTAATAACAGCCTGTGATTATATAGAACCATCCATTCAAAGAGGTCAAAGCACGTTACAAACATTAATTAATTAAGCATCCCAAGAGCCCTGTTCTGGCAAGGTAGGATTATCCCCTATTTACAGGTGCGGAAATAGAGGCAGAGACGTGAAGTGACTGTCTAAAGTCAAACAAGAAGGTTCTGGCAGTGCTGGAAACAGAACCCAGGTGTCCTAACTTTCATCCATTGTTTTACATGTAAACTCATCCATTCATGTCCACCAAATGTCTCTACTCATGTCCTTATCTGACCAGTCAAAAAGTGGCTGCTGTCACCTGCAGCTTAAAGAAAGAGCCCTGACATCCCTCATCTGGGTAGGCATTCATACCACTTTCATCACCATGCCTTCCTTCAGTAATGCATTCATAAATGAGTCAAGGTGAACCCAGTTTATTTATTTAGGGCATCCATGAGAGCATGCTTCCTGTGCAGTCCACAGGCATTTTGTGGTTTCAGGCCTGTGGTAAGTGTGTGTAACAGATTAGCACGGGCATTTTGCCCGAGCATGTAAGTCATGTAATTTATGTTCCTGGTACCAGTGTGGTCTGAATGTTTAGGATGTTGAAATTACCCCTGCTGAACTTGTCCCATGCTGGAAAGTTCAGCACAGGGGTGGGAGCAGCATCCAGGATTTGGGTTTGGCCCATTTAGTTCTGCAGAGGAAAAGCTCCACTTCAAAAACCGTTGAGAGTAAGACATGCCTCTTACACCAAAAGGCGAGGCTGCTTTTCCTGGGACAGGAAGAGAATGATCTTTCCTTGCCTCTCAGTTTTCAGAGACTGCTGGCATGGCACAGCGACAAGGATGGTTCCAGCAGCTAAACGGACAGTCATCCATCAGATCCACTTCAGCATTGCACATACCCTCATGAGACAGAGACTTGCATTTTGCAGTGTCTCCTTTTCTCTGGGTAACTGGCCGGTGTACTCAAATCGTCACCAAGCCCCGGGGGAGGGAATCTGAGAGAAAGGACACATTATTTTTATCCACATAAGAGGACAGTCCTAGACATTTGTATAACTGAGTGAGTTTATTTGTTTCTATTCAGTGTGGCCAACTCCTGTGATTTTATTGTGATTCTCATGATTTTATACTGATTCACTTTTTTTTAGTGTTTTTCTTAAAGCCCCAGCTGCTGGAATCATGCTATTGCATGAGAGTCTCAGCTTCAATTAATAAAGAAGAAAAAAGAGTTTCTTGCTTTATTTTTCCAGGTTTTTTTCTTCTATTCAGGCAAGGGCAACCTAACAGCTGAAAAGTCAGAAGACAAATAAAAAGACGCCAATATTTATTTTAAAAAAACCCCTCATTTTTAAATTCTCACAATTTTGGGGGACTGGACTCAACTGGGATTTTTGAACATTTGGGGTTGGCAACACTATTTGTTAAGAGACCCTACGCAACCAATCACAAGAGCACTTAGACAGGACTTTACCAATGAATACATCCCAGACACTGAAGCCTTTAGAAAGGGCTCAGTGCCCCCCATGGACTTCAAGGACTGCAGTCAGCACCATTAAGAACATTGTCAGTTCCTAGCGCTAAAGTGCTGAGGTTCATGTGAGCCTCCTTTTCACGCCCTGCCCCTCTCTTCCCACAATGCCTCACTCTTCATGGGCCGATAAAGTATCTTCCAAACCAGAGGACAACCCTAGTCACCAAAGTCTTCCCCACCTCCGCTGCTCCAGTGATTAGCCTGCTGCTGGCAAAGGCAATTTCTAGTGAGGCCATAGAGGTGGTTTTCAGTGGCTCTTCCCTGCAGGAGCAGCGAAGAGGATAAGAAACCACTTGGGGAAGAGTCTGTTTTCCAGAGTTGTGTAATTCTATCCATGACATATAGAAATAACCTCCCCATGCCATTAAACAGACGTTGCTTAATGCTTGTGATTTCACCACTGTCAGCCCAATCCCAAGAGGGTCTAGCAAATACCTCATCCATCCTGTGTGCATCTAGTCTGCACTGCCTCTCCACGTACATGTTGGGTCCTTGTAGCAGGTGCTGTTAGATTTTTAACTGGAGCCAACTGAATCATTTGTCGCAAAGAAGGCTCTTTTTTTTCTGTTTTCAAACTGACTCTGATTTCTGAGGATGCCTTTGTTACCCGTAAGTGTTCGTGTGGATGCACTTCACGCTAACTGGGCTTTACTCTGATTCGTTTTAAAAAGGAAAAGCTTAAAGCAACGACATTTCAAGCCCGAGACCAAGTCCTTTTGGAAGCTCAGAAAGATTGAGCAGGGACTGTCTCTTTGTTCTGGGTTTGTACAGGACCCAGCACAACATGCCCAGAGCTCCTGCGATTTAAACAGCGCAAGATTTTAAGGTGGATAGAGAGATGATTAGAGCCATTAAAATCCTATTTGAAATGTCCTTATGTCTAAATCGGAAATGAAACACAACATGCAAGATATTTTTAATCATTTTAAGGAAGCCTGTGGTCAACATTTGCCTTGAAAACTCCCCATTCTCTTTTAGATTAAAAGTTCCTGTAATTATTCTGGCTAAGTCAGCATTTCGATCCATCATATCCCACCCCCATTCCCACACTGTGGTATACAGACTCTATACAACCCAGCTGTTCACACATGGGATCCAGTCCAACAGGCCGTACTCACACAAAATAATTGACTTGTGTTGACTTCACTGGGACTATGTACTTGACTCAAAACTATACATATGAATAAGGGTTGCAGGATGGACCCTTATCCTGTACTAGACATTGTTGGCGTTGTGGTAATTATCTCTGAAGTTAAAGTCAAAAGTTAAAAGAGAGGAGATAAAAACACTTAAAAATCATAAAATGCTGCCACCTAATGGCAATCCTGATGCTGCAATAATTCAGGCCGAAAATGTTAGTTGCGTGCAGACTGTAAGCGCAGAAGGGAACATGGGTCCAAACTTTGCTCCCCTTTCCGCCATTGTAACTCCATGGATTTTCAGCTTATCGCTGGTGTAATTGAAAGCAGGATCTGGCCCGTACACCCTGTTCTACGGAGCTTCAGGCTAGATTTGCAAAGGTATTTAGGCATTTAAAGGTACAGATAAGCACCTATTCGGATTTTCAAAAGCTTCTAGGTTGGTTGGGTGCTTAACACTGTGGGGACATCGAACAGCAGATATGATTTTTGCTGCTCACCAAAGACACTACAATGGTACACTATAAAGAGATGTTGCGTTGAAATCAATCGGAGTTAGGTACCTAAGCTCCTTAGGTGCTTTTGAAAATCCCAGTAGATGCCTATCTGGATATTTAGGTGCCTAAATACTTTTGAAAATCTGGCCCTTGCCCGACATAGCATTGGCTTTGTCTCACAGTAATTATGTATTTCTTTTAACTACAGGGTTTTGTTTGCAATATGTTGCAGGTCAGGAGGTTTACTTCTGATTCTTTTCCTTTTATCACGCAGCATAAAAGTGAACAGAAAAGTGTGTCATGGACCAGAGGATATCAGGTGAGAGCAGGTATGAGATTGTGGATTTGTACAACTAAGGGCAGATTTGCAAAACATTGGTCGGGGAAAGTGGTGGAAGAAGTTTGCATGGCTACTGCCTATGCTGGTTCCACCCTGAAGATAAGCAGAAGACTTCACTCTCAGGAGCTAGTCATAGAATCAGAGAATATCAGGGTTGGAAGGGACCTCAGGAGGGTCTAGCCCAACCCCCTGCTCAAAGCAGGACCAATCCCCAACTAAATCATCCCAGCCCTTAAAAATTTCTAAGGAAGGAGATTCCACCACCTCCCTAGGTAACGCATTCCAGTGTTTCACCACCCTCCTAGTGAAAAAGTTTTTCCTAATATCCAACCTAAACCTCCCCCACTGCAACTTGAGACCATTACTCCTTGTTCCGTCATCTGCTGCCACTGAGAACAGTCTAGATCCATCCTCTTTGGAACCCCCTTTCAGGCAATTGAAAGCAGCTGTCAAATCCCCCCTCATTCTTCTCTTCCGCAGACTAAACAATCCTAGTTCCCTCAGCCTCTCCTCATAAGTCATGTCCTTCAGCCCCCTAATCATTTTTGTTGCCCTCTGCTGGACTCTTTCTAATTTTTCAACATCCTTCTTGTAGCGTCGGGCCCAAAACTGGACACAGTACTCCAGATGAGACCTCACTGATGCCGAATAGAGGGGAACGATCACGTCCCTCGATCTGCTGGCAATGCCCCTACTTATACATCCCAAGATGCCATTGGCCTTCTTGGAAACGAGGGCACATTGTTGACTCATATCCAGCTTCTCGTCTACTGTAACCCCTAGGTCCTTTTCTGCAGAACTGCTGCCGAGCCACTCGGTCCCTACTCTGTCGCGGTGCATGGGATTCTTCCGTCCTAAGTGCAGGACTCTGCACTTGTCCTTGTTGAACCTCATCAGATTTCTTTTGGCCCAATCCTCTAATTTGTCTAGGGCCCTCTGTATCCTATCCCTACCCTCCAGCATATCTGCCTCTCCTCCCAGTTTAGTGTCATCTGCAAACTCGCTGAGGGTGCAATCCACCCCATCCTCCAGATCATTAATGAAGATACTGAACAAAACTGGCCCCAGGACCGACCCTTGGAGCACTCTGCTTGATACCGGCTGCCAACTAGACATGGAGCCATTGATCACTACCCGTTGAGCCCGACGATCTGGCCAGCTTTCTATCCACCTTATAGTCCATTCATCCAGCCCATACTTCTTTAACTTGCTGACAAGAATACTGTGGGAGACTGTATCAAAAGCTTTGCTAAAGTCCAGGAATAACACATCCACCACTTTCCCCTCATCCACAGAGCCAGTTATCTCATCATAGAAGGCAATTAGATTAGTCAGGCATGACTTGCTCTTGGTGAATCCATGCTGACTGTTCCTGATCACTTTCCTCTCCTCTAAGTGCTTCAAAATTGATTCCTTGAGGACCTGCTCCATGATTTTTCCAGGGACTTAGGTGAGGCTGACTGGCCTGTAGTTCCTCGAATCCTCCTCCTTCCCTTTTTTAAAGATGGGCACTACATTAGCTTTTTTCCAGTTGTCCGGGACCTTGCCCGATCGTCATGAGTTTTCAAAATAATGGCCAATGGCTCTGCAATCACATCCGCCAACATCTCTAGCACCCTTGGATGCAGTCCAGCCCCATGGACTTGTGCTTTTCTAAATAGTCCTGAACTACTTCTTTCTCCACAGAGGGCTGGTCACCTTCTCCCCATACTGTGCTGCCCAGTGCAGTAGTCTGGGAGCTGACCTTGTTTGTGAAGACAGAGGCAAAAAAAGCATTGAGTACATTAGCTTTTTCCACATCCTCTGTCACTTGGTTGCCTCCCGCATTCAGTAAAGGGCCCACACTTTCCCTGACCTCCTCCTTGTTGCTAACATACCTGTAGAAACCCTTCTTGTTACTCTTAACATTGCTTGCTAGTTGCAACTCCAGTTATGATTTGGCCTTCCTGATATCACTCCTGCATGCCCGAGCAATATTTTTATACTCCTCCCTGGTCATTTGTCCAAGTTTCCACTTCTTGTAAGCTTCTTTTTTGTGTTTAAGGTCAGCAAGGATTTCACTGTTAAGCCAAGCTGGTCACCTACCATATTTACTATTCTTTCTACACATCGGGATGGTTTGTTCCTGCAACCTCAATAAGGATACTTTAAAATACAGCAAGCTCTCCTGGGCTCCTTTTCCCCTCATGTTGTTCTCCCAGGGGATCCTGCCCATCAGTTTCCCTGAGAGAGTCAAAGTATTCTGCTGCTCTGCTTTCTTCCCTGTGTCAGGATCCTGAACTCAACCATCTCATGGTCACTGCCTCCCAGGTTCCCATCCACTTTTGCTTCCCCTACTAATTCTTCCCGGTTTGTGAGCAGCAGGTCAAGAAGAGCTCTGCCCCTAGTTGGTTCCTCCAGCACTTGCACCAGGAAATTGTCCCCTACGCTTTCCAAAAACTTCCTGGATTGTCTGAGCACTGCTGTATTGTCCTCCCATCAGATATTGGGTGATTGAAGTCCCCCATGAGAACCTGGGCCTGTGATCTAGTAACTTCTGTTCCCTGAAGAAAACCTCGTCCACCTCATCCCCCTGGTCTGGTGGTCTATAGCAGACTTCCACTACGATGCTAGTGGTCAGCACTAAATTAACACAAAAATTAATTTAATAGCTAGTTAGCTAGCTAGCTAGATTTCTTCATATGTAAGCATTAAATCTGAACTTCTGGTCTCCTAAACTACACTTTTTCGTCTTCAAATAGTTTCCTATGCCAAACTGGATCCTGCCTGGGGTTACCTCCTCTAATGCTGTGTTTAATCTGTCTTGTCACAATCAGGTCTATGTATTTTTCCTTCCACTTGTCTCACTGTCAGGGTGCTGTACAATAGTGTCTCAATCCAGAATGGGTGTGTTTCCCCCCATGTGCTTTGAGATCATTTCCCAGAGTCGCTGTTCAGCACTGCGGTGCCTGAGGGCAGCTTATACGGATTATATACGTGGCATGTTTCCTGTTTTCAAGTCAGAGCAACAAAACATGAATGGGGTGATGACTTTGTGAAATGCCATCACTTCACCTTCAGGTAAAGCTGCTTGTCACAGAATAAAATCCAAATCAGGCTCTTCATTCCTGAGAACCATTCCAATGAAAGCACTGGGACTGCTTCTATAAGGGCCTGATCCAATGAAAAGTGAAAGTCTTTCCTTTGACTTCAGTGGGCTTTGGATCAGCTAAGCAAGGAGTGCAGGACTGGGCCTCACATCTTGGTGGGCCACACGGAATTCCTCTCAGGGTCCAATATTTTTGCATTCTTATCATTCACCAGATAAAATTAATTTAATTTAAATTAATTTAATCCATTGGGAAGAAGGATGGTCTTGGGGCAGAGACACAAATCTGGGAGTCAGCAGATCTGGCTTCAATTCCTGGTCTCAGGCTTCCTTGGGACAGGTCACCTCCTCCCTCTGGGCCTCAGTTTCTCTCTCTCTCTCTCTGTGAAATGGGGATTGTACTGCTCCCCAACCACGGATGTGGGAGGGGTTGTGAGGCTTGACTCACTAATGTTGGTAACAGGCCTTGAGAGAGATAGGTAGAGGTAGAGCTGGTTGGAATATGCTGTTTCACTGAAGTGGAAACGTTTTGTGGAGATGTATTGGTTTCCACAAAAGTTTTGTTGAGAAGGTTTTTAGGTCTAGAGGTGGGGTGGGGAGAAAGGGAGAGTTTCTCTAAGGGTATGTGTACACGTGGAGCTGGGGATGTGATTCTCAGCAGGAGGAGACATACTCACACGAGCTCTCATCGAGCTAACAAGTTAAAAATAGTGTATGGCCACAGCAGTGCGAACAATGGGAGAATGTGCCCATCTGAGATGCTAGGCACGTCGTTGGAGTGGCTAACCTGTCCAGCCGTTTGTGCTGTCGTGGCTACACTCTATTTTTAACGTGTTAGCTTGACTACAGCTAGTGCTGGTATATGTCCTTGAACTGGGAATAATATCCCCCCTTAACGTGTAGAACAGTTAGGGTACTGGCAGGGATGTGGGAGAAGCAGGCTCAAATCCCTGTTCTGCGTGACTTGGAGTGATCTGGGATGAAAAGCTCTGCTCAGATTTAGTCAGAGCAGGGACTTGAACCTGGCTCTGCTACAGCCCGGGTCGGTACTCTAACCCCATCAGGTTACAGAACACATTCCAATGCAGAACAAAAACAAAGTTCAAAAACTTGTCACGAAACAGAACGGTCGTTCCCTGGCCAGCTCTAAGAGCTCTAGAAGCTCTCGGTAGAGATCGAAATGTTAAATGATTGTTTAAAAGACTGTATAGTGTCATATGCCTTTTTATCATCTGTAATGAGATCACACTAAATATATCTGGACACATGCCCAATCAGCGAGTGAGTCCAAGTTTTAGAGGGAGGGATTTGAAGACAGAATTCCTGGGCTCTGCTAATGAGTTCCCGTGATACTTCGTGGAAATGGCTTGTACGTTTTCATGTGCATCAGTTTCACCCATCTGAAAAAAAATACTCATTTCCTTGGGATGGTGGGAAAAGTAATAAACGCCCATTCCGAAAGTACACGTGCGAGGTGTTAAAGCCATGTCAGACAGCGCTGGCGAAGAATTGATTGTTTGCTTTGGGAGGGAGAACCAACAGATGTGTCGTTTTCATTTCCTTTTGAACCCACGCGGACTTTTTTTTCTTGCTGAAACGAAAAACCAAGCAATTTTCCTTTGGGTTGAATGAAATGTTTTCAGTGTGGTTTCGAAATGACATTTCAAAATGAAACTGTTTGTTTGGAAGTGAAATGTCAAAACAGTTCATTTAGAAAACGTAGAAACAAACGGTTTTGGCTTTTTCAAAAAAAAAATCCTTGTTTTTTATTTGGCTGAAATTATTCACCAAATTTGACCCACATTTGTGAATAGTTTCTGTTGCCCACAAATTGTGTTTTTGCGGACTTTACCATTCAACCAAAAAAATTCAAGCAGCTCTAGAGGACTGCGCTATCTGGTACTATAATCCCCCTTTGCTTGGAGTGTAATTGCAAGAGTTTTATTAGCCTGCAGGTTCTTTGGTGTTCTGGTCCCATCTTATGTCAAATGCTAGGAAACAGTGAAACAAGGTGAGTAACTGAATGGCAATGTCCAAGGAAGTTGTGCTGGTGGTTCAGTAGCTGGCACTTTCCCTTTTGACAGGTTTCAGAGTAACAGCCGTGTTAGTCTGTATTTGCAAAAAGAAAAGGAGTACTTGTGGCACCTTAGAGACTAACCAATTTATTTGAGCATAAGCTTTCGTGAGCTACAGCTCACTTCATCGGATGCATACCGTGGAAAATACAGAAGATGTTTGTTTTTATACACACAAATCATGCAAAAATGGGTGTTTATCACTACAAAAGGTTTTCTCTCCCCCTACCCCACTCTCCTGCTGGTAATAGCTTATGTAAAGTGATCACTCTCCTTACAATGTGCAGCACAAATCCAGGGTTTAACAAGAACGTCTGAGGAAGGGGGGGGGGGCAGTAGGAAAAAACAAGGGGAAATAGGCTACCTTGCATAATGACTTAGCCACTCCCAGTCTCTATTCAAGCCTAAGTTAATTGTATCCAATTTGCAAATGAATTCCAATTCAGCAATCTCTTGCTGGAGTCTGGATTTGAAGTTTTTCTGTTGTAATATCGCAACTTTCATGTCTGTAATCGCGTGACCAGAGAGATTGAAGTGTTCTCCGACTGGTACATGAATGTTATAATTCTTGACATCTGATTTGTGTCCATTTATTCTTTTACATAGAGACTGTCCAGTTTGACCAATGTACATGGCAGAGGGGCATTGCTGGCACATGATGGCATATATCACATTGGTAGATGTGCAGATGAATGAGCCTCTGATAGTGTGGCTGATGTGATTAGGCCCTGTGATGGTGTCCCCTGAGTATAGTTGGATAGGTTAACGGTATACTCTTAGCCCAGCAGAAGCAGCTGTCCTATCTCCGGGCCTCTCCTTCTGCCTCTCCACTCCCACGAACATGATTACAGTTCTGTGATGACCTAGAATCCTATTTTCGACGTCTACGACTCAAGGAATATTTCCAACACACCTATATTGTTAACCTATCCAACTATGCTCTATACTATACACCCCTGGAACTCCGACCTGGGATATTCTATCTACTACCCAAGATCCATAAACCTGGAAATCCTGGGCGCCCTATCATCTCAGGCATTGGCACCCTGACAGCAGGATTGTCTGGCTATGTAGACTCCCTCCTCAGGCCCTACGCTACCAGCACTCCCAGCTACCTTCGAGACACCACTGACTTCCTGAGGAAACTACAATCCATCGGTGATCTTCCTGATAACACCATCCTGGCCACTATGGATGTAGAAGCCCTCTACACCAACATTCCACACAAAGATGGACTACAAGCCGTCAAGAACACTATCCCCGATAATGTCATGGCTAACCTGGTGGCTGAACTTTGTGACTTTGTCCTTACCCATAACTATTTTACATTTGGGGACAATGTATACCTTCAGATCAGCGGCATTGCTATGGGTACCCACATGGCCCCACAGTATGCCAACATTTTTATGGCTGACTTAGAACAACGCTTCCTCAGCTCTCGTCCCCTAACGCCCCTACTCTACTTGTGCTATATTGATGACATCTTCATCATCTGGACCCATGAAAAAGAAGCCCTTGAGGAATTCCACCATGATTTCAACAATTTCCATCCCACCATCAACCTCAGCCTGGTCCAGTCCACACAAGAGATCCACTTCCTGGACACTACAGTGCTAATAAACGATGGCCACATAAACACTACCCTATACCGGAAACCTACTGACTGCTATTCCTACCTACACACCTCCAGCTTTCACCCTGACCACACCACACGATCCATCGTCTACAGCCAAGCTCTGCGATACAACTGCATTTGCTCCAACCCCTCAGACAGAGACAAACACCTACAAGATCTCTATCAAGCATTCCTACAACTACAATACCCACCTGCAGAAGTGAAGAAACAGATTGATAGAGCCAGAAGAGTTCCCAGAAATCACCTACTACAGGACAGGCCTAACAAAGAAAATAACAGAACGCCACTAGCCGTCACCTTCAGCCCCCAACTAAAACCCCTCCAACGCATTATCAAGGATCTACAACCTATCCTGAAGGATGACCCATCACTCTCACAAATCTTGGGAGACAGGCCAGTCCTTGCCTACAGACAGCCCCCCAACCTGAAGCGAATACTCACCAGCAACCGCATACCACACAACAGAACCACTAACCCAGGAACCTATCCTTGCAACAAAGCCCATTGCCAACTGTGCCCACATATCTATTGAGGGGACACCATCACAGGGCCTAATCACATCAGCCACACTATCAGAGGCTCGTTCATCTGCACATCTACCAATGTGATATATGCCATCATGTGCCAGCAATGCCCCTCTGCCATGTACATTGGTCAAACTGGACAGTCTCTACGTAAAAGAATAAATGGACACAAATCAGATGTCAAGAATTATAACATTCATGTACCAGTCGGAGAACACTTCAATCTCTCTGGTCACGCGATTACAGACATGAAAGTTGCGATATTACAACAGAAAAACTTCAAATCCAGACTCCAGCAAGAGATTGCTGAATTGGAATTCATTTGCAAATTGGATACAATTAACTTAGGCTTGAATAGAGACTGGGAGTGGCTAAGTCATTATGCAAGGTAACCTATTTCCCCTTGTTTTTCCTACTGCCCCCCCCCCCCCCAGACGTTCTTGTTAAACCCTGGATTTGTGCTGGAAATGGCCCACCTTGATTATCATACACATTGTAAGGAGAGTGATCACTTTACATAAGCTATTACCAGCAGGAGAGTGGGGTAGGGGGAGAGAAAACCTTTTGTAGTGATAATCACCCATTTTTTCATGGTTTGTGTGTATAAAAACGTCTTCTGTACTTTCCACAATATGCATCCGATGAAGTGAGCTGTAGCTCACGAAAGCTTATGCTCAAATAAATTGGTTAGTCTCTAAGGTGCCACAAGTACTCCTTTTCTTTTTCCCTTTTGAGTCCATGCTTAGCCAATGACCAAACTCAGGGCCAGGTAATGTGCCATGTTTCCAATGAGATGGCAACCTGAGATTTCAGTCATTTAACGTGGATTGTTGCATTGGCCGAACTGTATGTTGGAGACCTAGGACTGGACTAGCAGGGCATGCTGCTTGTCAGGGATGAGGTGTATTGGCAGAGATCACTGTCTTTTTTTGCAGAGTGACACAGCACGGGAGTGTGGGCAAGAACAGGGCAGAGAGGGAGATGCTTCAAGGTGGGCTGAGGATGGAGCCGACTCTTTTTTTCCTTCTCAGGAAATCCCCACCCTTAAGCACTGCCCTCCAGCTTCCTTGCTTGCCACTCCCCGGGGGACACTTTCCATGTACACACCTTTTTCCGTTGCACCAGAGTCATTTGCTCATTTCCAGCAACTCTGTGCAGGCTTGGGCCTGTCACCCCACTCATTCCTTTCTGTGTCTAAGTACACAGTCCATTAGGTCCTTTTACAACATGTGAAACGTAGTGATACGAGAGAAACTGATCAAAGCAGCAGTCTCCCCTTGTGGAGAAGTATAGGGAATATAGATTTTATATATAATTTTTCTATTGAAACGATTAAATATTGTCACTTTTCTTAGCTACGTTCAGGAACAGCAGTATTTAATAGAAATTGAACAGGTTGGCTTCATGGAGGATCTATAGGATTTTATAGGGTGAAAACAACAGAGTTCTATAGAAATTAGAGTTACTCTAATATTAATTCAATAGGGATGAAACCAGCAGGGTTTCACAGAAATTACTCTAAACTCCTATAGATTTCAATAGAAAATGCCAACCATTCGGTAGGTTTTGGGGAACATTATCCAAGGAATTTAAGTTTTTGTTAAATTCTATAGGATTTTTCCATAAGGAATGGGACAAATTCATCCCTGGTATAATTCTTTTAACTTTCTGTTTGAGCTAAATAGATTCAGCTCCCTGAGTCTTTCACTGTCAGCATGTTTTCAAATCCTTTATTTATTCTTATGGCTCTTCCCTGAACCCTCTCCAATTTTTCAACATCCTTCTTGAAGCATGGACACCACAACTGGACATAGTATTCCAATAGCAGTTGCACCAGTGCCAAATAAAGAGGTAATATAAACTCCCTATTCCTACTTGATAGTCCCCCATTTATATTACCAAGGATTGCATTAGCCTTTTTGGCTACAGCATTGCACGGGAGCTCATGTTCAGCAGATTATTCACCATCACTCAGAAAGTCTTTTTTAGAATCGCCGCTACCCAGGATAGAGTTCCCCCACCCAATAAGTATGGCCTATATTCTTTATTCCTGGATGTTCCGAGACCTTACAAATGGCTGCACTGATAAGCTTAGGGGACAGCTAACGCAACTGTGATGTAAAGCTGCCCTGAGGCCACAAGGGAAGGGCTGGTACAGGGAAAACACACAATTAGCACTCAAACTATTTCCAAAGAAGAAAGTTTTTAATCACTACAGTCCTATACGGTATGAGCCAGACTCCTCTCAGGTGTGAAGCCAGTGGAGTAAACTCAAGAATGAATATGGCTCTGACTTCCACTCTCAAGGAAGGCTCCACATCTGGGTCTTAATGCTGAAATCCCAGAACCCTGACTTTAGAAAAAAATATCTTCCATTGTTGTATGCAGTATTGTTGTAGCCATGTCAGTCCCAGGATATTAGAGACACAAGGTGGGTAAGGTAACGTTTTTTACTGGACCAACTTCTGTTTTCTCACCAAACACAAGTTGGTCCAGTAAAAGATATTACCTCACCCACCCTGACTCTTCGGAAGAAAACAGCAGACGAATCATTAGTGGCTGAATTTCTTTCTTTCTTTCTTTCTTTCTTTCTTTCTTTCTTTCTTTCTTTCTTTCTTTCTTTCTTTCTTTCTTTCTTTCTTTCTTTCTTTCTTTCTTTCTTTCTTTCTTTCTTTCTTTCTTTCTTTCTTTCAATAACATCTCAATGTGCATGTGCTTATAAGTGTGTGCGTTGATATCTATACACATATTATATATATAATGCCCCTCTGTCATGTACAATGGCCAAACCGGACAGTTCCTAGGTAAGAGAATAAATGGATACAAATTGACATCAGGAATTGTAACATACAAAAGTCAGTAGAAGAACACTTCAATCTTCCTGGACATTATATAACAGATTTGAAAGTAGCTATACTTGAACAAAAAAACTTCAGAAACAGACTTCAAAGAGAAACAGCAGAACTAATTTGCAAATTTAACACCATTAATTTGGGCTTGAATAGGGATTGGAAGTGGCTGGCTCATTACAAAAGCAGCTTTGCCTCTCCTGGAATTGACACCTCCTCATCTATTATTGGGAGTGGACTACATCCACCCTGATTGAATTGGCCCTGTTAACGCTGGCTCTCCACTTGTGAGGTAACTCCCTTCTCTTCATGTGCCAGTATATTTATGTCTGCATCTGTAATTTTCACTCCATGCATCTGAAGAAGTGGGTTTTTTACCCATGAAGGCTTATGTCCAAATAAATCTGTTAGTCTTTAAGGTGCCACCATACTCCTTGTTATTTTTATTTTTATATAATATATATACACTCTCTCTCTCCTGTGTGTAAATACACACACACACACACAGAGAATTAAAAGTCACGCCACTTCCTTAACATTTTATAATAGACTTAGAGAGGGTACCATTCATGTAAGGTGCTGAACAGATTATATTTAAAAATAATTCCAGAGAATAAGGCTAGTCATACCCTATTCTCTTTAGTTTACTCCATCATAGCCTGTTAGATGTATACATCGTAAAGACAGAGTGGGATATGGGAATATGAATTTCTGTCTATCCTACTGTCCAAACACCTCTGCCCCTTGTTTGACATCTCCACCAAACTTTCACCAGACGATCAGACTCCACAACCTCCCACTTGTTCTAGAAACATAAACTGAAAAACTTGCATCCCAGAGAAACTTAAGTCCCAGCTTTGTTGAAACTATTTCATCAGGGCTATTTCCTAACTTGCATTATCTACAGACCATTCTATCTACCCCACCATCTCATTGACAAGATAATGGTGTAAACACAGCTATTTTTAAAACTCTACATTGATGAATTACTTCTTCATGCTGCCTTACCCTTTTTCTATGTAAGGCCAGAACAGGAGCTATGAGAATCACTTGTATTTTTAATGACTTTTGGTGTCTCAGAACCTCAGCACCACCTGGGATCAAGAAAAGGGATTAGAATGTGGAACTGCACTAAATTAGATTGTGCAACTGCACTAAAGCAGGGGTAATCAATTACTGTTTGTCAAGGTCCAGACACCAGAGAAAATAATACAAAAACAAGAACAATAATGATGATAATAATAATAAGTAAATAAAAGGATGTTGCAGTCTGTTCGAAAGCATCTGGTGGTCCGGATTTGGCCCACGGACCACCGATTGACTACCCCTGCACTGAAGCAACACCTGCCTGATAGGCTAAATGTCAGATTTTTAAAAGCCCTCAACATCCAAAGTGCTGAAGTCGAGCTCTTTCGAAAATCTGGCTGTAAGTGTCACAAGCAAAACTACTGGGGGCTGAGCACATCTGAAAATCTTGCCATAATATGTAAATTAATATTCCTGAGTAATATCCCGTAATGATAACAGAGTGGAAATGAGTTTCTGTAGGTGTCTGGCTACCTGAGTTCCTGGTGGAATGATTATTTCATTGCTGCTGGGATTTCATTACGTAGTACAATTAAGGAGGTGTTCAAGTGCCTAGAGCCTTGGAGAGGCAATTTTGGTTAATCATTTTATGTCTAAATAAATAAATAAATAAATAAAGAGTCTGGGTGATGGTGGCTGCCCAGCTGTTGATGGAGCTGATTTGTTCATCCTTGACTAAGTGGCAGGTGCCACATACTGGGAGTCACGCAGAACCTGTAGGACGTTGTTGGAATAGGAAGAAACCTGACGAGAATGTCAGGCTAGCCTGGGACGCTCTTAAGGGAGGCTCTAGTTAGTGAGTCTCATGCAGGTGCTGGGCTCAAGACTAGAACTGGGTGAAATTTTTTGACCACAAACTTTTTTCTGTAACAAATGCGGGTTCAGTCACCCTGAAACAAATTTTGTGAATTTGTGTCGATTTTTGCCAAATTGATCATTTTGGGGGGAAAATCAAATATTTCCAATATTTTGATTTGAAACACCTTATTGTTTCAAAATTTAATTGCTTAAGAAATGTGTAAATGTTAAAAACTGCTCAAAATTAAAATGAAATATTTTGGTTTGGGTCAAACAATATGTGTAATTCAACCCAATATATATATATTTTTTTACTTTTGATTTGTTTCACCCAAAAACAATTTTTTTCATTGTTCAGGATTGCCAGTGAAACAAAAAATCCATTTTTGTGCAGCTTTACTAAAGCCTTTATGGCAATTTTGGTTATTCTTTTGACTTTTATTGTAGTTCCTTTCCATGTACTGCACAAGGACTAGTAGGTGATATCACTTCTTTTCCTAGCTTGGGCCCTGTGTCAACATTTTCTTCAATAGGACTAAAGTACATGCATAAGTGCTTCTCGAATAGGGATGGACTTAAGCATGTTCTTAAGTACTTTTCTGAATCAAGGTCTTGGTCTGCAGATCTTTTTAAAAATGAAACAAACCAACTCACCTTCTTGGCCCCTGTTTCAGATAGATAGAGATAATGGTCTTATACCTAATCCATTTACACATTGATATAAACTATATTAAGCTCTTGGAACTTCTTTCTCCGGTAAATGTTTTGTCTTTATCTTTCTTTACCCTCCTGCATACTCAGGTGCTTGGGGCACCCACCAGTTTCCAGCATTTATTTCGGTCTTGTGCTGGTCTTTTGAGGCTTGTGAGAGACACGTTGATAGATTTGGCTTCTCTCTCTTTTGTTCTGCATCATGTTTCTCTAGGTAACCCTCTTTTCAAGCGGTGTTCATATTATTACTTGCTGTGTAAATGGTGTTGGTGGCATCTTTAAAGCGTGTCCTAAGTGTGGCCATTGTTTTCTTACCACTGTGGATGTTTTAGATTGGGTTTGCTCGCTTTGAATTTCTGATGTTTCAGGCAACTTTCCAATGAACTCTGAAGATAATTTCCAGTTATTTACTCTGGAATAAGTTAATCTTCTTGTCAATTACTGTTGTCCATTTTTATCTCTCACACTCTCTTTCAGCACCCACATAAAAACTAACTTCTACTGTCAGCAATTCTGTTTATCTTTAATAAAAACTTAATAAAACCTCTGTTTAGTTACTGTCTTTTGTTAAAAGGAGCAATGGTGTGAATCTTAGGCACTGCATTATTGCAAAGGAAGTAGGTCCTAACCCATCTCCTATTCAGTTTCAAAATCATTATAAATCTGCAAGTACATGAAGTCACTTTCTAATTACTCATGACTAGGATATTTTGGGGGGGGGTATTTTTGTGAAACTGTTGAAATATGCAAATGAAGCCTAGACAGGAAGGTAGGAGAAGCCACCCCCACGCTAGTGTACCTAACAGCTGAAAGCGTTGGCAGGAAATTTCCTTTCACTTGTATAAAAAGGACCAGAAACCTGCAGTTAGAAGCAGAAATCCATAAACACCAAACTACTGTCTCCAAGGAACTCAGGTAAGAAATGAAACTGAGTACTCTACTTTATGCTAACATAAAAATAATGATGCTATTTTTTAATGAACTGTATATTAAAAACCAGCATGGTCCAGTGGTTAGAGTATGAGATAAAGATTCAAGAAACCCGGATTTTATTCCCAACTACTGTTGACTTGCCACTTGATTGTGGGAAAGTCTCTTCCATTTCTCTATGCCTCCATTTCCCCATCTGTGAAATGGTGATGTTACTGATGTATCTTTGTAAAGTACTTTGAGATATCTGGGTGAAAAGAGCTATAGAATAGCAGAAGATTTCTTATTGTTTATTTTAAATGGGTTTAAACATTGAACGTGGATTGTCTGCAGCCTAGAGGAATTAAATTATTTTGCTTTAGTCTATGAACACTTTCTATAGCAACAAAAACAATTTTAAACTATGCTTGAAAAACCGGCAAAAAACCTGCCTTCTTGAACACGATATCACATTTTGTGACTGATCATATTTTTGCCCGAGCACAATCTAGATTCTACAGTTGACCATTTATACACAGGGAATAATTAAAATGACATCTAAATATTATTTTCCCATATGAAATCACATACAAAGAGCCTAGAAAGGTCATTTTAAATTACCTTTAGAATAATTAGTAGGTCATTAATAATGACACTGATTACTTGAAGGGATGCTATTCATGTGGACTATCCATGAGATCCCATTATTCTCTTATATTTAGTATGAAAGTATGAAGGGTGATCTTGTGGTCAAGTGAAAGGACTGGGAATCAGAACTTCAAGGGGTGGCTTGATTACAGTCTATAAGTACCTACATGGGGAACAAATATTTAATAATGGTCTCTTCAATCGAGCAGAAAAAGGTGTAATACGATTCAATCGTTGGAAGTTGAAGCTAGACAAACTCAGCCTGGAAATAAGGTGTAAATTTTTAACAGTGAGAGTAATTAACCACTGGAACAATTTACCAAGCATCAGAGTGGAGTCTCCATCAGTGATAATCTTTAAATCAAGATGGGATGTTTTTCTAAAAGCTCTGCTCTAGGAATTACTTTGAGGAAGTTCTATGGCCTGTGATATGCAGGACGATAGACTAGCTGACCCCTTCGGGCCTTGGAATCTATTAAACTTCTGGTTCTATTCCCCAGTTCTGCCACAAACAGCCTGGGCGGAAAGTCAGTAAACCTCTGTGCCTGTTTCCCCACACGTAGAATTCTTACATACCTTTCAGAGGAGTTTTAAGGACACATTCATTTATGTTTGTAAAGTGCTTTGAGATCCTGGTATATAAAGTGCTCAGGAAGGGCTAAGTATTATTACAGAGTAAACTCATGTCCCTCTGGATTATAAAAGCTTCAGAACCTAAGAAAAATAGAATGAAAAGGGTTGTGTCAAGGGTGAATTTGGCCCATTACTCTTAAAATTAAACAAACTCACTTTTGTTGGTAGCATGGTCACTTTTGTTCATGATTTCCATAAACAACATACCTGGCATTTAATAATATTTAAGAGTTTTAGACTTGGTGAGGAAAATGAATGGAACAGTTGCTCCAGGGAAGCAATAGAAGTCCCATCACCTGACTTAAGACTGTGATTCAACAAAGCCCATAAGCACATATATTACTCCATCACTATTCAGCCAAGTGCTTAAGTATATTATATATTACTATGCTGACTTCTACTAGATGAGGCTCTGTCCCACTGAGTCAATAGGCTGAAGACAATGTCAAAAGGAAGATGAGAAGATAAGGAAAGAAATTGAGAGACAAGGTGGGTGAGGCTACACTTCATATTTGAAAGAAATTGAGTCATTCATTTCTAATGACAATTGAAATTGGCAAAGTTGGATTCCATGGAAGGCATTACAGAGATGAATGAACTAGTGGAGAACACATTCAATCATACGTGTATAAACAGCTAAGTATGCTAACCAAAGACGTGGTTTCAGAGGTGCCAATCACCCGTAACTCCAGGTGAAGTCAATGGGAGCAGCAGGTGCTCAACACCTCTGAAAATCTGGCTCAGCATGAATGTAACATTGCAATCCCCATTTCTTTTTAACAGGGGCAGTTCAGCCTGTTCTGTAGAATGATGATGGCCATGAGTCATTTCTGCTGCCTGGTTTTGCTTCCATTTTTCTTTGGTGAGATTCTAATGATGGAAGGAAGAAGGCTCCGCTTTGGTGACTGTGAACTGAGTGGTGTGTCTTTTCAGGAACTAAGGGACTACTTTGATGCAATCAGAGAGGCCACTGTAAGTACTGCCCGGAAATGCTTGTTGGCTTCCAATCTGTTCACAGGAAATCACAAGTGCGTATTCAGAAGTCTGAATTAAAGGAGACCAATCAGAGCATTGGCTAACATGACATCTAGAAGCAAGTTCAGAGGCAGAACAGAAGCAGACTCAGATGAACTGAACACCACATTGAATTATCCCTGTGGAAAGTGAAAGGAATTTGTAACCAACATTCTGCTTTCTTTACCATTTATAGTAGTCATTAGGTTGGAACAAATGCCCATAGATACCCAGTTCAATGGCATTTGAAACCAATGGAAAAAAGAAACAGTAGCCCCAAGCAAAACTCTCAGGTGGCTAGCTATAATTTTAAGCCAAAAATAATGGAAACTGATTTCCCCTTTTCATGCCTTCATTCAAATGATGTCTCTTATTTTTGTAATTGCAGCAAGCCCAAGACCGCATGACTGACGTCGTATTGCTGAAGACAGTTGCTCTGCAAGGAGTCCCGGTAAATGCTGTCATTTGTCAATAAATCCTGTTGCTCGGAGTAGGGAAGCTCTCAAGTAATTTCCTGCCTCCTCTCCTCCCGGTTCGAATTTACCTTCACACACACAAGCTTTTTTCCATTTCTAGTAGCGCTTTTCATATCTTCCTCTTGTCACTTCCCTGAAGGGAGACCTTCAAGGTTCCTCATTACTCTATTCCTTTCACCACCAGCCTCTTCTCCTTGTCCCATGCCTTACTTTGCCCTCAAGACCAGAAACCTTAGAGTAATTTTTCATCCCAAAAATCTACCTTACACAGGTCATGTGTCTAAAAGACACATCCCCCCACCTGCTTTCCCTCTTCCTCCAGAATGTCCTGCGCTGTGCCTGTGACTCTTCATAGCTGAATGTGGTCTTTTCATTTCTGCAGCTCTGCCTACACCAAAAGCCCTTCTCTCCAAGACCCTGTGTCATTTGTAATCTAAAGATCTTACTCTAAGAGCTGCCTCTGCAGTTTACCCTTTTGAGTGTTTCCCCTTAATGCATTCTGAAAGGCATTTTATGAAGAATACAGTATAAAGAGAAGATATTCTCCTCTTCAAGCTGCCCCAGATCTATTTCTTATTCTGGTCTCCTGCTCTGTGCAGAACTTCCATTGGCTTCCATTGGAGTTTCCCGTGCCAAACATGCACTACAGATCTGATGCCGCTGTAGTCACAATAGGTCCAAAGCTGAGCTCAGAGAGAAGCATTTTGCCCAACTTACTTTGCAATGATCTCATGGACAAAAGCAAGCTGAGAGCTTGCTAGATGAAATGTGAGCATGAATACAATGGAAAATAATCTTGGGAAATGGGCATGGCAACCAGGGCTCAGTGTGGCCAGAGGAACCACTGCTTGAGCATTGGAGTTAAACTGCTTGAGCATTGTGCTGAATTGCCTATGATTTCAAGATTTACTTTGCAAATATATGTGTGTCTTTCATTTAAGTTAATGCATATAACAAGAGACTTTGCATGCAAATGAATAAGAGACATAGGATATTTTGACACTGCAATAAGCCTCATGTCCTCTCCTCTTCCCTTAGATTTCAGAGAGCTGCTGCTTATTCCGCCATCTGTTGAGGTTCTACATTGAAAGTGTTTTCAGGCACCATGAAGCAACAAGCCCCCTACTTCGCAGAAGAACCAGTAGGCTGTCTAACTCCTTCCTCAGCATTAAGGGGAAACTGAAACACTGTGTAAGCATGGAGGCTATATCAGGTTTCTTTTTAATGCCATGAAATAGGGGCCAATAACATCACGAAAAGATGGAGACTTGGGTCCAATAGTTACAAGAACAGTGTGTGAAATATGTTTAAAAAATAAAACCTTGAATAAAATAAGCTAGCATAGCCTGTGCTGTCAGTTCGAATAACACCTACCTGCTGGGTGACTGAATGACTCCGGAATTAGAAATGGGACATAGGCCCAGATCCTCAAAGGTACTTTGGCATCTAAAATCTCATTGTTTTAATAGGAATTAGGTGCCTAAATACCTTTAAGGAGCTGGGCCATAAAGCTTTTCACCTCTAGGCCACCTGTTGGTAAACACTGACCATGGGTTGACATCTTTTCTGAAATGAGTGGGTGGATCTCTGTCTAGCTCCTAGTGGACACTGATGAGAAAAACAGCATCATAACTGGTGATAGTTCCCATTCTTTTGCAGCCAAAGAAAGTAGGAAAGGACTGACTCCATGGGCCATGGAGATTGAGCAAGCTTTCTCTTCTGCAAACCAGGGTGGGGCCAATATAGGGTAGCCCGCTTAGCTCCAGAGCACGGACTTCAGTCTCCAGGGCTGCCCCTAAATCAGTCCCAAAAATAGGCAATAAGCAAAATTGTTTGCTTTGCCCAATAGTTCTAACAATGTATTTGTTTTCTTTTACATAGCATGATCAGCAGAAGTGTTCCTGTGGGGAAGTGTCAAACAGTCGATTTCAACTCATCAGAGAGGAATATGAAAAGGTAACTTGGGGGATTCTCCCAGTCATCCATTGCACAATTGATTTCTATCGCTGGTGGGGGCGGGGAGAGGGAACAAACAGGACACCACCTCATTATTATTAATTTGTATTATAGTAGCACCTGGAGGCTGCAACCAAGATCAGGGCCCCATTGTACTTGATGTTGTACAGACACACAGGGCGAGACAGTCCCTGCCCCAAAGAGCTGAGGCCTAGATTTTGAAAGGTATTCAAGTGTTGTTGTACTCTGTGTTGCAACATGTAGCTGACTTAGGAGCCTAAATCTCATTTTTAAAAAGGATCTCGTCACTTTAGGAGTCTAAATCCCATCAACTGTTGCCCAAGTGATTTTTGAAAATGGGAATTAGGCTCCTGCAGCATTTAGGGTTTTTTTTGATAATTTTGCCCATTGTTTTTAAGAATCGGAATTTGCAAATAGTTGCCACACGTTGATGTCTAAGCTACCAGCTTTCCTCCAGATTTTACTTAGAAATGAACAGTGGTGACTATATGGTACCTATTGGCTAAATCATGAATTTTCCCGGGGGCTACCATTTCAGTCGCCATTCTTCAATTCATAAGATGAAGAGAAAATCAGTTAAAAAAATTAAAACGAGCTCCTTTAGTAAAGTGCTGCGGGATCACATGAATTACATAAGTAAAATGGGTAGATGCAAAACCAAATCGATATGATCAACCTTTAATGTTATCGACAGCTTTTTATGAAGGCACTAACACTATGACTTGGTTTTATTTCTTTAGCTGGACAGAAACGCTGCAGCAAACAAAGCACTGGGTGAGCTGGATGTTCTCTTCGTCTGGATGGAAGGGACTAAGGGCTAAGAGCATGGAGAAAATCTGGAACACAGCCTATTTTTCATTTTATTTATTTCAAAATTATTTACAAATCTTCCTGTCGTCTTTTTCTTTTTTTGCTTTCTGTAACACTGTAAACTGACGTAGCTTCTTGGAAGCCCAGGGAGGTCGGACAGTGTACCTGTGTGTATGTTAATTGTTTGTTACTGAAAGAGGCAGATGTCTGCATGGCTCAAGGAGAAATTCCCCAAGATCCTGATCTTCAGAATCTCGAGGGATCTGGTGATGTAGGCTGCGAGCTACTTTCATTTGATGGAGCTGCACAGCTAAAACACATTTGCCTGATCCTGGAATTGTGAGCACTCACTGCTTCTCAGCCCCAGGCCACGGGAGTGGAGATGTCACATCAGGAACAAATTGATGTTGTTTCCCTTTCACAGGGCCCAACAACATTATATCGCTACTCTTCTGGTACTTACTGCTAACGATGGGCCTGAACTAAATGCTGGATCTAAATCAGTTCAGGAGCATCTCTTTCAGCCATATTGTTGCACCAGTTACATTAAGAAGCCAGAATCTTCACCCACAGATTCAACAGATAATTTTTTAAATTGTTCTTTGCCCCTGTACTGTTTGGTCCCAATCAGGGCTAGAAATAGAGGCACCTGAATACTGTGAAACACTCTTCCAAGAGCATTTCCAGCCTATCTGGAAGGAAGAGGTACCAGAAAACTCACAAGAGCCCCTTTTCTTTCCATCCGAAGGTCGTTCTCAAAACTGTAACCCTTACTCCCCTAAATGGTCCTGTTAACTTGAATGAGACTGTTTCTCTGAGTACAAGATCAGGCACCACACTTTCCAGCTCAAGTGGCCTTATTCTCCTTTCACTTACACCCATGTAGGTCAGGAGTAACCCCACGGTAGTATATGGAGATGTGTAGCTATATATCTGGAGTGAAATCCTGGCTCTACTGAAGTCAAATGGGAGTTTTGCCATTGGCTTTGAAAGAGGCCAGGACTTCACTTCTGGTGTCAGTGAGATGAGAATCAGTCCCAAGAGGTTTAGATGAACTTAGATAAGTATTCACCTGAAGTGGAACCTTTTGAGGTTCTCACATCACATTATGCACAGGTATAAGTGACAAGAGCTTATCAGACACTAACTTGTAAAATATCTTAGAACTAAAACTACATTTCCATGATAACACTCATCTGAGATCTCTAATGAAAGGTACTATGCAAGTTCCAAATGTTATTTATTTTAAATAAGGTCTATTTAAATAATTGCTTTTATTTAAGATGTATTTATAGTAAAACGTATTTAAGGTGTATCTGTTCTTATATA
Source organism: Lepidochelys olivacea (assembly GCF_965140295.1). NCBI lineage: Eukaryota > Metazoa > Chordata > Testudines > Cheloniidae > Lepidochelys > Lepidochelys olivacea. The sequence goes on along the minus strand of NC_140431.1, from coordinate 5,465,034 downwards.
ACTAATATGGTATAGATCGTATTGTCTGTTATTCAGTATGTACACATTGTACAAGTTACTAGCAGTGAACAATGTCACTGAGAAACTGATATCAGGTGTAATGACAATATTTGTTCTTGCAATATTTTGAATGTCTAACTGTATTTAAGGTGTATGGTCAAAGTTCTTTGCTTTTTTGCAGCTAATAAAAGTTACTTCATTTCAAAACGGATGGAGATCATTTCTTTCATACAGATGTTAGGGGAAGGGCAGCATCTGAGAAGGGGGAGAGAGGGTCTGTACTGTCCTTCTGTCTGCAGAACAGACAGGACTCAGCCATGAGAAATATAAGGAAGATTCTTTATTGAAGCTACTGGACACAGATGGGCCCTGTGGTTGTCTTTCGCTCCCAGACTAACACAGCCCATTCTGTCCAGTGTATCCACGTGGGGGTCATACTAAGTCCTGTCCAGGAATCCGAAGTCATGGAAGAGAATGGTGACTTGAGAACAGGATCCAGAACCACTGTGAAGGTCACAGTGAAGTAGCCTGGGATGATACCTTCTGCCTGGACCGTAGCAGTATAAGCTCCCCAACCCCACCACACTAGTAGGGTATACACGGAGGGACTTCTCTAGGGCTGTGATAGTAGTTTAGGGTGTGAATCTAATTTCACTTATACTGCTATAAATTAAATGTGAGACACGCTGAATGAGGTAATGTCTTCTATTGGACCAATTTCTGCTGGTAGAAGGTAGAAGGTACAAGCTACACAGAGTTCTTCTTTAGACCTGGGGAAGGAAGCGGAGTGTTGGAACTGAATATAAATTGGGACAGATTGTTAAGCAGAAAGGGTAACACATTGGAATTAAACATAACTTCACTAATATCAATGGATTTACATCAGTGTTAAATTGGGATCAGGCCTGTAGTCTCAATAACAATAAGCAGTCACCTAAGATTTTCTCCAAAACATTTTTATTTATTTCAATGAAAAACATGTATAAAGTATTTGGAAAGGGGGGGACCCCAAAAACCAACCCTCTGTTTTCCAGCCAGTTTCATAGATGATCAGAAATTTTGCACCAAAAATGCAGTTGATGAAACATGAGAAAATTTGCAAAACAATTCTCCTTTTTCTGGGCACTGGATTACCAACTATATTCACCTAGTTCAAGCCAACAATAAAGATGAAGTTTAACACTATCTCAAAATGTCAATGAGCTTATAGGGTGAAATCCATTCTTGTGCAATGAGCAAACCTAGGCAACACTTCAGTCTATTAACCTAATTTGAGGATTTAAATGGTGCTTAGGTCCTGCACTGGCCCTCTGCATAGGAGAAATCTTCAGCCATAGTCAATAAATATTGAGGGGGAAAGTTTACCTCTGCTTATAATTGTTTGCCTCAACCTGCATGTTTTGGCAACCATCTGTACAGACCAAGATCTGCAGCGCAAATTAGAAAAATCACATTTAAACAACCACAGCACATCCATTGTACCTTTGTAAACTCAGCACGAGCACGCTGTGTGGAGAAAGCATACAGACCAGCTTCTGCAGGGCAGTGTGGTTACAGAGCATCAAAGTAATGCTTTGATATGTAGGGTTCAGGTGCCGATTGGAGGCGGCTTTGTGTGGGCCTCAAGTCCTTCCTCAGCTGTGCCTGGTGATCCATGCGCAAATGTGCAGTCACAGCAGCTCTTATAAGTCAACTCTGCAGTGATATGAGTCATGCAGCACATGAGAACCTAGGAAAAAATCATAGACAGTAGGTGGTAATGAGAGAAGTGTCTTTTTATAAAACATTAAATCTAGCCGTGGGTCTAAGGTGGTGTGAGGCAGGGAAGGATACTATGCGTGCCTACTCATCTCCGTCACGACTAGATGTAGTGGGACAGATTCTCAGCCTTTTGTACGGCAGACTCCTATAAGCCGGGAAGGGTTATACCAGTAAAGTTGCCTTATGTTGAAATAACTGCCCACAAAAGGGATTGCATGGACAGAAGGGAGTGTGAGGGGAAGTACTGAGATTCAGCAGGGGAGGGAGTGCTCCCGGATGGGCAGGAGGATCCCAGGGGTTCCTCCCTGCTCCCTGGCTTGATCCCAGGTGCCAAGGTACCTGCTCCCGATCCTTTGGCGCCCACGACCTTCTTCCCAGCCCAGTCCCAGGTGCCACGGCAGCTGCTCCAGCCCTGCCAAATCCTACTCTCTGCTCCACAGCTTATTCCTGGGCCCAAGGCAGCTGCTCCAGCCCCTCTGGGTCCTGCTCTGGGTGTGAGTTTAGGCAGGAATGGCTCCCTGCCAGGTTCCACTGCCCCTGAGAGGAGTCACAGAGGTAAAACTATTTTGGCCAAAAAAAAAAAATCACACCTCTCGTCAATGTAGTGATGCCATAAAACGTGTAAGTGTAGCACAGGCTGTCGTGACTGAGGAACCCAGGCAGAGATGGCCACTGACACATTTTAAAAGGCATTACTAGGGAGCTCAACCGCTTACTGCCATGTGTGCCTTTGAAAATCTTCCTCACAAAATCCCAGTGACAGCCAGTGACACCAGTGTGCCTAAGTGACCTAGACGCTTCTGAAAACCTGCCTCCAGAGTCGATGGAGCCTGAGGCTTATTCCCTAGCTGTTGTTTTTTTAAAGTGGTCTAAGAGCACCGAGACAACTTTGTACTGCAGTGGGAACACAATCTAATGAGTTAATCTGAAGCAACTCTTGGCTCTCAGTAAAGATTCCTGGCACTTGTGTGCCTTGGCGGCTGGAAACACGTAATCAGCAGGAGCATAATGTTTATGCAGCATGCTTCAACAGTAGAGGTCAAAGCACTTTGCAAACGAGGTCACTCCTTATCCCTGTTTTACAGCTGGGGCAACTGAGGCACAGAGTGGGGAAGTGCCTTGCCCACGGTCACCCAGTAGACTAGTGAGAGAGCTGGGAATAGAACAGAGGTCTCCTGTATCCCAGCCCCAGTGTTCTAACCCATAGGCAACATTGCCTCCCTTCCCAAGATGATGTGACTATTACAGGGTTTTGCAAACCTGGCAAAATCCACTGACTGTCTGAATAGCCAAGCCTGCAAAGAAAAAGAAAAAAGGACGACACAAATTACAACTCCCCGTGCGAATTTAACTGCATTTTTCCAGCTTCCCTTCAATTTTCAGAAAAGACAGGTCTCTCACCTGTCTCACCAATGCTTAAAAAGCCTCCTTGAACATCCAGTTATCTGGCACCTTCTGTCAATTATTGCCAGCAAAAAAGGCTGAGTCGTGTACATTATGCAAGTGCTGTGCATTTCCCAAATGAAAGCATTTCCTGCTGTGTCTTCTCATAGCATCACTATGAACATGTAACCAGCTTGACTGGGACAAAAGAATAGGGTGTGTAATATAGAGGCTGGCCTGTTGAGTCGGGACTATAATACTCCTTCCTGTAAACTAACACTGGAAATACCCATGGTCACAATCTTTATGTTGGGTTTCAGCGTAGCAGCTGTGTTCATCTGTATCTGCAAAAAGAAAAGCAGTACTTGCGGCACCTTAGAGACTAACAAATCTTTATGTTAATCATTATCTATCCGTGCCACTATGTCGATCAGAGCTAACGTACCACTCCTATACTTATGAGTCGGTTATATTAATTGAGTTCATTACAATTTTCTAGTTTCGCTATTTAATAGTTTACCACACACGGGGGCCTATTTCGGTCATTCCCAGGGGCTATATGAAGAGGATGACATTTAAAAAGAGAAACTGAGTCTGGGTATCAGGAAAATGGCCTCACTGTGAGATCAGTTAGGTAGTGGAATACCCTAAGAAAAGATAACATTCTTGTCATTAGGGACATTTCAACAAGACTAGAAAAATTCTTTAAAAATGTACTCTGTGCTAGCCAATAAGCCTACTGTGCCAGGACTAGATAACCAAGCTATCCCTAATTTCCATGATACAGATCTGTGCCTCAGTTTCCCCATTGAATTCCCTTGTAACGTGCATTGAGAGCTACAGATGAAAAGCCCTCTGTAAGGGCTAGGTATTATTATGTTATTACTACTACTGTTTATACCCACTCAGACATTGCTCTGATTAGCGCCTCAGAAATGGCAGCATTATAAAGGTTAAACCTGTCAGACAAAAATAAATTGTCAGCTAAGTCACATGTCTTGCAAATTACTTCCTAGTGTTGCAGTTTATTGCATAAACTGAACTCACCACTGGGCAGCCATATCTCATGCCAAAATTATCTCTCTCTTTTTGTTGTTGTTGTTGATGACTGGTGAACTTTTCTCTAGAAGAGGATAATGGAACTAGTCATCCCCTAGAGAGGAAGGAGGTATGAGCATGAACCTGTCTTCCCTTCTGTTACTGCCAAGAGATGAGCTTTTGTTATATCTTAGAGATGTGGGGCAGATTGCACCTCGATGGCTGGTGAGGGGAAGGCGAGTTGGAATTACTAATGGGTAGTTTGCAGTAATGAAGGAAAGAAAGTGCCCTTTGAGGGTTTTTGTCTCTCTGTTTCTCCCTCTCTTGAACCCTCTCCATGGGCCTGAAATACAGATTAACCATAACAACTCAACAAGAGGGAATGTATGTGATGGTTAGCGCCTGGAACAAAAGATCTACAATAACAGCCTGTCTCTCCAGCCCCTTCATGCCTGGTATAGGACGAGCCAGGGTAATGGGAAGCAGTTCTAGGCCTTGATACCCAGAGAAATATGCTTTCTCCAGGCCAGGCAGCCCTGCAGAACACAGCCACAGGGCTGCCTTCTGAGGACCCCATTGTAAGCCCTATTGTAGGGGACATGGTGAGGGCCGGAGGGGTATGTTGCAGTGGGAGATTTGGGGCAGTGCTGCAACCCATTAAGGCAGCCCAGGGAGGTTGCTGTAACCTAGACAGGCCTCTCCAGCCCTCAGAGCAGCCTGGGAAGGTACTAAAGCTGCCAAAAACTTCCCAAGCCCCATTTCCCTCTGGCCTGTGAGTTCTGTGCTGTGCTTCTTAGAGACACAGCACCAAATCTCACCCCTAGATTCTATTCTGAACGCTGCCATTGATCTCTGTGGGATCTTGGGCAAATCATTTCGCCTCTCTGTGCTCCCGTTTCTCCAGTTGTAAAAAGGGGCGAATAACATGCCCTGAGAAGGGAGCCTTATGTAACTGGCTTTTATAAAGCACTGGGTCCTGGCTATATGAATGCAAAGTGTTATTGTTTATCCCCTTTATTAAGCAGACATGCCCTCAGAAGGCATCCTCAGGAGTTAATAATTGTCTGCTGCAGGTGGACATAATCTTCACAGCAATATTAAAAGGTTTAATAGGTGTGGATTTAAGTTACATGTACTGTTGGGTGAACCCCGAAAGGTTGGCAGATTCCATTTGGATAAGTGTCCAAACCTTTTGGGTCTGAAAATCAGGGCTAGAAATCTCACAAGAATCTCATGCCGTATTTCAGCTCTTCCATTTCTGCTTCCAGTTGGAATCAGTGCAGAGGCAGGAAAGGACGTGACCATTAAAGGGAGAGGTGTGGGGGGAATAAAATTAACCCAACTTTTTCAACTTATTGTTAATTTAGCATTGTTGGATCAAATTCACCTGTAGTGTAACTTCAATGGAGTTACATCAGGGATGGATTGGGCCCAAAGTATGAAAAATGTAATATACACTTTAGCTAACAAGAGGCTGGACATAATCAATCAGATGAGCTGTATTTTTCGCCCAGTGAGTGGTTTGTTAAATTGAGTCCCAGTTAATAGGAGATCTGGGGTCAAATCCAGAGCCAGTATAAGTGGCTATAACTTCATTGAAATCAATGAAGTTTCACTTGATTAAGCCAGGACTCTGTTCTCTGTGAATTTGCTGTCTGATTCACCATGCAAAGTCCCATAATGCATGGCAACTTCTGTAGCTCTAATCTCCATCTCCCTGGATGGAATGGAATAGCGGCTGCAGTGATAGCAGACTGCAGTGTCCTTCATTCCAACCTCTTTTATGTGTGGAAAGGATTGCCGGGTTCCTGACATCTCTGCAGCTTCTGAGCAGCGCGATGAAATATCATTCTCAGCTAAAGGAGCAGTGTGGGTGATGCAATGCAGAAACTGCTGCATGCCTTCTTGGAAAAGCTTCAGACAAGGGGATGGCTTTGATGAGAGGCCAAAACATCTGGATAGCATCAGGAACTGACAGCTCAGGTAATTGTGGATGATACTATCAGCCTTATCATACTTCAGAGAGAAATTCCTACTGAGAGGAGAGGGAGAGGGAGAGGGAGTGGTAGAGGTAGAGGTAGAGAGAGAGAGAGAAAGGCAGGCCTTAAAATAGACTCCTTATCTATTTGTACACCTCCTACAGTGTCCGTGTTACTGCTTTCTTGTGGTGGGTGGGTCAGTCATGGGAAATGGCTTGGTGATCTAAGCTCAGCTACCTAATAACTGGATTTCCTAGCAGCCCACGCTTATAGTTCTTTCGTGCTAGTTCTCAGCTCAAGTATGAGGCTCACTACTGAAGTCCTGCTGAACAAAGCAACCATGTAGTAAGCAGCAACTTCCTATAACGGCTCAGAGTTGGGATTCCAACCTGACTGCTGACACATTTCACTCTATTTCCCTTTTCACCCCCACCAGCAGCTCTTTCAGTCAACATGAACACCCAAGGTTTTTAGTTTGGGCCATCAGCACAGGGTTGTCTCATCCAGCTTGCTGCAGCAATAGGGTCACATCAGGAATGTTTTCAGTATTTGATGGTCTCAGGGCTGGCCTTATGGGTGAGCACTGTGGTCAGGGGAATGCCATGGTCAAAAAGCAAGGAGTGAGGCAGGCCTGGGGTGCAAAGCTGCAGAAGGGAGCTTGGAGCAATGTGTGAGGGGAGACAGTGGGGCCTGAGGCCAATGGGTAGGGGGTCAGGGGCACCAAAATACAAGTTTGACCTGGTGCCATTTTCCCTAAGGCTGGCCCTGGAGGGTCCCTTGCTCACGCATGTCTAGCCTTCGCACACAAGCCCCAGCTGGTGCAGAGCAAGTCTGCCCAGTTCTACAGTAGTGTGCCACTTGGAACACATTAGCCCAGCTCTACAAAGGCTTCACTGGCTTCCTGTGTGTTTCCAACGGCTGTAATTGATCTATGCAGATGGTTTGCCGACCTAACACCCTGCTTCCCTGTGCGTCATCCAGCACTAAGATCTGAAATTCTCAGTGGTGGGTCCTGGAATTTGTTCCTTCTGTTGATCAGACAGAACCTGAGTTTGCTGGCCATCAGAGCCTGATGCAAGGCGTATCTGTTTGATTAGGGCTTCACCTAAGAAAGGAACTGATTAGATAATGTAAGAAGGAGTGGAAATCAGTCTGGGTCTGTATCTGCTAGCTAACAGTGTATACATGTCCCTCCTAAATTAATTTAAGATCAACAACTTGGGCTGCAGTAGCCTATTGGTTAATGCTCTGCCCTAACATGTAGGAGACCGGGCTTCATTTCCCAGGATTACCCCATAGAGGCCATTTGGGTTTGAGTCTGTTGCAGAGGCGGATCCTGTGTCCTAACTGTTCGTGCTCTGCACGGTTACACTGCCTGGGTAAGCTGGGTAAGGTATCTAGCCCTTTATAGCCTATCTCAGGGGTCTCAAACTTCATTGCACCGTGACCCCCTTCTGACAAAAAAAATTACTACACGACCCCAAGAGTGGGGACCAAAGCCTGAGCCCCGCCACCCCAGGATGGGGGAGGGACACCCAAGCCCCACCATCCAGGGCAGCGGTGGGGGGCCAAAACCCAAAGATTCAGTGGGGGGAGGTGGGAAGCCTGTAACCTGAGCCGCGCCACCCAGTGCTGAAGTACTCGGGCTTTGGCCCCGGACGGTGGGGCTCAGGCTGTGGCTTGGGCTTCAGCCCCAGGTCCCAGCAAGTCTAATGTCAGCTCTCGCGACTCCATTAAAACAGGGTCATGACCCACTTTGGGGTCCCGACCCACAGTTTGAGAACCGCTGGATCTGGATGTTCCTGCAGTCTGTATAAACACATTGGTATTACTTGACTTGCCACTTTCCCTTTCCTTAGCACGGCACTGATGCTTGTTTGTCCAGCTGCGCAACTTTGCTTCAGCAATTTTTGTAAATCCACCCCCGTGCCCCTGGCATCCCCCTGTAGCCAACAAAAAGCAGGGAAGGAAAGGAGCAAGACAGGATCACAAGGCTCATGCTGAACCTGGGAGCATCTTGCACTGTAGCCAAGTGCATTACTACCACAGTGGAGGTGCGTGTTACGTCAGCCAAAGGGAATGGGATTGTCAGGGGTGTCTGAGGACAGTTCCGTAACCATATCCCGAAAGCTCTCAGCCCACACACCCATCAGCCCGTGGTGCATGTAACATGAGTAACGTTAGACAGTGCGGCCAAGTCTGCTTTCAGCATGATAAGGGTAAAGCTGGGCCGTGTAGGAGACGGAGCTTTCTTGGGAACTGGTCCAATACTGTGGAATAAACTCCTCCGGGAACTAAGGGCCATCACAAACCTCATCCCTTTTCACTCCAGGTGCAAAGTGCGTTTCTTTTACCTTGCTTTCTCTAACGTAAATTTACAGCAATCTGTATATTTAAAAACAAACAAACTTAAAACCCTACCAAGACAAGACCCTGCACTGCATATGCTTCTCCCCCTGGGGAGAGGACGACAGAACAAACAACAGGTGACAGATGTTGGTCGTGATGTTTAATGCACTACTGGGAGGCACTCAGACGCATTAGCCCATATGAGAACCTGCATAGAATAGAATAGAATAGTTGCACTGGTAAAAATGCAAAGTAACTCAAGGGACTTCAGTGGGTTTACACTAACATTGTACTGTTGTAAATGAGAATAGAATCTTGCCCTCTGACATGAGTGAGCACCTGCTGTAGATTGGAAAGACCATAGGTGGAGAACAATTAATTAGAGATTGAATAGTTGTGGGTGAACTTACCATTCCTGTCAGCTCCCTCAAGCCTGCGGGGTAACACGCTGTAGATATTTTCCATTGGAATGTGCCCTTGGCCACGTTCGAGCGCGCTCAACCTCAGATTTATTCCATAGCTTTCACTGGAAGCTGCTTCTCCAAAACATCCAGACATGTAGATTGTAATACCTATAAACCAATGGCAGTCAGCCAGTCTAAAGACGAAATACATTTAGCCTTCGTGATTTGCTATAGTCACCCTGACATAAACTAATGGCTGGATTTTGAGAGTCCTGAGCACATGCACCTCCCACCAGTGGAAATGTGCCGTGTTGGCACCTATGTAAATCAGACTTTAAAGCAGTTATACTGTTGGTATAACTTCTACAGCAACTTACAGCCAAAGACTCTGTTCACCAGACTTCACAAAATGGATGACCAGTTGCTTACACTGTCTTCACTGAAACGCAGCCCCCTCTGGGATGGAAGGCAGGCGTATAGCCACATAACACAACAATTCAGGTGAGCAAATGAAGTAGGTTAAGTAAACGAAAAATCGTGAATTGAAATTGTAGGGCAATTTTATGCAGGAAGAATGTAATTAGTCAAATTGGAATTTGGCCAGGACATGGCAACTAACACTCAGTCATCAGATATGGATGTTCACAACGTAGGTTTTATGTTTCATCTGAAATTGTTTTATTGCCTATCTAGCTGTTTGGTTTGTTTGGTTTTTTTTCTAGAAATGAAGCCAGCTGACTGGGTAATTTTTCCCTTGATGTGATAAGTGCAAGTGTGATAGGTGTGGTACAAGAACCAAAATAAAATAGAATAAAATATTTGTGCAAATATCAGCTATTTTCACGAGTATTCGTGAATTTGATCCATGTTACGGTTTTGCTTTTGCAGCTACTTGCAGTTTTCATCGTGAAAAATAAAAACATTATTTTCTGCAAGAGGCAAGGAATTATGTGAATTTATCCAAAGCAGAAATCAATCCTTTTCAAAGAGAAATTATAGTTCTCCAACTGTGGAAACTGTCTTGTCCTTTCTTTTTACCACAGAGTGGCAGGTACCACAGACTGGTATAAGAAGTATGTGACCTTTCTCTTACCTTTCTTCCCTCGTAGCTGTTTTCTAACAATTATCATAGAAGCCACAAGCAGCATCATCATCAGGATAATTGGTATCAGGATTTGAAAGACATCATTCCCATAATTGCTTCTCAAGAGGCTGGAAAATAATGAGTCAAAGGGGGAAGTGGTTTCACTGCCAGTTCTGACATGCAGATCCACTCCTCACACAAACAGCTTGGTTGACCCGGCAGTATTTGTAAGCTTGAGAGGAAATGAAATGATCTAGGGGAGAGTTCATGCTGGAAAATCCCTGAGGGGGAAAGTTTGTGGAACTCACCGATTTGTATGCCTGGGCTTTGCATAGCTGATTGTCCTGGAACTCTTTGGAATCCCTTTTGTTATGCTTCCAGTCTCTGCAAAGGTAACAATGCTGCCAGTGACGGCTGCAGGCAGGATTATTGTACCTTCAGGGAATTTGATGCCAGGCGCAGCATAGGAGGTATATTTTGCCCATGTTCCATTAGTCATCTGTGGTTGTATGACTCCTGGGGGAAAGCATATTAAAATGAACTGTTGCTACATTTCCCATTCTTGAACACGTGTAACTTTTCCAATAAAGCAAGTTTCATAGTCAAAACTAGGGATGAGTACGAGGAGCAAATGCTGATCTCACACGTATATTAACCTGGAGACACTCCATTGACTTCAGTGGAGTTACGTGGATTTACACCAATATGAGTGAGACCCAAACTTGGCGTGGGCTTTTTGTTTTCTAAATTGTAAAGCTCTTGAGCAATATTCTGCTCTCATTTCCTCATACTGTATTCGGTAGGTGGACATAACTGAGGTTAGGAGTTAGCCTTTCTTTGGCCTTGAGGATCAAAGATGCTAATTGTAAGACTAGAGCTAGTCACTATCTTTGAAGGATATTACTGATGATCCATGACAAATAGACATTTGCTGCAAAAAATCTAGATTCTAGAACATAGTGGACATGGTTCTGCTCTCATATAATAATAATTAATCATTCATCATTAATTAATAATATAATAGGCTGAAACCTGGCTGGGAGAGAATATATGGACAGACACAATGACCTTGCCAAGTGTCTGCATTGGAGCCTCTGTGGCAAGTGCAGATTTAAACACCCTATGCAATATTATGACCACCAAGTTGAAAACCCTCTCGAGAATTAAGAGGCTAAAATTTTATGGACTCAGGCCATTGGCACAGACAGAACAGAGCAGGCAAACGGGCTGAACATAGGTGGTGTAGAAAAGAAGACCAATAAGGCGATGATAATTAATATGGTCATACCAACAAAAAAGCATAGAAAAAGAAACAAGAGAAGATAGCGAGGTTTGAAGAACTTTCCCATGAAGTGGAATGATTATGGGAAACTAGAACAAAGACAGTCTCAGAGATTATTGGAGCGCTCGGAGCAATCGCTAAGGGTATGCATGAGCAGCTCAGGAATATGTTAGGAGTGCAATACATCCTGATCAGTGACCTCCAGAAGTCAGTGCTCTTAGGTACTGTGAAAATTTTAAGGCGAGTCACAGGAGAACCAGTGCATCTGAGCACCTAAAATGCAGGAATTCTGCGGAGCGTTTAACAAAGCTCCTGACTATTCAAGCCAACAGAGTCAGTTTGTGGTCAGGATTTATGATGACTCCTGGGGATAAATTGTAGACAGCAGCTTTCCCTTTTTAAGCTTAAAGATCTTTTATGTTTTGAAGGTTGTTTAAAAACCCCCACCATCCCCATTGTTAATATGGAGGGATAATTAATAATAATAATTAACATACTTACCTCTCATTAAAAATATATGTTCTTTAGAGCTGAGAACATGTTACAAAAGAAGTCAATGTTATTATCCCCATTTTACAGCTGGGGAGGTTGAGATACAGATGAAGTGACTTGTCCAAAGTCACCCAGTAAGCGAGTGGTGGAGCTGGGAAAAGAACCAGAGGGGCAGATCTACAGCTGGCATAACTGATCATGCACCAGCTGAAGACCTGCCTCAGGTTTCCCAAGCCCAATGCCCTATTCATTAGGCCACACTGCCTCTCCCTTACACCCACTGTACACAGATATGACTCTGTTGCCGGCACCCAGTGCCGAGAGGCAAAACAACAGCGGGGGTTCGTTACCTGGTGTGTTTTACTTAATAATCACAACAGGGTGGAGAAGCAGAAAAGTTTATTTGCAGCTGCAAACAAGGTACAGGGAGAATAGAATCTCAAATCCTGCACATCAGAGCAGGTCATTACACACACTTTTTTATTCCTTAATGCTACTGCACTACACATCAGCCGATTAAAACTTTACACAAATACTCTGCCTTCTTTATATGCCTTCCTTATATGGGTTACAACAATGTTTATTTTTTGCAACCGTTAACAAGCATTTTTAGCAACTTAAACAACCAGCACATTTTGTCCGGCCTTGTAACAATCTCCTATTATTTTAACTTGGCGTCAGCAAACTTCACACTATGAGGCATTATCTGCGGCTGCAACATTGTTTTAAGAGCAAAAGAGCTTCCTCAAACCAGCCAGGCCTGAATTCTATTAAGGGGGGTTGAGAAGAAGCCCTTAGGCCTTCAGCAGAGAGATTTCCTAGACCCTTATGGCCTTTCATCCCCTCAACTGAACTAGTGGCCATGCCCTGGGGTCTCCAACAATTCCCTCTTTTGAGAATACTTATTTTTATTGCTTGAGTTTTTTTATTTTTATTTATTTACTAGCGGGCTATGCATAAAATTAAAATTTTTAAAACTATGCAAAATAAGCATTTTTATACAGGACCACATATAACACAGTAAACATAACATGATTAATACAGGGGAAAAAAACTTAAATAATAGGCTAAAGAACTTACTTAGCCACGGGGAAAGGCCCCAACTAGAAAGTAGAGAGCCTAGCCAATTTTTTTTAGCTTGTCGATGAATGCCCTTTATTAGCTGCTCTAGGCATTGTAAACTAGCTTTTATGGATGGCCTTGCATTTGTTATATTAAAGCAACACATGCCTGCAAACTTTTGGCATAGGTGACCATGGCGTAGAAGCAAATAGTTTACAGCCAGCCTGTTTTGTAGCATACCCTGAGGTATTTTTTTTAACTTATGTGAGAGTTGGGCCAGGACAGTTGAGGTTAAATTAATGGCCTTTGCCACCGTGCAGACAAGGTGCTTTATTGCGTGATAATTATGCATCACAAGCCCAGGAATATTAACTAAGGAAAAGGCCAGAGCTGCTGCCTTAGTTTTTGAGAATAAGGTTTTTTGAGAACGACGTTGCGTTTACTGCACTTTGGGCTAGTGCCAGCCAGGTATTTACGGGTACAATGCCTGAAACAGCCGTACCAGTTGGGCCAAGAGAGGGAATAAAATATACTTTTCCATCTATTTTTTTGCCTTTTTGGCGGGCTGCTGTTTAAATAGTAAGTTTAGTTTAAGATTTTTAGTGGAGGGGGCTGAATGCACGGTTTAGTTTTTAGCCTGGGGGGGCGTGGGGGTTGACACCGCTTTCAGCCGGGTATAATGAATTTAATTTTTGTGTTTTTTGACTTTTGCTGCCGTGTGGGAGACCAGCAGGACGGTATAGGGTTTTTTTTTACTTTTTTTGGAGGGGCTCGTCTTTCCAGGTACGTACGAGCACTGAATTACCAGGCTGCAGGGAGTGGATGGGTGAGTTTAAGGATAGAGGCTGGGAATTTTTAGTATACCTGTGGAGAGACAAAAGAACAGCAGACAGAGAACACATATACTGAGACAGAAATTTAGTTCTTAATTTTTTTTTTTTTTTGACACAACCGGTGTACTATTTATAGGCCATGCCCTTTTAAACATAATTTTAAAGGGACTGAGCTTTAATTTATTTTTTTGGGAGAGCACGGATGCGGAGCAGAACTAGGGGCAGGGCATCAGGCCACCGTAGGGAGGCCTTTTGGCATACTTTTGAGAGATGTTGCTTAAGGGTTTGATTGGTTTGCTTTACTACCCCACTGGCTTGCGGTTTTTAGGGTGTATGGAGTTTTTAGGGAATTTGTAAGGCATTTGCGATGCTTTGGATGATTTTTGATGTGAAGTGTGTTTTATTGTTAGATTTTATTTACTGGGGAAGTTTAAAGTGAGGAATAATCTCCTTAACAAACTTGAGAGCCACGGTTTTGGCAGTGCAATTGTGACATGGAAAGGCTTTTGGCCATTTGCTGAATTTATTTACTATGACAAGGAGATACTTGAACGCTTGGGTTCAGGGAAACTTAGTAAAGTTTATTTGCCACACCCGTCCGGGGCCTGGAGTGGGTTCCAGGGTCGCTGGTGGTACTGGGTGTTTTGGTTGGGGGTTATTTTTTTGACAAACTAGGCATTTTGCCTGTACCTGGGCAGCCAGGGGTTTGAGTTTGGAGGTTATGAAGTACTTTTTTATTAGTTGGATAAGTGCCTTTCTGCCAGCATGAGTGGTTTGATGTAATTTTTGTAATACTGGCAGAATTAGGCCCTTTGGTAAGAGGACTTTTTTTTTTTTAGGGAATGAAGCTATTCCTCCTTTTTTCTGGAGACTAAGTTTGTTAGCTAGCTGTTTTGTTTTTTAGAATACTGAGGGGTTGGGAGCTTTTTTACTGATGGGATAAGGGGCATGCATATAGGTGTTTTTAGTTTGAGGGGACATTAGGGTGGCAGCATGCTTTGCTTTTTTATTTGCCCTGGCATTATCCCTGGTTATATTTTGATTTTTTTTTTTTGATGGGCCATATAGTGTGCCACTGCCACTTTTAAAGGGAGCTGCCGTTAGAAGCCGGAGAATTTGGGGCCCGTACTTAACTGGAGAGCCTTGGGCTGTCAGCATTTTTTTTTTGTTCTTACAGGCCAGCATGAGCATGAAGCACACTAAAAGCACATTTGGAATTAGTGAAAATATTGACTTGGTTTTTTTTTAGGCAGTTCGAGTGCACGGGTTAGGGCCACTAGCTCAGCCAATTGGGTGGCAGAGGTTTTAGCGGGCAAACTTTTAGCTTTTACGGTGTTATTGAGGGTTATGATAGCATAACTTGCCTTTTTTTGTTTATTTATTACTATGCTGCTACTATTAGTGTATCACTTATAATTTGCATTTGGGAGGGGCACATTTTTTAAGTTTGGGCAGCTAGAATATTGGGCATTTATGATTTTTAAACAGTTATGTTTTTGTTTTTTAGTTTTTGGTAAGAGGGTGGCAGGGTTAAGGGATGGACAAGGCTGCAGCGTGACCTCAGGGTTTTTTAAGAGCTTTGCTTGGTATCTTTGCCTGTGTCTTTTGTTATAGTGAGGGAGTTTGCTACTGGCAACTGAAGGGGTTGATTTATAGCAGTTTGTGCCACTTTAGAGTTTACTAAAAAATCTATTTTTTTATTTTTTACCCACATTTTTACTCAGGGTTCCAGGGGTAGGATGATTTGGTTTTTTTGACACCCCTATTTTTGTTTTTTTATTGCTATTATAGAGGTACCCCTCCTTTTTTTTTTGTTTGGGCACTTATTTTTTTAGTGTTTTTTTTGCTGATACAGGGCACACTGATTGCGCCCCAGTTGTTCTTTTTTGTGGGCCTGGACGTTTGCGTCCACGGCCCCCTTTTTTTTTGTTTGTTTGTTTTTGGTGCCTGCCTGCACCGCCGCTACTATTAATTTTACTTTTTTTTTTTTTACTTTTTTTTAAACTATATACTTGATTTGTTGTTTTTAAAATTTGTGCCATGGTTATACTTATTAAATTTTTTTTTGTAGCTTTTTTTTAATGTCGGGGGCTGCCCTGCTTGTAAATATTTTTTTAATAATTGCTTTAGTTTGCGGATTATTAGGATTTGCATTGGTATACTGTTGGATTGTGTTTTGAATGCGCTGTAAAAAGGCTTTAGGGCTTTTTTTGGAGTTTTGCGCTACTTTATATGGTTTAGTTTAATTATTCCGTCTGACAGCTGCATGACGGAGTCCATACAGTAGCAGCTTTTTATAGGAGGTAAGGTGGGTTATAGCCTGATTGTTATTTGGGTTTTATTTAGGATTTTTTTTATAGGAACTTGATTATTTGGGATCGGGATATTGTTACGGTTTTGGTTATATTGCTTTTTTGCTTTTTTTTTTGCTTTAGCTTTGACCTGTTTTTGTTTAACCTTAGTTAATAATGTTTGCAGAAGGACATTACAATTATCCCAGTCTGGCTTGTAGCTGCTAAGACATTTTTTAAAAACCGATACAAACTTGCTTGGGTTGGTAGAAAATTCTCCAGCCTGTGCTTTGAAAGCGGCCAGGTCTATAGGATTAAAAGGTGCATGAGTATAGACCTGCATAGTAAGAGCAGCTTGTTCTTTCTATTGCATTACGGGCGATTTTAGTTTTGGTAAGTAACAGGTATAGTTCAGCAGATGGAGCTTGAACCTTACTATGAGCTTTACTAGGAATTTTATTTTGAGCCTCGCTCTGTGTGGGTGTAAGGGCCGAAGGAGCCTCACTCTGTGTGGGTGTAAGGGCCAAAGAGACACCGGATCTGCCATTACATTTGGGGTGGGGGTCCGGGGACTGACATTAATTGCTACCAGGCCAATCGGGGTTAAATTACAGCATTGTAAAATATTAGTACAAGACCACAAGGTTATAAACAAGTAAGCATACGAATGCTTATTTTACTTTTTTGTTTGCTGACAGAACAGGAGTAACTGGAGGATTGTATTATGATTTAATGATTTTTTGGGAGGCCACTGTTTTTGGTTTTTTAATTGGTACTGAGGCCAGTTAACTATACAAAATTGCTTTAATTTACCCTTAGTTATTGGATTTGATTTAAATACCTTTTAATTTACTAAAATACACTTTAGGGGCATGCACCTACCTCCTACCCCCCGTGCTTTGTTTCTGTCCCATATCTACAGGGTAACTTTGGGCGTTTTTAGGTTTTAACAGAGCATACAATTTGGATTTTAAAAGGTTTTTACCTTATTTAAGGGACCGGTTCCCCACCGTTGCCTGCAGCTGCTTTTTTACTATGTGAGTGCGTTGCACCATTGTGCCCTTCGGGGTTGATTAAACTGCGTCTCCTCCGCGCCCCCCGATGAACTTACCGGTGCGCGCTGGGCGTCGGTTGTTGCTGCAATCCTTGACCTCCAGAATGGATTTGGGCAAGGCTAAATTGCAGCCTTGTTGCCCACCCAAAAACGCCAAAAGCTGTTGCCGGCACCCAGTGCCGAGAGGCAAAACAACAGCAGGGGTTTGTTACCCGGTGTGTTTTACTTAATAATCACAACGGGGTGGAGAAGCAGAAAAGTTTATTTGCAGCTGCAAACAAGGTACAGGGAGAATAGAATTTTAAATCCTGCACATCAGAGCAGGTCATTACACACACTTTTATATTTCTTAATGCTACTGCACTACACATCAGCCAATTAAAACTTTGCACAAATACTTTGCCTTCCTTATATGGGTTACAACAATGTTTATTTCCTGCAACCTCTAACAAGCATTTCTAGCAACTTAAACAACCAGCACATCCTGCCTGGCCTTGTAACTATCTCCTATTATTTTTAACTTGGCGTCAGCAAACCTCACACTATAAGGCATTATCTGCGGCTGCAACATTGTTTTAAGAGCAAAAGAGCTTACTCAAACCAGCCAGGCCTGAATTCTATTAAGGGGGGTTAAGAAGAAGCCCTTAGGCCTTCAGCAGGGAGACTTCCTCAACCCTTATGGCGTTCCATCCCCTTGACTTAACTAGTGGCCATGCCCTGGGGTCTCTAACAACTCCACTGATTTTGATGCAGTCACTCCATACTCCCGTCTAACCGAAAGCCAAATCAAGACTCACGCTGAATATAACCATTATAGCACAGCCAGGTCCATACTGTCCTAGTTCTGGCAATACAAGCCAACAGCCCCAGGGAAAGGAATGGAGGAAACAAGCCCCACTCCTAAAAGGGAAGGCAAAAAGAACGAGAAGAAGGGATGTGTGTCACACAACATTGTCTGACCTTCGTGCCTGTGCACTCACCCATGGGAAGATCTAACGCCCTAGTAACTAAGATCCAGGAGCCTGGTTTTCTGAGTATATTAGCAGTGGCAGCTGCCACGTGTTTATAAGTATAGTCAGAGAGAGTAACAAAAAATGACAACAACTTGTTGAGTCCTCAGAGGCTTAATCTTGATGGGAACATTCAAAAATAAATGCCTCGATATTTAGGATTTGTTGATGATTTTCTTTTCGAGAGGAAAGACAATCTCACAGGGAAATCAGTGGACTGGGGCTCAGGAGATTTGAGTCTGCCACAGACTTCCTGTGTGAGCATGGGCAAGTCACTTAGACTACCTTGGGACTCAGATCCCCATCTGTCAAGTAGGGAGGATACTTCTACCTCACCGGGAGGCTGTGAGGATAAAAACCATTGACAAGTGTGAGGGGCTCTGATACCACAATGATGAGGGGGAAGCAGATAAATTCCTAGATTAGACAGATAATTATACAGTAGTGAATCTAGTGCTGGTGAAAGGTGCCCTGAAAGCTTCCAAACACTCGCAGCCCAGGCAGCTATGGCATACAATTCCCACGTGCATCACCATATTAGTGTGAACTTGAGAGACCTCCCGCACCCTAAGGGAGAGATGGGGACCAGTTAGTGCCAATTCCCTTCCCTTGCCTCCCGTGGGGCTACAGAGAGGGATGCAGCAAACCTCACCTTCAGTGTCAGGGCCTTTGCTGCCAGACTCTTCTGATACCACAATAGGTCTCTCATGTCCCAGGGTTTCAGCAGACAACATGCCCGTTCTGGGTGGAGCGCTCCCTGCGTGGAACAGAACCAGATGTGTTCTAGAGCACATTCTAAAAAGTCACGATCCAATTTTCATTACTAAAGCTAGACTGTAAGAGGTACTGCCCAGAGTGGTGGTGTGTCACCAGTGACGCTCACATCGCCTCCGTGGCACTGTGTCGGCAATGATACTGTACAGAGTGACACTGGATTAGCAGTGACACCATACTGTCAGAGTGATACCGCACGGCAGAGGGAGATATACTGTACAGAGTGACTGTGGAGTGATCCCGTACCATTGGAAACCTCCAGCTCCACTTGGAGGGTCCTTCCACTGCCTCTGTCGTTTTGATTTCCTGTCCCACACGTGTACAGCCCAGCGTCCTCCTCTTCCAGCCTTGTGATTGTAATTTGAAATATTCCTTCCCGAGGCCCCTCAGTGATGGATATTCTATTCCTGTAATTCTCATTGATGTATGGAGAGGTGGAGACGATGGTGACACAGATCCCTGTCTTGAGCTCCCTGCACCAGAATTTTCGCCTGGAAATGTCCTTCGCGGGACACTTTATAGTGATGGATCCTCCAACCTCACCAGTCACTTGAATGCGTCGTCTTGCTGCACTTGAAACTGATGACACAGAGAAAGAAGTCACAGGGCCTGAGTCACATTTATGCTAAAGGGGCGTCACACCAAGGCCCTGTCTTCACTACCCAAAAAGGTGGGTCCTGACCATATGATGCTAAAGGGGCGTCACACCAAGGCCCTGTCTTCACTACCCAAAAAGGTGGGTCCTGACCATATGATAACTCTCACAAGGTAAAATATGAGTGAAGACAAGGCCTTAGGCCCCTTTATAGAATCATAGATGTGTAGGACTGGAGGGACCTCAATAGGTCAGCTAGTCCAGTCCCCTGTGCTCAAGGCAGGGCTACAGAATAACCAGACCATTCCTGACAGGTGTTTGTCCAATAGCTGTTCTTAAAAACCTCCAATGACAGAGACTCTACAACAGTGGTGGGCAACCTGCAGCCCGTCAGGGTAATCTGCTGGCAGGGCCGTGAGACTGTTTACATTTTTCAGAGTAGCAGCCGTGTTAGTCTGTATTCGCAAAAAGAAAAGGAGTACTTGTGGCACCTTAGAGAATAACCAATTTATTTGAGCATAAGCTTCCGTGAGCTACAGCTCACTTCATCGGATGCATTCAGTAAAAAATACAGTGAGGAGATTTATATACACACAGAACATGAAAAAATGGGTGTTATCATACACACTGTAAGGAGAGTGATCACTTAAGATGAGCAAACACCAGCAGGAGAGCTGGGGGGGGGGGGGGAACCTTTTGTAGTGATAATCAAGATGGGCCATTTCCAGCAGTTAACAAGAACGTCTGAGGAACAGTGGGGGGGAAGGAGGGGAATAAACATGGGGAAATAGTTTTACTTTGTGTAATGACTCATCCACTCCCAGTCTCTATTCAAGCCTAAGTTAATTGTATCCAGTTTGCAAATGAATTCCAATTCAGCAGTCTCTCCTTGGAGTCTGTTTTTGAAGTCTTTTTGTTGTAATATTGCGACTTTTAGGTCAGAGATCGAGTGACCAGAGAGATTGAAGTGTTCTCCGACTGGTTTATGAATGTTATAATTCTTGACATCTGATTTGTGTCCATTTGTTCTTTTACGTAGAGACTGTCCAGTTTGACCAAATATACAAGGCAAAGGGGCATTGCTGGCACATGATGGCATATATCACATTGGTAGATGTGCAGGTGAACGAGCCTCTGATCGTGTGGCTGATGTGATTAGCCCCTATGATGGTGTCCCCTGAATAGATATGTGGACACAGTTGGCAACGGGCTTTGTTGCAAGGATAGGTGCCTGGGTTAGTGGTTCTGTGGTGTGGTGTGTGGTTGCTAGTGAGTATTTGCTTCAGGTTCGGGGGCTGTCTGTAGGCAAGGACTGGGTTGTCTCCCAAGATTTGTGAGAGTCATGGGTCGTCCTTCAGGATAGGTCATAGATCCTTGATGATGTGTTGGAGAGGTTTTAGTTGGGGGCTGAAGGTGATGGCTAGTGGCGTTCTGTTATTTTCTTTGTTGGGCCTGTCCTGAGTAGGTGACTTCTGGGTACCAACTAAAACCTCTCCAATGCATCATTCCCCCTCCCACCTCCCGCTCTCCTTAAGTGGTAATTGGTATTAGCTCATCTTAAGTGATCACTCTCCTTACAGTGTGTATGATAACACCCATTTTTTCATGTTGTGTGTGTATATAAATCTCCTCACTGTATTTTCCACTGAATGCATCCGATGAAGTGAGCTGTAGCTCACGAAAGCTTATGCTCAAATAAATTGGTTAGTCTCTAAGGTGCCACAAGTACTCCTTTTCTTTTTGTTTCTTCGTCTGCAGGCATGGCCACCCGCAGCTCCCAGTGGCTGCGGTTCACAGCATTCTCTTGATCAACATTATATGTCTCTGAGGGTATGTCTACACTACGAAATTAGGTCGAATTTATAGAAGTCATTTTTTAGAAACCGTTTCTACATAGTCAATTGTGTGTGTCCCCACACAAAACGCTCTAAGTGCATTAACTCGGCGGAGTGCTTCCACAGTACCGAGGCTAGCGTCGACTTCCGGAGTGTTGCACTGTGGGTGGCTATCCCACAGTTCCCACAGTCTCCGCTGCCCATTGGAATTCTGGGTTGAGATCCCAATGCCTGATGGGGCAAAAACCATTGTCGCGGGTGGTTCTGGGTACATGTTGTCAGGCCCTCCCTCTCTCCCTCTGTGAAAGCAAGGGCAGACAATCGTTTCACGCCTTTTTTCCTGAGTTACCTGTGCAGATGCCATACCACGGCAAGCATGGAGCCTGCTCAGCTCACTGTCACCGTATGTCTCCTGGGTGCTGGCAGACGCGGTACTGCATTGCTACACAGCAGCAGCAATCCATTGCCTTGTGGCAGCACGGTGTAATAGGCCTGAAAACCATCATCATCGTGTCCGAGGTGCTCCTGGCCGCCTCGGTAGGGTCGTTCAGGAGCGCCTGGGCAGACATGGACGCAGGGACTAAATTAGGAGTGACTTGACCAGGTCATTCTCTTTAGTTCTGCAGGCAGTCCTATTGTACCATCTCCTGCCGAGCAGCCAGGAGATGTGGATAGCTTGCAATCCTACTGCACCGTCTGCTGCCAGCCAAAGATGTAAAAGATAAATCGAGTGGATCAAAACAAGAAATAGACCAGATTTGTTTTGTATTCATTTGCTCCCCACTCCCTCCATCTGTGAAATCAACGGCCGACAATCATTTTGGTGAGGTCTGTCAGGGGCACCTTGAAAACTTTAATGGAGACTCAATCCTGCCTGAAATACCAGAGGCAGGGATAGCTTAGTGGGTCGAGCATTGGCCTGCTAAACCCAGGGTTTTGAGTTCAATCCTTGAGGGAGCCATTCTGTGTGACAGTTGTTTTTGTTTCTCCTTGATGTAAAGCCACCCCCTTTGTTGATTTGAATTCCCTGTAAGCCAACCCTGTAAGCCATGTCGTCAGTCGCTCCTCCCTCCATCAGAGCAACTGCAGACAATCATTCTGTGCCTTTTTTCTGTGCGGATGCCATACCACGGCAAGCATGGAGCCCGCTCAGATCACTTTGGCAATTAGGAGCACATTAAACACCATGTGCATTATCCAGCAGTATATGCAGCACCAAAACCTGGCAAAGTGAAACCAGGCGAGTAGGCGACGTCAGCATGGTGACGAGAGTGATGAGGACATGGACGCAGACTTCTCTCAAAGCACGGGCCCTGGCAATGTGGGCATCATGGTGCTAATGGGGCAGGTTCATGCGGTGGAACACCGATTCTGGGCCCAGGAAACAAGCACAGAGTGGTGGGACCACATAGTGTTGCATCTCTGGGACAATTCCCAGTGGCTGCAAAACTTTCGCTTGCGTAAGGGCTCTTTCTTGGAACTTTGACTTACTTTCCCCTGCCCTGAAGCGCATGTATACCAAGATGAGAGCAACCCTCACAGTTGAGAAGTGAGTGGCAATAGCCCTGTGGAAGCTTGCAATGCCAGACAGCTACCAGTCAGTCAGGAATCAATTTGGAGTGGACAAATCTACTGTGGGGGCTGCTGTGATGCAAGTAGCCAACACAATCAAAGATTTGCTGATATCAAAGGTAGTGACCCTGGGAAATGTGCAGGTCATAGTGGATGGCTTTGCTGCAATGCGATTCCCTAACTGTGATGGGGCCATAGACGGAACCCATATTCCTATCTTGGCACCGGAGCACCAAGCCGGCGAGTACATAAACCACAAGAGGTACTTTTCAATAGTGCTGCAAGCACTGGTGGATCACAAGGGACGTTTCACCAACATCAACGTAGGATGGCCGGGAAAGGTACATGACGCTCGCATCTTCAGGAACTCTGGTCTGTTTCAAAAGCTGCAGGAAGGGACTTTATTCCCAGACCAGAAAATAACCGTTGGGGATGTTGAAATGGCTATAGTTATCCTTGGGGACCCAGCCTACCCCTTAATGCCATGGCTCATGAAGCCGTACACAGGTAGCCTGGACAGTAGTCAGGAGCTGTTCAACTACAGGCTGAGCAAGTGCAGAATGGTGGTAGAATGTGCATTTGGACGTTTAAAAGCACGCTGGCGCAGTTTACTGACTCGGTTAGACCTCAGCGAAACCAATATTCCCACTGTTATTACTGCTTGCTGTGTGCTCCACAATCTCTGTGAGAGTAAGCGGGAGACATTTATGGCGGGGTGGGAGGTTGAGGCAAATCACCTAGCTGCTGGTTACGCGCAGCCAGACACCAGGGCAGTTAGAAGAGCACAGGAGGGCATGGTACGCATCGGAGAAGCTTTGAAAACCAGTTTCATGACTGGCCAGGCTACGGTGTGAAAGTTCTGTTTGTTTCTCCTTGATGGAAACCCCCTCCCCCGTCCCTTGGTTCACTCTACTTCCCTGTAAGCTAACCACCCTTCCCTCCTCCCTTCAATCACCGCTTGCAGAGACAATAAAGTCATTGTTGCTTCACATTCATGCATTCTTTATTAATTCATCACACAAATAGGGGGATAACTGCCAAGGTTGCCCGGGAGGGGTGGTGGAAGAGGGAAGGACAAGGCCACACAGCACTTTAAAAATTTAAAACTTTAAAACTTATTGAATGCCAGCCTTCTGTTGCTTGGGCAATCCTCTGGGGTGGAGTGGCTGGGTGGCCGGAGTCCCCCCCACCGCTTTGGAACTTGGGGAGGAGGGCGGTTGGTTACACAGGGGCTGTAGTGGCGGTCTGTGCTCCAGCTGCCTTTCCTGCAGCTCAACCATATGCTGGAGCATATTAATTTGATTCTCCAGCAGCCTCAACACTGAATCCTGCCTCCTCTCATCACACTGCCACCACCTGTCAGCTTCAGCCCGCCACTTCCTCTCTTCAGCCTGCCACCTCTCGTCCCGATCATTTTGTGCTTTTCTGCACTCTGACATTGTCTGCCGCCATGCATTTGTCTGTGCTCTGTCAGTGTGGGAGGACAGCATGAGCTCAGAGAACATTTCATCGCGAGTGTGTTTTGTTCACCTTCTAATCTTCACTAGCCTCTGGGAAGGAGAAGATCCTGTGACCCTTGAAACACATGCAGCTGGTGGAGGGGAAAAAAAGGGACAGTGGTATTTAAAAAGACACATTTTATAGAACAATGGGTACACTCTTTCATGGTAAACCTTGCTGTTAACATTACATACATAGCACATGTGCTTTCGTTCCAAGGTCTCATTTTGCCTCCCCCCACCACGTGACTACCCCCTCAACCCTCCCCCCCTCCCCGTGGCTAACAGCGGGGAACATTCCTGTTCAGCCACAGGCAAACAGCCCAGCAGGAAAGGGCACCTCTGACTGTCCCCTTAAGAAAAGCACCCTATTTCAATCAGGTGACCATGAATGATATCACTTTCCTGAGGATAACACAGAGAGATAAAGAACGGATGTTGCTTGAATGCCAGCAAATATATACTGCAATACTTTGTTCTACAATGATTCCCGAGTGCGTGCTACTGGCCTGGAGTGGTAAAGTGTCCTACCATGGTGGACGGAATAAGGCTACCTTCCACAGAAAACTTTTGCAAAGGCTTATGGAGTACATCCAGGAGAGCCGCGAATGCCAGGGCAAATCAATCATTAAACATGCTTGCTTTTGAACCATGTATACTATTTTAAAAGGTACACTCACCAGAGGTCCCTTCTGCAGCTGGTGGGTCCGGGAGGCAGCCTTAGGTGGGTTCAGGGGGTACTGGCTCCAGGTCCAGGGTGAGAAACAGTTCCTGGCCGTCGGGAAAACTGGTTTCTCTGCTTGCTTGCTGTGAGCTATCTACAACCTCATCATCATCTTCTTCCAAACCCTGCTTCCGTGTTGGCTCCATCTCCATTGAAGGAGTCAAACAACATGGCTGGGGCAGTGGTGGCTGAACCCCCTAAAATGGCATGCAGCTCATCATAGAAGCAGCATGTTTGGGGCTCTGACCTGGAGAGGCCATTTGCCTCTCTGGTTTTCTGGTAGGCTTGCCTCAGCTCCTTAAGTTTCACGCGGCACTGCTTCAGGTCCCTGTTATGGCCTTTGTCCTTCATGCCCTGGGAGATTTTGACAAATGTTTTAGCATTTCAAAAACTGGAACGGAGTTCTGATAGCACGGATTCCTCTCCCCATACAGCAATCAGATCCCGTACCTCCTGTTCGGTCCATGCTGGACCTCTTTTGCAATTCTGGGACTCCATCATGGTCACCTCAGCTGATGAGCTCTGCATGGTCACCTCTGCTGATGAGCTCTGCACTCACCTGCAGCTTGCCACGCTGGCCAAACAGGAAATTGAAATTCAAAAGTTCGTGGGCCTTTTCCTGTCTCCCTGGCCAGTGCATCTGAGTTGAGAGTGCTGTCCAGAGCGGTCACAGTGGAGCACTCTGGGGTAGCTCCCGGAGGCCAATACCATCTAATTGCATCCACAGTACCCCAAATTTGACCTGGCAAGGCGATTTCAGCGCTAATACCCTTGTCGGGGGTAGAGTAAGGAAATCAATTTTAAGAGCCCTTTAAGTAAAAAAAAAAAAAAAAAAGGGCTTCATCGTGTGGACAGGTGCAGGGTTAAATCAATTTAGCGTTGCTAAATTCAACCTCAACTCCTAGTGTAGACCAGGGCTGAATGGGTAGGGTCCTGATCCTTCCACCCTGTTTGTCACTGCAGCATCTGAGTTCCACTAGGGCACTTGTTTGAATTCTCCTTGTATTTAAACTTGAAGGTTCCCAACTCTGGAATTCAATCCCCCTCTAGTGTAACAGTGCCCCAGGTCTGTTGACCTTCAGCATATAACACTGTGTCCTCCTGTTAGATGTTTGCCTGAGGGAGGGTGGATCTGAATGGGCAGGAATTGTTTTCTGGTTTGGTAATGCCCTTTTCTGTTGGCTTTTTGGGAGTAAAGGCTGATTTTCTGGAGCACAAAGTCCCAACAACTCTAATTGAAGTGCATGAAAGCTGAGGGAAGATCAGGCTCCATGTTTTTATTGCAAGCCATTCGTGTGCCCTGAGCTAAGTAAGGGATGGCACAGTTTATAAATCAATCAGTAATTCAATAAAGTAAAACATCAGGTTATGGGCAGGGTTCCCCATCCATCTATCTGTGCTGTAATCCCTTGCTGTGATCTATTTTCCTGGGCCTAGCTTGATAAAAATAGCAGGATAAATTCCACACATTACCACAGTGTGGAAGCTAATGGCTTGCTAACCACAAAACAACATGTTTTAGGAGTTTCAGAGTAACAGCCATGTTAGTCTATATTCGCAAGAAGAAAAGGAGTACTTGTGACACCTTAGAGACTAACCAATTTATTTGACCATAAGCTTTCGTGAGCTACAGCTCACTTGCATCCGATGAAGTGAGCTGTAGCTCACGAAAGCTTACGTTCTAGGAGTGCTTATGATTATGCACAAAATCCAGCAATCTCTGATGCAGTATGGGAAAGAGTTGCTTCCAGATGGAAATCTTGATTGCAATATGAGTTTTGCTTGAGTAACGATGGCTGGCTGGACTTGACCCTATGGGTCAAATCCTGGCTCCTTTGAAGTCAATACTAAAACTCTCATTGACTTCAGTGGATTCAGGATTTCACCCCTATATCTTTAACATCCTGGATCCAGTTTACAAACATTGAGTTCATTTGAAAGCTTTTATGTGCCCAGTATCCCAATTTAGCTAACATTAAGTTAATGTTGTGTGCCCAATTAACTAACTTAGGTTTGTAAATCACTATGCATTAGAAACAAGGCTCACGTGAACAAGGCTCACGTCTCTAAAATAAAAATGTTCTTTTGTTCTGCAAAATTAAAGCATCTCAAGCTATTCAGTGTTCTTGGAAAGCCACAGAAATATTTCATGGTCCAGTGTCGAACAATTCCTGACATTTCAGACTTAACCAACTGCCAGACCCTTAATTTCCCCCCCACGAAAAAGAAATGTACAAAGTTTTTAAAATCACATTGGATGTTTTTGGAGGGTAAAAACCCTCTGCAATTTATGATAAAAGCAAACAGGCCCAGTAAACTGTTTAACTGTAGATGACCCAAGTCTAAAAACAAAGCTCAAAGGCATCTTCTTTTTTCTTACCTGCTATTTCCCTGACACACTTTTTTAATCTATACAACCCCTTACCTTGCAGCAAGAAAAGTAACGTCCTGATGAACTCCATCTTCTCCCTTAGTAAAACAGGAGAGTGCACGCTCCGTGATGGCTGCTTGCTTCCTGTGGCACGTATTTCCAGTAACAGAAAGGAGTAAAGCAACAAAAAGAACTCGCTATGCTTGAGGTTCTCTATCAGTTCCTTTCTCTCTCTACAAATGGTATGCAGCCTTTTATAGGAGGCTTCAAAACATATTGGACCAAATTCATCCCAGGCGTAACCTTGTTGTGAGGTTGCACCTGGACTGAATTATTTTCTTTCTTTATTTAGATTTATGTCTTATGTGAACCCCACATCAAAGAGCACTCCGCCCCCACCATCCAAAGCTCTGGGTGCTTTAGACATACCGTTAAAAACACGGGAGATGCAAAGTAAAAACCAACCCAAAGCAGCAGTACTTGTTCCACTTAATGTATGTCATTTGATCACCAGTCCTATCACCAATGCAGCTTAAACCTTCCTTTACACCCCAAGCTTGTCTACACGGGGGAAAAGCCCAGAGTAGCGGCTGTGCACTAGCTAGTGTTCACTAGCTACTCTGTGTGGATGCAAAAAGAAAAGGAGTATTTGTGGCACCTTAGAGACTAACCAATTTATTTGAGCATGAGCTTTCGTGAGCTACAGCTCACTTCATCGGATGCATCCGATGAAGTGAGCTGTAGCTCACGAAAGCTCATGCTCAAATAAATTGGTTGGTCTCTAAGGTGTCACAAGTCCTCCTTTTCTTTTTGCGAATACAGACTAACACGGCTGCTACTCTGAAATCTGTGTGGACGCTCCACCTGCCCGCTAACAGTGCCCTCAGCAAGCCCAAAGTTAAGCTAACGCACACAAAGGCACTCTGAGTCAAAGGAAGTTGCAGCATGTGTAGACATACCTGAGCTAGCTTTGATCGGGCTAGCTCCAGTAACACCCACAAAAGCACGGGTGGCAGCATGGGCTGCAAAAGCCCATCCAGGACTCTGGATGTGTATTCGAGTGACTAGCTCCAGCTGCACCCTGTGCTGCCATGGCTTCACTGCTATCGTTTTTGGAGCTAGCTAGAGATCTATTTTGGGTATGGCTACCCATGCTGCAGTGACACCTCCTCAGTGTAGACATACCCGTAGAGTCGGGCCAATTATGTTTAGCATAACCAATATGGCATGAGCTTATTTCAACCCTACTTGAACTGCCGGAGTCCCAGAGTTCAGGCTGACCTTGGATGTTACTGCTTTCATGTTCTGCTTGAGCAAGAGGGTGGGAAAGGGAGTGCCAAGGGGAAGTGAGAGAGGCAATCCAGTGGGAAAAAACGATTAGTAAAGCTGGAGAAGAGAGTGAGGGAGGGTGAAAAAACAAAGGGAAGGAGCCTGGATACAGAGAGAAAACTCTCGCTTTCCACCGGTCCTTCGGGCTAAGGTGCAGAGGGTTTGCGGAGGGAGGCAGCCTCACTTTCCTGCTGTCCTTCTTGGAACTCTGCCATGGTTCCCAGTCTCCAGGGCTGTCTGCCCAATACCTTTCAGCAGCACATTATTAAAATAAAGAAATGTAGCATCACTGACCTCTGCTCACTGAAGGAATGAATAGGGTGATACATGAGTGGCCCATAGCAGGCACACCCTTCCTTTTACCAATATGTATATCCCTTTTATAGGTTGTGAGAACCCAGCCAGTGTTACTTAAAAAAAAATCCAGCCTATTTTTGCTTATAGTATGTGGTACAATAATACAGGAAGCGTTCATGCATCTCCAGGCAGGTGGTGTGAGGCAGGGTTTGCCCCTTTGGCTAGCTTCAGTGTTATCGCTACCAACGTCCCCTACTACTAGCCGAGCAACGCTCTCGTGCTTCCTCCCAGCTCTGATGACAAACCACAGTGGCTTTCTTTGAAGCAGGCGGATGGCGAGGTCAGGAAATAACACTGCCTGGAGGGTGTCGTCATGGAACATTTTCTTGAACATGAAGACTATGGGCCTGATTTTCTTCCTGTTTACACCAGTTTCACATCATGCCAATGCCACTGACTTCAGGGCAGTGACGTCCCCTTGTTTACACTGGTGTTACTGAGAGGAGAGTCAGACCCAATAAACCTGAATCAAAGCCCATCATAGTCATTGGAAAGACTCCCATTGACTCCAATGGACTTTGGGTCAGGGCCCATGTTCAAAATGTCTGAGTGTGGTTTAAAACTCTTCACTTCTCCTTTTTCTCCCACTCTGCGTCATGCCTCTTCTCCCTGAAACAGACTCCCACTTTCCATATGTCAAGTACCCCCCGCTTCTTAAAACCCTCCATGAAACTTTCCGACATTTTCCCTTGAACCTTCTCACGTGTGAACCACTGTCCCATGTTTTGTATTTGTCTATGTTTGGTTGGAACCTCGTTACAGCAAAGGCCCTCTCTAATGTCTTCAGCAAAGTTCAATGCATTTATTCACCGCTCTGTGCAATGACAGTGCCTTAGGCAGCTGATTTGCTGAGACCACCTGTTTTTCATGCTGACCAGTTTTGTCTCATTGTTACTTTGTTCCCCTGTCTGTCTCCACTTCTTGTCTCACCTCATATACTCAGACCATAAGCTCTTTGAGGAACCTGATCCCTGACTGTGGTCCCTAGGAGTGCTGTCATGGAAAAAATAGTTAATGTATAAAACTTTTAAGAGTTCACAAATAAGGCAGTAAGAGAAGAGGTTGGTTAGAGAAGTACAAGGATCTGGCACTAACCAAAGGACTCAGACTTGTTTGTGCGTTGTGCTATTTTTTATTAATTTTTCCCGTGGCTTTTCCAAGTATCAGAAGCAGCACAGGAACCAGCACACAGGCCCCCAGATGCTGCAGTGAGCATGAAATAATTCGAAATGTCTCAAATACAAGGTCTTTTTGCCCTAAACTTGCTGCCGCCCCAGCTGCCCTTCACTGAGATTTGACGGGAGCCTGTGTCAATAGATTGATGGCTGGTCAAGTGTGTTTTTTGTACCAAACGCTATGGAATGAGGAAGGTCAGTATTCCTGTCTCAGGATCCTAACCAGATCTTTTGGTTTTCTGGATGAAGGATTCTATTGATAGCGGGTGTGCAGCTGTTTGTTCCCTCTGCTTTAGCCCATCTCCATATCTGAGACAGCCACTGGAGTTCACCTGACAGTCAGTGCCGGTGGCCTGTTACCCTGATGATCTCAGAAGGGAGACGTGAAGGCCCCACCAGAGGGGATCCTGGCACCTAGAAGTGAGGATGGCAAGAGATAAGGGTTTAATCTGGGTCAGATTTTCTTCCTCAAACCAGCTCCTTTGCACCGTGCAAGGGGCATAAAGAAGCCTGAACCGGGCCAGATGAGAACCCCCTTGGTGAAAAGCCAGGCACCTCCTGTGATGGTGCCCCCCATAGGGCTTTATGGAAATATGCTTATGAATATATATGACATAACTGGAAGATGTTCTATGCTATATATGCCATGTAACATATCTATGTAAAGGGTATGATCTACTGAATCTATTAATCCTATTTGCATGTATCATTTTTGTGTTCAAACTTATGAAGATTGGCCGTGTATTGGCTTGAGTTCTAAATAACCTTAGTTGAGCATTTGGTCAGTTCCTGGAGAAAGGAATTCGCCAAGTTAAGTGCCCAGTCAAGAAGCACTTAAGGAACAATGCATCTTGGAAGGCTCCAATCCACATAAGAAGTCTTCCTGGAGACATTCAAGATGCCACGTGGCTGCTACCTGTAAAACTGTGAGTCATGCATGGACATGTGACTTGTCCAGGTGACTCCATAACTCCATCTTGGAGCTGGACTTTGGATAGGAGAGAGGAGGGGGTCTCCACCTACAAGAGAAAGTCTATTTAAGCCCATGGGAGACCTCTCCATTTGGTCTTCATCTGGCTAAGGAGATAGCCTCTCCACCCCCAAGGATACCTGAAAGAAACTGGAACAAAAGACAGTAACTACAGGGGGTGTGAGTGATTGCTGGACCTGGACTAAAAGGAGATTAGTCTGTAAAAGGAAGCTTACTGGAACTGGTGAGGTTTTGTCTGTATTCAGTTTTATTAGACATAGACTTGCGGGTTTTATTTTATTTTGCTGGGTAATGCACTTTGTTCTGTCTGTTACTACTTGGAACCACTTGGATCCTACTTTCTGTATTTAATAAAATCACTTTTTACTTATTCATTAGCCCAGAGTATGTATTAATACCTGGTGGGGGCGGGGGAGACAAACAGCTGTGCATATCTCTCTATCAGCGTTATAGAGGGTGAACAATTTATGAGTTTACCCTGTAAATTTATTTAGGGTTTGGACCCCATTGGGAGTTGGGCATCTGAGTGTCAAAGACAAGAACACTTCTGTAAGCTGCTTTCAGTTAAGCCTACAGCTGTTAGGGGATGTGGTTCAGACCTGGGTCTGGGTTTGCAGCAGGCTAGCGGGTCTGGCTCAAACTAGGCAGGGCACTGAAGTCCTAAGCTGCCAGGGCAGGAAAGCAGGAGCAGAAGTAGTCTTGACACATCAGGTGGCAGCTCCCAAGGGGCTTTCTGTGATCCAACCCATCACACCTCCATTTTCTCTGCCTATAATCACCCATCCCTTGTGTAGGGGAAGTGCTGGGGACAGGAGAGGATGGGCAGCTGAGCACAGTTGTGCTCTACCAATTCTCAGTTGGTGTACGGTTCCTTGGGGACCATAGCCAGCTGGTTTTGAGTCAGGTTAGTGCAGCCCCTGGGAGGGACATAGGAGGTCTTGATCTGAGTGTTCTTGACACCTAGAAGACAGACCAGCAAGAGAAAAGAGTTAGATGCCAATCTTTCTAATCCCCCTGTGCTGCTGTAATTTACACTGAGATCTTGACTGGCTCCCAGACAATCCCCATCCTTACTCCACTATAATGAGCAGATCCCAGCCCAGGAGAGAATCTAGCCCTATATGTATATGTTACAGTATGGTATAAGTGTACCTGGTGTCTCCAGAGGCTTCTGGTTTTGAGTGACGAAAACTAGGAGATAATCCCAAATCCCAAGTGTTTTTTATCCCTCTCCAGCCCCTTGCAAAAATGTGCCCCTCCCCATGGCATTCACTCCAGGTGGTATCAGAAATTGAACAGAATAACTGATCTGCTAAAATACAATCATATTCTTTATTGGTTGTGAAGAAAAAACAATTCCAGGCTACTTGTCCGGCCTACAGGTACTTAGACCTTATCGATTAAAACGCTCACAGGAATCAAAAGAGAGACTCACATTGTTCTAAAATATTTCCTGGTGCTTTAAAATCAAATGAGATGTGAATCTTAAATGTATCCTTAGGTCACTGCCATCCTTGGGGCTTGGTGAACTCCAAAAGGTGTGAGCCCAGCCTGCAGGAGAGCAAAGGCATTAGACCTTTATTGCTATTTCACCTCAAATCTGCTTGAAATGAGATCCTTTGCCCTAAAAAAGGGGGGGGGGGAATCAAACTTCTGAGGGTTCAGCTTCCCCAAGGCAACTTATTTTTGACCAGAAGATTCTTATTATATCACCGCTCACAACCTCATTACAAATCTTTGAGGAACTGAAAGATCTAGATGTAGCAAAATGTTTGACAGTAAGAAATAGTGCAACTTGCAGATCTGTTGTTCACTGATTCAGAACACAGGATCCTTTTCAATCATTATTGCTTTTTGCTTGTACCATCTTCAGGAGCAATTGTACTGGGACAGTCGAGGAACTTGCTAAGCCTGTTCTTGGGCTACTTTGTTCGCTTGAAGCAGGAATGTGCTGTAAGCAAGATCAGCCTCCTCCTTGGAACCCTGAGTAAAAGGAGAGGAGAGCTTGCTTTATTTCCAAATTTTTCTCATATCATAAAGACACTTTGCACTTGTCAAGTGACTTTCAGCTAAGGATCTCAAAGAAATTTACTAACCAGTTAATTCAAAGATACTAGAAGAGCATTCTTCATAAGAACTTTGAAACTTGTTCCCTATTCTCACCACCTTGGTCCAAAATAGCCCAAACGTGGCCTTCTGGCAATGCTGCAAAAGCCTATTTATTCTATAACAATTTGGGGGCAAGTTCCTAAAGGTGTAAGGGGCTTTTCTGATGCTTTGATTTACTGTTTGGGCTCCTGGCACCATTAATTGTTAGGGCACCTAGAACTGTTTGTTGTGGACTTTTTTTTAATAGTTGTTGACAGCTTGAGGAACAATAATCCGTAACTAAGCCTTACAGCACTCCTGTGGGATGTGAGCATATCTTTATCTCATTTTACAGCTGGTTAAAGTGACTTGCCTGCAATCACACACAAAGTCAGGAGTAGACTTTGCAATAAAACAAGGGAATCCAGACTTCTAGTTCTCCCACTCAAACCACCATACAGCACTCCTTCCTGGCATTAGAGAACTACTTGGTTTAACAGAGAAGAACCCGAAAGCAGCTGGATCACTGTGGCAGGCTCACAGCTCCTATTGATCCAGTAATCTGGCAGTTTTGGATTTATCAGTCTCCTCGCCCAGACTCAGGCTTCCAGAACAATAACACCTGCTAATATTTCCAGCGGAACTGAAACCATGAATCAAAGCTAAGTGACTGCTGTTGAGTTCTATGCTGTAATGATGTAGGTGCAGCAAAGGGTTAGAAACTCCAGTGGAGAGGCTGCAGGTGTGATGCTGAATAGGCTGCTAATTGAGAAGTAGTTGACTATAAATAGGGCATACAGGGGGGAAAGGAGCTTTTGCTGCTGAAGCTCTGCTGCCTGAAAGAAAGACTAGGCTGTATGCAGCACTTTGGGTTATACATTCTAGCGGTTCTTACCCTTTTCACCTTCGGTGGTTCTTCTGCACCTTCAGCATTGCCAGGGGTAGTTATAAATTCTGAAAAGCATCGGAGATGTTAGGGTACTCTGCATGGGAGATCGTGCACTGTAGGCCAAGCCCCACTTGTTCAGTAACTCCTACATGCACTAAACTGCTGCTGATGTTCAAGGTACAACTTCTTCTCTGGGATGGATGTCAGGCTGAAGTACTAGTACCGTAAAGCTTTTGCAAACGCAGCCACGACACTTCCTTTCCCATGAGCCAACTGTGCTGCGTCTGCATTACGTGCTAAGCATCCCTGCGTATTGAGCCAGAAAGCCTCTAGATTTCTAGGGTAGAACAAACATCTTTGTGTTTCTTTAAAACAAGTTGTATTTTCTGTTTCCAAAGATGGCAATCACCAGTGAGACTATTGCCCACACACTCAGTTTGGCATTTAATATTGTAAGCACTTCTGGGAGAATCTGTTTTATATTTAGCCCAGTGTAGAAACCATCCATTTTGCAGTTGCTTGCTAGATACATTTTTTTTTATTTTAAGTTTTGCTTTTGCACAACAAAGTGAGAAGATCCCAGTATCTTTTTAGTAGCCAGCAGCCTCAATGCAGAATCCTCTTTATCTGCACTATCCCCTAGGCCAGTCATTTCTTTACCTCAAGATACGTTATGGGTGGTAAAGTTTTAATGTGGAACTTACCATCCACTCCTCCTATCTGGGTCTCCTGAGCATCATTTATGCCCACATTGTCCTTCGCTCCATAATCTGCGGCATTCTCAAATTCTGACATGCTAATATTTGTTCGGTAGCTTCCAACCGAAACCAAATCTGTTAAAAGGGAGGCAGAGAGCAGACATACACACACAACATTATTTAATACAATGAGCTCCTTTGTTTTATACTTTCAAGGCTTTCTTCAAGCTTTCTGCTACTGCCTGGTTTTTAGAGAGAGACAGCTATAGATCTGAGCACAGGGCTGGGGGAGCGAAAGCTCTAATGCCAGGAAGACATGGCTCTTGTTGCAGCCTCATTTTCCCTGTCTGTAAAATGGGATGGTGGGAGGGTCAATCAGCTAGACGTAAAGTGCTCTGAAGTACAATAATATTATTGAGTCCAGGCCATACATATTATACTTTGCCAACAATGTTTTATGTGGAGTTTCTTTGTTCCGGGGCAAAAGGCTGGGACACTGTTCCCACCATTCCTATATGAGTGCTCTGACGGGGAGGCCCATAGGAGCAGCCCAGACCAGTACAGAGACTGTTGTACATGTCATACACCTTCTACCTCCAAATCTACAGTATTCCCAAAGCTCCCTGGGAGGCTAATAAAGAAAGTTAGGACTCACCTGTGCGCTTCAGGAGCCTAAATTTAACAACCACAAAGGCTGTAGCAAGGAGCAGACACACAGCAGCAATGGGGAGCAGGACTGAGAGAATCACCTTAGAGCTGTCATGTTCCTGAGAGCTGGAAAGGGAGCAATTGAGCAAAACACATGTGTGATCCCTGTGATTTTATATTGCTCTATCCAAGACTGTATAACACAGATGAACCAGCATAGCCTAGAAGATCTATATAGAAAGCCTGTGTACAATTACGTACACAGAAATGCTTAACAATGGCAAAATCATGGATAGCCACTCAAAATTCAGAATTGAGTGGGATTTTTTTAGAACAAAATCATCATTGCATTCACATAGTGATATTCATCTACAGATGTCAGAGCTATTAATAAACAATTAATAAAGCATCTTGACATTCCAATGAGGCAGATAAATATCTTTATCCCCGTTTTGCAGATGGGGTAGTTGAGACACCGATGGGTGAATTGGCTTCTCGCAATCCCAAAGGGAATGAGCGTTCCAGGTTCCTGGACCTCAGTGTACTGTTCTAGCTACTAGAACATGTTGCAACCTTTGTAGCAACAGAAGCCTGAGAAGAATGAGTATTTGCCAAATGGCATTATGAGAAATGATGGATAAAAGTCAAAAAAATTGGAGTTCAGAATGAATAAACCTAAGGAGTTTGGATGATTACCCAAAACTGAGCCAAAATTTTGATATGGGCAAAATTTTGCTGGGAAACATGAATGCACAGTCTCTGACAGTAATTCATACTCATTGGAACTGAACACATCAGAATACATGAAAACTATAAAAAAAAAAAGTTTGGTTGTAAAAATGGACACAAGTTGGATGGGGCAGGGGAATTCTTACTCTTTTCCAAACCACTTTGGAACAAAGTCTTTGAGGGACAGACCTGGGTGAAGAGTTGTCATCTAGGATCCCGGCTCTGTTTCGGGAATTAATACTAACTTCAGAGCCTGTGTCGGAAACAGCATTGGGAGAGACTGCAATTTCAGCTTCAAACCGTAGTAGATGGAAGTGGTGGGTTATTTGCATCCAGCATCACGGCAGAGAGAGAGAGAGAGAAAACCCCAATATATTGTCAGCACTTGATTCATAAATAAGACAATTTTCAAAAGCACCTAAATCTCTTTTTCAAAATGTTCCCGTTGATTTTCAATGGAACTTTGATTCCTAAGTGATATTTTAAAACAGGAGTCACTTGTACCAAATGACCTCATAAGAAAATCTTGAGTGGTCTTCCTAGCCATGTATTAAAAATAGTTTTTAATCCCAAACTGTGTTACTAGTATGCTCCAGAATACGACTCAAATATTTGATATGCTTTTCACCATTTATATTGCATGTTACTTTTCGCATTTCACTCAGCAAGGACACTGCTTCCCTTTCATTTCTAGCCAGTTGCTCTTCCTGGTTCTCATGCATTAGTTAACACAAGGATATTGGGTTTGAGTTTCCAAAAACACATGGTTGTGTTTGCCCCCAACTTCCTCCAACCCTCTATCCCAAGAAAAAATTATCTTTATTTTAAATGTACTGAGATGGAGTTGAGCAATCAAGTTTCCCATCTATAAAATAGTACAATAGTCCTTATTTTCTTGTTCCCTGTGCTCTTCTCTATGTAAACTGTAAGCTTTTGGGGGCAGGGAGTGTCTCTTATGAGCACAAAGGGACCCTGGTCTTGGCCAAGCTTCCTCAGTGCTGCTGTAATATAAATAATAATAAATAAATAATAGGGGGCTGAAATGTAAAAGTGGTGCAGACTCCATTCTTTTTCCAGACTTGTTACAGTGACTGGAAAATGGAAGAATGCTGTAACCAATGCGTGAATGAGAGTTACAGCGATAAACATTGTGAACACTGTGAGATCCTTAGTGAAACAAAGTGTGGTCTGTCCAAGACAAAGGAGATTATGATGTTCTGAAATGCCACCACTTGGTTGTTGTTTCAAGATAGTGCCTCTCAATGGAATGACACCATTATGGGTGAGCATCGTGGCTACAGAGAAAACCTTGCCTGTTTTGTCTTGTAATAAATCCTGAAGCTCACCTCCGTTTACTGTCAGGTACACTGCCATGGTTTCCCCATAGCGACCAGAATTGTTCACTCCACACCAATACCACCCTTGGTCTGTCTGTATTACTTGGTCAAAAGTTAGGTAGAGTGTCCTCTTCTCCTTGTCACAGTTCACAACCAGGCCGGTTTGGTTTTGCTCAGAGGAGATGAGAGTTTGGCAGCCAGTATTACGCCACTTGCACCAGTATTTCTGGTAAGAATAATATTTGCATGGATAAGAGCATGGTATAGTGACCTGTGTACCAATGACTGCATCAATCTCTTTTGGTCCTGTTAAACCAGGTTGCCCTGTTAGAAGGGAAACAAAAGAGTGAGACTGATTTTGATGACTTGAACAATTAATATTCAGAAGTACTGTTATCAACAAGGTGTTAATAAGAATATATAATTACTATGTAACTACATGGTACAGAATGTATCTATGAGGGTAAACGCACTTTATATTGCTTTTGTAACACTTAAATGTACTATATATGTGTATGGATACATATATCCCTATGTACTTTATAGTGTGTGTGTATATATGGCATTTAAATAGCATTTGTGTCAGAAAAGCTTGAAAAAATAGTGAAAATGTTTGGTGGGAAATTAGTGAAATCTTTGCAAAAAAATTTCAAACATTGTCCAAAAAAAAAGTTTCTGCTGAAATCTTGGACTTTTTGAAAAATTTCCACCAGCTCTAATTTGTACCTTAAAATGTCAAGCTTTACCCATTACGATTATGAAGCTAAGAATTAGAAAATAGTTCTCCTCAGGAAAGCGAGGCTCTGCTCTTTGATGCTGCTTTGGGAGGAACAAAGATCAGGTACCCATATCGCTTGTGCTGGTAGAGACACTCATCACTACATGTGCTTTCATACCTTCTATAATCTTCAGCTCCTTTGTAGATTTCCTTTCCATATCTCCATCCGTCATACACCAGTAATATCCTGCATCCGCTGCTGTCAGCCGGTTCATTATTACCGTGAATGTTCCATTTTCCGGGTTATCATGCAGGACTATCCTTCCTTCATATGAATCTATCATACTTGCAAGGTTGTTTATTAACTGACTGCACCCATTCTTCCTCCATTTGCACCAGTATTTGAGTGTGTTATTCCCACGTGGATCATAGTGGCATTCGACAGATACTGAACCGCCTATGACTCCATTTATTACATGTCGTCCCTGGGGGACAGATGTCTCTGGAGATACAAAATGGAACATGTTCTGTTAGGCTCCTCTCACACATTTCATGTTGTGCTAACATGCACGCTGCGTGTGCCTCATGTGGTTGGTTGGGTCTGTTCCTTATAAAAAAACATTTTAAAGTAAAGTTAATTGCAGGGATGAAATATAACAGACTGACAATGCTGGCGCCTGCAGAACAGAACCATCACAGCATGGTCAGAGAGAGCTCACGTTTCCCTCACACACTGCCTCCTACCAGCCCCCAGTGGAATAATGGGAGTCTTTCCCCTGACTTCTGTGGACTTTGGATCTGGCCCTTGTGCCTCAATCCTGAACTGGAGGGACCCCCCCTAGAAGCCAGAGAGTAGTTCAATCCTCCACAGACCTGTCAAGAGAGCCAGCAAGGACACCAACGATAATGGGCATTTCCTTGTTGATTAAGGTTTAACATGAATGGTTCATGAGAAGTTTTGGTGTCCCCTTCACTTGGAACCTGTGGAGAAACTTGGGGCACAATGGCATGGCATCAGGCCAAACAATGTCTTCTCCACGCATCTGGGAATCCAAACACAAGTGGAACAATAGGAGCCACACATACCTCAAGAGGAACAGCAGCCACTTAAGGCAAGTCTACACAAGCTCTGCATTGGCGCAGCTGTGCCGCTGAAGCGTATCAAGTGAAGATGGAAGACGTGCTCTCCCGTTGTTATAATTACTCCACCTTGGCAAGAGGCGTAAGCTATGGCGGCAGGAGAGTGTTTCCTGACAACATACCACTTGTGTCACTTGGGGGGTGGGAGTGGTGAATTTTTCACACCCCTGAGCATCATAAGTTAAATCGACTTAAGCGGTAGTGTAGACCTGCCCTAAGATTATTAGTGCATCCAACTGAGCATAGAAATACCTTTGTCTTATTGCCTGTAGCATCTGCTCTTTGCACTTGTGCTTCGGAAACTAATCCAGAATGAAGCAATGAGGCTAATTTGCAGCAGGCAGATTATGCAAAGGGAGATCAATTCTAATAGGCAGTAGTCTCCCAAAGAAAGTGGTGGAAGCCCCATCGTGGGAGACATTTAAAACTAGACAGGAGAATAGACTGTAGGGAGCTACCCTGGGATGGCTGAGGGGCTAAACTGTATGGGCTCTGATTGGCTCTAACCTTTTCTAAATTCTGTAGTTCTTTCTCTTCATCTTGGATCAATATTTCTAAAAATTGCTTAGGCAGGCAGCCTTGTGGTCAGGAAAATGTGTCTGGGTTTTTTTTCTTCTATAGTCTGCATTTGAGATAAGCCAGTTAACTGGATCAAGCAGGAGTTTGCTCACCCCAATTCTGTAAAGAGAATTTGCCTTTTGCACGTGTCATCATGACCTTCTCTAAAGGCTGGCTCACACAGAGGGTTACAGCCTATCACAGCTGCCTACTAATGGAGTTACTTCTTCAACTCAAGTGATAGTTTTTCTGATGAAGGCTCAAGTTTAAACCCCTGCTGTCAACAGACAATGGACATTGCAACATAGAGTCTTTGGGAGAGGGATTTTTGTCTTCTTTTTTGTCTGTGGACGCACATAGGACACCGTTGGTAGCTAAATAGATGAAAACATAAAAGAATAACAAGTACAATTCTTGTTCTCTCTAGATAAAATTAAGAGTATCAGTGAGATTTTCAAGGGAAACTCAGACCCTTTGTAAATAAAATATTAGTCTCCTCAGACTGTTGGAATGGCTGAAATCTACACACCCTGGCCATCGCTCACCTTGGTAGACATGCACATCCAGTTCCTTGGATTCTCCTTTCTCTCCGTAAGTCCCAGCCCCACACAAAAATACACCCGAATCTTCCTTCCTCAGCTGGGTCATATAGAGGCTGAATGACCCAGCAGTCTCCTGAGGGCTCAGCAAAACTCTCCCTTTGTAGTTTTCGTTAACGTTCCCGTAGGTGTCGATGACAGTAGAGCAGCTGGTTTTCCCCATTCTGCACATGTACTTCCTCTCACTGCCATATTCCGGGCCAAACACGCAGTTGATGGTCACAGAACCTCCCAGCTCAACGTAATAGAGTTCGGCTTCTTCAGGCACTTTTGGACCTGTGTGAATGATAGTCCAAGTCAGTATCCAGAACCCAGATTGTATTGCAGTTTACAACACGCTTCTATACCATGCCCTATTGCACTTCAGTAATCATACTCTTCTATACTTCTCTATACTACCCCAGACTGTACCATAGCCTACTCCAGTATAGTATACCTTACTGGACCATACCTCTGTACACATTACCATACTTTTCAACCCTGCATCATTTTGTACCAGGCCACCCCATATGCACTGCATTGCAGGATATCTTAATGCACCATGCTACTGTGCACCATATCATATGTGTCTACGCTATGTCATAGGGCACTATTTACTCTCCCATACTACAGTAGACCATGTCGTGTCATGTACTATGCTATGCTGCACCACATGATCGCATATGGTGTTGTAAATTACAAACAACCTTTATTTTTGCTGAGTTAGCCCCTTCCACTCAGGAGAGTAGATAAATCAAGGACTGGTGGAGAATTTTGGCTGCTGTGAACAGAATTAGTGTATATCTCCTATTTTATATGGTACCTTTACATTACAGCAATGGGGGTGCTAGAAATGCAGAGATCTTGGTTATTACTCAAGGTACCAATCACCTTGCTCTCTTGGATATTGTCGATGGATAGATTTCCTAAACACAATTATTACAAAAGAAAAATAATATAAGAACCCCCAGGCTGTAGCTACCCTTGGAAACATCCAGCTTGACTCTGAAGGAAAGTCCTTTATCATTGAGACCAATGCCACATTTATAAAAGCTGATGTCCTTTTCCACTAGCTTTGAGATCTCAATGGTGAAGATGCCTTGCTCTGGGAAGTCTGTGATTGTCGCTCTGCCCGTGAAGTCTTGAGCAGTGTAGCCACTGGAAGAAATGATGGTCACACATTGCCTTGTTGATTCCTTGCACCAGTATTTTCTGTCGTGGCGGTTCACGCTGGTGCGAGGGTAGAAGCATTTCACAGTAACTGATCCTCCCTGCAAACCAGTCACCTGCTTCGGTCCGAAGATGGGGCTTGAACTTAAAACTGGCAAGAGGAAACGTGTTTCATGTTATTCACTACAAATCAAGTTATTATTACATGAGCACCTTCAGGCCCCAATGGAGATCAGGGCTTCACTGAGCTAGGCACATAGCTACAAACACAAAATAAAAGACAATCCCTGCCCCAAAGAGTTTTCAGTCAAAATAGCCAGGACAGACAAAAGGAAAATTAAATGGCTTGCCCAAGGCCACATAAGGAGTCTATGGCAGAGCCAAAAATTAATCTCCTGTGTTCCAGTCTAGTGCCTTAGCCACAAACCTCAATTTGTTTCTGAAAGCGCTGTGAAATTTCTGTGGCAATACAGAGTGGCAATACAGAGTGGTAGTTACTTGTGATGGTTCATCCAAACCAGTTTAAGTAAGAACCAATTCAAACCTTCATGCCAAACTTGAAATGAACCTCACTGTTTTAGCTCACTTGGCTTTTTAACATTCTTTTAATGTTCTTGCAACCTTGGATTTTGAATCATAGGCAGAAATATTAAATAGTTGTGAAAATAGTCACTGTTCTAATTATTCCATCCTGGCTCAAACCAGCATAGAGCTGAAATCTTGCAAAGCAGTGGGTCCCTGTCAGAGTTAGGCAACTCTTCCTTAATGATGGTTTCATCTGCTAGTTTTGTTGCAAACCCAAAACTCAGGTTTTGTCCATAGTTTCACTGAGTTTCAAGAACTTTTGAGGGGTTGGGGGGCCTGAATTTGCAGAGGTCCCTGGGGCTGATTTTATCTTTTAAAAGAAACAATGCTGAACATGATGGGTATTATATTATTTTGGGCCAAACCCAGGCAAATTGATTGGGCTAAGCTTTACACTGAAATTTTAGGTCCACTTGAACCCAAAACTCAAAATGAAACTCAGGCTGTGGAATCCAAACAACAAAATTGAGGAAAGGTTTCTGTGAGCCCCCAGGAACAAATACTGCAGTGCATCACACAGCTCTTGTTCCTAGGAGATTTCAGACGAAATACCACACCAATGAGAAAAAGACCAAGGAATGGGAAAGCCAGGAAATCTGATATATCAGCTGACTTGCCTGTAGTCTGAATGGTCTCAAGAGATCAGCAAGGGCTATAAAGAACATTCATCTATTTGGTCATAACTATGTATTCGCTGATAGCGACTATATAAGATTAGCCTTACACTGACTGTGCTAAACATCGACACATCTCTCACACTCTTGATTAGATACTTACTTCTTGCAGACTGAGCTTGGAGGAAGGAGAGCAAGAAGATGAACATCAAGAAAGTCATTTTCCTTTCAGATGCCTGGTTCCCCAACCTCTCCTGAAATCTGTAAATAACCACATTCAGAAGGTCACAGTATTTATTTAGTTGGATATTTAAAAATTTTTAAAACCACCTACTTAACTGGTCCATGATACAAACACCCTGAGTCATGAGTTCAGCCACGTGCATGGAGTGTTACCAGAAACATAGGCCTGTAGCCATTTGTACTAACGGAAAAACAGTGTGATCTAGGGGTCACAGCAGGCAACTGGAACTCAGAGTTCTTGTGTTCTTGGCTCTACTATTGACTTATTATGTGATTAGCAATAGGTCACCTAATATCCATGGACCCTAGTTTTTTCTTAGTAAAATGGGGTGTCAGGTTGTTTGGGGTGCAATCCAGACCAGTGAGGGGTTGAGTCACTACCTGCCTCATAACCGTAGGTGCCTCAAATGCTATGATACTGTAACTCCCTGCCTGGGATGTTCAGTCAGCAGCAAGCATCCCGGTCACACCCTGAGTGTCTCTATAACAGCAGCTCTGATCCAGCAACTCTGAACCCAGCAGTCTGCCAGCAGCAAATCAGTCACATTCCTGGTCTCTATCAGCCTTGGTTACTACCTGTAGAGTGGCCTCAGCACACTCCCAGTCCTGAATTTTCCAAAATCATGTGCTCTGTAATGTCCAGTCCCCTCCTGGGCAGTTCAGAAAAAATAATGTTTATTTTTTCCCTCTAAAGTCACTTCACTGGGGCAAATACACCCTGCATTAGTTTATCGTAAAAAACCCAAATGTATTAACAACAGGACATAGGATAAATGATGCCAAGTAAAAGCAATAGAGTTTGAAAGGGTTACCAACAAACACAAGTGAAAAAAC
Organism: Lepidochelys olivacea; assembly: GCF_965140295.1. Classification (NCBI taxonomy): domain Eukaryota; kingdom Metazoa; phylum Chordata; order Testudines; family Cheloniidae; genus Lepidochelys; species Lepidochelys olivacea. The sequence goes on along the minus strand of NC_140431.1, from coordinate 5,420,961 downwards.
ACATATCTAAAAGACTAAAACTTGATCTATCAAGGTACAGGCTTTATTTAAAATGTTTTGTCTCACCAATCCTTCTCCTTCCCAGCCATGGCTGTTTTTTCCTCTATCAGGACCTTCCACAAAAGTCCAAGAGACTGGCTTCCCTTGTCTTCCTAGGTGAAAGATGTTTGCCTAAGTGGCATTCAGTTCCTAGAGACTTCACCCCCACCTTGTTGAAGCACCCATCCTTCTCAGCTCACAAAAGCTCTGTCCCCTTTTGTCTGTACTCTCATATCTCTGCTTATATCTCCCAAAATTTAATGACGTTGCTTCAAGAGGCAGGATGACTTCATTCTTCCCTTCCTGTGGGCTTTCCATCTCCCTGTATGTAAACAGAACTTCCATTGTCTTGATTCCACCATGCTTAGTTTACATAGGAGACAGGTAAATAGCTGTTACGTTCCCTCCTGTACGGGAGAGACGTGTTTCTCCCTTTGTTTGGACATAGACTGTAAAGCCTTATATCAATGAGTATCCATAATTCCTTAACATCCATAAGTGTTAATACATACATTTTATGATGATATTAAACACCAGTGTGTCATTAGTTTTCATTAACACCTATTTGATACACTTTAATAATACAATAATATTGTATACAATCAGTTGATTCAGTTGCTTATCACTTGAGGTTCAGCCCCCTGTCTTTATAGATCAGTAAACTTTCACAATGTAGTCTCTGGAAAGTAAAAACCCAGAACAAGCTTCTCTCTCCTTCTGGGGGTGGACATAGAGGTTCTACTGTCTCCTTGCCCACTTGATAGATTTATTTACCTGTGTGATGGGGTGTCCCCCACCCCCCACAACACGTACCCTGAAGGGGTTAATGGAGCCCAGATAGGCCAATTAACCTATTAGGCTGAAGGCTGGAGGAAAGCTCTAAGTAGGGGAAGCTCACCTGTGCAGGAACAGGAGGGCTTCTATAAAGCCAGGGAGCTGAGAGCAGGGAGGGGACTGTAAGGAGGTAGTCTGCAGTAACTCCCTCGGATTTGGGGGCTATAGAGACAAGTAGCCCATGGTGACTCCCTAGGAGGAGGGAATAGAGAGGCTGGTAAACCCCAGAGATGGGGGAGTGCCAGGGTAAGAAGCAGCCTAGTGAGTAAGCAGCAAGGTTGGGGACTCAACTGACCTTGGTTGTGTGTGGTAGGGTGTGTGGTTGTGTGTAGCTGGGACCCAGAGTAGAGGGTGGGCCTGCGTTCCCTTACCTGCCACTGGGGAAGTGGCACTGGTGGGGCAGTGACTGGAAGACTACCTGGGTCACTGTGCGAGTGACAGAGACTTTGAAGAACTGTCTCCTGGAAGGGGAGAACACCAAGTGACCTGGCTAGAGGGCCGAGTCACAGAGAGGATGCGGCAACTCCTGGAGCAAGAAAGAGGCTGCAGACCAGATTGAGAGAGGGAGTGACGGCATGCCACCGAGGAAGTGGCATTGTTTCTGGTGAGCTATTCCCCAGAACAGCCAGGAGGAGGTGCCAGATCTGTGGTGAGTGAGTGCCCATCACAAACTGATATGTAAAAATGGGCCTTCATTGTCTCTGCCTGAAGACAGGCTGGTCAGAGAATCAAGTGGCCATTCCGTTGTCTAAGGTACATTGTGCTTAAGCGTTGCTAGCCATGCACATTTTAAGACTATAATTTTAGCACATGGTCATAACATTTTGCACAAACCCTGTGTATACATCATACAAGAATATTAATGCTCGGCAAATTACTGGTTTTCCAGTGATACCTTACCTGACATCTTTTTAGGTACAGATTGTAACCATAGTTGAGTTGGGGTACACTGCATTGGTCAGGCCAGCTGAAACTCCTAGCCTGATACCATTAGGCCTCTAGCTATCTGGCATCAGGATGTTCTTAAAGTCATGTGGGGATAATCATAGTAACCTGTCTCCCGTGGGGTATTGCTATGCTAAATGAATTAATATCTGTTAAATTCTGTATCGTCTTTGCATAAAAGTCACTATAGTCTGTAGGCCTGCTTTCAGAAAGATTGCTTGCAAAGGTCTGATTTCCATCCATTAGAGGGCAGTGGTATCATACAGAAAGTACCATCTAGTGCATATTTCCTGTCTATGGTACAATGGCATTCTAAAACAATCCAGTCTGGGCAGTGTTAGCACATGAGTTTCTGTAAGAATGAAATGAATTATATGAGAATAAATGTACAGTAGATCTCTGCCCAGTGGAAGGTTTCCATGGATAATTTACTCTGGAGGACCAGGCTTGGACCACAGCATTCCACAATATGACATTAATTATTTTTGACTCTTGGTACAATCTTGGTTTGGAGAATGGATTCATCCGGTGGTGGTCTCTGTTCCGGAGACACTCTCTGTACAGAGAATGAGTCAGACACCTGGATTCTGTAACCCTGAACAGTCTGTAAAAGCCAATAGTTTTCTACAACAGTTCAGTATTTGTAAGGCATAGTCTTACATTCAGGATGGCAGCCTGCACTATGGAATTTCCTTGCTTCATGTTCCCTTCTGCCCCCTAAGTTCTCTTGTTATGAAGGTCACCTCAAACCTACTCTGTGTGTGTGTGTGGACATCATTATGCTAAACCACTGCTCAGAGCAAAGTATTAGGGCTTGTCGACACTTACAGCGTTGCAGCTGTGAAGATGCTACCTACACCGACCGGGAGCGGCTCTCCTATCAGCACAAATATTCCACCTCCCTGAGAGGCAGTAGCTATATCAACAGGAGAAGCCCTCCCGTCGACATAGCGCTGACCACAGCAGGCGTTGAGTCAGTATGACTGCATCGCTCAGGGATGTCGATTTTCCACACCCCTTGCTGATGTACTTACACTGACATAAGTTTGTAGTGTGTACCAGGGCTCAGTCTTCTCCAGATGAGAAATGGGCCTGATCTAACCCTCTGCCCCAGGTTTTAGGTTTTAAAAATCCAAAGCAAAATCCGGACCCACACTCCTAGCCTTATTATGGGCTGAACGCAAACCTAGATCCAAACACCCCTGAACTTTGAAGGGGCAGGGGGAGGCATGAGTAAGAAAGCCAGACTGGGATCTGGATCCAGACTCTTCAACTTGGGCCCATTTTGGAACAAAGCCCCTTTTCAAGAGTTTGGTGCCTCAGTTTCTCCCTTCTGCTTTTTAACATTATTCACCCAGCAGGAAGAAAGATTGCTCACTTGGCATCACATTGGTTGCCAAAACCATGCCTTAAAAACCTGCTTCCATAGCTCCCGTAAGACTATATTTGATTTCTGACCATTGTTCTTCTGCCCTTTTCAATCACAGGTGCAGATCTAAACAAAGTTTTTCCTCTTCCTTCCCCCCCCCCCACCGCAACTGCTGTTAAGTCAACAACATCTTTGAGAATTAGACTTAAACTGCAGAGTACTTGTCACACCCCATCTATCATAATGTATCCACTGCTACACAGCATCCAGCCAGGGGAAGACAGATTAGGTCCCCCAAAATGAAACCAGGTGTCAAGGATCAAAATTCCAAACACTGGGGCATTAAAACTCTCCTAATCAAACTGCACATCTTAATCTGAGTCTGTCTATAATTCATGTTTCAGAGTAACAGCCGTGTTAGTCTGTATTCGCAAAAAGAAAAGGAGTACTTGTGGCACCTTAGAGATTTAACCAATTTATTTGAGCATGAGCTTTCGTTTCTCAAACCTTCATATGTCCCAAATCTTTAATGGTTTGGATGGGCTTTTGAGTGATGGGCTGGAAGGAACTGGGGTTCTTAATATTTTAAACCTGCTTGCCTATCACTGAATTATTGAGAGCACTGGATTGTGTGTGTGTGTGTGTGTGTGCAATGCATGATCAGTGACCCATCAAATAATCCAGGGAGCGGTGGTGTTTGATTGTTCAGTTACCGAGAATACGATGGGTTACCTGAAAAGTTGTGCAAATAGCCAGACTGGTTTGTTCTCTGGGCATCAGGTGACAGGCTTAATTTTATAAGGGGTATTTCCCAGCAAAGAGAGGGTTTTATTTCCTCCTTCAGATAAAAGGTGTTCTGTTGTGCTTTCTTTCTCTTGCTGAGATATCTAATTGTTCAATGGCTACTTGGTTGTAGCAAATAATTAACTCCTGGAGCATGAAAAATGCCCTTAACTGGTCACCCCCAGAAGAAGCTGGTAAGATAAACAAGACCCACTCAGCTGCAGAAAACCAAATCAACACAAAAATGGGCCCTGCTTTTTGCAGCAGTTACTGTGTTTTATTGGAGCTGACCTTGTTGCCTAAGGACCAGCTCGTCTCTGCCTTGCCAGCCTAGGAGAGGTGGGGATAGGCCAGGACCCCACGCCCTTCCCCCTCCTTCTTTGACAAGATTAAACAGCCCAAGGGAGAGGTAGTGGGAGAAGTGAAAAATCTCTGTGGAGTCAGCAGTTAGGTTGGCTTTATTGCAAATAGTCAATCATTCTGTGGTTCTTTATGGTCGATATTTGTTGTTAGGTAACAAAGGAACATCAGCTGTGGTCTGTGAGCTCCTTGGAACACAGCTGTAGCTTTGTTCAAGGACACCTGGAATGTAGGAGCATGTTCTGGTTTGTGCAGGTGTGTTAAATTGCATGTGTGTGCATAAGATCATGCAAGCATCCATGCATCCATATCAACACAAGTGCACGTGTGTGTGTTTGTGCATGTGTGAGAGCACAACTGTATTCACATGGGTAGGCAAACACATTTATGATCACTGAAACCATCCACTGGGTTACTGGCAGTCAAATCCTATTGGAGACTTAGTCCGATTCCTTCACTGCAAACACGGCATTTATGGAGAAAATGTCCCCCAAGTAACTAGCTCAAGCAAGTACAATCAGCTGTTGCGTAAATTGCTCTTTGTCTGATACCTCCATGGCAAGCGTGAAGATAGGTCTGAGGATGAATGTCACAGGAAAGCCCCTTTTCTCCTGCTGCGTATTATGCACTGCGCTCAGGAAGAATGCCATTTCCCAGGTACAGACAAATGGCACAAGCAAGCTTTGCTGCTCTGTCTACAAGACCCAGGCACTATCCAAGACGCTGGAAGAGAATTTTATCAAACCTCTGTTGCTGACAGGGCTCTTGTTTCATGGTGCTTCCAAAGACCATTTGATGCTGGATTTGCAGATACAGTGTGAGACTGAACATCAGGCTACCCGCAGAAGGGAAATTAATGGAGTACTGGTGTGAAGGGGAATGCAAGTAAGTACCATTGAAATTCACTAAACTTTACTGCTTGTGCAGATAAGAGGCCCCTGAAGGGGAGAGAGGGTGAGAGGATGAGGCAGTTACTGTTTGCCGGGCACTGTCAAAGGGACTGAAGAGGATTAAAAGCAAAGTGATATGCCATCTATATTGCATTCTGACCAGTGATGAAGAGGGTTTAGAACATCCATGGTGCATGTTTGGTTTAGAACAATGAGTATGCTCTAAATTTTTGTTCTACTTACATAAATCTGACATCTATTGAGACGTGCACCAGCTCGAACACTTGACTAAGCCTAATGAACATGGCGGTAGAGTGTTGAGACTGGTTTCTGTCTAGTGAAGTGTGTTTGTGCCCAGTCTGTGCACTACAGCCCATCTGCATAGGTATCTCATAAAGGTTTTTATCATGGGTTTTCAGGAGTACAAGAGGAGAAAAATAGCCTTTCTTTGTTAGTACATATTAGGATGAAAGCTTGGCCCCACTCATGTCAATAGTAAAATGCCCATTGACTTCATTAGAGCCAGGATTTCACCCCAAGTCTCCAAAATAGTGTCATCTGCACCTCTGTTGTGAACATAGGAATTGCCAGACTGGATCAGACCCAAGGCCCATCCAGTCCAATATCCTGTCTCTGACAGTCACCAGCACCAGCTGCTTCAGAGGCAGGGGCAAGAAACCCTGCAGTAGGCAGGGATCGGATCACCTGCCCACAGGGCAAGTTTCTGCCTAACCCCTCGTTAGAGGCTGGCTTATCCCCTGAAGCATGAGGGCTTATATCCCTTCCAAATCTTTCTGGTGAAAGATGACCTTGATTGCGTTGAGATTTGAAAATGGTTATACATACAATTAATAACTCTACTTCGCACTTTGATCCAAAGGTCTCAAGGCATTCTGCAAACTTCAGTTATTTCTATTTACATTTCATGTGAGTTTACAATAGGCTGCTGGTTGCCGGCTGTGCTGTGTAATTAAATGGGATATCCCTGTATTTTTCAGAGTAGCAGCCGTGTTAGTCTGTATCCGCAAAAAGAAAAGGAGTACTTGTGGCACCTTAGAGACTAACCAATTTATTTAAGCATAAGCTTTTGTGAGTGAAGTGAGCTGTAGCTCACGAAAGCTCATGCTCAAATAAATTGGTTAGTCTCTAAGGTGCCACAAGTACTCCTTTTCCCTTTATGTTTCTCATTCTTACTCCAGCTCCTCCTTAGAGATAACACACCTGTCCAGACAGACCACTTCTCCAGAGGGATTCTGATCCTTCTCAGATAAGGAAGGGCGCTGCTTGGCAGACCAGGGTGGCCCAAGGAATTGTGAATGGGATAGACCCCTTCACCCATGGGTCATAAGGTCAAATACATCTTAAGCTGGGACTAGCCAAAAGTTTAGTGTCTCGTATGCAATGAGCTGGGTGGGAGAGGAGGGGCTCAGTCCAGTTATTGGTGGAGAAAAGCATGCAGCCCACCTTCCATAGCTGCCCCCTTGTTTGACAGTTTCAGTGAAGAGGCCCAGGATTGAATGGGCACTGGAGGCTGGACTGTGCTGTCCCCTAGACTGTGCTGTCCCCCATTGATGGGCTCACTCTAGGCCAGGTGTGAGAAATGTCAGAGGGGTGGTGTGTTGGGGGGAAGCTTGGACTGCCGCTGCTTGTGTTGTATCTATGCATACAGACTGAGGAGATCGGTCTTCAGGGCTGCCAATCCAAAAACCTTCCACCCAGCATTCAAAATCACTTGTCAAAATGCACTTAAAAATAGAAATATTAAAATCACAGAGAGAATCTGCATGGAGGGAGTGGAAGAGGCTGGTAAGGAAGGGATGAAAGGAAAAGATCTTGTATCCCCACTGTGGTGGGAGACAGCAGGCTGCCACTGTGCAGGGAAATGTGACCAATATATGTGCAACGGAGCGGGAGGAAGCTGTGGTGCAGAAAGTGTCTCCTACAGGTTCTGTCTGCATTCTCTCATGTTTTCTTTGGGCTTGTACTGCCTGCATGATTGAAGCTGCTTTCTTTTTCTCTCTTTCTATATAAACAGAAAGCAAAATATCTGAAGAAAAAACAAGCTGTGCCAGTTCCCACTGATACTCTTTGCCTCTCAGCAAATAACTGGCATGGGAACAAACATATGGGTAGGCTTGTTTTATCAAGCAAGGCACAGGTGTGTGCAGGCCTTGTTTGTAAATTCCCCTCTGCAAAATTCAAAGGTCAAAATCCTCAGCTGATCTAAATTGACAAAACTTCATTGAGGTAAATCATCTACTCTCATTTATATCAGCTAAAGATGTGGCCTGTAATTTTTATGAAAGGATACGGCTTGTCTTGCTATTTAGGTGGAGTGGAAAATCTGTTTGTGCCTGTATTTTAATGAATGAATTGCATTACAACCACAGCAACACCCCAGAACTGTGCATTTTCCAAGTCCACAATACCAAAGCTTTGGATTCATGCTTCAGGATGAGGCAGGCACTATTTCTGTGTGTGTGTGTGTGTGTGTGTGTGTGTGTGTGTGTGTGTAAAGCACTCAACACAATGATTCTGATTGAGGCTTCTGGACATTACTGTAATATTAATAACACAACCATACCGTTGGGTCATCTAGTCCATTCAACTCGCCCTCCTGGCCAGTGCAGGATTGTTCCTGACAGTGTATTTTCTATTGCTTTGACCAATCTAGTTTTAAACACACCAAGCAATGATCTCTCCTCCACCTCCTTTGGAAAGGGCTTCTAATATGCCTCTGTTCCACATGGTAATAGATTTTTTCTGATAATTCATCCTCCATTATCCTTTTTTTTAATGCTCTGGGATGATTTCTAATTGTGTTACCATCCTGAGATCTCCAGAGGAAATCAAGCAAAAAGGAAAACAAGAATGTTTCTCCCCGCCACCCCCATGGCCAGCCAATATAGACCTCACCAAGGACGCACAAATGCTATCATAAGGAAGATATGAGTCACTCTTGTTAAACAGACTAGAACATTGGTGTGAGCCTTGGTTATAATGGCCTGTAATATACCTCTTTGCACTGTTTTACTTGGATTAGACTGAAGTTTATTCTACTCTGCAAGAATGCAAAAAGCCGATTAGATATTTGCATATGAAACTTTCTGATCTCTTCCTGGTTAAGGGCAAGAATTTGGACTCCAGTCAGACAGTTTCTTAACATTGAAAAGTGCTTTATCCATGTATGTGGAGATACAAGAGCAGTTTTTGTGAAGGATTTTGCTACCTTCACTGGGTTCTCATGGTGTACATTCGTACCTGCACACTGTGTACGTCTACCTTCCAGCGATTGTTCACCTGGGAGAATCTGTCACTGAATCCCCTTTAGCCAAAACAAAATTTTACATTTGCATGAAACATATATTAATCACCCGGAAATCTTTGTTTCCGGTGATTGTCCATGTTCTGGTTGTTAATTATTATTTATATCGCGTTAGTGCGTCCAAGCCCATTCATGGACCAGCTTCCCATTGTGCTAGGCATTCTACAAACATGACACAAAAAGACGATCCCTATGTAGGTCTGGGACCTAATCAACCCCTCCCCCGCATCATATTAAATGAGCCTGCGTGAAACTCAGGGATTTCATCACTGCTGCAGATAAAGAATTAATCTATCTAGGCTATTGTATGGTGTCCATCCCTACAGATGCCAGTCACCTGTGAGAACAGCCTCTAGATTTGTGTTTGCATTAAAACCGCTCATTAACCTATGAGCAAAAAAAAGACTAATTCCCTCATTAAAACATTAGTGCCCCATATGTGCCATTAAAATTATAGGTTCTATCAGCAGAAAAATATACATGACAAAATGGGGAGCAGTGCTATTAGAAGCACCTATCTTCAAGGCTTTTTTAGTATCAGTGGGACATAAATATTTACGAGGAACTTGATGTGTGACTCAAGGGCTCTGAGTGCGATATGCCACCTTTCAGAAAAAAAACCCCAAGTTTGTATCTTTTGAATTGCAGGCACATTTAAAGCGATTGAAGATGGTCTACTGCCCACAGTCCAGCTGCACCATTCCTGGAATCTTTGTGGCAAGGGAGGTGTCCAGGATGGGAGGTCTCCATGATCCCAAGAATGCTACAATTGCTTTAGGCCCAATTCCCCTACGTGGCAGATTGCTGGGCCGCAGTCACGAGAAATAGACACGTGTCCAAAGCTGGGAATGGGCGACAGGGGTGGATCACTGGATGATTACCTGTTCTGTTCATTACCTCTCTGGCACTTGGCATTGGCTACTGTCGGAAGACAGGATACTGAGCTAGATGGACCTTTGGTCTGATCCACTATGGCTGTTCTAATATCACTTCTTCTAGGCCACAATACAATAAATGTAGCCAGTGGGGGAAAACTGGTTAAAAGAAAACTGAGGGCAGCACCTGGAAAGCAGCAGTGCGGCTTGTAACTGGAAAGAAGCGCTGCACAGGAGGTAGCCCTGCTCACTAGATCTGATTAGAGATTTAGGAAGAGTGCGTTTCCGGGGTTAGAGCAAGGGATTGGGTGTCAGGACGCCTGTCTTTTCTCAGCTCCGCCACTGCCTTTGCATGCAACTGTGGATACATCTGTGTCCCTCATCTGTAACGTGGGAACAGTAATGCATACATGGTGTAGGTAGTATAAGAATCTGAAAGGGCTGGCTAAGAATAGACTGCCTTCACTACAGGCCTGCTGCAAGTCTAAATTCACTCATATTTATGTGCTTTGAGATTCTCAGTTTAAAAATACTCTAGAAGTGGGCATATGAATCTTTCTTTGATTTTAACTTTGTAGTCCTTTCTATCTTTGTGTTTTTCTTCTTACTCAAGTGAAACAGTGAGAAACCTTTTTAAAAAGTTGCTCTCAGGGGCTGATCTCCTGATCTCGGTTATACAATTGTAACGCCATAGACATTATTGGAGATGCTCCAGATTTGCACTGTTGCAACTGAGATCAAGATCTAGCCCCAGGATTTCGTAAGAACTGGTAATCAGCTGCTCTTGCTGCAGAGGAAAGTGCCAGAGCTCCCTATCCAAATTCCATTGACTCGGCTCTGTGAATGAACCCTAAGGAACTGGTATATGCTCACAGTACAGATAGCCTGGGGCCAGCAGTCTAATCCATTAGTCATTAACTATTGCTCTCAATAATGGCTAATGTTAAGGGAGCATTAATTACTTGATAATTAAAGCATTAAAATAACAGTGTACAGTTTGTAATTTTACCAAATGCCCTTTTTTAAAAACAATTGCTGCTGTCAAGCTGGTCACATTCACCAGGAACATGAACAGAATTAGTCACCTCTGGGTAGAAAAAGGGTCTTCTTTGGAATGGACTTTTTGTGTCTGCTCTAAAGCATTGAGGAGCATGAGTTGGAAGAAGGCATTAATGGCTGCAGTAAAGCTTCCCGGCATTGAGTAGCTAATGATGACAGTGGCAACTTTCCTGAGTTTTCAAAAATTATTAGTGGGCAAGTTCACAAAATTCAGCAAAACACGATGAGCGTTTTCTAAATCAGACTGTTTCACTTCCCTCACTTTTGCCTTAGGTGAAAATAGAAGTTGTGCTGTATTGCACCTTGAAAGAGTATGAGGAAAAATGAATTTTTGTGTGCGTCACAAAACATTAGCATCCCTTGGTCTTTCACTCTTTTATCCAAAGCAAGACCTGTTCCAGACAAAGTCAGTCTAATGTGGTTTTATAAACGCAGTGGATAATGCTATTTCTAGACATTCTTGAGTTTGTAGGCTCATTCAACATAACTCAAAATGTTTGAGATAACAAAGATACAATAGAAAAATGTTTTTTTTCCCCTCTACTGCCTTTTAAACCAATGTGTACCGCAAAGCAATGAGTAAGACACAGCAGTGCAGTTGCCTGGTACAGACACAGATAGAGTCCATTTTTTGCTGAGCCATAGCCTATATGCATCCTCAGAGGTTAGAACCTGTTATGTCATGAGTAAGGCTAAGATTTTGTCATGGGTATTTTAAGTAAAAGTCACGGACAGATCACGGGCAATAAAGAAAAATCCACAGATGCCCGTGACCTGTCCCTAACTTTTACTCAAAATATACATGACAAAATGGGGAGCTGTGGAGGTCTCTGAAAGTCATGGATTCTGTGACTTCAGCAACCTCCATGACAAAATCGTAACCTTAGTCATGAGTAGGGATACTGAGGGGCTATTCCCTCACCTTTTTTTGAAAGTTGCCACAGGCTCTTCACTTTGCCCATGTAAAGTCACCAGAAGTGGTCGGATATAGACCTCTCTTCTGTACAGAAGGATTTTGATTATTTATCTGCCTTGTAGAGTCCTTTTGCTGCAAAAGAAAAAAAAGGAAGTAGGATGATAACTAGGGAAGTAAACCCAAGCCAAGGGTCTGACCCTGCAAATCTTTACAAGCACAAGTAGATTTTACTTGGGTGAGTAGCCAAATTCAGTGGAGACAACTGATCTGTTTTCAGGCAAACGAAAAAGAAGATTGAAGTGCGATAAGGGAACATTCTTGACTCAAATCAGCCTTCGAGAGAGGCTTTGACTTCACCACAAGTTTAATTTTATATTTAGCAAACAAAATTTTGCTCTTACAATGGATTTATAACAAATAACTGACTATCTAAGACTCACATTTGTCCGCCCTACAGGAGAATAGGGGCTAAAAACCCAGAACCAAATGCTGAATGCCTTAGTCACACCTTAGCAGAGTTCACTTAGGTAAAATATTAATTGAAGTCAATAGGATTTTGCCTTAGTAACAACTATAAGATTTAGTGGTTCCCTTGAATTTACTAAGAATTAGAGTATTCCAGCAGAGCCACTTCACAAAAGGGATCATGAAAAAAATGACTAAAGAAGGGACCTCAGGGTCAGGAGAATCAGTGACATGAACAGGGTAGGAAGGTAAGTTTGCTGATGGTGAGAAGGTAAAGCTGTAAGCAGAAACAAGACAATGAGAACCCGATAAAGCCACAGCTGCATTTCATTGTGTCTCCTTTTACAATGTGACTACCATCTAGCACTTCTGTATTTGGTAGTGCCTTTTCTTCGGAGGATCTCAACAGGTTTCTTATGCACACATGAGGAATATCAGCACCCCTCTGAAAGTAAATATTACAGCCATTTTACAGATAGGAAAACTGAAGCACAAAGTGGTCGTAACTTTCTCATGGTCACATTGGAAGCCACTGCTGGCTCACCCAAGAAGCTTGACTCCCAATTCTGGATTCTAATTACTAGACCACATCCCATGCAATGTTACATTCTTAGGTTGAGAATTCAGCCAATAGGCTGCATTGGCAATATTCAGATATTAATGTAGCAGCATATTGGATATTTCAGTGGGACCACCACCATATGCATTGAGAATGATGAACTTTTACTGCCTGGAGAAGGAAATGCAGCAAGTCCACAGGGACAGAAAATTTCTAATGCAGTTTGTGGCGCTCTGAGTAAGCAATTCATCATTGCCATCCTGAGCAATCTGTCATCCTTGGAAACAAGGAAATACTTCAGGTTCTGAATCAATGTCCCTTCATGGTGTTGAATGAGTAGAAAATAAATAATCATAATGAAATTGTGATGTGCTGAACAGAAAGTGTCCCAGGATTTATGATAAAATCAACTATTTGCCTGTCTTAGGGTTTTCTATAGCATCCGGGACCTTCATATCTACACACTTATGTGCTAAAATACACATCCTAATATTTGGAATCCTTGTAACATGTGTAATCATCATAGCATGTTTTAGGAATTACACTCTGAAGATTTTCACCACAGAATATAAGTGACTAACATCAGACAAAGACTGAAATTCACAGTACCTGGAGGGCAGGCTCCCAGATTATCTGGTCTCATGTTTAACCTAAAATGTGTCACACTACAATATGCCATTTTTGCCAGGTCTCAGATATTTGGGATTCTTACAGTTCACAGGTCTCTCGTTTTCTGTTTGTTGTATTTGAGCCACCTTACTTGCAAAGGAAATAGAATGACAGTTGAATGCCATTAAAATGTCCCGCAAGAAGTTCTTTTAATCCAAAAATACTTGCTGTGTTGCAATTGATTGCACACTATAAAGGTTTGACAGAAGTAGATATTGCACCAGTGCATATATTTTAGGGTTAAAGAAAGGTAGATGTTCATTGTTTCTCCATATTCTAAATGATAACACAGACTCATAATTTTATGAGCATATTTGCTGGGCAGAGTAAAAATGTTGTTGTGGAGAAAAGGCCCTTCTCTGCCGTGGTATAAATGGGATAGGTGATGGGAGAGGGTGCAATAAACTTTCTATTTTCATGACTTAGGGATAATAAAGTATAAACCATTCATTGACTGTTTCCACCACCTCCCATCTCTGTCTATTGTGCAAACATGATTGATTTTTAGAGCCCACCAAGGGAATTAGCTACACAACTCCCACTGTAATTAGCAGGAGCTGTGTAACTAAACGCCCTACTTGGCTTTAAAGTCTTGGCCCTTTTCAAATCTACTACAACTTTCGACACTAATGATCCAAAATGCTTTAATAATCTGACAATGATCTGCAGTGTGTTTATTACTGTAGAATAAAGAAGTATTTTGTACATTTCCCTGCAGACAAGAAACAATAAAAATCTTGGGCCCAATCCTGCAGTCCTGACTTCTGTAAAACAAACAAAAAACAAACCAAAAAAACCCATTGAAATACCCAGTGTGTCTGTCTATCTGTCTATCTAGGTTTATATATGAATAAGGCTCCCTGAATTTATTCAGACTGGAAATCATGCTATAAATTATTCTGCTTCTCCACTCCCCACAGGTAGCTTACAAGGGATTTTATATTTTAGGGAGACAAATAATAAACATTACTCACACTCACTGTTGGTTCTGCAGACTATTTGGGTGACTTCTTTTCTCTGTTAGTCTGGTCACTTTAACTCTGCTTCCATCTCAGAAACCGGACCTCTGAGGATCCTGTGTGTGTGTGGGTGGGTGGGTGGGTGTGTGTGTGTCCTGCCTCCCTCTGTGCAGTCAACAGGACACTGAATTCTGTAAGAATTGAAAGTGATTTAAATACTCCTCTCAACTCTAGCACTGAACTTCTACCTGTTGAGCCTTCTTAAAGAAATATCCTCCAAAAATGCAGGTAGGTAGGAATATCCCATGTGATCATTTGTTCAAGCCTCATTTTAGTTTTGCTGACGTGTTGTTTGTTTATTTACATTGTCGTTTACTTTTTGATTAAATGGTGCAATAGTTCTATGGTGGTAATGCAGTTATTATTGGACTACGTGATTACTCTGGGTGTGGGAGAATGCATGTTTGTGACCAGCCCTCTCTTGACACCCATGATCAGGGGAAGGAATCTTGGGGCAGTTTTTGAGCCAGACTTAAAGGAAATTCCTAGGCCCACCCTCTTGCTGGCTGCTTGCTGGATAGGATCCCAAAGCATGGATTTAACTGGGCCACCCACACAACAATGTCCAGCCGTCTTCTTTCCCCCATAGGTTTCCACCGTGCAGGCTTTTCTGAACCAGCTGCAGGAAAATGGCTTGCCTTCTTTCATCTGCCACTGGAGTTCCCAAATGGGGGCCCATGGAGCACATGCTGGTGGTCTGCAGAGAGTTGGCTGACCACATGGTGTGTGTGGTTCCTCTTCCTCATTTCAAGCTACTAAACTGGATTAAAATAATCTTAAAAACACATTAAGAACATAAGAATGGCCATAGCTGATCAGACTAATGGTCCATCTAACCCAGTATCTTGTGTTCTGACAGTGGCCAATGCCTTATGCTTCAGAGGGAATGAACAGAACATGTAATCATCAAGTGATCCATTCCCTATCACCCAATTCCCAGTTTCTGACAATCAGAAGCTAGGAATACTCCCAGCATGGGGTTGCATCCCTGACCATCTTGGCTAATAGCCATTGATGAACCTATATTTCCATCCCCCTTCCATATTCAAAACCTGAGCATCTGAACTTTCCAAGATCTAACCAGTGCCCTTAAACTCAGAGGTCACTGGGGGACACTGCTATTTACTTCTCTCCATTCTGAAAACTGGCCATTTATTACTACCCTGTGTTCTGTCTTTTAACCCTTTACTGATCCATGAAAGGACCTTCCCTCTTACCCCATGAGTGCTTACTTTTCTTAAGAGACTTTGGTGAGGGACCTTGTCAAAGGCTTTCTGAAAGTCCAAGTACACTATTTCAAATGGATCACCCTTGTCCACATATTTATTGTTCCCCTCAGAGTTCTAACAGATTGGTGAGACATGATTTCCCTTTACAAAAGCCATGTTGACTCTTTCCCAACAAATTGTGTTCTGTGTCTGAAAATTCTGTCCTTTACTATAGTTTCAACCAATTTGCCTGGTACAGAAATTAGGCTTACCAGTCTACAGTTGCCAGGATCCCCTTTGGAGCCTTTTTAAAAAGTACTTAAGTACTTTCCTAATGTTACAGTTGCATGTAAGCAACTGCTGAAGTTCCCAGGGGCCTGTTAATTGATTAGCCATGGGAAGGCAAGAGGATTCCTCATCATGAATGGGATAGGATGTTTCCATGGATCAGTCTCTCCATAGCGGGCCACGCTACGAAAAAGTCTGAGATTCCCTGTTCTAAAGATCAGGTCTTAAAAGGCTCAATCAAAATCCTAGGTGCAGAGAGTCCCAGAGACTTCTATGGGAGCTGGATCAGATCAACGATGCGGTGCTCTTTT
Organism: Lepidochelys olivacea; assembly: GCF_965140295.1. NCBI lineage: Eukaryota > Metazoa > Chordata > Testudines > Cheloniidae > Lepidochelys > Lepidochelys olivacea. The sequence continues at coordinate 5,405,047 of NC_140431.1, read as the reverse complement.
ATGCCGATTCTAGCGAAGCAGCCAGTCCCCTCCTCCTGATGGACCTTGATATTTGCAGTGTCACACATCTTCACAACACAGGCCCATCTGGGGATAGTCCTGAAGCGATGCGTTGCTAGCTGTTCAAGCACATACATTTCCCGCTTTGCATCAAAATACCTTGCACCCTCACACCTCAGCCCTCGCATGCTGTGTGGAAGAGCATAGAGCTGAGATCTTCATGACTCCGGTGTCCTGGTGCTGTCATTCAGCAATGAGCAGAGCTGGTGGCAGACCAGCCTCAAAGAACCGCAAGATGAGATGGAAATAGAGGAGAGAGAGGAAAGAAGAGAAGGGGGAAATTAACCTGTGCCAGCAGGTAATTTTTTTCATGAATCAAGTTACTTGCAGTTTGTATGAAGTGCACTTGATGGAGCTCATACTGCTTAGTCACATTTGGTCATTTCCAGTACATTATTGCCCCACTGCTCAGTGCTGAGAAAATTAGATCTAAATTTGCTCCGGATCAAGTTTTTCAACTCTTCAGAAAACAATGTCTTTCAGTCTTTTCCAAGGAGACCTGTGTAGATGGCCCTTCCAAATCAGCAAGGCTCTGCAGGGGTGCAAGGCTACCCACCCATATTGCCCTGATGGGGCCGTACCATGTAGGGAGGCAGAGACTGTCCTTGCTTGCATTGTACACAGTGCTGAGTACCTTGTGAGCTCTTAACAAATGAAAAGAAATAAACAAAAATTCTCCTGCCATCTTAACTATGGAGTTGCTACTGCTCCTCCAGGAGAGGGAGGGATTAAGCAAAGATCTGTTAAGTAAGGTGCTATTGGAAACCCAATCACATGGCAAACTAAAATGATAAAATATCCCTTTGTGAGGGATCAATCATTAATTTGCTCTAGGCATGGACTACTTGTTTTTTCAACCATGATTTCATTTAAGGTGAAATGCGACCCTAAACTGTCACTGTTTATTTCTAGAAAGCTATAAGCAGAAAGTTGCCCAGATGTAGCAGAGGAATTGTCAGCACACAATGGGAGTGCTGTTTAATTTTTAAACAATATCTAGGCCATCTTGTTTGGTTTCAGTCTTACAAAAATCTAGGCTCATTATTTTCTCTGTGGCCATGAACTAGACTGCCAGATTTTTACAGGCTGAGGTCTATAGTGCCGCTTTAGTTTCAGTTTTGCAGGCCAAGCTTTCCTATGGTGTAAAGGTTAATGTACAAGAGACATAAACAACTGGCTTCTTATTTTTATCCATAAAGCGTAAGGAAATTTCAGGTTTCCAAGGAGCTATCCACAAGAGGCACAAACTGTGGACAAAACCTCCTGCAAAGTGCCAAGCTTAAGAGCATTTGCCCATTCAGAAGACTGGACTAGGTGACCTCTCGAGGTCCCTTCCAGTCCTACGATTCTATAATTTATAGGTAGCCCAAAACAGACTCACCTTAGTAATGTAGATTATATCCATGCTGCCCTACCAATGTGTCTCAGCTATGAGCCGGAGGGCACCACGTGTAGGGAAGAATTTCTAATCTTTCAAAACATCGTAATCCATTTGTCATGTTCTTTGTGACAGTTAAGGCCTATCCATGTTTCCACTAAAATACCTGATTTTTAGGTGGTTTTGTCTTTTACGTAAGAATTTGCTGTGGTTGCATCTTGATGACAAGAGGGGGAGAAATTCCTTTCAATGCTATTTGAAAATTTGGGGCTCTTTAAGATAACAATATAGCTCAGCCTGGCTGTTACAGGCTTGAGGCAGGAATCACTGAATGGGATTCTCTGGCCTTTGTTATGCAGGAGGTCAGGTGGGGCAGTCACCATGGTTCTTTCTGGCCCCCCAAAAATCAATGACTATATTAATTCCGTGTGGCTGTGAAATGATGCGGAGGTATTAACGGAGGGCAAAAGACACTGGAATACTTTGCTCCCTGGGCTCTGATTGAAGACCTAACCAGGGATGGCAGCTGTAAATGCTGCAGACCACTTTGGTGACAGTTGGGGAGCAGATTGCTTTTGTTCTCCACTTATAATTTGTTGTTGTAGGATCTTAGCTTCAGGCATTTTTGTCCTGGCAGCAGACATTAGGGTCCACTGTCGGAGTCAAGAGTTTTGCAGGGGGTGTTAGGTCTCCCAGCCCCACAGAGGAAGGGAAAGGATGAAGTGTCTTTTACTGTGGATGGGGCATCCACCCACCTTCCATGCAATAGGCCTGCATCTGCAAGGAACAGTCAAGCTCTTGTTAAGTGGTTCAATATGGCCTATGCAATAGCTTACACAGGATTAGCTGCTATCCAGCCCCAGGCATAGAAAGGTAAAATGTTCAGGATTTGAGTATCAAAACAGGACCAAATTGGTGACCATTCACAGCTGCCATCCCATCCCCAAGTCACTGTTGCCAGGACAGAGGTTGCCTTTAGGTTTATTCTGTTCTGTCCTCGGGCAAAAATTATTAATGTTGCAGCTACTTGGCCACAATTTACTTGTTTACATCTGCCCTCATTAGCACCTTCCATTAGCCATGTCCAATCAATCTCTTTTTTTGAATTTCTACATGCCGCTGCCCTGTGCTGTCTTTCCTTCTTGTTGTTTGCACTGAGGAATAGAGTTTTTAAGAGCATCTGTGACTGAATAGTTTGTAACTGGTACCAGTTTGGCATTTGAAGAGTGTGCATAATGAATGCAATGTACACAGCGGGGGATATGAAAGGATTGTTGCTGGAAAACCAACCTAGAAACTGGCCCGGTGACTAAATGAGCTGGAATTACATGAGCATATTTACATGGCTTTAACTGACAAGGAAGTGTCTTCTTGCCAAGCTACAGGCTTCCAATACATTCTGGTTTCTCAGACAACAAACCTTAGCTGTTACTTCTCAGTCCCAAGTATGGTGTATAACATTAGAACCAAGGACATTATTTGGGTCTGAGCTAAAATCAGGCTAAAATGGTTTGATAATGGGTAGCTCTGAGGCAGAGATGGATTAAAATCAGGGCCAGTTATCCAGATCCCCTGCACTTGAGCAGCTTAGATATAACGAGTCTCAGATCTGAACCGCCTCTGGTTTTAGTTTTGCAAAACAAAACCTGACAGGTGAGGATTTTCAGAAGCCAAAAGCACTCCTCGATTTTTGCCCATCTCCAAGATAAATAAACAGCGTTTCAGTCTGTCATTCATTCAGGCTTGCTACCTGTACACATTAATTATGGCTAATGTGCCACATGGATGCTTCCATGTTCCCCTTGCAGTCCCTACATAGAGCTTTCAGTCATTAATGTTTTGCCTGTAGTATACATATAAGAGACATTTTGCTCAATAACAGTTACATAAATATTGTGGCTGTAAAATAGACCATTTATTCTCTGTTTAGCAAACAGTTCAACTAAATGTGCAGTCTGTAGTTCTTCTGCACTTCATATAACGTGCAGTTAAATTAAATGCACCCTGTTGAGGATGGGAACAAGCTAAGAGTTCAGCTGTGCGATCTGCAATTTATAGCGATGTCTATCTTGTAAGTCAGCTACTGAGTTTGTGAACACCCGGATTTGCAAGGCAGGGAATCCTGCCCTATTTCCCTTGAGACTTCAGCAACTGGTACTTCACTGTGTGTTGTTGGCAGCTGTAATTGGGAGAACAACATTTCCCATTGGATCCCTGCAAAAACAGAGGAAAAAATATTAGCTGCTATTGTCTCCAGCTAATATTTTCAAAAAAGATTTTGGGTGCGTCTATCTGTGGGTGCCCAACCTGAGATACATTTAAAAAGCACTTGTATAAGAGCTGGGTATTAATCACGATTAACGGGGCCTGATTTTTCAGAAAGTGCTAAGCACCCACCCTCTAAAAATCAGGCCCTTTTAAGTTGTTTCAAGGTGGGCACCCAAAATCAATGAGAACTTTTGAAACTCTTGGCCTCTCTTCTTACTTTTTTGGACTCTCAAACTGTAAAATGTCGTCATTGCTTTTGCAACTGATTGCTTCCCCCACCCCCAAGCCCTAGATTTTAAGCAAATAAATTCTCTCTCTCATATATTAGAAACCTCAAACATTAGGTTGAATAAAAATCCCTTGTAAAAAATACTACATCATTCTAAAATAAGGCCCCCACAAACTATTGCAATAATCTGTAAATTTTTGTTCAGGTTTATGTTACCATCTGCAGTATTTTCTAGATCTCCGACATTATGACTGACATTTTCCAAAGCCATTTTCAAAGGATTTGGATGGCTAATTCCTACTGAAAGTAATAGGAATTATGTATCCAGATTCCCTAAACAGCTTTGGAAATCTCTGCATACATCAATAGATCGGCTACCTACTTCTAGGGAAGTCACTGGAAGTTTTGCTCTTGGCTTCCTTAGCCATGAGCAGGCCTCAATGGTTTACCTGAAGTCTATGATTGGGTTAGTCTAACGAAATTTTGCACTCTCTGGGCCAAATTCTCTGCTGGTATAAATGGTACAACTCTTTTGGTGTTTCACTCATTTACAATAGCATGGAATCGGGCCCTATATATTTTCACAAAATGTCATCAAATCCCTATAACTTTCTTTCTGTTTTGACCATTCCTCAATGGAGAAGAGTAAATGTTACTGATATCAAATGCAACAAAAGGGGGATCCCTGAAGATTTTTCAGATGTCCCAGATGCTTCTTACAGGAATTCCTGACCTAAGACCACTAATATTCGGAGAAAACCCCACTGTTCGTTACCTTGTTAGACAAACTTAGAGATTTCATCTGGGCCATCTGGATCTTTCAGCAGTCGTGAAGAATGTTCTGCGCACACGGAACAGAAGAGTTGGAATGATTGCAACATAATGAACAAAAAAGGTTTCTGTATAGCCCTGTGATAGGTTATAAGCAATCAGATATTTTTAAATGACTGCAAACAGGAAAAGAGAACTCGCTGGCTTTGAGTAAGCAATCCAACAATACATTTATAATCTTAACAAGCAGCCTGATCCAAAGCCTGCAAAAGTCAATGGCTTAAAGCCACATAATTGGGCAAATGAGGGAGTCTTTTTTGTTCTATTCAGGATACAAAATTACATTCTTTCACCAGCACTCTATCAGCTGTATGCAGACATCTACTGACTATTCTGTCTGGGTACAAATATAGGATATTCAGTTAAGGTCTAATCCGGCAAACCCTCAGCATGGAACTCACATTACTCCTATTCTTCTAGGAGAATTTTACCCGTAGATATATTTCTTGTCTATAAACTGGGGGGAAAGCTCACAATTTAGTATAGGACACCGCATACACCGTGCTATAGAAAATCCTAAAATAGCTAGACCGATACTAAGGTTGGGGAAAAGAGTTCAAGTGAGTTCAGTTAGCTCCCACTGAAATTAATGGGATTTGAGTGCCCATAAAGTCCTTAAAAAAAATCTCCACCTAACCAGTAAACATGGGGATAAATTAAAATATATCAATAATCAGAAGTGAGATCAGGCAAAAAGTAGAATAAATTCCAAGATACTCAAGATGGTCACAAAATTTTACGTTTTTGATATTTCAGTGAAAACTTTTGCAAGAAAAAGTTTGTTTAGGTTTTTCTTCAATTCACTTATGGAGTGGTCAACATTTTTAAAAAACCTGAAATTTCAATACAAAATTTCCTGAAAAGTTTTGTGGGTGGGTTTGTGATCTTGTGTTTACGTACGTGTGCACATGAGTGTGTGTATGTGAAAAGGTTTCTGCATTTTTTTTTAACCAATTCTCCCTGGCTCTCACTGACAGTGCTTTTTGCACAGACTTTCACTTTGTTTTTAACTGTCCTCTAACCAGTGAGATGATATTTGTAGCACAGAATCCAGAATATGTCTACCTTTGTCATGGCCCAGTTTAGGTTCACATTGCTTTGCTGGATCCATATTTTCCTCCATCATTTGCTCTTCTAAATACTTTATATCACTCAAGGTTTCTGTTGCTTCAAGGTTTCTCACAGAACTTCTCTTCATTTCTAAAAAGAGATACAAAGATGCCCATTGACTTCAACAGGCATATGTTCAGACCTATAGTTTCTTCTTGTTGTGATCCCAGTGACTGAATAAGATATAGCTGCCAGACGCTGCGTTCATTAAAGTTTGCTTTCAATTTCTAAATTCATCTCTAAGACAATATATTCTTCAGTGAGATTTAGCAGAATTTTCATGTCATGGTGAAGGACACCAACACAGAACAGCTGCAGGTAAATGATTATTCTAGTAAATCTTTCTACCATTTGGAAAAGAGCTGCTGTGTTATGGGTTTGTATCAAAGAGCAAGCAGTGTATCCCTTATCCTGCACCATTAAAGACAATGGGAGCTTTTGTCATTGACTCCTATAAGCGAAGGATCGAGCCCTTTATACTCCAAATTTTCCAAATGACAATGGAACAATAAACCTGTTATGTTTGTTCCCTGCACGAAGAGCAGGCCTTACTTTCAGTTTGAATGATCTTTACTTTAGATTAAAAGCAAGAAAGAACAAAAGTGAAGTCTCCTGGGGCGAGTTCACTGTGTGTGTCTGCTGTGACAGGCTGCATTGAGCTCAATACAAAATGCCTGTTTCTGCAGAGGGCAGTTTTGAGAGATTCAGAGGTGTTGTGCACAGAAAGCCAAGGCACATGGCTAAACACAACACACAAAACATCAGCGGAGGGGTGCTGCTCTGACTTACCCTTCTTCTTTTGAAGCTTGAATTTAATAAATATAAGAATAATAGCAAAAAGAAGCAGGAGCACAATGAGGGCTGGTACCACAACTGGAAGCAGTTGCAGTTCACTTGTTGATGAGCTGGAACGATAAAGCATCAGGATTAAATGGGATTTAGTGACAGGGAGTGTGCACATTAAGGTGCCTTAACACTGGCTGGGTTTGCATGTAGCCCAGCTGCTTGCTGCAGGCTGAAACGTGAAACAAAAAAAGTGGCAAACACTCAACCTGACTCAAAGGAGAGCAGTCAACAAGGTCAAGTGGTGAATAAGCCATTAGATCTGGAGTTTGATTCGGAGCAAGTCCTATCTGTAGCTACTTATGACTGTGCCCCACTCAGTGGAATTTATAGTGCTGGCTGAATTACCCACTTCAGAATGAAACCTAACTGCTCCTGTTTCACAAGTTCCCTTGTATAGGTTCTTACACAGTTCCCATCACCATGGTATCAGAGTGCTTCTGAAAACTATCTCGGTGCAAACTCTATAGAGGTACAGTCAGACTGGAAATCTCAAGCGCTCCATATCCACAGAGTAAATTATGTTTGCCACTAAATAGAAATCTGGGACTTGAATACATCAGAATAATACCTTGCCTACAAATTGTAATGGGCTACCCTCAATCACACAGGGGGTATGGGAATGGAAAGTGTTCTTTTGGAGGAGGCTGCTGCGTGTATTCCCCTGTAGGGGAAGCAGGCGCTGGGGTAAGAGGCTCCATCTGTGTTGCATTTTGTGGGATTTATTATACAATGTGGTCCTGCCTCAGTCCTTTTGGGTACTGCATCTGTAACGCTGCCATATATTTTCTCCCTGGCGAATCCCCAAAGCTCCTTACAAGCGGGCCAACAAACGACAGGAGGGAAATCAGTTCACCCGTCACTGAAGTGTAACAGCTGCTCACAGCAACATTAGATAAACAGTTTAGGACAGGAAGTGAAGAAAAATGTTTGCACCCAGTCGGAATTAGTGGGAGGGCGTAAGCAAGCAGACACTTAGCCTGGGCACTGGGCTGAGCAATTGGAGAAAAGTGGCACGGAATCATTGCTGACCGCGGTGGTGCCGCCTCCAAAGCCCAGTGCCCGCCGCAGCCCGGCCTCCCGCAGCACCCCCGTGGGTTATTGATGGGCGACTGACTCAAAGGGAGGCATGGCGCCTACTGCATCACCTACATCGCTGAAGTTCCCTGCAGATTTCCTCTCCCAGTAGGAACCATAGGAACATAAGAACGGCCAGGCTGGATCTGACCTGTGGTCCATCCAATCCACTGTCCTGTCTCTGGTCCTCTGCAGATGTTTCAGAGGAAGATGCAAGAACCTTGCAGTAGGAGGACATGGGATAATCTGCCCCCCATATTAGGTTTCCTCTTAATCCATTCCAGAGATTGGCTGAGGCCCTGAGGTATGAGGTTTTATCTCCCTTTTAAAATTGGTTCGCATTAATTATATTATATTATCTGTATAAATGTCCAATCCCCTTTTTTGCATCTTGTTAACTTATTTGGCCTTAACGACATCCTGTGGTGAGATGTGCCACAGTCTGATTACTTTTTCACACAATATGTATTTCCTTTAATCAATTTTGAATTTGCCACCTTTTAGTTTCATTGAAGGTCCCCTGGTTCTTGTGTTCTGAGACAGGGAGAATAGAAGCTCCCCATCTCCCTCCTCTGACCATTTGTTATTTTACAGACTTTTATCATATCCCTTATTAGTCATTTCTTTTCCAGTCCAGCCTTGCTTAGATTCGATGGGATAAGAGCACAAGGTGGAATTGCTGCAGGATCAAATATTTTTCTATTTTCTGCATATAAAGTATTTTAAATGAAGTGAATCCAAAGAATCTGAATAGACTTTGTGTAAGTTGACATTATCAATGGTGATTGGGGTAAGAAACACTTTCATTAACTTACCTGTCATAGACTGCATTGCTAAAGGTTACAAATCTGCCTTCAGGGGTTGTTTTTTCCAATATTCCTTCCGTGACACTGCTCATGGGATATGTCTGATTTATGACATTTACATGACTGGGGATCCTGTGGAGAGCAGATGTAGACAAAAGTATTTTAAATGAAGTGAATCCAAAGAATCTGAATAGACTTGGTGTAAGTTGACATTATCAATTGTGATTGGGGTAAGAAACACTTTCATTAACTTACCTCTCATAGACTGCATTGCTCAAGGTTACAAATCTGTCTTCAGGGGTTGTTTTTTCCAGTATTCCCTCCGTGACACTGCTCACGGGATATGTCTGATTTATGACATTTACATGACTGGGGATGCTGTGGAGAGCAGATGTGGACAAAAGTATTTTAAATGAAGTCAATCCAAAGAATCTGAATAGACTTGCAAAAAGAACAGGAGGACTTGTGGCACCTTAGAGACTAACCAATTTATTTGAGCATAAGCTTTCGTGAGCTACAGCTCACTTCATCGGATGAAGTGCATCTGATGAAGTGGGCTGTAGCCCACGAAAGCTTATGCTCAAATAAATTGGTTAATCTCTAAGGTGACACAAATATTCCTGTTCTTTTTGCGGATACAGATTAACATGGCTGCTACTCTGAAACCTGATACTTGGTGTAAGTTGACATTGTCAATGGTGACTGGGGTAAGAAACACGTTCAGTAACTTACCTCTCATAGACTGCATTGCTCAAGGTTACAAATCTCTCTTCAGGGGTGGTTTTCTCCAATATTCCCTCCGTGACTCTGCTTATGGGATATGTCTGATTGATGACATTTACATGACTGGGGATGCTGTGGAGAGCAGACATTGCTGATATTGGGCTCACAGATGCAGATGGTACTGGCGCTAGTGAAGAGAATGATTGTAACAAAGAAAATGAATAATTTCAGGGCTTGAATATTTACCCTTTGCACGTCTGACAATTTTTACCTGTGAAATGCACAGCGCAGCCTTCTTGGTAACCTTCTCCTCCCCCCACCTTTCATTTCACCTTGCAATCTGTGTCATGGACAAACAGGCAGCACAAAAGGGACCACGCCTTTTTCGCTGTGGCCGTTGGCCGTACAGAATATTACATATAAGTATTCATGAAATCCATGATCAGTTTTGGCAAGTCAGACACTTTTGCTAAAGGTCACTATTTCTACCTTGTAAACTCTGGAGACTGCATAAAGACACCATCTGTTACGGAGAAATGTAAAATGGATACAGCATCCCTATTCCTGAAGTAGTGACCTCAGTTATTGGTGGTTTTGGTTGTTGTTGTTTTTTTTAACTGTAGGGTCCAATATCCAAATGCTGGGAAACATCTGTATCTTTTTCTACATTGAAGGTCTAAAGACTGAAAAGTATTTTTCTGACACAACTTGTGTTATTTGTGCCTTAAATTGGGGGTGTGGAGGTGAAAAAAACCTAACTCATTGACCCAATAGGGGAATTATTAAAAAACGGAGGTTGAGAAATAAGTTTGTCAGGTGACGTTCAAGGCAAGAGCTGTGTCTATCTCTGTCTGACTGGCACTTAGCACACTGGAACCCTCATCCTGACTGGGCACTACAATAATATAAGAAGTAAATAATAACAACAATAATTAATATGATTTCTCATTAGGGAGAGCTTTTCAAAGGCATAAAATATAGATAAATATCCAACTTCTATTGAAAGCCAGTGGGAATTGGGCACCAAACTCCAATCTGTGCATTTGAAAATCTCCCCCTTAGTCTTGACTTTACCAAACATCTCCATTTCGGTCCATTAATTGTTTATCATTAGGCTGCTATTCTTTGATCAGCAACAGGATAAGAATTCAGCAGAGCAAAGCTTATTAATCAGCAGGATGACTTTTCTTATCACCTGTGACTGGGAGGGACACATGGGCTATGAGTGACCAGAATAAAAGAGAGCAAAAGAAAGAGGTATTAATCCCAATGGGCAAAGCCCCTCAAACCACATACCCTTTTGAACGTGTAACTTCATGGAGGATGTTTGCTCTGTGTCTCCATCTTTAGCCCCACACCAGTACCATCCTGCATCCTTTTCTTCCAGGTGGCTCATCACTACGGTGAAAGTCCCATTTTCCTGATTATCACTGACGAGCCGAATTCTTCCTTCAAATGCATCCTGTACAAATCCACTGGTATCCGCCACAAGGGAGCACCCAGCTTCCTTCCAGCGGCACCAGTATTTCATTTCATAATTCTGTTGCGGAGCGTAGTGGCACTTGGCAGACACCAAACCTCCTTCAGGTCCATTCAAGAGCCTGGGTTCCCTGGGAGCGGTTGACTCTACAGGTTGCGAATATACTGAGTTAGCCTTATAGACTCGTTAACTGATACCGCTCTGAATTCCCAGCAAACACAGGTTGGTTTTTGGGACCACGAATGCAAATACAGCGCTGTTTTAGATAGCAAATCTCTATCTACAGCACCTTCTGAAAATTAATTGGTCTTTCTTTCTTTCTTTTTAGACTTACCTTCAGTCACTTGTAGATCTATGGTTCTTGCATTTCCAGAATCATCAAGCATGGCTGTCCCACACTTATACAGTCCAGAGTCCTCTTTTTTTAGTCTGTTTATCAAGATTTTGAAAGTACCAGAGCTTTCTTCAGGGGTAATAGAGATCCTTCCCTCATAATTCCTGGCCACATAACCATCAGAGTCTGCTATGACAGAACAGCCAGTTTTCCCCAGTTTGCACCAGAATTTCTTTCTTCCGCCTTTGACGTTTTCAGGTTGGCATTGTATTGACACTGACCCTCTGAGCTCCCCAAGCACAAGCTCTGGTGATTTAGGTACATTGGGACCTGTTTGAAGAGAACACACCAAAACATCTTAATGCAACTCCTATTTCACGTGGAACAATTTCCCTTTTTCTTCATTTTAAATTTCTTAACAGCTGTTTCAGTAAAATCTGAGTGCTTTGTAGAAAAAAAGAAAAGTTCTACTCCTACAGGTAAATAACAGGCTCTTAGCAAGGGGATGGGGAGGTATGAATAAGAAGTCAAAGTTGGTGCAACAACCACTGTCTTAGGTTGAAATGCTCAGGAGTCAACACTTAGGACAGTGGTTCCAAACGACTCGGTAAATGTGGCAGCAGAATATTTCAAGTCTGGTGTTGCCGACTCAGAAGAGAGATTTGGGTCTGTACCTTTTGCAGTCAGCCTGTTGTGAAGATCCCCGGCTACTGTACCTTCCAAAACTGTTAGATTCATGCTGACGAATAAGGCTTTGTTGTTGCTGCCGATGCCACATCTGTAAGCCCCAGCATCATCCCGCTGCAGCTGTGTCATTTGTACGGTGAACGTGCCGTTCGTAGGGAAGTCGGTGATGGAGGCTCTGTCTTTGTAGTCTTTAGAGATGAAATAGCTGGTAGAAATGATGGTGTTGCAAACTCTTCTGGCTCCTGACATTTTACACCAATATTTTCTGTCATGTCTGTTGGCTTTAGTGGGTGGATAGAAGCATTCGATAGTGACGGATCCTCCAACCTCACCTGTCAAAAGCCTTGGTCCATATAAGGCACTTGAAACTGTTTTTTTTTTTTAAAAAAAAATGTAGAACGTGCATTAGCCAACTAGAAGGCCAGAGCCTCAGCTGGTGTAAGACAGCACAGAAGTCAGTGGAGTCTTACTGATTTTCGCCAGCTGAAGATCTGGCCCAGAAAGTGTAATAGTTATTCTGGATAATGTATGTTACTGTAGATTAGATACAGGTCTCTCAAATCTCCCGTTTGTTATCCTATGCTTTAGAGGATAAAAGATTGGATAAAACCCCTTGTTTGCATTGTGTATAAGCACATAGCAAAAAACTCTTGAGCTCCAACTCAAATATTGCACAGTCTCTAGCCGGGTAAAACTCCTATTAATGCCAACAGGAATTTTGCCTGAGTTAAAAGCTGAGTGATGCATGCAGTATTTTGGCCATACAGATTGTGGGCTGTATTTAGTGACAAGCAAATCCCAAAATAATCAAACATAGTTAGTACGTACACGGCCTGGTGTCCCGCTGCCTTGCAGCCTGTGCTGTCGTTGACATCTGTATAAAATGCTTCCAAATCTGAATATCCATTCGTGGCAGTAGTAACATTTTACACCTACTTTGCAAATGTATCTTTCCATTGGCTTTTGGGCTTTTGGTCAGGCCTCAAATGGAGATACAGGGCTTGCTCTTCCGTTTCCCCACACCTTGTGTAGTCATTTACACCGGTGTAACGTGGGTGTGAAACACTCTCCTTCTGATCTGAAAGCTTTTCATACCTCTCTGCACTCACTTTGCACTGATATTAATGGCTGCACAAGGTGCAGGGCAGTGGAGAATCAGGCATTTAATCCTGAGAGCACTTTACAATTAACTAATTTTCCCAACACCCCTGTTAGAGGGACAAAGTGGGTGAGGTAATATCTTTTATTAGACCAACTTCTTCTCCAGAGCTCTGTGTAGCTCAAAAGCTTGTGTCTCTCATCAACAGAAGTTGGGTCAATAAAATGTATTACATCACCCACCTTATCTTTCTAATATCCTGGGACTGACACAGCTACAACAACACTGCGTACAACACCCCTGTTGGACAGGTAGGTGTGTCTTTTATCCATTGTGCAATGGGGACATATCACTCCAGCTGCCCTGCGTAAGGAGGGGTGTTCCCTCATTTTAAAGCCAGATTTATCTTTGTCCCCTACAAGTGTGGCATTCTCTCACTTTTATTATGGTGATTCGCATCAGCAATGTAGCTCCCAGCTACTCACCTTGTAGCAAAGTTAATAAAACAATGAAGACAGCCATGTTTAATCTCCAAAAAATGTTCACAAGGCAGACATCTGAATTTGACTCTGGATGTTGAACTCAAGATGCCCTTTCAGATTCAGGTGGAAATCTGAAGTACTGACTTTTTCCTTTTACCTGTCATCAGCCGTAAGAAAAAAAGAGAAAAGTGATACTGGGGTTTTCCAGGGACCTTCTGGAAGTGCGGCACCCAAACTGCATTGAAATTTCAACAGGAGCCAGACATCTAACTCCCAGACAATGCTTTGAAAATCCGAGCCAGCGTGAAATTTCACAGACCCAATGGGAGGACATTTGTTGAGGATAACAATGCTTTTGCACTTGCAGGCAAGGATCTCAGAGCCTTTTGCACAGAGAAGCGACTTGCCCAAAGTCACACAGTGAGTCAGTTGCAGAGCTGGGACTAGAACCCAAGTGTCCTGCCTACCAGTCTCTGAGGCTCCATGGGTCTGCTAGTTCCTGGACAGCTGTGTGTCCACACTGCCACCTGCAGTGAAATAGGGAAAAGCGGCCGACGAGCCCTGCAGTTTCAAGCACCACCAGATTTCCCACCTATGGTAGTCATGACTGGTGGAGCCTACCGTGTTCTCTGATTGGCCCAGGCACACTATTTTAGGGTTAGGGAAAACACCTGGAGCCTGTCTGTGTAGCTAGCAGGCTCCCTGGCTTGCAGCTGCAACAGACCTTACTGAATGCTCCTGATCCCTTGCCTTGCTCCTGGTTCCTGATACCTAGCCTCAATCCCTGGTCCCTTGCTCTGCACCTGACCCCCCACACTCTCTCTGTTCCACTAACCCAGCTTTGGCAGGCTCACATGGCTCCGATCCAGCTCATCAACCTCAACTCGGACCTGATCTAATGGCATGAAATTGATATGTATCGCTGCATCTCGCCTTGACCCTCTAGACCAGTGGTTCTCAAACTAAGCCTCCGCTTGTTCAGGGAAAGCCCCTGGCAGGCCAGGCCTGTTTGTTTACCTGCCACGTCCACAGGTTCGGCTGATCGCGTCTCCCACTGGCTGTGGTTCGCTGCTCCAGGCCGATGGTAGCTGTGGGAAGCAGCACGGGCCGAGGAATGTGCTGGCCACCCAGGGGCTTTCCCTGAACAAGCGGCGCCCCTAGTTTGGGAACCACTGCTCTAGACTGAATTTGGACCCCATTCTCAAGTCCTCTCCAACCCAGGCCCTGGCCTGTGCCCTGTAGCTGGGATCCTGATAGAGTCCAGTGCTGTAATCACTAGGTCAGATTCTAAGTCTCCTTGCATGCTCAGTTCAGAAAATAAACAACTTTTATTATTTGTACAGTGATGTACGTAGACAATATGCGAACTACACCAACCAGGAACTAAACCCATGGTGGAGGATTTACAAAGTGAGGGTAAGAGCTGGTACTGCCTTTCACAGTACAACCCACACTGAACAAATGCAGCATAGCAGTATAGAATCAGGGAGTTTTCAGTATTGTTCTGAAGGTGAGAGATGGGGCCTGGTGAATATTGAGCAATAATAATACCTAGCTCTTATACAATGCTTTTCATCCAGAGAGTGACAAAGGAGGTGGGTATCATTATCCCCATTTTCCAGATGGGGATACTGAGGCCTAAGGGGGCATCACCCAGCAGATCAGTGGTAGAGCCAGGGCTAGCAGTAGCACTCAGATCTCATGAGTCTCAGTCCAGTGGTGTAACCACTAGACCACCTCGGGATGGGAGGCTGTTTTAGGACAGGAAGAGAGCACAGCGAGAGGCAAACAGGTTGAACTTGTATGATCCTGGCATGAGTGATGATCAGTTTCTCAGGGAAGCACAAATCTGCTTAAATAAGGGCTCTAACTGGGCTTTCTGAGTCTGCAAGCAGCCAAAGCTGTAGAGAAGAAATTAAAGATTTTTATCAGCTCAGCAAACTCCAGCAAAACAGCAGGTGGTGCATCGGGATTCCCCAAAAGTTCCCTACCAATAGGAGATTCTTTCATTTATGATCTGCAAAAAATAACTCTCTTCCTCCCCTTCACTTCTTGTTGGAACTTTTTGGACAGCTTTGCTGCCAATTTTAGCTTTGAATCAAGACACTGTTCATGAGTCCAACTCCCCACTTTGGAGCAGACAGTGTCTGGAATTACTTCCCCACTCGAGTTAAAAATTCACTGGTTGGTGTTTCGTTCTGAACAGGCTTTGTTACAATTCTTGGCTCAGGAGTTGCTCAATCAGTGCGGTTAAAAACACCGCTTCCTACAGGCGCACAATGAAGGTGAACATTTGTAGTTGTGAGGTTAGTTGGGTCACCTCAAAGCATTTCTGGAGGCAAGAAAAGGGAAACGAAAAGGTTCATAAACCCATGGCTGAAACCAACCATGGGTTTGGGCAACTGCAAAACTGTTTAGCCACTTCTGTAAAGCAGTTGTCATGAAACGTTCTAAAGGCTTGTGGATCTTATTGTTCGTGGCAGGTATTTGCTTGTGTTCTAGGCATATCTCTTTGAAACATCAACCGAATATCAGTGCCATAAAGGAACTCCACCACATGTTCCAGTACAGGACTGGAACACAGTAGTGAAGTGGTTAAGTATTATCGTGTGCCTTTACAAAGGGGGAAACTGAGGCACAGAGAAGTAAAGTGACTTGCCACAAGCCTGTTGCAGAATGGAGAATAGAACCCAGGAATTCTGACTCCCAAGTCTATGCTCTAACCATTAGACTTTGCTGCCTCTTTGCCCATGGAATTTCCTGCAACAACCAATGTTAGGGAGGGTGCAAGTTGTTTGAATGCAGGCAGATTAAAAATATTTATCAGTTAGCTTCACTTAGCTAAATGCAGGTAGAATACAACAGCAAAATTAACCTCTTCCTTTTCTGAGATGCTTAGGCAGGTTCAAAAAGAGAGCACAACGGGTGGTGGTGATAATGAAGGGGTATTACACATAAAGAAGTGACACAGCCAAAACTCTGGGTCTGAACACCACTGAACTTTGAAAACCCAGATGAGATTTTTGTGACTTGTTCTCTTCTCTTATGAAGGTGTCGGCTCAGTCCTGCCCTCTGTTGGGCTAGGGCCCAATCCAACTCCCTCCCTTTAACGGCAACAAGACGTGGAAAGGGACATACTACAGGGAGTCTGACCCCACACAAAAGCAGCAGAACAGGGTCCTTGGTCAAAAGGAGAATGCAAGGGCTGGGCCAGCCTGATGCACTAGTTACCAGGTTCTACGCCACATAGTCTACAGGGTCGGACGCATGCCCACCAAGCCAAACAGCTCCTATACTGCTGTCAGCAATAAGTGCCTGCTCGCTATGCATGTTGCTCCTGCTCAGTCATGTGAACTTAGCTCTTGCTACACTGTAATAAATCAATGAACCTTGTGCAATGGGGCTAGGGAAATGTGTTCTCTTTTCAGGCCATATGCTGAATTGGTTGTGAGTAGGAGTAGGAATCATCCTCGCTTAACCCCTTGTTCGCAGTTCATGGGACACCAAATATGCTTTATTGCATTTCATCTCTCTCTATTTCTCCCCAGGGCCAATGCTGCCTTCAGTACAAAGGTACGTAGCCCCAGGGAGCTTTCAATACAGGAGGCAAAATCCACCTCATTTTCATCCAAACAAAATTACGAGGCTGCCAAAAAGGCTATCTGAGCTGCCGTGTTGTTCAACAACCTCAAAGTCCAACTTCGTAGTAGCCCAGGAGGGATTGGGGGAAGGTGCACGGATTTTTATAGCAATGAATGTGACTGGGTGAGGTTCTTTGGCCTGCGTTATGCAGGAAGTCAAAGCAGTTGATGATAATGGTGCCTTCTGACATTGAAATCTGTGATACCATCCAGCATCCAAAGGCTGTTTCGTGAGTAAGCCAGAGCCGTCTATAAAACACCATGGGCCAAATTGTGGTCCAACTGGTGTCAACTCACATTGACTTCAACAGGACCGGGCATTAGCCCCTGGTCCCTAATGCTGAACATTGCAAAGCTGGTCTGGCAGCATCGCTGCAGGAGTAACTTGGTCATTAGCACAAAGTGTATTGCAAGCAGAGATAGACCAAGGACACCCAATTCATATCCAGATTTCAAAGGCACCCAAAGTTCAGCAGGTTCAGGTGCAAAGTTCTGGTTTGGGCCCAACTGCAACTGAAGGTCTGTTGAGATTTGCTGCAAAATCTCATGAGAGTAGCCACTGGCATTTTGTTCATGTGGATGGAGCTCTCACATACTGGCATCGTCTGTTTATTAAAGTTCTGATATGGTGCCTATTGCCGTGGCAGGTGGGCACCTCACAACTGGCTTATAAATAAACACCTTTAAACTAGTATGGCTCAGCAAAATGGGTGACTAAGAAAACATCATCATCATCAGAAACCCCTTGCTACAGGAATAGCCGGCTAATTAATTAAAAGTATGAATTTTATCCCGTGCCATGATGATCACCAATCTTGGGGTCCGGAAAGCGTGAGGGATTTTTACCACAAGAGGAAGAAAAGGGATGAGTTTACAGGTAGAGAGAGACACCCTACTTATTCTTCCTGACAAAATGGGTATCGTTACCATCTAAAATAAGCCATTTCTTCTTTTTATTGCACAGCACCAGTGACATTTAGTAATTCTATATGATGCTTTGCACAGGAACTTACAGTATCAGGGTAATTTTTAGCAAAATGGAGCAAAATGCATTAAAAATCACTACAGTGCCATTACTGGAGTTTACAATGATCTATCTATTTATATCTCTCTATATATTGTACACATCACTGCAGTATCATCATTAGTTTCATATCCATTTCATATTGTATAACTACAGTCAGTTAGTGATGGCTGGTACGACCCAAATGTGTGAAAGTGACATGTGGAGTGCCAATTTACAGTGGCAGCTAGAAATAGTAGTGCATTGAATACAATGGACAGCACCTACCATTCTACCCAAAGGAAACACTCTTCTGCACAGATTGGCAGTAGATTAACACTTTGCTCCAAGAGCAAAATGATTGTACCTACCTTAAGTTACAGTGAATCTTTACTGTAGACTTTCTCCTTTGCCACATTCCAAGCTGGAGTTAGACGCCTGAGGGCTCTCCCACCTGGCAGCTGGGTTAGTTAGTGTTCAGATCTTGATGTTTATTCCAATTTTGTATAAATGTCCAACACTTACATATTAAGCTTTTCTTCTTCTCACATCCTGGAATAGTTTCCTTTCCAGGCTGCTGTCACAGATTTGCCACCAAGAAGAAGGTATCAGACGTGATCGAAGAACTTTACAGGAATGCGAGAAGTGCCATCAGCTCATTGAATATGGAACCCCAAACTTCTCCTTATGTATTCGGCTCCTTTGGTCACAAGTGTTAATGAGGTAATAAATTAAAAAAAAAGAGAGAAGTTATAATCAGAAATGGCGAGGATAAAGGAGAGGAATCCCCCTGCTTTCTGGGGAACTAGCAAACATTTTAATACAAAGCACCTTACTTTTCTGCAGAGCACAGAGTTGAAGTAAGTCCAATATCCTTTTAGATCTGATGATATGTTACCAATCAAGATTCTAATGTGAATTAATTCATTAAGTTCTTTTAATGGAACATTTCAGCATCTTTTCCCTGCCACCCCCCCCCCAAAAAAATCTGCAGTTCAAATGAAAGAGAACATACTAATTTCCTAAAGTGCACCATGCTCCTAAAGTGCATCATTATTATTATTATTATTGGGGTAGCACTTAGGAGCCCTAGTCATGGACCAGGATCCCATTGTGCTAGGTGCTGTACAAACACAGCACAAAAAGATGGTCCCTGCCCCCAAAGAGCTCACAATCTAAGTAGAGTGACTGCTACATTGAGAGCACAGCATGAATATTGCCTCTTGATATCACAGATGCTGCATAACAAACACAAGTACCTGGAAACAATCCCTTTTACTGAGCAATTTGAGTCTATTTTAAAACATGTCTAGCATCCTTTTCTTCCAGATGGCTCATCATGAACAGAACAGGGAATCATCAAATGATCCGTCCCCTGTCACTCATTCCCAGCTTCTGGCAAACAGAGGCTAGGAATACCATTCCTGTGCATCCTAGTTAACAGCCATTGATGGACCTTTGAGAAATACATTAAAGACTATGAAGTGCTTTGAGAGCTACTGATGAAAAGCACAATAGAAGAGATAGGTGTTGTTTTTTTATTATTGGATGAAATTAAGCAAAGTAAAATTCAGTCAATATGTCACCAAAATTTTTCTAGCAGTGAGATCTGTTCGACTGTAGAATAGTCTCCCAAAGCAAGCCCCAGTCTTTGAGTAATTTAAAATAAAATAATTGATAAAATGCTGTATGGCACAATCCTGCAATGTCAGAGGTATGAAAAGGATGATGTAGCAGGTCTTTTCCATCTCTACTTTCTGTGATTTTAGTCAGCATTCCAAGGGCATCCCCAGGGAGAATGTAACCCACCTCCAGCAATGTATTTGTTCAGATTTAAATAATAATTTTAAAAGACCTCTATCCAAGGGTCTAGGTGCCCTATCACATCATTAATAATAAAATAAAATCCTAGCAACATTAAAATAACCATTTAACTCAGCCAGCCAGACACCAAAGAAACCCCTAGGAGTGTTTGGCGATGGACAGAGACTGATGGCGAATCATATGAGACAATCAGTGTTCTTCAGTCACTTCTATCACGATCTCAACAACTTGAGACAATTGCCTGCAGCCATCCCATGACAGGTGGGGAAGACTCGTGCATTCCAGGCTAGTCAGTTACAGACATGCTAATGAAATAAAATCATATTGGAGCATTGCAACACAGCCCAACTGAACCAATTGCCAGAAGATAGTGTTAAGAAATAAACGAAGCAAAGAGCATAATCCCAAAGTGCCATGGACTTCATTTGAGAAGATCTTTTGCCTGACTCAGTAACTGAGTTTGAATTATTCATGTGATTTTTATCACGGTGCATTTTATATGTTGCTTGTTTGATGGCTTTAATGTTCTTTTGTGGGATGGGTTCACATTGTAAAAAGGTGCCATGCAAAGAAAATGTATTTTGTTATTTTTAATTAAAAAACTAAAACCAAGGTGGCTGCTACTGCTCTGCACTGACAAAGCTCAGACATTTATAATGCCAGGGTTAACATGGTTACTACTGCAATTTGGTTTTCATAGGTACATTTTAATGCGTGGTTGCAGCTAGAGTAATGATAATACTCATTTCCTACTGGGAACTGGAGAGAGAATTGAGAATGAGTCATTCATACCCACATAATTTCAGATTAGCTCTAAATAAATTGCCTTAATGAAGAAGGGAAAAGTAGCTAAAGTAAGTGTGTGTGTGTGTGTGTGTGTGTGTGTGCGCGCGCACGCGCGCACAGGAGATTCTTTCCCTGGAGATTTTCATCTGTGATTTCTTCAAGGGAAAATGTGGGAAGAGAAAGTCAATCAGAGGTATTGCTGAGACTGCTCCAGAGTAAAATGTGGCCCTGACACTTTGTATTTCCATGAGGTTTGTAGCAACAGTGATGTGAGAAATGGCCCAGAATTCATGAGACACATGGAAGAGTTAATATGATCTATTAGAGGGTTTGTTCCCCCCCCCCTTTTTCTTTTTTTTTATTTTTTGTGGTGGTGGTGGTAAAAGTGTTTTAAAAGTCCTGATCTTGCATTCCTCATTTTTGAGGCCCTTTGAAAACTGAGTCCACATTGTTTGCAAGTCAGTCCATGAAGATCTTTGGAACCCTGAGAGATGAAGGCAAATCTTCATTGAGCAGATCTGCATTCTTTATCATGTTATGATTAGTTCTACCGCAGCAATAATCTCTATTGCTCTGTGCTGGATCTGCACAATAAACAGCTTTTGAAATTGATTAAACAGCTCAGCAACTACTCACCCTCAGAAACCATTTATTGCTCCATAACTTGTGGAGCAATAAGAGACAATAGAGATTGACCCACTGTTCCCCATCACATTCTGTGTACAGTCCAGGATTGGCCTGGAGTCTCCAGGAATTAAAGATTAATCTTTAATTAAGGATTATGTCATGTGATTAAATCTCCACGAATACGTCCAGCCAAAATTGGCAACCCTAGTACAGTCCTTAGTGTGGCATACACAAAGAACAAACCACAGGAGTTTGACAGGGCTCTGTAGGACCTCCCCACCCTCCCGTCCGAGTCACTGTATCCATTTTGGGAGCTTTTTCCAACATGCCTGTAGGGAACCCAACATGGTGGCTGGATGGGGAACATGCAGGTCTTTGAGTTCCCCAGGCCAACAGCTCTCTTTCTACAGCGATACTTTTCAGTCATAGCACTCCACAGCTGTCATTTCATTATGTGCCTTCCACGAGTGCAAATAAGGAGGGCCCCGCTGAGGTCACTGGAAGTTAATGAAATTAAACCAGTGTATCTGAAAAGAGAATCAAGCACAGGCTATTCCCTTCTTAAATTAGTGCTGAGTTGACAACCCTAGAGGGTGAAGTTCCCTATCTCTCCCTGCAGCTGGTACAGCACAGACAAGTAACCCAGAATGGTGGGGAAAGCATCTGTGAGGGGAGGGGATTTGCTAAATGGATAATCAAACATTGAACCAAAGGGCCAAATCCTCAGGCCACTGCCTCAGTTCTCCCTTGGTCCTGACTGGCAAACTCCTGAATCTTCAATGGAAGCCTTGACTGAGCGTGTAAGCAGCCGAGCAGTTTGCCCCACTGAAATTAGAGATGCAAAGAATAGCTCAGTTCACTTCTAGCCCACACTCTGGGCAGTGCAGGATGCACCTTGTAATAGATATTTTGATTTTTGCTCAAGCTGGTTTTAAATTGCTGTAGAGTTGGGGCTTCTATCACTTCCCCTAGGAATATCTTCTACAGTCTAACCGATCTCTCAGAGTAAGATTTGTTCCCATGCAGAAGAACATAAGTAACATTTAAACCCTATTTTGAGGGTTTAAGTGGGGCCTGGGCTTTGTGCTAGCTCTCTGCATGCTGGGGAATTGCCTCAAATTCCAGGGATTATGTCCCAGTATTCAGCTTGAATTTTTTTTTTCTTAATTTCACTCTATTATTCCTAGCTCTATCCTCTGGGATGATAAGCAGTTCCCTCTCACCTTGGGGTTTATACCTTCGTGTGTAAGCTCTTATAATATATACAGGCCTAAATTTTCAAATGCAGCCAGTGATTTTGAATCTCTTGTCTGTGCCCACTTTAAAGGGGATTGCTTTCCCCCAGTGTGGAGAACCCACCCTGTGAAAATAAAGCCACTTTAAAGTCTCAAGTTGGGCTACCAAAATCAGTAGTCATTCTGAAATTTGGAATTCTTGGACTCTGCCTAATCACATGAGATATAAATACATCCTATTGGTGAACCAGCCAATAATCTGTGGACGGCTTTCCATGGACTATCAATGTTGTGAAACAGACACAGAGAGCAGCTGGGAGTGAACACAAGAATGGCCATATTGGGTCAGACCAACGGCCATCTATGCCAGGATCCTGTCTTCTGACAGTGGCTGAGGTCAGATGAACAAAATAGTGAAAATTTATCGCATGATCCATCCCCTGTCATCTGGTCCCAGCTGCTGGCAGTCAGATGTTTTGGGACACCCAGAGCATGGGGTTGCATTCCTGACCATCTTAGCCCTATCCTCCTTGAACTTATCTAATTCTTGTCTGAAACTAGTTACATTTTCACAACATCCCCTGACAATGAGTTCCACAGGGTGACTGTGCATTGTGTGAAGAGATACTTCCTTATGTTTGTTTTAAACCTGCTGCCTACTGATTTCATTGGGTGACCCCTGGTTCTTGTATTGTGTGAAAGGGTAAATAACACTTCCCTATTCACTTTCTCCACTCCATTCAGAATTTGTGACGGGATGTTCACCCCACACCATCCATGAAGGGGTTAACCTGGCTCAGAAAGGGCTACTTGACAGGATGGGCTGCACCTGGGTGAGGTGTAGGCTAGAGATACAGCCCTAATTGCACCTGAAAAGCCCAGCAGGGCAGGAGAAGGAAGGACTTCTCTAAAGCCAGGGAGAGAAGAGCAGTAAGGGGCTTCAAGGGGAGGGAGGCTGCAGTCATTCTCAGAGCTGAAAAAAATGAGTAGGAAGAAGCCTAGAGAAAACAGCAGCAAGGGTGAGACTGCGTGGACCTTAGCTGCTGAATACAGGGTCTCTAGGCTGGAACCCAATGTAGGGGATGGGCCCGGGAAAGTGGCACAGACAGGGAAGCGAACTTTGAAGGCTGCCTGAGGTGGTTTGTTGAAAGACACTTGGATACCCCAGAAGGAGGCAACTATAGTGACCTGGTCAAAGGGCCAAGCTATGAAGAGAAAGCGCTGCAGCTTGTGGTGTGTGCGAGAGGCTGCCCAGTGAAAGACTGGGACAAGGGGCTGAGTAACCACGCGAGGAGGCGTCAAACCAGCGCTGAGCTAATCCCCAGGCGGCGACACAACAGTGAGTGGCACGAACCCAGTGATGTGATTTTCTAAATCTCTAATATAGCCCCTCTTCATGTCTTTTCTAACCTGAACAGTCCCAGTCTCTTTGCACTCTCTCCCCGGATGGTAGCTGTTCCAGACCCCTCATCAGTTTTGTTGCCCTTCTCTCTACTTTCTCCTATTTTTTGGGGGGGGGGGGATGGAGTGACTTGAACTTCATGCAGTTTTCATGCAGTGTGGGCATCCCTGGATTTATACAGTGGCATTATGATATTTTCTGTTGTCTTATCTATCCCTTTCCTAATGGTTCCAAACACTGTTAGCTTCTTTGATTGACGCTGCACAATGAGCCGATGTTTTCAGTGAACTATCCCCAATGACTCCAGGGTCTCTTTCTTGAGTGGTAACAGCTAATCTAAATGTATAGTTTGGATTATGTTTTCCAATGTGCATTACTGTGTACTTATCAACACTGAATTTCATCTGCCATTTTGTTGCCCAGTCACCCAGTTTGGTGAGATCCCTTTGTAGCTCTTTGCAGTCAGCTTTGGACTTAACTAGCCTGAGTAATTTTGTATCCTCTGCAAACTTTGCCACCTCCCCTGTTTACCCCTTTTGCTAGTTCATTTATGAATATGTTGTATAGCACAGGTCCCAGTACAGATCCGTGGGGGGGACCCTGCTATTTATCTCGCTCCATTCTGAAAACTGATCATTTATTCCTACCCTTTGTTTCCGATCTTTTAACCAGTTCCTGACCCATGAGATGACCTTCCCCCTTATCCCATGCCTACTTTGGTTAAGAGCCTTTGGTGATAGACCTTGTCAAAGGCTTACTGAAAGTCCAAGCACAGTATATACCGTTTCACCCCAGTCCACATGTTGGTTGATCCCCTCAAAGAATTGTAATAGATCGGTGAGACACGATTTCCCTTAACAAAAGCTGTGTTGACTCTTCCCCAACATGTTGTGTTTGTCTGCATCTACTAATTCTGTTCTTTACCATAGTTTCAATTAATTTGCCTGATACTGAAATTAGGCTTACTGGCCTGTAAGTGCCAAGAAGGCCTTTGGCGCCTTTAAAAAAACATCCGTGTTAAATTATCTATATCCACTAGTCACCTGCTAGAGAGGCTGATTTAAGTGATGATAGGTTACATACCACAGTTAGTGGTTCTGCACTTTCATATCTGAGTTCCTTCAGAACTCTTGGTGAATACCATCTGATCCTGGTGACTTTTTACTGTTAAATTTATCGATTTGTTCCCAAACCTCTTCTACTGACACCTCAATCTGGAACAGTTCTTCAGATTTGTCACCGAACAAGAATGGCACAGGTGTGGGATACTCCTTCACATCATCTACAGTGAAGACTGATGCAAAAATTTCATTTCTTCTGAGGGTGACTTCTGCCTTTTGCAGGTGGGAGTCATAGTGCTGAGCCTGAAATATTTGATTCAATCTCCCAGTGAGACTCCTCAGCAGAATGCAGAAGAGGAAGCTGGGGACGACATGTGGTTCCTTTCTTTAACACTCACAAAGATTCCTTTTCACTTCACTTTCATGACTTAGCATTTCTGGTGTCAATATCTTACAGATAATACCAGTTCTGAGTGGGGATGGAGGGGAATTTGGGCCTAAAATTAACAATGTGGCCTTGCAATCAGGGAGAGGGGTGAAGTATAGTTGTCTTGTGCACCTCGCAGTTCTTAACTCAAAGAATGGACTGACACTCCTGAACCAGGAGCATGCTGGTGTGAGGAGTGGATGAGGTGCTGGTGAGGTTGTTCCTATGCCCTGGCTATTCTGCAATGGATCAAAATTGTCTTTTTGTTCTGTGTACAGCGCCGACCACACTAGGGTTCCTGGGAGCTCTGATAACACACATACAAAGAATAATGATCATGATGGCCCTCAGAGGCCACTGCAGCCAGGATAGAGCATGCTTGAGGACTGCATCTTGCAGCCAAGTGCAGCCCTAGGGTAGTGGAGCCACAATTTGCTCCTCATCTCTGTGCCTGCACTGGTATGGAGGTGAATTGTGGTCTTTATCCACCCAAGGGGTGCAGCTGGGGGAGCTTACCTCATGTCTGCTAATGTGCCTCAATGTAGACCCAGGGAAGATGGGCTCCTGTGGTGAGAAGGGAGTTAGGTGTCCAAAGGCCCTGTCAGTTGAAAGCTGGTTTTTGGTGTTGCTGAGAGATGTTACGTTGTGACACCTGTTGTTCTTTCTCCCATTCCCAGCCTTCCAGTGATACCCCCTCATATGGCACTGAGCTACTGGTGAAATCTTTCTAATTTCCTTGTCCCATCCTGTTCTTTCCAGCCTGTCCTGCAGAGCACATGTGAGTTTGCTCCCTCAACAGATGGTAACTTGTGACCACTGCACCAGAGTCCCCAGTGAGTAGCACTAGGGGGGACGGTGCAGTGATTTGGGTGTTAGCCAGAGACCTGGGTTCAATTCCCTGCCGTCACAGACTGCCTGCATGACCTTGGACAAGTCGCGTAGAGTCTCTGTGCTTCAGTTTCCCCTGCGCAAATGGCCATAATAAATAGCATTCCCCTACCTCACAGGGGTGCTGTGAGGATGAATACATTCCTGATCATTAGGTACAAGATATTACAGAACTGGGGGGGCATGTAAGTGCCGAGCTACAATTAACAGCCTTCGGCCTCCATGACACGTCATAAAGTCCTGCTGAGAAACCGGACTCCTTCGTTCTTTTTCCTTATTTATTTACTCCTCTTGGGGAGTATTTGATATGCTCAAAGGTTGCTATTATACTTATCTTATTGCCTCTGATAAAGCAAAGCCTAATTATTTCTTTGGTACTGTTAATAGTTCACTTTCATTGTGATGCCAAACTAGCAGCCAGGCTTCCCATTCTAGCGCTTCTGTCCAATTGTTTAAGAAAGGAGAATTTAGAGCTGGACAGGTGCTGGGCTGACTGCCCTGGAGGGTGACATCCTTTAGCCATCCACTGAACAGGTGCAGCAAGGGGAAAGCCGGCTGCCCCCACGTGGGCATAAGCTTTTCCTTGCAACTGTGTGAAGCAAATAGGGAAGTTCCCGTTCAAAAGGTGCAGTACCCCCCACTTCTCCCATCCCCGCACTCCATGGCCGATTGCCCTCATTGGTGGTGTAACTACAGAGGAAATGCCCTCCACAATGTGGTGATAGGGCTGGTGTTAGCTTTCTGGTTGTTTGGCTTGGGGGGCGGTTCTGCTCCTGCGTCTGAGCAGCTGGCTTTAGCACAGGCAGAGAGTCCTGTTCACACTGCCAGTGTCCAACTCCCCTTCCTTTTATCCCCAAGCCACCCTCACTCTGTATGTTTAACTGGAAATGGCTTGTTCGCAACTCCGTTTGCAGAACTGATCTCTTCACAGCTAGGGTTTCCAAGCCTCCCGAGTGGCTGACACCTCGCAACTTGAGCTGGAGAACATTTAAAGCACCAGATTCTCTCTTGTCTATCTGATTCTGCCCCTTGCTGATCTCTGTAGCATCAAGCATCAGTGTTGCTCTGTTGCCAGTCCCTGCTGGCAAGTATGCCAAAGCCCTGTACATGTTCCATTTGGGACGTGCTCCCTAAGTCAACCTAGGCCTGTCTATGTTCCAAGCATGGACTTTATTACATTCATACAGGACTCTGTTCTGGGGACCCTCATGGCCTCAGCCAGCAGGTATACTTTATTTGTACTGAGCCAAGAAATAGGTTCAAGGCACGACCAGTTTGGATCAACAGATGCAAAACAGGGGAGGGGCCCTGGCTTCTAAAATATCATCTGTCTCATCAGCCTGTATTTCTTAGTTTAGACAACGCCATTTTGTTTACTCAAGTAGCAGTTTCTAAGCAAGAGGTGGTGAAAGCAGACTTGTGTCCCCTGCTGGCTACCTGATCTTGCTGCGCTTTCCCCTCTAGCTGTGACTATCTTTAGCTGAAGGTTTAGCTGGAAACATCTGGTAAGAAGCCGAACAACCGGCCTAAAGGACATTCCTAACTAAGCTTTGAATCACGCAGTAAATCTTAAACTGTCTGTAACCAACACCAAAAAAACACATAGAAGTAGCCCTGAGTCTGAATGAGACAGACCAAAACCAGGAACTTTGAAATTAAGGATCCGTCCTCACAACACGGAACTCGGTCAGTGTAGCCAGCAAATGCAGAAATAAGGGGAGCAAAGGCAAATGTAGGCTGAATTGTTCTGTGGGCAGAAAAAATCATATCTATTGGCGTGCGAAATAGTCTCCCAAAGGAAGTGACAAGACCCCAGAACTGGCTGTTTGAAGGCCACTTGCCTTCCCTTCCTGTTTCCACAAGGAACCCCTAATATAGCAAGCCACAGAAGTAGCACGTGTGTATTAGTCTGCAGGTGCATATAGCAGTCCATCAGTGCAAGCTGGTCCCTCTCTGCCAGGTAACATTGTCCTTTGGACGCTGTTTCTATTGTGGAACAACATTGCCACCCTCTGGCCCAAGAAAGAGACACGTCTTCCCTGCGCCAAAAATCCTCTGACAGGTGCCAGTAAACCATCCACAGACCAAAGGGAATCTGTGCATGCCTAGCAAGGACATGAGAGGGTGGATGTTGTTATTATTGATAGTCACTGTCATTTATGTCATGCAACAAATGGTGCATGACATAGCAATCAGGTGCACCAAGAGCTGTGTGCGGCCCAGTTCCTCTCATCAAACAAGCAGGGTTCTGCAGCTTAACTTTCATGTGATTTTTAGGAAACAGGTTCTGCAGTGACAGTTTGGGGACTGGAGTTCCTGTATTTATCTACAGAACAGGTACAGCTTAGGCAAAGGCAGGGCAAGCTTCCTCCCCTGCTGTTCCACCAGTGTGACTTCTGGGCACAATGGGGTGACAAGGCAGTTTGGTCTCTCTGGTACTTTCAGTCCTTGCTCTCTGGGCTGAGGCTGCCAGCCAGAGATGTGGGCCCCTGGCTGCTGCGATGGACAGAGACTGACCAAACTTACGGCACACAGACCGGCAAGACAGACCTTGGGTGATGACAAATACTTACCACTGTTAACACGGGCTGGATGTGAAGCAGCTGTGTGGAGAAGAAAATGGTCTACACAGCCCATTACTGCCCTCCACTCACCACAAGGCTAGTCTTGAAGGAAGCAGGTCATAGCACTGGGAATTTCACAAGCAAACTTGGCCTGGTGGAATCTCCAACCTTGTTTTGCAAACTCAAGACACTTTTGGGCACAGTCTACTTCAGAGCCAAACCTGGGGCCAACACAGATTAGGAGTGGAAACCACTTTACCTGACGAGCAAAGAGGCAAAAGAAAGGAAAGTGGCAGGAAAACAACCCTAGGAGAGAGTCTTCTAAAGCAGAGTCCTTCCCTGTTTTGTCACACCCCTTCATGGCTGCTCTTCTTGCTATCCCCTTCCACCCCCTGTGCATACCGTACATCACCATTTATGGTTTCTCTGTATTTGGCCTCTTGTGTGGTCCCTCCATCCCATAGAAGATTTGCCCATCACCCTATGTAAGGAGCCTATCACCTTGGTTTCTAAGCACCAAGTATCCACAAGCTGCAGAGATCCAATTTTCCATGCAAACTTTTTAGGCTAAGAAAAAGTGTAACTTAACCCAATCTTGCTGCAGCACTTCATTACTAATGAGCTGGAAATGCAGCTGGAGGGAGGAGCAGCAAGGCACAGGATGATTAATGCTGCTTCTTACCCCTGGGCATGAGCAATAAATATGCTTCCTGATGTCTGTGACCCCCTCAGAGCACCCTCAGGGGTAAAGACCTGGTGAACGGTAATAGATTCTAGGGTCAGAGCTTGCCTCTGATAGGAGAGGCCTGTTAGGTCAGTGGTGGAAATAAGCTGCTTTTAAGTAGTAAGGTTGCTATTTTGCCCCCTGACTGAATTCGGCCTGGGGCAACAAGGGCTCATCTGCACCTGCTGGCACACTTCCAAAGCTGGCAGAACAGAGCTGTGAAAAACCGCAGAGAGGGGCCGTGTCAATGCTCTGACCGACTTCAGAACAGCAGGCGTCCTGGCTCTTGGAAATTGCTTCTGACTGCAAGCGTTCAGAGTAACAGGTGTGTTACTCTGTATTCGCAAAAAGAAAAGGAGGACTTGTGGCACCTTAGACTAACCAATTATTTGAGCATAAGCTTTCGTGAGCTACAGCTCACTTCATCGGATGCATACTATGGAAAGTGTAGAAGATCTTTTTATACACACAAAGCATGAAAAAATACCTCCCCCCACCCCAACTCTCCTGCTGGTAATAGCTTATCTAGATAGCTTTGTGTGTATAAAAAGATCTTCTACACTTTCCACAGTATGCATCCGATGAAGTGAGCTGTAGCTCACGAAAGCTTATGCTCAAATAATTGGTTAGTCTCTAAGGTGCCACAAGTCCTCCTTTTCTGACTGCAAGGGGAATGTCTTCGAACAGACCGGTTTGTTCCTGTGGTGCTGCATGTGAGACTGCAGGGCAAGCCTTTAGGGGTAGAGGCCATGTTCCTTCATGGACTGTGGAGTCCACACATTGCAGGAGCTCAGTGAATAATAAAAGATTGTAAAGCACTGCAGAGTCCTTCAGGACGAAAGGGCCCCTGTAAAGATAAGAAATAAACATTAACGAAGGTAGATGGACTGGATTTGGTGCCCCTACCCCCTCCACACACACACATTGGTGACCTCTGGGACTGGAGCTGAGCTTTGACTCGGCTTCATCTTGCACTGTTGTTAATAAATAATAATTTTGGCCTATCCAGCATGGAGGAAGGAGGCTAAGATGGAGTCGTTTACAGTGAATAAGTACACCTGGAACTAGATTCCACCCCCGCCCCCAAGGGTACAGCACCCAAAATGGGGAGCAGATTTTTAAAGGACCAACTACTCCTACTGCTTCTTCAGAGTTCTGTGCAAGTTCAAAATCTTGCCTCTCTCACCAACAGAAGTTGGTCCAATAAAATAGATTTACCTCACCCACCTTGTCCCTCTAATATCCTGGGACTAACGTGGCTACAACACTGCATTCTTCAGGCATTTGAGATTCAGTTTCTAGAATGTTGGTTCATTGATTTGTATTTAGACATGAGGCTGAGGTGCAAAATTCAGAGCCAGATTCCAAACCACTCCAAGTCAGGAGTGTTCAGATCAGGGGGTTTGGACTTTGCTCTGTCTCTGTGTCTGCTGCACATTTACGATGGAGTGCTTTTGTTTGTGGGAAGCAAGAATGATAAAACAGCCAAGGTATTTAATCTCTTGCGTGTTCCAGGTGACACCTGCCCTGCTGTTGAAAGTTCTATCTATAAAACCTTAGGGTTTTATGCTGCCACCCGATACTGTAGTATCTGTTGCCTTCCGTGTGAAAGCAATTACGGTAGCAAAGTCCCTGGTGGACTTCATGGAATGGTGCCAGGTACATCCACTATATACTGGTACTTTGAGGAAAGTTGGTAGGCACAGTGCCATCTGCCTCAGCAGGAATGCAATCAATAATTTGCGACGGCAATTTGTTTAAATTGCCCGCACAAGATAGACACGACACTGCTTCTCACAGTGTGTAGAGGTACTGGGTAAGGTAGATCCAAATTCATGATAACGTTTCCTGTGCATTGGACACAGAGCTGGGTTTCCCCTCTGGTTGCAATGTGTGTTTCGAATCGCATGATGAAGAAGCAGAGCCTTCTAGCTCAAAGAATCGTAACATGCTACACCGACGGAACACTTCACTGCTGAAATACACCCACTCCTGGGGTGGACCCCAGCAGCCATTCTTCTCTATCCACAGTAAGCAACAGTGTTTAGGAGAAGAAGTGAAGAATAATGTATCTTCTCAAACTGCGGTGGGGGAATTGAGAATAGCAGAATGCTACTGAAAATGGGCCAGGACATAGCGGTGAATGCTCCTATTCCTGCAAATAGTGCAGTGGGAACTTTCGTGACAACATATGGTTTTACATCTCAGCCGAAAGGTGGCACTATACCCATGCTGGGGCTCTGGTTAGGAAGTGACTCAGATGCTGTATCATTGTTTACACCTGTACGCTGCCAGCTCAGGGTGACTGCATTTTGATTTTGCACATGTAAATGATCTATAGTGGGTGCAAAGAGATAGGCATTGGTGGTCCTGAGGCTCTGAGTTTTCTCTAAACACTTCCCCTTCAGGTAGTGACCTAGCCCCAGCTCTGATTTGCGTATGGGAGCACAGCTGGAGGTGCTATGTCCGCAGCCAAATATCATCTTGCCTTCCCAAGCTGGCTGGCTTGAAACTCAGCAGCACCTCTTACCTGCCCCCCCACCCCACCCCCACCGTTAGCACGTAGGGGGAGATGTGCAGCTTCACTGGAAAATGAGGGGGAAATCCAGACATATGGTAGCCTCTGGGATAAGAAGAAGAGCAGCTTGTGCTACCCAAAGCCCTATAATAGCAATGAAAGAAACACAGACGCAGGGATGGGTCTAGATCTAGAGCCAAACTTCCCACAGGTTCAGGGTGTTGGGATCTAGGTTCATTTAATTGCGAAGTATGTACTGTGCAGACGTCCGAGCACATCCCCTGGCTGTACAACCCTCCAGAAGCAGAATCAACTGAAAGCGTGTTTTACAACAGGACTTCCTTTCTGTCTATGTGGGAGAGGATCAGAGGTGTTGACAGAAGGCCATTAAGGATTGCTGTCAAACTGGCCTGACTAGCAAAAGTCAATCAGGCCTGATCATAAAAAGAACACAGTGCATAGATATGGCCAGGTCCTTAGGGTGGAGTCAGATTGCTTTTGGAGTAGAAATTAGGATGATCAAATATTTAAAATACTTTTAAAAAGCCAGCAGCAGCACTGGGAGGAACATGAGACATGTTCCCAGTGATGTTTGTAAAGCCACTCCAGCGCAAACAGGAATATGGCGCAAACAGACTTGAGCATATTTATTTGTAGCCAAGAGTTGTCCCTAAAATTAGCGTTGGTTCAATGGGCTCTTCCCTTCGTCTTGAAAGTTAAAAATGGGGCCCAAGCTGGAAAATTCAAATTGGGATCTGGTTTCCTGTAGGCATTCAGTGCTGGGGTTTTAGTTCACCCCATCTCTAATAAAAAGAGAGCAGCTCCCTCTGTTTCCTTGTTTTGATCATTCAGCAGCATATGCCTAAAGAACACAGACAGATTCTGTAGTCAACCATACTAGTCATTAGTCTGCACCCCCCCACTTTCCCTGCCCGCATGGCATAATATAGTACAACCAGGTATTTGAGGAAGGATTACACGTCACTCTGAAAAATCTGGGACTGACCCCATTGCAGACAGAATATTAGGCTAGCGGGATGGTGGGATGTTCTCAAGTATGGCAGGGCAGGCGTAATGTTACATCTTGAATCCTTTATTGCTGGCTCCATTATGCGGTGGGCTGGTGAAAACAGGCCGATGAGATTCTGAATGGTTGGGGCAACAGAAGCATTTCGCAGACACAGTGCCGCGGACTATTTTCCACCCGGGTTATTAATACAGGAAGTGGCTGTGAGACTCCATAAACTGTTCAGGGAGCCTTCAGCATCCTTCAGAGGACAGTGCAACACACATCTTAGAAACATTGATTTTTTCCTGCAGATTGCAATGATTATTTAAAAAGAGGAGGTCAGACTAGATGATCGAATGGTTCCTCCTTGCTTTAAACTCTGTTAATCTATGTATCGATTGACAGTGAGGAAGAGAGCGTGCCTACAGGTTAACCAAATCAGGGCCCTACTGCACCAGACGTATCATAAATGACAGTCCCTGGCCCAGATAGTCCAATCTACAAGATAGGATGTAACAGGTAGATGAGACAATGGCATGCGACTGCTAGTAGCAAATATCTCCAAAGGCTAGTGATGCGACTCTTGATGAGGATGGCTGTGAATTACTAAAGAAAATTTTCTTGGGTGTCTGGCTGCTGGGTCTTGCCCACATGCTCAGGGTCTAGCTGGTTACCATATTTGGGGTCAGGAAGGAATTTTCCACTCGTAGAGACCCTGGGTTTCGGTTTTTGGTTTGTTTGTTTTGTTTTTTGCCTTCCTCTGCAGCATAGGGCCTGGGTCACTTGCAGGTTTAAAAGAGTGTAAATGGTGGATTCTGTAACTTGAAGTATTTTAATTGTGATTTAAGGACTTCAGTAACTTATCCAGAGGATATGGGTCTATTACACGAGTGGGTGGGTGAGGTTCTGTGGCCTGCAATATGCAAGAAATCAGACTAGGTGATCATGATGGTCTCTTCTGGCCTTCTATGAGACAATCAAGCAGGCTGGAGTGGTAGGTGGGGAAGACATGATAACAACAATCATGGGAGGTGTGCAGTGCCTAGAGAGTGAGGAGGTGTAATCCCTACCCGGTTGCAGCTTGTCTTGTGCGTCATAGAAGAGCTATGTGCTAGGTGAGTAACAATTTGCGCAAACAGGCCTTCCTCATTATGGAAATTACCTTCATTCATATAATGAGCAGCTGGTGACAAGTGAATCTGTTTATACCAGGAGTAAACCAACCAGGCATAATGTACAATATGTGGGGCCTGTAATATCACCATGGGGCATTGCACTGAATCTATAGCCAACAATTGCTAATGATATGTAGTTGTCGGGAACATGTTATCAGCACATCAACACACCCCATCACCGATCTTCAGTGCTCTGCAACTTTTTAAGCAACCTCCTACCATTTTTGCAAATCAGTTAGAGTTAAAAATGAAATCCCAGCCAAAGAGGTGCTCTTGCGAAACAACCCAGATAAATTATCGCTCTGCAATGTCTCCTGCATAAAGCACCACAGCTACCCCTCCTGTCTCTATTGAGCTGCAAAGTTGCAGGGCATTACAAGCCGAATGCAGCTGCATTTAGTTAACATAAACTGATATATATGTGTGTTCTCTGCTTGCCAGAGTTGACTCAATTTATGGCATGATAATCCAATTGGATGCCATAATCGAAAAGGGTTGGGCCAGGTCAGAACATGGATTCGGTCAGAACATGGATTCTGTCGCCAGAAATGAGGGGAAAGGAATCCAGTTTGGTATTAAGATTCCAGGCTGATAAACCATGGCTTAACTTGTAATCTTGATTGCCTTTGATCAGGAACAGTCTGTATTGAAACCACAATGTCCTTCGTGGAGCTTGTCATTTACAATCTCGCCTAACGACAGCTGCATTTTCCAAGTGCCCCTCTGCTAACAGGGGCTGACTGAAGAGGGATAGAAAGAAACTTAGTTTCTGAGAAGGTCATTCCATACTTGCTCACTTTAGAGTTTGCTGCACCTTCCTCTGAAAAATGCCACAGGGTCCCTAATGACCACAAGCTGTCCCAGGCCTTGGTTTATGTTGAATCTAAAACATGGCACCTCTGCCCTAGGACTCTGAAAAGGCATTAGCCCAGCACTGACTCCGGGGACAGGGTCACACATTGTGAATCACCGTCCTACAACACCTGAGTTTTCCTGGATGATCTCTAGTTCAAGGACTGACCCAGCAAAACCTACTTAATGTAAGGAAGCTGACAAGAGAGTTGCAGGCTGTAACAGCAACAACATGGATATAATCATTAACCATTTGTATGATAGTACCACTCGGATGTTCCAACTGAAATGGTGTTCCCGTTCTGCTAGACGCTGTACAAACAATGATAGTTTGTGCCTTAACCTCCTCTCTGACATTAAACTAGCATCATACTTTTGTCAATCAATCACCCAAAGAATTGGTGAATGTAACCCCAACACCTCATTACACTTGGACAAATTGCTAGGGGGCCATCTCGCTTTGGGCAGCAAAGTCCTCTGTTACCATCAAGGCTGAAAGGAAATGTAATCTCAGTGCCCCACAAGCACTATCTACTGCCCCCTCAGGACTATACTGTCTTAGATGTGTAATTTTTTTTATCTGTGTGAGTTTACTAGGCTTTATCACCCAACAAAATATACCACATAAGCTGTCATAAACATACAGCTCAACGTAGCATAAAATCCTTCCTTTACCTGTAAAGGGTTAAGAAGCTCAAATAACCTGACTGGCACCTGACCAAAAGGACCAATAAGGGGAGAAGATACTTTCAAATCTGTGTGGGAAGGTTTTTGCTTTGTCTCTTTGTATGTGTTCTCTCGGATACAAGGAGAGAGACCAAGCAAGTAATCTAGCTCCTACTGAGTGATACATCTAACTTACAGAAATAGTAAGTAATAGCAAGGAAATGCATTAGAGTATCCTTTTTGTTTTAGCTTGTGAATTTTCCCTGTGCTAAGAGGGAGGTTTATCCCTGTTTTTTGTAAACTTTAAAGTTTTGCATTTCATTACCCTGTAAAATTACCTTCCATCCTGATTTTACAGAGGAGTTTCTTCTACCTTTTTTTTTCTTTATAATAAAATTCTGTTTTTTAAGAATCTGATTGGTTTTTAGTGTCCTAAAAACCAAGGGTCTGGTCTCTGCTCACCTGGTTTACCTATTTGGTTGGTAGATTATTCTCAAACCTCCCCAGGAAAGGGGGTGAAGGGGCTTGGGGGGGATATTTTGGGGAAACAGGAACTCCAAGTGGTCCTTTTCCTGAATCTTTGTCTAACTCACTTGGTGGTGGCAGCAGTACCCATCCAAGGACAAGGAAGGATTTGTGCCTTGGGGAAGTTTTTAACCTAAGCTGGTAGAAATAAGCTTAGGAGGTCTTTCATGCGGGTCCCCACATCTGTACCGCAGAGTTCAGAGTGGGAAGGGAACCTTGACATAGGCCTATTATTACCTTGCTCAGATCCAGCACAACTGGCTGATTAGACTCAAACATGAGACCCTTCTGCTCTCTAAGTGAGGAGTAAAGGTCTAATTTCATGTTGGTTCAAAACTGTGTTTATATGGTGGCCACTCAAAGAATCTCATATGACTGGCACCTGTTTGCCATACTGGCCAAATGCAAAGAAGCCCTAGAATATCCTGAGCCACAACCACAGTGGGAAATGATTATTGATCATAATACTCTCTAGTTATACAGCATCTTGCAGCAGAGGATCTCAAAGCTCTTGAAAGGCATTAAGTAAGCCTCACAATTATCCCAGGAGGAAGGTATAATTATCCCTATTTTACAGAGGGGTAGGTTAAGGCACAAAGAGTGACATTGTATAATGAGCAGTGCTGGGAAACCAATTCCAGGAGGTCCTGCAATTTAGGACTGTAATTCAGCAAGGTGCTCAAAGCATGCAAAGTGGCACACTGAAGTCACCTCCTTTGAAGTAAATGAGACTACATAGGTGCTTAAAGTTCTACATGTATTTCCTGAATCAGGACTTGGGTTCCTAACTATTAGCTAACACTACCAATAGCATGATCTACTCCACAGCTGACATGCACTCTCTTAAGGCAAGGGTGCAGGTGTGTCTTTATACTCAGGTACAGGAGCTGGCTTCCTTACCAGGGACTATGTCTTTTGCTGAACTCCAGGTTATTTGCAGGCTCAGTCCCTGGTCAGTGAGAGAGAAGAACTTAGTGAAATTTAAAAAGTGGTCAAGCTTTGAAATAGATAATCAGTGCTCCACCACACGTGTGAGGATGGTAGGCATCTTTCCCTGCTGTGTTAACCTGATGACCCAACAGGCACTTGGCTCTTGCTGCCTGGGTTGGGAAGACATGGCAGATCTGAAAGTGAAGCTATGGGAGTTTATCTATAATTTTGGCTCAGACCTGCAGTTTTCAGTTTCTGACATGCATATATGTATATAAAGGGGCAGAACCTCTGCTGGTATATTGACATGGCTCCAGTGAAGTCAACGGCTGCAACAATTCACAACAGCTGACAAACTGCCCCACGGTGTGATAAACTAAGAGCATGTCTAAGACAGAATATGTCAATACATACTGGAATATATGCCCCATTAAAAAGCCACAGACATTTATCCCACGTTTCAGATTCAAAACAAGCAGCTGTAGAGAATCCAGCTAAAACATGTTTCCCACAGGACAGATTTATTATATTGTCTAGTGTTGAGATTGAGAAATGTCTGTCTTCAAATGCTTTTATTTAAAAGGTTGATGCTTGCTTTTCACCTTGAGGATGGGCTGTTCTGCTCTTGAGCTTTGAGAGTCTGAGATTCCCAGGCTAGAAGGGACCAATAGAACATCTAGTCTGACCTCATGTATAACACAGGCCAGCGAATTCCACCCAGTGATTTCTGCATCTGTCCCATATCTTGGGGTTGAGCTATAGCATATCCTCAGATGAAAGGTGCTATGTATCTGCAAAGTAGTAGAAGTTGTAAAGTTTCCCATTGAAATTATGGCACAATTAGGTTGGTGATTTCAATGCTTTTTTACTGATACCAGTTGCTTTGAGGTTCCTGAAGTACTAAACGTAAGAACAGCCATACTGGGTCAGACCAAAGGTCCATCTAGCACAGTATCCTGTCTTCCAACAGTGGCCAGTGCCAGGTGCCCCAAAGGGAATGAACAGAACAGGGAATCATCAAGTGATCCATCCTGTCTCCCATTCCCAGCTTCTGGAAAAACAGAGGCTAGGGACACCAACCCTGCCCATCCTGGCTAATAGCCATTAATACAATCTGGAATCGAGGGAATCAGGATTTAACTTCCAGATTAAACAATACAAGGGCATCATCTTTGATGTCATCAGATTTTAATAAACCACTTATCCTGGATTTGAGCGGGGTGGTTCAGTTGGGTGATAAGTCTTAGTAAATTCACATAAGAAACAGAAACTACCTATCTGAGCCAATATAGCCCTGATGGGACAGTACAAAATCCCTGCAAGGCATTAAAATTAAATTGCCTGACAGACTTTATTCTAAGTCATAGGGAGAACCCACCGTGAGATGTCCCCACTTTGTCCAAGTATATTAAAGTTGTTGAGGTTACATTCACCAGTTCTTTGGATGATCCTTCATTACATTCTCTCTTCACCCCAGTATCTCGGGCTCTGCTCAGGGTCTTGTCCTTAACACACACAACCAGGAATAAGGAGACTTAGTTTCTATTCCTGCCTCTGCTGTTCACTTCATGAATATACCTGAGCAAGTCAATTAACCTCTCTGTGGCTCAGTTTCCCCATCTGTAAAAAGGGCCTAATACTTCCCTACCTCACAGAGGTGTTATGAAGCTACTTTCAGAATGTCTGGGAAGGGTTTTGAGATCTCTAAAGGTTCTGTAGAAACGTAAAGTATTGTTCTTATTAGTAGGAACTGTATCCCTTTTTACTTTCTGTCCTAAGCTGCGGTGCAGTGTTGCTGCATTTCAGTGACAATAGAAGTGATTCCTGTAGCTTTTAGAATCATTAGTTTGTAAAACGCTCTGAGACAGGAACGGTCAGCTCATTAGCTAATCTAATCTGTAATATATAGATAAAGAGAGATAAATATATCTCTATGACAGTGTGTAGTTTTTCATACCAGTGGCTCCTTATCCTTTATAATCCTGCAATTTATTTCCCCCTATGGCATCAGACAAGGTCTGAATTAATATTTGATCAGAATATTCTAGTTCAAAAATAATTAATTTATGAAGTTTGCTAAGTGTCCCAGATAGGCAAATATATAGGTTAGAGTGAAGACAAATTCATTCTATACATCTAAGGATTATGAGTTGCATAAGGGATATAAAAAAAAACCTCAGGCCAGTGTTTATGGAACAATCACATCAATTAATGTAAGTGAAAGAATGTCATGACGGATGCTACATTTCCCAGCCCCTACAGTAAACATCATTGAAAGAATACCTGTTGCGTTGTGTGTAAACTGCCTTCTGACCCAGCAGGTTTAAACTAGTTTGGGGCACAAACAGCAGCAAAAGAAGTTTCCACTCAGTTATGAACTCTTTACACCATATACTTTCGAGTGCAAATGGTTGCCTTAAATGAAAAGGCAGCAAGTTAACCGAGAGAGAGGAGAAGAAATTTCAAGATTGTGCACACTGAGTTTGTCAGTCTGTATTAACACACAGTTGTGCTCTGAAATGTGACTCTCTCAAGATGATATCAGGTGGCTCCATCTTTATTGACTCCCCATGTGTCCAGGCAAATTTCCTCACTTTACAAGTCCAAAGATGTTATCTGCTCCCTCCCCAGCTGGGATCTGAAAAATCAAGATTGGTCCTGCCTGTCTCTTATGTTATCACCAGTGATGGAGATCCTGCAGGCAGAATTTAGCTGGCATCTTTGGTGATGGAAATGTAAGGCAGAATGGAATCCAGCTCTCTCTCCCAGAGCTGTGTCCACCCTGATGAGTTGATCACATGAGGGCACTTTACTAGGATGGTTCTTTTTGTTTGCCTTTTAAACTCCAGTAAATAAGGAAAATCTGGCAGGTTTGATGTCTTATCATCAGCATGGTGTTCCCTTGGCTACCAGTGGGCTGGGTGAGATCTCACGTCCAAAGGTTACACTATTGGGCTGATGCTTCAGTGGACCTGCACCCATTTACACAGGCTGTGGATCTGACCCAATGGATGAAACCAGAAAGGGCACTAAAAGTAAGACGCAGACCTATAGCGCTTTGCTCCGCCCCTCTGGTGACGCAGCAGCAGATTTGTGGGAGAACGCCAATGGGCTCCAGCAGAAACGTTGTCGATACCTCCCCTGTGGAGTGAAAACACTCGGCTTTTCTCCCACATCCTTCCTCCTAGGGTGTCAGGTCCTTTACTATTAATTAGTTCAGCCCTACACCAGGTAACCAGCAAGATATGCACTTTACTGATGGACGTACTAATGTGCACAGAGATTCTGTGGCTAGATGAAGATTACACAGTGCATGAGTGAAAGAGAAGAAACTTTAGGGCAGGAATCCTTGTTCTAACCATTTGATAACACTTACTTACTAAAGGAAAAAAGATTCTCATGGCTCTAAGAGGGGCTCAGAAGAAACACACTTCAACCTTCCCTCTTAAATCACTCTGGGCCTAATTCTCCACTGCCTTGCACCGTCTCTAGTCATTTGCACCTGTGCAAAGAGAATGTAAACCCCCCCCCCACACACACACACACACACAGAAAGGTGGCATCTTCCCTTCTGCAGAGGTGCAAATGATCGCACCAGGGGCAGGACAATGGAGATTCAGGCCTTGAGTGTTACGCTTCTCCCACTTTGTACTAAAAGAGGCTAACCTGAACTTTTTTCTGGTTAGTCCAGTTCTTCTCCAGACTTCCTCCAGCACTGAAAAACAGTTGAGTGTTGTTTGGGGCTCTGTAAAGGAATTTGTACCCATCCATGACTCGTATGTCATGCATCTTAAAAAGAGTGTTGTTTTTATTAGACATATTTTAACACAGATCCCTAGGCAGCTTTAACCTAAAGGTAATCTGATCTTGTTTATCGAAGCAAAAATGTAGAGTCTGCCAGTATTCCTCAAAGAGCTTTTGTGTCATATAAAACCTTCGCTTGGTTAGCAGCGTGATTTTGAAACAGAGGCACCATTCCAAAATGATCTTGGATAAAGGAAACATCTTTCGGTGCAAAAGATCCAGTCTAATCTAACTCCCCGGGGATATTATGGCATCATCTTTGTCATGCCGTGTTGCGAAGTATCGGTTCAGTTTCCGGATAGAGATCTCACTTCCAAAGTTTACACTATTCTGCTGACCCTTCAGTGCAGAGATGCCCATTTAAACTGCTGTGGATCTGGCCCCTGGGATGTAAACTGAAAGGGAACTGAATAAAGTCAAAGCTTGACAGCTTAACACCAACATAAGGGTGCCACAGCTTCTCCTCTGCACTAACTCGAGCTGTCTGTGCCTTCAATGGTGTAAATTAATCTCGATTCTTATCATGCAGCTGCTACCTCTAGCCTTCAAACAAACCAGGGCAACTTGGGGGCCAGCTCATTTTATAGAGTCACTAGAAACCAAATGATTTATCCCCACAAGTCGTCCTACCCGCACTGCGTCTGTGCTTCCAGAGCTGGGACATTGGAACAACAAGCACATATTCTTGCCTGGTGCCACATGGCATTAAGCCCTCGTGTGTAATCAGTACAGAAAAGTGAATTCTTCTCCAGCAGGGAGGGTAGAACCAAGCCACGCCGCTGATGTTATTTCAGCAGGCAGGAAGGGCTCCCCAGGACCAGTCTGCCCTCTCTACTTCTAGTCTGAGCCAGTGTGACTCCAGAACTGAACATGTGGCTTCAGACCAACATGGCTGGGTACGATCTGTTCCTAGGAGAGGCATGAGGAGGACTGAGGTGGGGTAGGACTGATGTGAACACAAGGTTTAGAAACACAGACCACATCCTCCCTTGATCCCTGCTCAGGATGAGCCCAGAGGCATGTCCGCAAGCCAAGATACCAGGAGGTTGCATTGTGGGTCTCCAATACAAATAACTTGTCACATGACCCACTTGTAGTAGGAAAATGGAATCCTAGGGCTAAACTCATCCCTGTACTGGTGCAGGGACTGAGAAAGGGATGGGCCAGTACAGTAAGTTAAAGCAGTCATACTCTGTGCCCAGTTGCACAAGTCCCCTATGGGCCTTGTAACAGCTGGAGAATAGCTGTCCCAGCCCTACCACTTAGAATCCCTGCCTCCGTCCAGTATGCATCTGACACAGGGGGCTTTACAGGGGAAAAGCAGAGCAGGCTCTGCATCTGACACCGAAGACTGCAGCAGGAGGCTCTGTGGCTGCTTTGCAGCCCCTGTGGACCAGCATATCCCAAGGGAACAGCAATTTGGAACGGGCCCATAGTAGGTCTGACTCCTGGATCAAAATTCAGTAGCAGGATTTTCACAGTGGCAAAAGAGCTTTAGGGAAAATTCACAAGCTCTTCCAGTAGGATCCAGTGAGTCTGCAGGATATTTCATACTGGGCAAACCAGAAGGGTTTCCAGCTAGGCACTGTTCAGCATAACTCACCTGCTTCATTTCCTCTCAAAGGTGTGTGGGTTTGGGTTAATGCTGACTAGCTCACAACTAACTAAGATAATAGCTTACCTGTAAACAAACTACTGCTTATGAAAACAAACTTTATCAGGCATCTTTCTCTGACATTGTTGGGATTCTTTCCAAAGGGCGGTACTTTTCATTTGTTCATATTATTTTGTTTGCTTCCTTTAAAAGCCCTCCACAAAATAGAGCAGAAAAAGAGGTAGGGAGCTGGACCGATTGGTGGGGATTGCAGGAAAAACACTTTTAAAAGAAAGATGGTCCCAACCCAAAATCCTAGCTCCTAATCCCCTCCCCAAATTTTGGATTGATTAGAAACCTTGCTCTGAATATTGTAGTCTGCACCCTTCTTTAGGTTTTTAAAACACCATGGCACAGCTGTTTACCAATATTTAAGCATGTTCCAACCAGCAGTGCAGGGTCTAAGTGACTTAAGGCCGTAAGTGTCATTTGTAAAAGTGACAATGGCTACATACCTTTGAAAAATCTGGGCCTATTTGCATTATATTGACCTTTAAAAGGAATGTCAATGGCTTAATTTCACTGCCAGGGTAGCTGTCTTATCTCTGGCCTGTGACTTTATGTAAATATTGCACAGGTTGACATAGGTACTGGTAGGCTG
Organism: Lepidochelys olivacea; assembly: GCF_965140295.1. Classification (NCBI taxonomy): domain Eukaryota; kingdom Metazoa; phylum Chordata; order Testudines; family Cheloniidae; genus Lepidochelys; species Lepidochelys olivacea. Next base: position 5,361,724 of record NC_140431.1, on the reverse strand, counting down.
TACTACTTTTATCTGTTACGTTTCCTGCTGGGAATAAGGATACTTTATTTATACACCCCACTGAATCTTAAAAATGCACAAACTTGAGAACAAGACTTCCCTGTGAGCAAACTGTAAACTAACGTGCAGAAAGTGGCACTTGTATGCTGCTGGGTGGCATATCCACAAAATACCACCTTGGCTGATCATTTGGGGCCCACTTCTACTTTTGTCAGAAGACAGGAGACATTTTAACTGATTCCCAGGGCACCAATGGCAGGACGCCCACTGGCCAAATTTTTGCAAACGTGATCATGGATTGTGAGTGCCCAACTGTGCCTGATTTCCAGAGGTGAAGCCCATAGGACATGCAGCAGCTCAGTCCCTTTGAAAATCAGGACCAATGTATTAAAGGAGAAAATGTTCAAAAGGGGCCAGCCCATTTAATTCCTTTTGATGGGCAAAACACACAGTAAAATGAGGTGAGAGACTCTTGCTCTCCTTATCTTTTTGGTTCTTCTAGTTCAATACTTTTAATAAATTACACTTATAGTCTGAGGAGTAAACTACAAGAAAGTATGAATGGTGGAGTGGAGGTTGGTGATGGAAGGCTAGCTAAAAAAGCAAGTTTGGAGCAAAGCCTGGGTGGCAGAACAAACAGACAGATGAAGTTTTAGGTCTGTAGGAATTGGGATGGGTGGCAGTGAACAAAAAAGGTTGCAGAGAAAAGCGGAGGAGTTTGTGGGAGGAGAGCACCATAGGAGCAAAAATGTCTGGAGCATTCACTGAACAAAGCAACTGTAGGTGACCAGAACGACACGGGGAAATGATGTGCACATTGAAGACAAGGATGTATCATCTGGTATAGAGGGGCATGCAGGCCTCATTCCAGCCATCTTCTACTCTAAGAACTCTTTAACATTGCATTTCTGGCACTAATAAGGTCATGCATCAGTTATTATGGGAGACACTATTTCCCCTCCAACGAATGTGGCTGCCTAAGGCTACGGGAAGAGCTGCTCAGGCTTACAAGTGTTCACATTAGAGCAGCAGAAGATCCCAGGAAGCCTAAGGGGATCAATGCGACAGGTATAACTTATGACTTTCAGCTCTGTGAGATGTGCATTAGCTTGAAAAGTAGTCCAACATCTGTTTACCATGCTCTCCCTGCACCCCACTTCTTGGATGGGGGAGAGGGTGGCAAGGGAAAGCCAGAAGTTGAGTAAATTTTTTAAATGCCTCTTTTACATTTGGGAGGTGGAGTCTCAAATTCCCATAACCTGAGCAAAGTAACAGAGCCTCACCATAACAGATGCTTTTTATGTAATAAAAGTTGAAATATCCATTGATGGTCTGAGCTTGTAAATCTGAAGCAATCTTTTCATTGCTACTACCACCATTTCTGTTCAGCTCTCTTTTATAGTGAGTTGCAGCATTTTGTACAAGAAGCCAGGCCACAGCAATTCAAGGAGCTTACAATAATAGAGGCAAGGCCTAGGAACATATAGACGGGGGCTAGATACTGCAGGATATCAGAGAACCCTCTAGGGAAAGAGAGCAAACAAACCTAACTCAAGGCTGACAAGGGGAGAAAAATCTTCCCCTGGTGACCTAATTAAAACATGGAAGAGTCTTCCAAGGACTTGGTTGGCACTAATGAGTTCTATAGGAGTGGAAGGGAATCCCTAGGTCAAAGCCCAGCATGCTGCTATTGCAGGCAGCCTCCTCAGACAGTCCAGGCTGGCACTCTTAAAAAGGAAGTGCCCAGAGTAGTGTTCAACCCTGAATTGGTAAGGGGGCTGGAGCAGGCAGGCCCCAACCAGCTTTTTAAGGGTCTCACGTCTATGCCACAGGAACTGGCTTTTGCTATTCTAATAACATGGGCTATGCATGACTGCTGTCATGGCTCAGAAGTGGTCTAAGGTCCTGGTCTCCAGATTAATTAAAAAAAAAAAAAGTTTCTGGGCTCCTGGGTAGTTAAAATGGTGATACACTATATAACCAGAGAATTATAGTTTACTTGTGTAGAATAAGTGACGGAGTAACTGAAGAATAGCTTGGGGGGGGGAGGGGAAAATCCGTTTGCAGCCCCCTTTTTGTTGAAATTTCACCTCCACTTTCTAGGAGCAGGAAAGTTACAGGTGGTGTGGCATAGCAGCCTACCACTGGCCAGCACCCTCACAGGAGAATGTGGGTTCTGACAGGTCCCTACCTGTGCTCCTGTCAGTTTGGAGGGGCAGGCGTTGCCCTTGTCTCAACTGTGACATTGTGTAACACATGTTTCTCTCCAGCACAAAGGTCATCTGAGTGTAACACCAACCCACGGTTCTAACTGTACAAAAGTTTGTGCTGTAGAGTGGAGATTTGAAAGTCCAGAACTGTAGTTGTCCTGCTCACCAGCTCAGCCTTGCAGGATCTTCTGTAGCGCTGACGTGATCACCCAGAAGCACGAGCAACTCTTCCTCTAGCCTCAGGCAGCTATATCCACTGAAGGGAAAATATTGTCTTCCATAGTAACTGATGTAAAACTCATGTGGGACATTCCTGGAAGAATGCTATGTGTCCAATGATTAGTGAGTTGACTATGTTGCCCCTAGATACATGCATTATTGCAAGTTTTGCCAAGTCGGGGCAAGGCTTCATTGGATCTATTCATGAGCAATGAGCCAAAGCAATTAACCTATAAAAATTTAAAAAGTGTATTGTAGGCAATGAACTTGGAGAGGAAGTCAAGCCCATAGCAGAGAAAGATTTAGCCTGAGTGGTAGCTACTGCATCTCTCTAGTCTAATGTGCTAGAATAACTGACCATATAAAGGTCAGTTCAGAAGTTGAATCAAGTTTTGCTCTGGCCACCGTCCAACACAACCCTGCTCACTTTAGCGGGTTGCACTTAATCTCACAGCAAGACCAGTAACCGCTGCCATATTCTAGAAATGGACGTAAATACCCCATTAAACTAGAACCTAAAAAGTTCCACTACCACTCAAGTGCAGAGGTAACAGGTTCCTTATTGGCTCAACTGCTCTGGATTGAGAGGACATTTAAGAATAAAACTTGTTCTTCCTACCCTCCCAACTGTTGAAACATACTGTCTTTTTAAAAGAGGAAATCCACAATATATAGTCATTTGGCCATTTAAAATAGTTTATTACCAAAATAAAAAACCTCTAAGATAAAAGGGGCATAACCTAAAAGCACACAAGGCGTCAGCAGTAGTTTGCTCATACAGCTGGATATAATAAACCAGAGGTCAGATAAAAGGTCATGAAAGCAAAAACAACAACATCATCAACTTCTACTCATCTGTATTTTCCCCCCTCATATTGGGCAGCAGTTCTGAATCTGCTACCTACACAAGTTCGATTGCCTGAAAGGTGACTGGCAGAGCAGCATCAAGCACGCTTACTTCTCACTCCTATCTGGGCTAAAATATCCAGGTCCTGATCACACTAGCAGTTGCACATGCATCACTCCCATTGGCTTCAGGAGGTACGTGCATGTGCCCAATGAAATGATCAGGTCCCAGAAAGCTTTGAATAAATGTTGAATAATAATAATAAAAAAAAATATCTAACACCCACCCACCCCTGAGCCAAATCCTGCCATCCTGTCTTTCCCAGATTGGCTACCTCCACGCCCCTCCCCCCACCAAACCACATGCCAGGAGTTCATGGTTTCCAAACAGTGAACATTTAGGGGAGCAAATGCAATAAAACATTTAAGGGAATGTTTCCATCCATATACTTATTCCCATTACATATAAATAATTATACACACTATATACACATGTGATGTCTATTTAGCATGAAGCTTTGAATAATTTTAATGGCAGTATTAATTCAGGCCAGTCTTCCTGAGGCCCTGGAGGGGTAGAAATCAAACTCTGAAGATGCTCATTTTCATGCTGCTGGTTCAGAGTGTGCAGAATTAATCTGTGTGCCTAGAACCCTGTTCCAAGACTTTGCTGCGTTCACCCAAACAGTTTGTCCCACTTTGCTTAAGAGGAAGGACAGAAGTTCCTGTATTCATAGCATAAAAACATAGGTGAATTTGCACAAAGTGTTGGATTGTTTATTCCTTCAGTAGGCCAAGTTTTTTCAGAGCCTCCCGGCGGTTTTCATCTTTTGCTCCTTTAGGGGTGATTTTTACACTGACACAAGTAGGCCGGGGAAACTTCAGCAACGGGTAAGATTTGCGCTTGTCACCTTTCCCCAGCTCCTTATCAGTTTTGGATGCTTTGAATTCAATAAAGTCTTCCCTTGTGCCAAGGGAAGCTGGGCGTGTTCGGTTATTCCTAAGAACACTGAGAGCCATCATCTTAGAGACTGATGTTTTGCCAAGCGAGCTACTGTCCATGTTCTGGTCCTCCCTGCTCAGACCTATGCCTGAATGCTCTAAGGAGTTGGATTTGATTGTCTGGCTCAAGCCAGGAGCCGCACGCTCTGCTGGATTTAAACCTGGAGCATGATCAGGTTTCTCATTCATAGGAGCATCAGTTCCATCATCACTGTTTAAGTTATCCCTACTACCAGCCCTAGGAATGAGGACAGGATTTGGTTTGGGAGCAGTAGGAGGTCTGACAACATGGACTTTAGATTCCCTTCCTTTATCATGTAGGAGTCCCAACTTCTCCAGTGCCTCCCACCTGGCTCTTTCCTGCTTTTCCACAGAAGAGTCACTGGTGCTGGATTTGTACTTGGGTGAAGATGGAGAAGGCCCTTTTCTATTGTGATTAGGGTCTAAGAGTGGTGCTGGTCTGATTTTGCTAGGTTTAAGGATAATATTTGGTGGCAGTTTTCTTGGCTTTGGGGCTGTGGGAGGCCCTGGCTTGATGTTTGAATCCAGAGAAGCTTCTTTTGAGGGTAATTTCCCTTGGCTGCCTTGAGGATCAGTGGCTCTCTCATGTTTCTTCTCCTCTTTCAGAGGCAGCCTTGCATTCTCTGGAGCAGAAGGCTGTGGTGCAACTTCAGCCTCATTCCCCGTTGCTGCCTCAGGTAGTAGTTTGTCTTCACTGCCATTAGCAGATCCCTTGCTTCTGGGATCCTGGAAGGGTTCAGGGGGGTGGATAATTACAGACTCCAAGTCTGATGGCTTTATCTGAGTACTCACTCTGGGCTGGTGATTTGACGTGTCCTCAATCCCCATTTCCTTGGGCATCTTCCACGAAGACTTCCCTGTCTCTTGAGCTGTTGGAGTTGGACCATCAGTGAGGTCAGTTGCTTTGCTGACAGAAACCTTGGTGGTGGTTGGTGCGCTTGCTGCGTTGACACTCCTTGGAAGGCTGCGGTAGCCTGAGCTTGTAACCACCCCTGGAGCAGAACTTGAGAGAAGCGATCCATGCTTATCACCCTTTTGTTCTACTTCATGTAGCTGACCAAAACTTTCAGTGAGAGGCCCACTGTCCAAATCTAGACAAAAAGATAAGTGTTAAGTATGCACCTACGTGCAGAGCATTGCATCAAGACCACCCACTAGTTACATACAGAGCTAGCCTTTTTAATAGGGCTGCCAATGAATAGAGCCAAGATACCCAACTTCAAAAAATTTATGAGGGGGATGTTAGCGCTGGGGAGGTGAATATATTTTCTTATTGCAAAGATATTAAGTTTGCGGTTAGTGACACACAGATTGCCTGATGAGTCCTAGTGTAAACAGCATATAGATATTTTGTCCTACACTTTTGCAGACTAGCTATTTACCTTTACCAGGACAACTGGCAGGCTCTTCTCCAAGGGTAATCTACACTAGGTGCATTGGAGACAGACAAACTTTAGTCCCTTCTCCCTACCCCAGCACAGATTTTTCTAGTCAGTTGTGCACTACCAGGTGTTTACTGTATGAGGGAAGCTGGGACAACATTCTGTCCCCTCTAAGATTTCCTGTGTCACAGGGCTTTCAGTCCTGGTCACAGAAGGCCCTGAGTTCTCTGGGGTTCAGAATGCAAGTTTTAACCTTACTTTTTGGAACAAAGTCTCTCTTTGGCCATGTTCTGGGGAGCTCAGAACGTTCAGCATAATCAGTCTCATCAGCAGAAACCCCACTGTCTGCTTCCGTATCCAGAGAATCAATAGTTTCTTCTAGGAACATCAAACATTCCTTTTCCTCGATAGATAAATAATCATAGCTGTTATCACTCTAAAAGAAAAAAACAAAACCACCAATGGGGAAATTAGGCATAATGCGGTTTACAATCGAATTTATAGTTTAAATGAAGCCAAGGACAGCTCTCTCCCACAGGATCTAACTGTTGAATACCCAGAAACTGCCGGTCTGCCAAGTGACAACAACTTAGCCACACTACCAGAAGCACTACTTAAGGGCATCCTCATTTGGGAGTATAATTAAACAGCTTCTGAGGATCTACCATTCCTGATCAAGCAATTAGAATCCTGCCCCCAGCAGCAGCCACTAACTTTCCTTTGAAGCATCAGTAATCCCGTAACACATTTGTCTGGCTAGTTGTACTGTAGACAGGCCACATTTGTATGGATCAGCCATACATATTGAGTTTTGGAAATGTGGCTAAGCATCCAGAAATTCAGAGGTCTTAAGAGTATGATGGCTGCTCTCCATGCTCTGTAACCCCCCATCTTTTATAGAAGCACTGTAGGATCCGTCTCAATCATCACTGGACCGTAAGCAACTCTTCTGCTGTGTTACATCAACATTAGTTTCAGGGCCAATGGAAGATGTTATTCAACTCTGCAATGCAGCTTTAGATGCCTATAAAACTGAAGGCATGGAAGGGAAAACATGTTTTAATCATGACACACAAGCCTCCACCTCGGGGGGGTGGGGGAATACTCCCTTATTTTAGAAAAAAGCATCAAGCTGGATCTGGTATCATAAAGCAACTAGTCTGTCCATCCCTCTTAGTTATACACAGGTCTATTTCTGGTGTGCAATAGCACGGAGGGCCTGTTCTGTACAGAACTGTAGTGAGTTCATTGCAATATGCTCAAAGTCAGAGAGGAGTAATTAGTCTCCCTAATCCTGAAATGTGTTTGCAAACTAGCACTAATGGATGGGTGCAAATGCATGATTTTCACCATTTAATGGGCCAAATCAATCACTGGTTTCATTACTGACTTAGTTGGAATTAAATCTAAGTGGAGTGTGGTTTAATACACATCTCCTTTAGCTTAACTTGGAGTCAACTTTGTTATAGTTAGTCACACTTTGGTCCCGCTCAGGAGATCTAGCCAACTAGACTCCTCCTACGTACTGAGTGGAGTGCATGGGCCCGGCCCCCTGACGCAACCCAGGCTGGATTCAGGGCTCTAGCAATTCAGAAGAGGCAAAATGATAGTCCCCACTGGCCAAGCCATTCTGAGCTACACAAAGTTGAGCACGTCAGCAAACACAGACCAAGCCAACCTGCACATCAGTTGGGAGCAGGTGATCAGCTTGTTTTGTAAACTTATGTTTGCCACTGCATGGGTCTCTCACGACACTCTTCTATTGTGCTACCAGCTGGGAGCTCCATAATGTACAACTCTTAAGCAATGCCATCGCAGTTCAACTGCCCAGGGTGCCTGACTGAGAGCAGCAGTGTTACGATTGCTTTGGAGCCAGAGAAGGAGTTTGGCATCACAATTCGGCTGTACTGATTCATGCCTGTGGTGATGAGTCTTTTGTAGGACTGGGCTTCACTCTCTTTGCTTAGGCTTAGTGATAGCCTGTATTTGTGCTGCACCATGGTTTGATTGCTGGAATATACCAGAGAAAGAGAATCAATGAAAAAACTGCAAACTCTTTGGGACAGGAACCATCCTTTTGTTCCATGTTTATACAGTAACTAATACAATGGGGTCTTGATCCATGACAGGGGCTTCTTTATGCTACCCCAGTACAAATATGTATTTAAAAAATTAGAACAGCACTTTCTGCCTATCTAGAATCCCTCCTTCAGAATTTACAGGGCCACCAGCTGCTAGCCCTGGAAAATAAAGGTTACTTAAAATGTTTACTTACAAATTCAGAGTGGCTTGAGATAGTGCTGACCATGCTGTCACAACTGCCAGAACCTTGACCAGCTGTCCCTAGCCACAAATCCTCTTTCGGCATATCACAAATCACCACGGCAAGAACTTCCAGGAGCAGGTGTAGAGTAGTTCCAACTCAAGCTGCAGAAAGAGCATGATGTGCTCAGTATTGCATTAGTTATGCTTGGAACTCACTCGCACCAAATCAGACACATCAGTTATATTTGCATTCAACTCTAGGGAAGCAATGAGGACTTCAGATTTGTTTGATGTGGCCATCCTTCTGTTCTGAAGAACTGTTCACAAGTTAGTGACTTTTTTTTAAAATAGTTATCTGGAAGACTCCAAGGCTCAATAGACCTGTAATAGGGTAAATGCCGTTGATTCAAATTGAGCCCATTTTGGTAGTGATCACAAGCTGTTGCTATCCACTGACAGTCTAGGGGGTCTCTGCAGCATGGGTAAGGTAGTGATTAATTGGCAAGGGAAAAGAAAGCCAAAGAGCAAAAGCAATGCAATGGTTAGTTCTCAGCTCAGCTAGGCTCAGTTCACATGCTAGGATGCGATGAAGCAATTTCTGAAATTGTGCTGACCACTTTGTCCTCGTCTCCACTTGCTGTTTTAAACAATTTTTAGTGCTGGTTCAACTGCATCCATTGGCAGAAGAGGGTAAAATTCATAGCATAGACAAGACTGAAAAAACATAGCCAAGGTATTTTGGAGAGTTTAACAGGTGGGGCTAAATCTTACCAGCCTGCTAACTAAACTGGTTAGCATATTTCTTTACCATAAGCTTCCTCTTTGCAAGGTGCTAGTTTTTTTCCACCCCACACCTAAATGATGCAAGTTTGTCAGCTGCCACAGGGAGAGGTGCTTGTTTACCTAAGTCATGAGTTTAGGTGGGTGTGTTCATGGCATAGCCTGTGTGAAGAAGAGCACCTCAGAGGTTCCTTGTTCTCACTGGAGAAAGACATATCAGTAATGCTAAGAGGAAAGGGTCTTGCTTTAGACAGCCCTAGGTCTGCTAAGGGTCTCCGTGAAACTGGATTCAGAGGCCCAGATAAACTCTAGTAACTCATTTAATGGGACTGTGGGTGTACTGAGAGCTTTGATTTAAAAAAAAAAAAAGATGGAAGTTTAAATTCAGAGACACATGCAGATGTATTTTTCCTTGGATCAGTGAAATTCCAGTTACATACAAAACATTGAACTCTTCTTTCATCCTAGGATTTAAAGCACTATGCAAAGCGGGAGTGAATTATCCCCATTTTCCACATAAACAATCGGAAGCTAAACAACTTGCCAAAGTCCCACAGCAGGGCAGTAGCAGAGCTGAGAATGGAACACTGGCTTCTCTCCCTACTCTAGCCACTAGACCATGCTGCCTTGTGACCACACTCTCACAAGCTCAATAATTAAATCTGTGACCAGCCCTACATCATAAAATTGCCAACTCCACCCTCTACACATTCTAAAAGTCATCCAGCAGCTGATCAATATCGTTCCCTCCCATCATGGGCAACTGGTATTTAGACTAAGATCAGATCTCTAACCCACATTTGTTAGGACCATTACAGTCAATGTGGTGCAAATATAACCTATTTTGTGAATTATTGTATGACAAGCCCTCTAAGTCCAACGTGTCAAAATGACCACTGCAGAGAGAATGTCACGAGTAAAAGAAATAGCTAGGAAATTGTAACTGATGAATGCACAGCCCATATGCAATGGCTGCTTTTCTAGAGGTCACTTCTTCCCCCGATATACCAGCAGGTATTTGAATGTTTCCAGGCTAATATGTCTAAGATAGAGGCTAAACTCAAGTGTATTATCTGTAATTAGCTCCCAAGAGACTTCCAGCTCCTTATACCTGATGGCAAGCTCAGACGAGAGGGTTGTTTTAAACATGTTGCTTTTAGAGAAGTTTGTATGTACAGTATCCAGTGACAACGCTTTATGGAGGCAGAGAAAGCGCCAAGTATTTCAGCAAATGTGAAGATATGAAATGGAGGTCAAATGTTGACCAAGAATGAGATGGCTTAACACTAGAATGCGCTGCTAAAGATTTAGGTGTGTGATTAACTCAGGTTAACAAAGGCTAAAAGTTAGCTTAAAAAAGTGTAGTTATTTATAGCCATAAAATCTGAGACATGAAATATTAACATTGTGAAACACAGCTCAATGATACTGCATATTTTAAAAAAGTGATACATATTTTCCAGATGCATGCTGCCTATTCATCAAAGAGAGGAGAAGGGCTGGGCCACAAATACTGAATCCACTAAAAATACAACCAGCATTACCCATCAGAAGGGAAGGCAAAGCAATTCTTTGTAGCGTAACCTGGTGGGGCTTTCAGCAGTGTGGCAGCTGGCTTTTTATTATTATTATTAAATAAACAGCATCAGGAAGCCACATCTAGTAATACAGGATTAGTCAGACTGAGAATTTTTTTAAATCTTTCCTGAATAAAGATAGAGAATAAATTCCATTACACACCACAGGAGATACGATCCCTCAATGCATACAGCAGTCTTAATTTAAATGTTCGATTAAGTATTACTTTAAATAAACCACCACTGTTTGGTCTAGGAAAGCAGGTGGGGGGGGGGGGGTGTTTAAACAATACAGCCAGCTGTCCAACAGTTTGGCAATATGGAGGACCAGGTTGAGCATAAGGGCTCTTAGGACATCATGGGATCTATGACTTAGTAATGCTAACAATGCAAGAAGCCACATGCTAACATTAGTTTGAATGAGACCCACAAGTTTCCTTCAGTGGTACTTGTAAGCTCTTCATTAGTTCCCCACCCATAAATATTTAGGATTGAATTGGTTTTTGTGGGAAGTCAGTCTTACACTGACTTGCGTGATGGCTGAAACCTGAAGTGGCTAGTTCAAGCCAGCGTCCTGTTTACAAGCGTTAGTCATCCACACAACAGAAACAATGCCCTGTGACCAGTTACACATCACAAACAAAATACAGGCTTTCCAAATTTGAGCACAAGAGCTTTAGGTTCAAAATGAAGAGGTACAAGTCACACTGTTTGTGAAGAAACCTAAATTCATCTAATTATTAGGAACAAAAAGTTCACCTGGATCTGTATCACAGCCACAAGTGTGGCATTTACAAAAATATACAACTAACCACTATACAGAGTTGCATGATTACTACACAAGGTCTCATTTGTTTTTTAGGGCAAAGCTGGGGAAGAAAAGCATTCTAGACTACCAAGACATACACACATGCTTATGGGGCAGATCAAAGGTACCAAAAATGGAAAGATAATAATTTGAGTTTACCTTCTTGTTTCCGCCCCCCCCCTCATGATCTTCCATCATGAACTTCAACCCACTATAGCTGGTCAAAAAGTGACAAGAAAAATTGAGTGAGGTTTTTCCCCTTTTGCAAGGTTCAAAATAGTTATCAAAAACTTTCCCATCTACCAAAAAAAAAAAAAAAGTGCCAGCAAACTACATTTCAGTAACCATTTTGATTTTTAAAAACTACAAGGAACAAAATTTCAACAATGCCCAGCTTTTCTACTTTTTTTTTGTTTGAGGAAAAAGCCATTTTTCCAACAAGAATCAAGTTTAACCAAAAAAAAAAAAAACAAACCACACCCAAAAAACAAATAAATGCTGGTAGCTGGATTGCTACAACTGCCCTTCAAAGCTTTGACCCTCAGTCAGCAATGGGCTAGGCAACACTTAATTCTGTATGTCAAGGCAGCTTTTAATGCAACTACTAACACAAGTATTAGTGACACAGGTATTTGAACAACACATTCATGAAGCTTTTTTTGGCTAGGGCAGAGCAAGTACACAAAACACGCACTTTGCACACAGGTGCAAAGGACAAGAGCCTGGTCAACAGACCACTTCCACAGGCACAAAACAGTGTAACTAAAATTCTTGGTAGCTAAAGTTGCAACTCCTTTAGTTCTACAACAGGATCAGAGGTATCAAGGCTCAAGCTGAAAGGAGATGAGAGCTACTGTCTTACCAATTCCCCTTGGTTACATAAATAGATCTAATTGATAAAAGCTTTTCTTGTTAGCTTCTAACTAGCATGGGAAACTGTATTAAGAACACCAAGTGCTTCTAAATTAGAAGAAATTAAAGACTTCCCACACACACACCCACCACCACTACTGATCATAAAACCATTTTAATTTCTAGAAGCTAAAAATCCAGAGTAAAATCCTGACTTCATTCGAGTCAATGGGATTTACATTTCACCCTTGTGAGTTTTATCTCCCATTCTCTCCAGCCTTCTCCCTAGAGACTATGCAAAATAAACTATTACTTGTCACTCATTAGAAGCTTTTAACTTCTGTCACCAAGCTGGTGGCAGAGGAACCTTTTCAAGCACTAATAAGGAAGCAGTGAGAAATCTAGAAAGCTTTATTGATACCAGAAATTGTACCCCCAAGGGATTTCACCTGGCCGGCAGCCCCTGCAGAGCAGGCAGATTGCAGCAGTAGATATTGAAATGGCAGGGAGGAAATCTGAGTTAGACTCCAAAGCTCTTTCCCAAACTCTTTTTCCACCCAGCTCCTCCCCAACTGTCCTAGAATCTCTCCACTTTATGTTAAATGAATACAGCTCAGTCAGATATTAACTCACCTTAACTAGAAGAGAGAGAGAAGGATCAAAAGTCTCTGTTTCTCTAAGCAAGGAACTAAAACCCCAAACAGACCCCTCCTGTTCTGTTCAGCTTATGACCTATCACTGACTTACCTGGACAGGTATGCCTCACCCACCCTACTGTTGACTGCCACCCAATCACAAACTCTCCTCCCAACTTCTCACTCCAGCTGTTCTCAAAAATAAGGAGGGAGGGAGGGGCTTGACATTGGGGTGGGACGAAAGATTTCTTTGCTAATCAAAACTCTGTGCTTCTTGCTGTGACAGCCAATGAGATCAGAGGGTGGAGTACACGTTGTGGCAGCTGGAGAGGGGCTAAGTGTGCAGCAAAAAGGGCTCTTATAGTCAGCTGAGGGAAGGGGGGAGGAAAGAGATCGGTGAACAAATGTAAGTTAAACTAATTTCTCAACTGTCATGAGAAGCTTCTTCGCTGCTCCTAAATTGGGCCATTTTCTCTCCCTTTTCCTTTGTCAATAGCTTAGTGCAACTGAGGTGTGCAGACTGGCTAATTCAGGATGCTTTAGTCCTCTGTCCACAGAACAGGTACAGGTGGGGCAAGCTCCCCATCTCTGTATGCTAACAAAATGCCTCTTGCTTGGACCTAAGGAGGTCAGTTGCAGGCTGACTCAATCCTTTCAGAATGCTGATACTTTGCATGCCTAGAGCAACTTTCATCTGAGGGAAAGCGCTTTATGATCCTTCTCTAATTATGCCTGTGAGAAAGGTACTACCATGACTCTTTTATAGCTGGAGAAACTGAGGCAAAGTGACTCCATGGTAGAGCTAGGAAAAGAACTCTGAAGTCCTGATTCCTTGTCTTTTGCCCCACAGCCCCGGTCAATAGACCCATTGCCTTCCAACTTTGCTGAGACTGACCAGGTATGCCAGTTGCTATGGTGTTTCTTATTGTAAGATCACCTGTCCTCCCTCAACTAGACTGAGACAACCAAGCCACTTCTTACGGGTCACCGAGCAGCCCTTTCATTTCTGCTGCCCCCAATCCCTCTAACTTCCTATCTCTGTCTCAAACATTTTAAATAGGTCTCACAGGAGACACCTTAACCTGGCATCGTGTTTTTCTGCATAGTTAGTGACGTTTGGAGGAGTCAAACTCGTAGCCTTGACCAAAATGCATGTGTACATAGTAATTAGCTCTCTTGTGAGGTGTTTAGTGGTGTGTGGCAGTGAATATATTAGTTCTCAGCAAGTTTATTCTCTTATGTGGTTAAGTAGCTTAGCTTTTACATTCAGTGCAGAAGAGCTTTAATAGGATGATTTTTTTTTTCTCAGCTATAAAAGTGTGGATTGCTAGTGAAACAAGCTTGTCTCTATGTATCACTAAAGGCTTCCCAGACTGGACCACCCCTAGAGATATCCTAATAATCTGCACCTCCTTTAACCGTCTTTGTAGCAAACCTAGCATCCACAGCAATGAGTTAATGCAATATGTGTTCCTGCTTCCTGACTGTTTTGTGAACCTCGACAGTACTCAAGCAGGGGAAACTTTCCCTCAGCCATATAAGCAACTGATTGCTCTTAGACAAGAGCACCTTCCTCTCAAACTGCTGTAACAGCTGCTGCTGGAGTCAAACAACTCAAGCTGGTAATGCCACTGAAATCAGTGATTTTAATTTGACCTTGTGTATTGACCCTGCCGTGTGCCTTCAACTCCCAGTGACTGCAGCAGGAACAGGATTAGAGCCCGAGGGTCTGATTCTGCCAACTCTTGCTCATGTGAGTAGCCCTGACCTCAGTGGTGTCATTGCTGTGAGTAACAGCTACTCACGTGCATAAGGGCTTGCAGACTCAGTGCAAACCATTCATTGACAAAACTCCCCTGAGTGTAACTTGCAACAGTTACATCAAAGGGGACCTTGGCCCAGTGGGAATTCCTGGGTTAGCCTTGGCACAGTGCATACTGAGAGTCGCTGTGTTGTGTTTTGCAGGAGAGGAAGCAGAGTAAGTGTGTGAGCGCACACACCTCCCATCATGATTCTGCCGTTTTCATTAGCACTTTCTACATATTGCAAAAGGCAAAAAAACCCTATTTACAAATGCCATTAAAGCACTCTTGCAGCAATCACAGATGGTGATGAGCACAGAAATATTTTCCTAACCATTAACTGAATTCAGTGAAACATTAATGAAGCAGCCTTGGAAGGGAGGAAACTAGATTTTTAACATGCTGGAGACCAGGAAAGTGCACAATAAACTATATGCTGGAATTACCCATTTTACAAGGGGTGGAAATCCTGCTTGCACCTGTGAATAGATCCCAGAACACTTCTTGGAAAGATGATAAAGCTAGTTATGAGTGTTCCACCACTAAAGACACTGCAAGAATTCTGTAAGTGAGGAGGGGGAGCAGTTTCTATATGGCTGGCTGATTTAACATAATTAACCTAGCTCCTCCATTAGCATAAGTTTTTTAAATTTAAGCTCATTAGATCTATTCCTTTTTTACACAATGGCTTGTGTTTGGTTTGCCCCCATGGAGCTGAATTACCAACCCTCCTCACCGTGTGGGGCTGGTCAGCAGGAATTCAGTGCATGGAACATTTTCTGGTTCACACCCTCTTCTCAAAACTAAGGGTTCACCTCTGTCTCATTGCAGCCTCGTCAGTGGGAGGTTTGAATGTTGAGCCATGGGTCCTGTGCAAAGCTCAATCCTCTTGGCTCCCTCCGCCCATGATACTTTCTCTACATCCCAGGGTTTCACTCCCTCTCCTGCCCAAACACCTTCCACTTCTCATTCAAAGCCACTTGTCATCTGAAGTGATAAGGCATCTCCTTTGGTAGCATCTCCCCCGCTCCTCCCCATTAACAAACATGTCACCTCTGCAGTCTGTCTCCATTAGGCAAAGAGAGAGTCCAGACATTATTTTCAGACTGAGGTATCCCTTGAATCATTCAGCTGGCTCTATGCTGTGCAGTAGGAGCTGTTAAAAGAATAAGAAATGATTTGTCCCTTTCTGCTTCCCTGATTTTAGCATCTGCGGCTACTATTAAAGTTACACCCCTTCTGGTGGGCGAGCAGTGTGGGGCTCATTTCTAATGCTCCACTCACCAAGACAGCTCATATCTGCTCAAGGAGGTTTGCCACATCCAGCCACCAAAAAAATCCAAGCATAACCCCAGCAGCAAACTCCCATCACTCAAATCCACTGGCTGACAGGCTCACTCAGGGTTACGAGCTTCAGTTATCAAATAAAGGAGCTGCTTTTATGCCAACATGTATTCCCTTAGCACTACCCTGAATAGTGAGGTGGAAAGGTTATTTAGCCATACAGAGCCATGTAGAAAAAACTAAGGCAAAGGGGAGGCTAGACCAGAGCAGCACCGAGATTCACCTCTCAGCATTTCTAGATCATCTTCCACTCAAATGGGAGAAGGTCTGGGGGTCAGAGAGCAAAGAAGGGGAGCAGTCTCCTAAAGCCATGGATTCAAAAAGAAGGGACACCCCTCTACACTAACACAGTGGATACAGCTTGCTGCCACGTGGCTGAGACCCCAGGGGCAGTTGCAGAGAGTTACCTGGAGGAATTAATGCCATTTCAGCATTAAAACCAGTTGAGAGATCCAGGTGGTTATCTCTGGGAAGAGAATCAGGCTGGATGTCAGAGTTGCCTGTATAATTGAGTGGATTTGACATTTATGTTCTTTCTCTGGTATATAATAATTGGTGTTTTATGCATCCATGTTCTTTAAAGATGATCTGTAGAGGAAAGAGTTGTAGTGTTGGTTGTATGGAAGAAAGCTTTTGCCCATCTAGCTTTTGCCCATCTAGCTACCAATTGCTCAGCTAATAAACATGGTCTTGAAAGTTAATATAATTTTAAAAGTACGGGGTGGGATTTTGAAAAGCACTCAGCATTGACCTAACACAGCTCCGATTGAAATAAATGGTAAAACTCCCATTGCCGTCACTGGGAGCAGAGTTAGGCCAACACTGCGTGCTTTTGGAAATGTTTATACATGTTACCATTTCTCTCTTCCCCTAAAACTAAGAGCAATATGTCTATGTTCAAAATATCCTGAGCTGCTTATTTTATTTTGCTGTAAACAGTATCTTGCCTCACCTTGAGCAGAAGATTGTAGAAAAGAGCTGATATTTTTCTTACAATTACTATTATGTAACATTTAATGTTCCTGCATAAACATTCTTGTTGTAAATTCAGGCGCACATGTGCCTGGTGTTATGCTACACAGCTGTAAATATACATTATGCACATGCAGGATTCGTATAGTCTGCAGCAGTGTTGTTCCATACACAGACACATGAAGGCCACACTTTTCCATATACACTATACAGCCAAAGGACACAAATTTAATTGTGGTCCAATCCTGTAGTCCTGAAACTTCCACTGACATCTACAGGTGTTCCACTTGCAATATCATACTTGCTTTAGTCATTTATTTAAAAAAATCCCTTCACTCTAGTTCTAATATCATATAGCAAATTATATTTAAAAATTTCAGTTATTTGCATTTCACTAATGAATTAATTAGATTTATGTCCCTCTTGTTTATAGTCACTTTCTAGTTAGAGAAATAGGGATTGCCAGCCTGGATAAGTGGATCATTTAGTGCAGTTTGCTGTTACCAAGAGCGGCCATCACCAGATGCTTTAGAGGAAGATGCAAAAAACTCTGTAGTGGACAATCATGGAATAACCTGCCCCTAAGTACAGTTTCTTCCTAATCCCCTTAATTAGAAGGTGGTTTATGGAATTTCTCTTACATTTTGGAGGGAAAAAATTTTTTTAAAATAATTTTACCTTTCAGTAGTGAGCAAAATAGCATTTAGAAAAACAAACTGCTTACAATTCCTCTTTGTTTTGATATTTTTCTTCCAATTATTGTGGGTTTGGTAATAAAATAGAATACACAACAGCTTTCCACAAGCTGCACATTCTCCTTGCTTAATAATTAACAAAAAGGTTCCTTTTGGGGAAGGGGTACAAACATTGACTGTACTAAATCTATAAATATATTTGATATTAATTACCTTTGAATAAAAATGTGACCTATTTTAACACTTGATATGCACGCCCAAAATACAGTCAAATTTGTGGCTCAACCAGTTAAAGTACATTCCGTTTAGGTGATTTGCTCTATGACAAGCTTCTGGCTGGTTCTTGCCTATTTTTCCTCTTGAAGCAGGCAAGTTAAGTAATCAGAAAAACGTATTTACCCATTGCAAGTGCAAATAGAATTTTCTTTTGTAGATATTCCGAGCCATGTGTCCTACTAAATCAGTAGAGGTGTTGATAGCACAAGGACTCAAAATAGTTCTCGCTCCTTGAAAATAGAAGCCTCGCAGCATGATACCCTCTGTGTGAATTAAACACATCCTAGCATCTATTAATTTAGGTCCTGATCTGCAAGGGGCCTACCACTCTTACCTCCCGCTAAAGTATCAAGTGCGCAGCACCCCTAAGGAGTAGGCCTAAAAAAAGACCCTTTTTGACTGCACAGAAACTAAAGACCCTATCCATGAGCATTAGTGAGAACCTGAGTTGTTTTTCATGTCCTTCCTCCAACAATACAGGCAGGGGCAATCGAAAGCTGTGCCTAATTTTATACATACAGTATGAAGCACACACAATGACATAGGCAAACACCCCACTCCCAACACAAAAGGACTTTGGACATGTTAACAGGTTCAGTGTACCTCACCCTGTTAATACAAATAATTCATCTGAAACCTTGTCAATAAGATATCTTACCAGGCTGGGCTAGTCACCTACATGTAGTGCTATTTCCACTTTTCTCCTGTGAACTGAATACAGTTCAGTACCAACAAACCAATTAATTAGGCAAAATGCTAATTAACAGATAGCATTTATATAGCACTTCACATTTTCAAAATATGTTATGCTACTGAACCTTAACATGGCTGTGAGATAGTTAAGTTCCCCCATTTTACAGAAGGAATAAAATGAGGCAGAGAACTTAAGTGATTTGCCCATGGTCAGAAGTAGTGAGAATTAGAGATACAGTTAGAACTCAAGGGTTGACTTCCAGCACAAAGTTACAGTACGATCTCTTCCCCCTCTTATTTTCCTGTAGTACAAAGGACACTGCAGCGATTGTCAAGCTGGGAAGATGTAAGTTTAACAACTACTTGGTTGCCAGTCATTCATTACAAATAGCTTCATGGTGCTTGGAATCAGAGTAAAAACGCAGTGATTTCCCCACCCCTCCACTGTTGTTTTACTTCACTCAGTCCAAGCCAGAACAGGAAGGTAATAGTGAAAACTGGAGGCCCAATCTCATTTAAAACTGAAAGGATGACAGATTGCTTACATTTAAGGTGTAGCTACAATTTTCAAGTTATGTCCTGTTAAAAAGGGCAATGCAGCTTTTAGTAATACATTGTACAAAAACTAGAAGTGTGTTTCTGAAAACAAACATTTAAGTGAGTCACGGAATGACAATTATGCTAGAAATAGAAGCTAGTTCCCAACGTTTTGTGGGGCAGCTAACTGCTTAGGATGTTCAGTTAACATGGACTTAATTTTGATAGGCAATACAATCCTTGCTGCAAAAATATAGTAATGTGTGAGGAAATGTTTTGATCATCACGAGCATATCACTCTGCCCCACACATACCATTTTGTGTATGTACTTCATTTTCAGGACAATGTAGGCAGTCAACTAGAGAAATATAGTACCAGACTCTTTAATGGGTTTTAGTGCAAATTTCACTTTCAACACATGAAGGAGAGCACTTAACTGATTTCTGCTGCAAGGAAAAGAAGGCTGCTTACAAAACCCCCTGGCACGGGACAGATTCCTCTATAGGGTTTACCAAAGCCAGCTGAAATGAGTTAAAACTGCAACTGCCTTTTCTTCATAAGCTTCGTAATATGTGGTTAGTTTAACATTGGTTACACATACCTTTTCTCCTACTGAAGACAAGGCCATGTAAGAACATATGTAGTTCTGGATGCTCATTAGTGTTAAACTATCTGTTTACCAAGGGGAGAATAGGTGCCCTAATACAGATGCAGTTCAAAATTTAGTAACTCCCCTCCTTCCCCTGCTGGTATTCGTTCATCTTAAGTGATCGCTCTCCTTACAGTGTGTATGATCTCTGTTTATATAAATCTCCCCCCTGTATTTTCCACTGAATGCATCCAATGAAGTGAGCTGTAGCCCACGAAAGCTCATGCTCAAATAAATTGGTTAGTCTCTAAGGTGCCACAAGTACTCCTTTTCTTTTTCCTAGTACTTGTCATTCAGATCCTGATTGGATGGAGAAGATGGGATTTTTACTTGTCAAACTACAGTACTCAGTTGGGGTAAACAATCTTGCAAATTTATTAGTTCAGATAGACTGAGCACAGACTATTCATCATTCATATGCATAAAATTTACAAATTGAATAGGAAGATGCGTTAACACCACCCTCTGGTGTTAAGAAATGAGAAATACATTGAGTGCATGAAATTGACCAAGTATGCTGATGCTTTAGAAAATAGACCTCATTGTACAAAAACCCATGTAATAGTTCTAGTTATACCATTGTTTTTGTACACCAAGCAACCAGTGAAAATCTTATGCAGAAGACACATCGTTTACCCAACACACTGTTCACTTTATTTTTCCCATTATAAACAACGTGAATATACAGCATCATACAGATTTAAAAGTAAAATAATGCAATGTTCAAAATGGCAAACTCAAAAGGCTTCAGATGTACAAGTTGCCTTTTGTATAGTCCTCACAGGAATGGCATACTGAATGAAAACGCTGGAAAATACAATTGGACAAATATGCCACAAGTAATGACAGGATTCTGATGTGAACTTGTGTGCATAGTAGACTCAAGTTACTAACACGATATTTTGTGACACCAAAAGCCTCCTTTTCTGTCTCTTGCCATCTGGGACAGCTTTCCTCTCTTTAGCTTCTGACAACCGTGCCCTTCTACCTTAACTACATCCCATGCGCCTTTCAGTAGTATTCTGAATTTGCTAAAGGTTACATTGTCTAATCCGGCTGGTAAGAAGTATTCTATTTTTTAAATTTAACTACAATATATTAAATCTCTTGCAATCAAGAGTGGGAAAATTATACAGTTTTGTCCTTTCGTATATGACTGAAACTCCAGTGTGGTGTAGTGCTTCATGCATGCACCGTATGCTTCAGACAACTTTGTCTGCAGCATTTACCAAGGCACAATATAGCAACCGGAGGTGAAACACCTCCATTAAAGACAAAACTTGCATTGCCTTCACTGAAGGTATGACATCACCCCATGGTTTTTGCACGCATCCGTTTCTCAGCCTTATGCACAAGAGAAGACTCTGCCAGGTCTTTTGATTCTTGTCCAAAACAAACTCCTTTTAAAGTATCAAAGCTAACAGTCTGTAACTAGCACACTAAAGATTGTGCAAAGTCACTTCATTTAGTCAAAAAGTGCTTTTTGAACTGAAGTGCTTAAAAAAAGTACATGGTTAACAGAGGTGGGTAACAACAAAGCTACACTGTAACAACTCCTGTACCTTTTTTTTTTGGTCCACAGTAATTTTAATCATCCATTTCTTAACCCAAGGCAGAGAGGATAAGGTGTTAGCAGGGAAGATGGGCTGTCCCATTTCTTAGATGGAGTGTCTCAAAAGCAGGATAAAGGGCTTCTAGTCCATTTCTAATGCCTTTTAATTCTACACAGCAGGCCTCTAGGCAGCAAGTACCTACTGAAACAGGTAATAACCCCATACTTGGGAACTTCTTTCATGTGCCTAGCTAATCTGAGAAACATATGGGAGTCACCTCTTAGGTTTGCACACCTTTTTTGAGGGTGAGAGCCTTTGCAGATCCAGTGAGTTTTATAAGAAGGGGATCTGAAGGTGGAAGCTTGGAAAATGTTTTACAGAATGAATTTACATAAATCTAGTGCTGTTGAAAAATGCTTCATAGAAAGGGCTCCTTAGTGAATTCGATGCATTTTCCATTTACATTACAAAAGATATCATGCAGTATTTATAGAGTCCAAGTTTCAAAAGTTAATCTAATTGCTCTACCAAACCCCTGGCTGAGACTATATTAAATGCACTTCCATTTAGAAGTGATTTATTTTTCATACACTGAAAAACAATTTTACATTGTTGAATGTCACACTTCAATGGATCTTACAAGAACGCGATAGTGTTTTGACTGTCTCAAAACTCTACTTGTCCATGAATTCTACAGAAAATATATATTACAAGCACTTATTTGCCTTTGGAACTAGCTAACTGTAAGGGGCCAGGTGTGTGTTAGTGGCTTGTGAAGACTAATTCATGCTCCATTCACTTATTCAGGTTTTTCCACCACTATAACTAAACCCCAAGACCTGAGCCACAAATGAACACTACATCAAAAATACGCATGCATAAATCACATTTTTATTGGTGCAATAATGAGTTTTGCAATATGGGGCACATTGAAAGAAATATACTTAAAAATAACCTGTGCTAATGATAAAACAGGATGTTATGTCACTGGAATACATAGGTATGCTTTTAGTATCAAGATTTTTAGAAATTGTTCACTGTCCATTATTTTACTGCAACACCACACCTATGTCAGGCTAGGTCCCTGCAAAACACTGCTAAACATGTAAACTTTGACAAGCTTTTAAAGTGCTGTGAAAATCATGAGATGTGCGTTTCTTCATGCAATATAAAATGTTTGTGAAAGGCCACATGATTAGAGTAGGTTAAGCTTCTTTCCTCACTTCTTCAGGAAAAAGAATTGAGTGCTGGTGAAAAGGGCCAGACTGGCAACTTGGAAGCTGAAGTCCTATAATTTAATCAGAGTAGTAGTCCCGCACAGGCCAGCTTCAAAAGGATACTAATGTTCAACCTTGACAAAGGAATCTTCCTCTGGGGTAGGAAGTTCAGTCTCCATGGCCCATTCAATCCCTAGTCTCAGCTGAAACATTGAAATTAGTTCAATTCCATTGAAACACATGGAAATTAGTGCTAATAATATTTTGGGGAAGTTGTAAGGACATCAGTCCACATCTGATGGTATTTTGGGGTCATTATGGACAGGTGACAAGCTTCACCACCAAATGCATTACCTGAGCTTCAGTTCCATGCTGTCTTGAACAACTAAGTTTATAAAGTGTCCACAATTATTATCTTGGAGCTAAAAGTAGTAATGCTTCAGTACAACTCAATTAAGAGAGGTGTTGAAAAAGTCACAGGTTGATTCCCCTAAGATAAGGAAATCACTCATATTTCTATGTCTCTACTGTAAAAAGGGCACACAGATGCTAGTAGAATCAGCTATAATGAAGCTAGCACAAATTTATAAGATCTTACCGTAAGAGAAAACAAGTGAAGTTGCTTTTTCAAATATATATATTTTAGTTTACCCCCCCCCCCCCGAAAATTTAGATTTTCTGCTTGGGAAGAAGGTAACTGACCACTTTCCAGCTCTCAATTTAGATTCTGTAAATGACTCTGCTCTTTGTTAAAATTCAACATCTTAATTTTTCTAAGTTAATTGTTACTTGTTCAGATATTTTTAGTGTATTACAGCAGTTCAGTGGCGATTTCAGACTGAAATCCATCTGATTTTCTAAGTAACTAAAAACACATTCAAGCAATGAGAATGACACTTGCATTAAACAATATAGCAGAGATTCAATTAAATAAAGCAGACTTTTTTTTTTTAAGTATTAGAACAGGGCAAACACTTGTGACCATGCTATCCACTTCAGAGATCCATTGCAGATAAAAGTTTGGACTCTGTTACAACGTATGCAAAGATTTATGAAGTCTTATATTGCAGATTCCAGAGCACAAAACTAAAGGATTTTGCAAAAGCCAAAAACCAGTTTACTGACATGGCACACAACAGTACTTTGCACTTACATAGCATCTTTCATCCAAGCACTTTACAATCATCAATCCATTAGCCTCAATATCTACCTCACAGAGGTATTATACCCATTTTATAGATGAATATACAGACTGAGGTGTAGCAATTTGTCCAGGGTGTGTCACCCATTCACTGACACAGTTGGGAATATAACGTAGGAGTGACAGTCCCTTGATGTAGTTACTAACCCAAATTCCATCTCAAGTATTTATAATCCAGTATCTTTCATGTTCTGTTGAACTACTGTCTCATTACATTAGCTTTAAGCATCTGCTTCCAGTCAAGCATTAAAAACAGTTTAAAACAAGACTAAAAGCAAAGTGGGCTTAACACTGGCAGCTAACTTGATTTCTGTAACAAACTCATGAGTGCAATGTAATTAATACCAAGTAAAAATTCTGGTCCGTTATACTCTTGGTAATTATACTATTTATATACTACTTTGTTTAGGCCTTAATCCAGCAAGACACCTATACACATGTAACTATGAGCACATTCCTAGTTCCACTGAGGGTCCACAGAATAATCCCTACGCTTAGATATGCATGAGGGCTCCAATTCAGAAAATTACTTAAGCAGGTGCTTAAGGGGGCTTTCCTGAATCAGGGTTTTAGCTAGGATAGCCTTAGTAACTGGTGTTTGTCTTTGAATAACTAGAAGTTTCCATTCCCGAACCTGAGACACTACTACTTTATTATGAAGATCTGTATCTTTGTTCCCCATTTGCACAAACATTCAGCAGGTATTTCAGACCCAAACAAAGTAAGAAAACATGGCTAAAAGAGTTTAAATGCCTTAACATACACATTGAGGCATTCTAAAAAATAATTTCAGTAATATGCACATCTACTGCATCTTTAATTTAGATCTCAAAGCACGCTACATTAAGCCTCACAATCCCCCATAAGGTGAGATTTCTTTATTGTACCAGTTTTGACATCCCTGCTTTTGTCATTTCAGAAGTAAAGCATTTTACCTAGCTTATTTTGTTATGAAAAACTACTCCATTCCTTATTAGAATAGAGGTCTTGCTACTTAATCACTGGAGAGAAATCAAGCAAGCTAACGGGCATTGGCAGAATGCAAACGAAGAAACTTCAAGTTTTTCCCTTTTGGATAAATGCTCTGACCTTCTGAAAAAAGAATAAGCCTTTGACCTGTAAAAAAATGAGAACCAAAGATTAAAAAGTGCTAACACAATATTTGGAGCCTGGTACAGCTTAACACTTTCCGTGGGCACAAGATCAGCCACATTTTAGCAAAACTAGATTTTAATGTTTAACCAATACGATCTGTAATTTGAATCTGAACTACTGTAATTCCTTCTTGCTGGAATTGAGATCATATTGTTACTGAGGATCCAAGTATTTCAAGAAACATGCCAACATCCGGATGCAGTGTAAACAGAGGGGTTGACAGTTAATTTTCAAGCAACTAAACTACATTTCAAGTAATATCTATGGAAAAATATTAAGTTTATTGGGTATTTAACTCTACTCATTAATTTTAAAAAAGCTTTCAGTACAGCCACTATCAGACTGTACATTCTACTTTTGTTCATTCTGACCTAAAGCAGCAGGGCAACTTTGGTGTTACCTTTTCTATATGAAGTATGCACTGTAGGCATCTCTGCTGCAAAAATCGCCTGAATGTATAAGAGTTACTATGTAACTCATCATACAAAATGCTGATAGGCTCATGAATATGCTAAACTGTAAGACCAGTTTAGAAGTATTGAAAGATAACTAAACCCAACAATTCAGAGTTTAGATTTCAACTGTGTTATTCTAAGTCTATTTAACTCTAGGTACAGTATTGTGTGTATGTCCAGCCATGTCACACAGCAGCTTCTCCATCAGAAAATAAGGTTCTTCAGGAATCAGGACTTTTAGCTGCTAACATACAACAAACAGCTGCCAGTTACTTTAAAAATCAGCATGCAAGTTACCTATTTCAAACTAGTTGGGAAGAGAGGTATGCAGTAGTGACACTATCTGTAAACCTGCACACTAACCATAACAAACCTGTGCGTCTCAATCATTAAGTTAAGAGGGCTTTTCAAGCTTTGTGGAGGGAGTTTTTTATGCTTACATACAGCTTATCTGAAAACCCAGAATCTTATTCTGGAGCAGTGAGGTAGTAGATGTAACCATCCTCATGTAGATGTCACACTTCTCCAAAGTTCGCATGCCCAGTCTCCTTGGCATGTTCTCTGGCTTCCACTTGTCCAGTTAGACCCTTCTGGCACACCATGCATCTTAGTGTAAAGCGATTTACATCCGTAAACTGCCTCTTTCGTCTGGCTTCATCTGCTAATTCCAATGCTTGTGCAAGAACAACATCATCATTTGTTGAGAAAATGGTCAGGGGAGGGATGTCTGAGTCAGGGATTTTACGTTCAAGTGGATCATAATGAATCCCATCATAAATCAGAAGGACCCGCCTAGCATAGCCAGCATCTTCCCCAAAACGGTCAATTCTGACTGTCTGTGTATCAACTACACAGATTTCACACTGATAAAACTTAGACAGAATGGATACTTCGATGGCTCCTCCCCACGTATCTTCTCTTCTGATCCACTCACAATACTCTTCATTGGTTTTCCCTAGTACTGCCTCACAATAGGACTCTGGATCACTTGCCACTATCTGGGCTATAAGACTGCGCATCTCCGGAGCACATGCTGGATCATAAATGCCTCCCTCTACCACATAGAATATGCTTGTGAAGAGACAGGAGTTATCTGCTGGAACAACCCTCCTTGCAAGTACAGGCAGTGCTTCCCTGACCAAAGTAGAGACACTCCTTTTTGCAACTACAGGTGACTCAGTCTTGGGTTTGGTCATGTCCTCTTCAACTATTAGAGTATCACCTGTCAAAAATAAAGAATCAAGAATTGTGAGGACTAGGAAGATGAAATGCAGCGTTGATTCACCAAAGTGCACTACAAATAGAAAGGAAAAACTGCAAATACAGAGAAGCAAATCATTTAAAGTCTCCAGTATATCATGCCTCAGTTCTCTGAGGGAATCAGATCACCATAATAGAAAGCATTACAGATTAAATAAATTACATAAGAAGCCACAGCATGATGCACAAGATAATGGTAGGTTTGGGATATCACTGTATATTGCTGGTTCAGATAAAGACACAGGGTTTGTACTGGAGTCTCCAAATTAGCACAGAGGTTAATGTTTTCAAGTTTACCGTCTAAATCTGGAAGATGAGTGATACTCAATCCCTTTCATTTTAGGGTCTCTTGAAAACCTACTTTAGAGACAGTGAAATAGAAGATGTTTACATTTACAGATGCTGATAAACAGGTTCAACAGTCACTGACAGCACTATTTTGCAATCAATTTTTTATTAAAGGGTGGTAGCCCCAATGTCTCAACCAAGTTTCAGGTAAGGTAATTATAATCTGCTGAAATGCAGTTTCAGTTAGGTATGGCATTCTTTTGCTCTTCCTGTCTTCAGCTGTGGAACACCACTGTATGCTGTAGAAAATTAATGTTGTTTTTAAACATCTATTGCCTTTTACACCAGAGAGGCCCACGGCTTTTGCTATATGTTCTTTACACTGTTGAAGCAGGCTCAAAGTTTTAATATTTGCAGAGGAAATGAAATAAGCCATGCAAAGGAAATGCATACTAAGCCATAGCAATTTCAGGGAGTCATGAGCATGATCAGAGGAGTTCAGAGGGGCAACCTGAACATACTTTTAGCCCTACAGTCTCGACAACCTCCATTCTAGAATTCAAGTGCCAAAAGCCACATACTTCTATGCGCAATCCTCTCCCCTCCACCCATCTTGTCCTCGAGGGCTCAAGAGGCAGAAAGAGCAGACACAGGCCAAGGACCCCCTCCTCAGACCAGCTGTGCCCGGCGGGGCACACAGCACCCTCCCTGCACTTTGGGACTCACCCCCGCGAAAGCTGGCTTCGGCCTTTAGGGACCACTCCCACCACCCACCCCGCGCCCGAGGGAGGAGAGAGGAGAGGAGGCGCTGCCCCGCAGCCTGGCCCCCCCCCGCCGGCGAGCTGCCCCGCCCACGATGGGGGCGCCCAGGAGCCCCCCAGGCTCAGGCCTGTCACCTGAGCCCGGGCAGCGGCAGCCCCCCGGCCCCGCCCGCCAGGGAAGCGGCAGTCCCCACGCCCCTCACCTGAGTGGATGCCGAGCTCCCCCAGCCGCCGCTCCCCGTCGCTCAGGTCCAGGCTCCGCGGGGGGAAGCCGAGCAGGAGGCGCTGGGCCGGGGCGGGCACCCCGGTGAGGGCGGCCAGGGCGGCCTGCAGCTCCCGGAGGCGGGAATGCGCCGTGAGGCCGGGCAGCGGGTGGGAGCCGCTCCGGGCTTTGCAGCGCAGCCGCAGCATCCTCCTCCTCCAGGCCGCGGCCTCCCGGCTCTGCGGCCCGAACAAAATGGCCGGGGCGGCTGCCCCGCCACGTCTCGCGACGCTTCCGCCCTGGCTCGCTATTGGCTGCGCGCCCGGCGCCCGGCCCCCCCCCCCGGCGCGCCCGCGGCGCAGCCAATCCGCAGCTTGGGGCGGAACGCTCGAGACGCCCTTTCTGCCGTCACACGCCCACGAGGAACCTCACGGGCGAGGGGGACACGTGACCGCGCTCTGCCTCCCAGCGGTCAAGGTGGACGAGCAGCGGGTGGGCTCCGGCCTCGCCTCGTTTGCATCTGATTTGCATACCAGAAGTACCCGCTCTTGTCTTCCGTCGCCCTTCACCGCAAAACACGGGAGCGGGCTGAGCTCCTTTCCATGCTGTGTGTCTGCGGGCCCGTCTGCATCTCATTTGCACCCTCTGCCGCTGGGCCGTTTGCAGGTCTAGGCCCAGTCCAACTGTTCGTGCTCATTTGCCCTCCCCTCCCCTCCCCTCCTCGCGCCCTTGGTGCCGCGGGTCTCCCCCCTGCGCGTCCTTGCCCAGCAGGGCTGCCGCGCGGCGTCGTGGTGACGTGGGCGCCTCATTAGCATGCCGTTTGCCTCTGGGTCCCGGTCCGCCGGCTGGCGGAGTCACCTGGGCGGCGCGCGGGGCGGCGCGCGGGCTCCTGCTGCAGTGCGGGGTGGCGCGAGCCGCCCGCTGCGCCCCGGCCCCTGCGGCTGCGGGAGGCTCCTGGCCGGTCCTGGAGGCTCGCCGCGCTTGGCAGGTGCCGCCGCCGGCTGGCTTCCCGCCCCTTCCCGGTAAGTCTCAGCGCGGAACCCGGTCCCGGGCTGAAGAAGGCGCGGGGCGGGTTGCGCCTCAGTTTCCCCCGCGCTGCAAGCGGGTGTGTCTGGGGGGCTCTGCTGCAGGGCGGCACCCGGTGAAGGGCAGAAATCCTGGAGCGGGGCTTGCGAGTGCCTGGCTAGGAGACCTGCCCCCTGTTCAGAGGATGCGGTCAAGCCAGCGGGGATTATTTCCCAGCCGGGGCATCTCGGGGACTGGCCCCCTAACGCAGTGCCTAGGCAGCTGCATAATGACTTTGGGAGGTTGGGGGAAGGCTGTTCCTTTATATTTGTAATGACTGACGCGCAAGGGGCAAAAGTAGGTGCGCTCCCTAGTTCCTCCCCTTCTGTTCCCGGGCTGCGATGATGCATTAATGTCCCAGCCGAGGGGTGTGTTTTTTTCCTCCTCTGCTTCATTTTTCTGTGCTTTGCGTTATCTTGTATCAACTATATATGTTAGGAGCCGCTGTTGACCTTGGACGACTGCGCTGAGACTGTTCTATGGCTTCCTTTCCCTCCCACCAGGAACGGCCCAGATAAGCTGCTATGCGTCTTCTTGTATCCTGCCTACCGGATTTCATAAGGATTTGTTTCTTGGTTCTTCTTTTTTTTCCAAGAGCCTGAAGGTCCGACACTGACCCAGTGTGTGATTAGCAGCAATGTCAGGACATAGAGCATTAGTTCCAGAGCAGAACAACAGCAGCAGCAGCCAGGAAAACAAAACTTCAAATATGCGAGTCTCAGAAAAAAAGTGCTGTGAGTATTTGTGACAGTCTTGAGGAAAGTAGATCTTGCGTCTAGTAATTAATTTCTTTTACCTCTTTTATAAAAAGAGGTAGTTACTCAGTTCTGTTTTATTGCTTCTAGCTCAGTGCAGTAGTAAAGACAAATACAATTTCATCCTTAGTGCAGCTCTATAGACTTCGGTGGCATTACGCCAGGAATGAATTTAGGCCTATCCAGAATCCTGAAATGAGCTGCATGTGAGTGCAGGAGCTTTTTTTTGTTTTGTTTTGTTTTTAAAATCCTCCTAACATGCATCACTTTTGTTTTTAAGTCTTTAACATAAACGTCTTGAATGATTTTACTTTTTCTGACTCCATAGCTGAATTGCATCCCCCATGCAACCCTCATTACAACAGTGGCAGTGCTGGCTTCCCCCATGCAACCTCCTCAAAGGGCTTCAGCTCTGATTTGGAGGGCTGCTCAACCGTAACGTGTTTTTATGATGTCCACTTGGAACCGAGATCCCCAGAAATAATTCCATGTCGGCTCCTAAAGTAGTACTTCACGGGCTTATAACTGTTTACAATTCTTGTTTGTATCACTTCTATCCAGTTATGTTTGTTACATGTTTTGCTCTTTTGGACAAATGTTTACCTTGCAAAACGTTATTCACTTGAAATTCAGCTGTTTAAAAAGGAAATCTGTTTTAATGTAGATTGGAGTTCTAATGTAATCTCTGTTCCTGAAAGCTGCCCACATGTACTAGGCAACAAGTAGCACAACTGTACTGCACGGTGGTTTAAAATAGCCCACCATGAAACGTTCCATATTTCCATCTAATGTGCTTCATCAGGCAGTGATCTGGGCATGTTACATCTGTGATATGTTGAGCTGATGCCAAACCTAGTGTCTACCAATCTCCATTTAACTCTTTTAACCTAGCCCTTCCAGTCTTTTGTTGTCATAGGCCAGGAACAGATTTCAGCAAAGAATCCCAAAGGTATTTGCTCAGTAGGAAGGACACGCACACACACAATACTATGATTTAGGGCTGCATAATCACCAGAGATCTGTTTTGATTTTTACTGCTTTCCAAGTATCTCTCCCCCATTGATTTTCACTCCCATTGAATATCTTTATTAGGGATTACTTTTTCTCCACATGTACAAGTTGCACTTATACAGATTACACCCATTTTGTTATTTCCTGCTTATATATCCAACCATTTTGGGTCCCATAACACAGTGAGTTTACTGATGTTTCAAACCTCCCAGTCTAGGTCACTCTGGGAATTTAAATGTTTACCTCTTCCTCCAGATTCTTTTTAAAGCTATTTAAAGGAACATCATCAATTTAAAGGTTGTGCTTGTGTTTGACAATGTGTTACCTATAATTGTTGCAAGTAATCCTTAAAATGACTATGACTAAAAGAGACTGGGGAAATATTTATTTTTTTCCCATTTGCTTATTTTGTGCATTTGAAAAGCACTTGGTACAGATGGCTTCCCCAAAGTCAGTTTCCCTGTTGTTTTGTGCACAGCAACAAGTGAAAGAATAACTGTACTAATAATAGACAAATATGGCTATAAAACTACAAAAATTGGCATGGGGGCTTGGGGTCAAGTGTCCTGCACAGATATACCTTTAACAGAGTCTTTGAAACTGACTAAATTTACAAGCTGGCAAAGCTCAGTCAGTATTGCAGTTAGATTTGCATTTTATCTTGTGTGGCAAAACCATCTCATCAGGCCATTTAGTTATGGAAAAGACTTGAAATCCTATCTTGTCCATTCAGTTTATATTCACTTGCTCTGACCAGTTTAATTATGGCAACACATGCTACCATATCCCTGTTTATAATCAGTGTCTTTCATGTAGTTCTATAAATTGAAAGTTTTACTTAATTAGTGGATTAATTAATTAATCTGTTGCTTTTGGGAAATTACATGACTTGTTTTAAAAAGCTTTTATGCAAAAACAAATAGTCAAAAAATCCTGCTTCTCAGCAACAGGCTAAACGTTACTAATTTAGTTTCTCAGATCATTTGTTGAGTATGTTAGGGAAGGAAATTAGCTTCCTGTCTGCTATCAGTAGAGAAATATGATCTCTTTCATTAAAGAATTTTTCCTATGTCCTTGACAGTTACTGCTTAATAGTTAAATATTTTTAACTCTGACTGACGTATTTTGGCTGACACTTCAGTCACACGTTATTTTCCCTGTTCCCGGTGGCTGATCAGTCATTAACCTACTTCATTAGCTGACACCTGAGACAGCCATGCTGTGGTCCAGTGATTGCTATTAACATTTAATTGGATGGAAGGGCATGATAATGAATCCACTGTGTGTTTCATATAGTAAGTAACCTTTTGTGTGGCTGGTAGATGAGCAGAGGCAGTGAGTTACGCCAGAGGTGAATTTGGCTTCAGACTTGGTTTTTGTTCTAAGCTGTTTTAATTAATTTAATGATTTCACCTCCTCTTCTTTGCAGCATGGGCTTCTTATATGACCAACTCCCCTACTTTGATTGTAATGATTGGCCTTCCTGCCCGGGGCAAGACTTATATGTCCAAGAAATTAACACGCTACCTCAACTGGATTGGCGTGCCTACGAAAGGTCAGTATGGATTTTTGTACATGGTAGCCGAAAGTGATGGATGGGTCACGGAGCTGGCAATGAGACATTTGTTTTAATCCAGCCCAGGTTTACAGTCACTGAGAGTTGTCAGAACTTGATAGCTACTTTATGATAGCTTCAGTGTTTTCCCAGGTGAACAAAAGTCTACAGCATAAAACCTTATTGGTAGTGCTAACAAAGAGCCTAAAGATTCAATTATCCATAGCAACTGAATTCCACTTGACCCCTTAGAGGTGGTTTCTCCAGGCAGATTGGCAAGGGTCAGTATGTCAGGGAAGCTTTCACTAGTGTTACTCAAGCTGTATCTATTCTGTGCTCAGAGAGGGAACATCATCCCTGTGCTGAGGGCCAGCACAAAACCTGTGCATTACTTAAGTCCTCAAAGTAGGTCTTTTGTGCTTTATGGACCCTTGTGCTGGCCCTCTGCACGGGGGTGAATTTCACTCAGAGGCGTTTGGTTTCCAGGGCTGCCAATTTGGTATCTTTTGTGTGAACTAAATTCTTCTTTAACAAAGTGCATGAGATATTATAAAGCCCCTTCTACTTGACTTGGGTCTCTTTTCCTTTCAGTGAGTGCATGTAATCCTGCTTAATAGGAATAGGGATTGCACATGAATACACTGATAACTAGGAAGATAGTTATCACAAATGTGGATTAATTTGAGGAGATCTGGGAAAAAGTACACAAAGAAAATCAGAGATTCTGAAATTCTATGGTGCAGTTTAAGCATTTCAGATTTCAATCATAAGGAATTTTCATGGTGTTTGCAAAAGTTAATTTGAAGTAAAATTGCTGGAAGATTTTAGCTGGAGGAATAGCTCATAAATTGCTGTATTAATCAAGATAAGGATGTGATTCTCCTCTTGGCTTACAGCCAGGTAACATGTATTTGTGAAATGCTGCAAATCACATGTCTCTTTGTTTTTGTGAAGTGTTTAATCTAGGAGCGTATCGTCGTGAAGCAGTGCAGTCATACAAGTCCTATGATTTTTTCAGGCATGATAACAAAGAAGCCATGAAGATTCGGAAGTAAGTCTGTGTCAGAGGGTGCAACCCAACATGAATAGTAGAGGGAAAAGTTCATATCTCATTCTAAAGTCTGTGCAGCTGGTTTCAGACTATACCTCTGATTGTAGGAAGTAACATTTAATATCAATAGACAAATATGGGGCTAAATTCTGCCACCATTGCTTAGGATGAGAAGGACTTTATTGCATCAGTACTCCCATTGATTTCAATGGAGACTACTCACAGAGTAAAGGATTACACTGTGTGAATAAAGATAGCAGATTTGGGCCTGCAGTGAATGTTTTGTGGAGTGGATTAATACTTTGCTCTACCTGAGGAAATTCCAGATTATTTTACAAGTTTTAAAAACTGCTTTGGGAGCATATGATAGAATTTAATTTTGTGTAAACTAGTGCTTTCAAAAAAAAATTTTTTTTCATTAAATCCTCATATTCCCACCTCCATTCTCCTGGTTGCTGGCACTTTGAGAAGGAGGAAAACAAAGGCAGTTGACTCTTGTCCAGTTGTCAATACAGCTGTCACTATACAGGTTTAGGGGTACTATAAATTCCAAGAACATCTTTAAATGGATTCCTGGAATTATATAGGGAGAAAAGTAAATTAACCCTATCCGGTAATTTAATTTTGCAGACAGTGCAGGGGGAAATTTCCAAGCACATCAGGGCGGGGGCAGGACGACAACACTCTGTGTGCTTTGTTGGTTATTCAGTGTATGCCATTAAAACAGCTGCCCTAGAAGGTGGGTCTTCAGGGTGGGCATGAGGCCTCCTGCTCATGAAAGGGTCTTCAGATCCTCTTTAGCAAGTTGGCAGAGGTATAACTATCCCTCCAAAAAAGTGTCCTTTGGTCCTTGTATGGGCATGTTTACAAGCTGCTGTGCTCTGACTGGATCATAGCTATGTTCTTTTAAGGAAAGTTTATCCTTATAGATGAATGCCAAGGGTGAAATCCTTGCTCTGGTGAAGTCCATGGCAAAACTCACATTGACTTTCATGGGGTGAAGGGCAGGATTTCCCCCCAGGCGTACAGTAGTGGTTGTTTACCGACAGGAGACGTCCTGGGGAGAGATATCAAATGATGCTAAAACGATAAATCTAATAAAGGGTCTAAACCTGCTCCCATTGAAGTAAGTGGGAATTTTGTCATTTACTTCCAGGGAAGCAGAATGGGACAAAATTCAGATGATAAGAGAGGCATGTAATACAAGTAAAAAGCAGATGGATTAAAAAGTCCTTATTGTCCCATTTAGTGACCAGTTGGGAGACCTAGATGCAGCTTTGGCTCCCAGAATCTATCTTTCCTGGTGGGCAGTGCACCTGTCCCCAAAGAGTAGGACTCCACAGGGACTCATTTGTTCCTTTTAAAGAGAGACGGCAACAGACTCCTGAGCTCAGCGGAGACATGGAGGTGGAAAAGGGATTTAAACAGGGTTGGCTCTGTAACTTATCCCACTGTGAGCTTTGGAGCCGTGGTTCATGAGGCTTGGAATCTGAACACTTTGCAGTGTCTGCAATGATGCCAATTTCTCTCCTTACAGACAGTGTGCCTTGGTGGCTCTGGAAGATGTGAAAGCTTATGTCACGGAGGAGTGCGGGCAGATAGCTGTAAGATAACACTTGATTATACCGAGTTTAAATCAAAAGAGTATTAAATCAGTGCCTGAGATTTTCATCCAAACCCTTCTGGCAGCTTTAAAAATTGTAGCTAATGTTGTTGGGATTTTTTTTTTTCTGTTAGGTGTTCGATGCGACCAACACGACTCGAGAGAGGAGGGACTTGATCTTAAATTTTGCTAAAGAGAATGCTTATAAGGTGACTTTGATTGATCTGGAATAAGAACTGTAGGACTGAATGCCTCCCTTGGGTGTATCCCATTGAAATTAGCATCAGTGCATCAGATGGCAGATTTGGTCCCTTATCTTTGTACAGTGCCACTGTAGTTTCATGGCTTGTGTTTTCATTTCCACCTCTGCAAAGCTGGTTTGAAACGCTGTTCTGGTGGTGTTTTTCATCCACTCTGCTTCGGTGCCAATGAATATTTAAGGTGCAAGGTAGGGGAGAATCAGCACCCTTCTATGTGTATGTCTGATTTGGGAAGTACCTGTTTTAGTGAATTGGCTGTTGGGATATCCCAAACAAAATATTCAGCCCTCATCAGCCCTTATCGCTCTGGAGCCCAGAGATCGTGAGGTTGAGTGTGGCACACATTCCTAAATAGACAAATAACAGGAACCCACTGTGAGGGGCAAGGTTAGTTTCTCACAAAGCATATCTGGCTAAATCTGTCCCTTGGGTAGCTCTGCTGACTTCATTTGTGGCTATACTGGAAATTAATATGGCCTATTTACATTACTCTAGAAACTCTTAATTCTACTAAACATGCTTCATTGCCTCCTCTCTAGGTGTTTTTTGTGGAGTCTGTCTGTGATGATCCAGAAGTCATTGCTGCCAATATCCTGGTGGGTGCTAAATGTTCATAGGCTCAGTCTGTAGCATCCTTCTGTAGAAGACTTGTGTTTGTCAGGGAAGGTCACAGACTATTACAGTGGCTCACAGTAACAGCCGAGATTCATTATTATTAGAGAGCCTTGCAGTAAAGTTAAATCTAATCCACAGAACTCAGGGGATTCTGGATTTAAAGGCTTTTACTCTCCCTCATTCTGTTGTACCTGCCTGTGGGCAGGTGATTCTGTGAAGTCGTACTGAGTATTCTACACTGAGGTGTCTGTTTGGGCTAGGTATTAATCTAGGTTACACCAGTGTAAATTCAGAACAACCCAGTTGGAGTAAAATGAGTCATTCTAGATTTATGCTGTTTTAAGAGAGATCAGAGTCTGGCTCAAAGACTGAGGTCTAACTTTCATTCTGATTTTCCTTTCTGCAGTCACGAAGGGCATCTGATGTTAAACTCACCCAATATTCTCTTACCTTACTTTAGTGCAGTTTATGCCAGGATCAGAAAAACTGGGCTTTATCTCAACAGGCAGAAAGAGATCAAAACTGAACTGCTTCTAATAAGTGTAACTCTGCCGTTCTTATTCTGGTGCTGTCCTACCCCTGTATAAACCGCATGGGGTGGGGTGCCCTTTGCAATACTATATGCAGTTCTGATAGCCTTGTTCTTATATTTCAGTTCTGAAATAAGTGGTTAATATTTGCAGATGCATGGCAACCAAGACAGATGGGTTATTTTTGTGGGAACTTGGAAACCAAACTATAGCCATGAAGCATTTTATCTCAAAGCTTGATTTTATTTTCATGGGACAATATGGAGTAAGTGGTTTGTGTGGAAAGGCAAAAGTCAAGCCATCTGTCTCTGTCTCCAGGCCAAATGCTACCCTGTGACATTTGGAATTGTTCTTTTTCCTTTCCTGGAGCAGATTCTTCACAGGGCAGATGGGAAGGGGAAATGTAAACAGTGTTTGTTTGAAAATTGAAGAATAATCTTACTTATTCTGATTTATACAAAGTTTGCTTAACTTTTATAAAATCTCTCTCTCTCATTTAGGAAGTGAAGGTCTCCAGCCCTGACTACCCAGAGAGAAATAGAGAGAATGTGATGGATGATTTCCTGAAGAGGATAGAGTGCTATAAAGTCACATATCAGCCCCTTGATCCAGATAATTATGACAAGTAAGAGGCGAGATTTAGCAGCATGTTTCTTACTGGATATGCTGTGGAAACAGACACGTGGGCTGCTTTCTTTTGCCAGTTTTGTTTCCTAACCTAACATGCTGCAGTCCCTATGCTGGCGAAACTCTCATTGACTTTGTAGTGTGGGAGATTTTCTTGTGTGAGTCGTGCAGGATTATGTCCAACATGAGTCACAAGGATTTCTCGCTAGTGTATAAAACAGAAAACTACGCTACATTGTAATAGTCTGTTCTCTCTCTCTAAGAGTTTTCTAAGGCACCTCAGTGCCAAGTGGTAGCAGCACTATCAGTATTACAAGAATACACGCACATACATTTTGCTTTAAAGATGCTGACGAGTGTGCTTGTTTTGTGTTGACCGTAGAGACCTTTCCTTCATTAAAGTGATCAATGTGGGACAGCGGTTCCTGGTAAACCGTGTCCGGGATTACATCCAGAGTAAAATCGTCTATTACCTAATGAACATTCACGTCCAGCCGCGCACCATCTACCTTTGCCGACATGGTGAGAGCGAATTTAACCTTGTTGGCAAGATCGGTGGGGATTCTGGCCTGTCACCGCATGGGAAGCAGGTATGTTCTTGGCAGTGTCAGGATTGAGATCCTTTTAAAGTGTGTCAGTATAATAGGAACCTGGATTTGGGTCAGATTGACTGCTGGTGTAAATGGGCTCAGTTCAACAGAGTTTTGCTCATTTATGCCGGCAGAGAAATTGGCCTGAATCTGACTGTCAAGGGTGTGCGATTTCTCTTCGGCCTGGGGTTGAAGTCCCCCCATGCACCTTGAGCAGTCACTCTCCCTGCTCCCTTGAAGCAATGCTTCCTGCCGATGAGGGGTGTTCATTCTGCAAGGGACTCATTCTTTACTGCGCAAACAAGAATGGGTGAACATTTTTTGGATTTGCCAAGGTGCCAGTTAGATTGTAAAGCTGAAATGTAATAAACTAGGTTTGCCAATATGATAGATGTTCCTGCCAATGTTGGGATGCAGTTTAATTAGGATAACCCCTCTTTACTGAATCCAAGGAGTACTAGTTTACTAATTTTAATACTAGGTTCTTTTCAAGTCTACTTTTATCTTAGACAGTGTTTCTGAGATCAGGACATTTTGTTATTCTTAACCAATCAGCAGTTTATTAATTCACCTAGAACCTCATTGGTATATAAACAACAGTGATTGATCAAGTGAAGACACAACAAATCTTCTGAACTCAAAATACACATGCAGTCTTCTGTTGGGATCCAGCAACTATTCCAAGGAACAAAACAAATCACCCTAAATCTTATTACATTTACCTGTTGTCATCAGTTACCAGTTCTTTAGTATCTCTAATGGATTTATCACCCTTCAAGTAATTCTGTCGAAGAATAAGGATGCACTTGTCTTAGGGTACTCTCTCTCATGAATTTGGTCCTTGCTATTTCTTGCGTTTTGGTTTGATAGGGACTAGTTTGAAACATCAAAAGCAATTGCTTACATTTCTTTTTTTTTTGACGTTCCGAGGTGAGTGTGCTTGGATTTACAAAGGAGAAACATGTATATAGCATTACTTAGTTAAAATCCACAGTTTGGTTACTTGGCAGTGTAACAGGCTGTCCACCCCCACACAATGTCTGAACAGGTAAAATAGGCCACTTAACCTTATAGGCTACACCTGGAGGAGAGCCAGGGACTGATAAGGCCCAATGGCTGATGAAGCCTAGCTGGGGGAGAAGCTGGGTAGGGAATCTAAAGAAAGGAAGTTTATATTTGTAGGTGGGAGCTTGCAGTCACTTGTTGGAAGCAGAGAAGTAGGGAGGAGGAAACCGGGGCGGGGGACAATAAGCCCTGGGATGCTAGCCCTGGGAAAAGGGTCAATGCCAGAGGAGTTGTGAAGAAAGAGAGTCCCCCAGCCCAGAGCCCTCACCCCCTCCCACACTCCAACCACCTGCCTCAACCCGCAGCCCCCTCCCGCACTCCGAATCGCTCATTTCTAGCCCGCCCCGCAGCCCCAGTTAGAGCTCTCACCCCCTCCAGCATCCCCAGCCCAGTGAAAATGAGTGAGGGTGGGTGAGAGCGAACCACTGAGGGAGGGGGAATGTAGTGAGTGGGCGGCGGGGGCTTGCGGAAGGGGTAGGGCCTCAGGTAAGGGTGGGGCTAGGGTGTTCGATTTTGTGTGACTAGAAAGTTGGCAACCCTAGATGTGGGCGGGGAGGGTGAGCTGAGGACTTGCACCTGCAGCCGAGGTCCAGGGTCAGAGCCTGAAGCCCCACGACCGGAGTCTGCCATCTACGACTCCAGGCTGAGGCCTGAAATCCGAGCTTCACCACGCCCAAGAAGGTGAGGAACTCACTGGCTGCCTGCTCCTCTGGCGTTTGTGGATTCTGAGGGAGGCAAGGCCCACCCCTGCTGGTGCCCCCCCCCCCCATCCCTCCCGTCCCCCTCCAGTCACTGCCCAGGAGGTTGTGGCATAAGAAAAGCCCCTGGTGGCTGCATTCGAGAAACGCTGTGGTTTCTACTGACCACTTGTCCTATGGCTTTCAGCTCTCATTCTCCATTGTTTCCATTGATATCCAGCAGATGGCGCTGGTGTATAACAAATTTCTTCAGTTCTTAAAATGTAATGTTTCATTAATTTCAAAGATTTTTATATCTGTTTTTTTTTCCTGTATTATCTATACTGTGAATTGGAATCTCTGCTCAGTTTCAAAGTTTTGCCTTGGTTAGCTGCTTGTATGTTTCAGTGAGACAAGGTGGGTGAGAGAGACGAGTTGAGCTTACACAGGACTTCTTCAGGTCCTGGCCAGTAGCTCAAAAGCTTGTCTCTCTCTCCAACAGAAATTGATCCAATAAAAGATATTCCCTCGCCCATCTTGTCTGTCTAATATCCTGGGACCAACAACACTGCCTATATCTTTCAATGTTCTTTTTCCTTGTCGTGCCATACAGTTCGTACCACTTAATTCAGCATTAATTTAGAAAGAAAGCGAACAAAATCGCTTTACAGCTCCTCTAAATTTAGTGGACTTAACCCATACATTCTTTGATTGTATCCAATACCTTTTATTTCACATCTTTCAGGGCTTGTTGAGGAACAAGAAACATTTATTTTGAAAAGACAGACCGGGAAATCAGATGTAGAGAGATGGTACCTTTAATTCATAAAGCAGATAAATGTACAGTTTCTAATTTGGGATAAAGACAGTTGGTTTGAATTTCTTGGGGTATCAGGAAGCTTGACCTATATATGTTCTTCATGTTTCTATAGGTCGCCTAGCAAGCTTTCTGAACCGGTGTAACTCAGTTTCTACATGCAGCTCTGGTTCTTGATAGAAAACAGTAGAGTACTCTGCACAGGAAAACAAGCAGTTATTCTTGTCTTGCTCTCTTTAGCTAGACCAAGAGAGATGGAAGTCTCATCCACAAGCAAATTATGGGCGTCTTTGGTGTGAGAGTCTGACAATAGCTGGAAGACTCCTTAACAAGCACGGGAGCTTTCCTTTCCTGGGGAGTGTGTATTTCAGCTCTAGCTTAACTGATGTTTCCCAGACAAGATGTCCCGCACATTTGGATGTGCAGATTGATCCCCATTGAATTTAGTCCTGAGAGGAAGCTAAAGTTGGGAGTGTGTATGCAGCGATTAGTTGTAATTCTAGTTGCCATGTTTAGCTTCCGGATTAAAAGGGGCCCGCGAGGGAGCTATGGTAACTTAGTGCCAGTATGTATTTAAGGCATGTTTGACATCTATACAGCTCACAACTGAGAACATATTCACTCTAGACCCAGAGTGGCAGAAATTGGCTTTGGATGGCATCAGTTAATGCCAGTCTGGTGAGAAGATTAGCATGTTCTTTCACAATGAAGAGTGAATTCACAATGGTTACTTTTATCTTCTCCCAACCTGCTTCAATTTCTCTAGTTCGCTCAAGCCCTTAAAAAATTCATTGCCGAGCAGGAGATTGTGGATTTGAAGGTTTGGACGAGCCAGCTGAAGAGAACCATCCAGACAGCCGAGTCCTTGGGGGTCCCCTATGAGCAGTGGAAGATTCTGAATGAGATTGATGCTGTGAGTACAGTGGGGAAATGGTCCAAAGCTATACACTGAACTTTTGGGGGTTGTAAATAAGAATAGTGAACATGAAATAATGTCATTCCCCTCCCATCTAAACACTTTCTGAGCATTAATTATGCTTCACAACACTATCCATTTATATTGCACCCCTCACCTCCTGTGAGTTATAGGACTGCTTGGTGTAAAATTGAAGATGTCTATGGGGTTTTTACCTGTCTAAGTATCCCAGTGCTCTTTACAGCAGATACCATTGAAAACTCAACATTCAAGGTCCCAGGTACCTGCAACAACCAACTACAGCCCAACGAGCATATGTTGGGCTTTCAGTGGTTCCCACTGTAATTCTTTCATGCAAATAAGCTGTAAAGATAATAACATGGAAATACAAACCTGTTTTCATTATTTGCAGATTTAAAAACCAACAAACCAAAACCACAGCCATAGAACATAAAGGTTTGGGTTTAAAATTCAAACTAGAAAACACATTGCAGTTATTTGCGAGGGAACTTTTGCTTCTCTGCTGAGGTCATTTCTGTTGCATTCATAGATTCCAAAGCCAGAAGGGACCATTGTGATCACCTGGTCTGCTATTCCCCATAACACAGGTCAAAAAACCTCCCTCAGGAAACTCGTTTCCAGTGAGGGGCTCAGTCCCCAGTGCAGAGTTTGAGTCTCATATTCATCCAACTGAGCTAGCCTGCCTGCATCTGCATAATGAGGATGTTAATGCTTGCCTACCTTTCAGGAGGGGTGGGAGACTTAAGGAATTAATGTTTGCAAGCCCGCTCCATGGTTCTCGGGTGTAAAGTGCTGCATTAGAATTACTCCTGTCTCTTACAAAATGTAAAACACTCGCTACATAGGCACAGAATCTTCTGTGTTCAATCCTCCCCCCACTCCCCTCTGCGTAAATCTATTGAAATGAATTTCCTTGTAACAAACTCCTCTTCCACCAGGGAGTGTGTGAAGAGATGACATATGAAGAAATTGAAACTCAGTACCCAGATGAGTTTGTGCTGAGGGATCAAGATAAATATCTTTATCGTTATCCTGGAGGAGAGGTGAGCAGGTTTAAAATAATAATGTAGCTGAAAGAAAAGGAGTACTTGTGGCACCTTAGAGACTAACCAATTTATTTGAGCATAAGCTTTCGTGAGCTACAGCTCACTTCATCGGAAGTGAGCCTGATGCTCACGAAAGCTTATGCTCAAATAAATTAGTTAGTCTCTAAGGTGCCACAAGTACTCCTTTTCCTTTTGCGAATACAAACTAACACGGCTGCTACTCTGAAACCTGTCAATGTAGCTGAGTATGTGTAGATAGGAAGGAAGGGAAAAATTAAAATGAAATTAGATTTATGTGGCAAGTGGCAATAGACCTAATGGTAGTATCCCAAATTTTGTTGTAATACAGTAGGTTAGTGATCAGTGACTAGATTGTCTGTCCGTCCGTCCGTCTCCTTTATAGTGCCATGCAAGTGATACCACTTGATCATATTTGTAAAATGTATTCGGGCTATTGTATTATTTCCTTGGGACTGTGGGCAGACATAGGGGTCCTTCTGTGTGGAGCTGATTGCAGGGAGAGAGCCATAGACATGATTATTTTATTTAATTTATTATTTATTTTTATTTTTATTTACATCTGTTGAAAATGTTGCTAGAAATCTGACTATCCCCACAAATTTAGGGGCCAGTTACTAATCCAAAAATGTATCTAGCTTTTTTTCCCCCTGTGCTATCAGTTCTTCTATATCTTCCATATTTTAAGATTTTTTTTAACCTGTGTTTTGATTCATGTGAAGCAATTTTAAGCCCTGTTCTTGGTTCTGGTATCTCTGCACGCTTGTGAAACCCCTAAACATCTTTGTGCTGTTGAATCTTTCCCTTGATTTCTAGTCTTACCAAGACTTGGTCCAGCGTTTGGAGGCTG
The DNA here is from genome assembly GCF_965140295.1 of Lepidochelys olivacea. Taxonomy (NCBI): domain Eukaryota; kingdom Metazoa; phylum Chordata; order Testudines; family Cheloniidae; genus Lepidochelys; species Lepidochelys olivacea. The sequence goes on along the minus strand of NC_140431.1, from coordinate 5,318,994 downwards.
TGATTATGGAGCTAGAGCGTCAGGGCAGTGTTCTGGTTATTGCCCACCAGGCTGTTATGCGGTGCCTATTGGCCTACTTCCTTGACAAGAGCGCAGGTATGAAAGTAAATTCACTGTGTTGGGGTGGGGGTTGCTGATTCCATCACAGAGCTTCTGGAAGGGAGGCTTGCATTATTCATTTAATTTTTGCAAAAACAGAACTTCTTGAGGGAAAAAAATGTCAGTAAGATCATACTGTACACTTCTCAAGCCTCTTTTAGCCCGGAGTTTCTGTAAGTGCTTCACAAACAGTTCTCCTTGCAGTGCCACTGAAATGCAGCCACTTCGGGTGTGAGAGTTTAGGAAGGTTCGCCTGGATAGGCCCTGTTATTGGGACTTGAGAGATGTGGGTTTCAGTTCCTGTCTCTGCCACAGACACTTCTAGGACATTGGGCAAGTCACTTAATTGACCCCATGCTTCAGTTTCCCATCTGGAAATGGGGGTGATACCACTTTACCTGACGGGGGCGAGGAGGGTAAAATCCATTCATGATTGTGAGATGCTCAGGTAGATTGGCAATGAGGGTCAGGTAAGTACTAACAGAGAAAGCATCACCCAGCCAATTTCTGGACAGCAGTGAGGCTAGATGGCACAGAGAAAGGAAATTATGGCCGAGGACACAGAGGTGAACTCTTAAATTTCTGAAGTGTTTGCCACGATCTTTAAGATTTTCCCAGGCAGACACCCTTAGAGCTCTGTGGCTGCAAGAAGCTATGTCTACACAGCAGTTAGACACCCACGACTGGCCCATGCCAGTTGACTCGGGCTCGCAAGGCTTGGGCTAAGAGACTCTTCAACTGTGGTGCAGACATTGCAGCCCGAGCTCAAACATCTACACCGCAGTGAAACAGCCCCTTAGCCGGAGCCCTGTGAGCCCATGTCAGCTGGCAGAGGTCAGCTGCAGGTTTTTAATTGCAGTGTAAACATACCCTAAGTGGGTGGGTCTCTAAGGGTTTTTGCTATACGCCTCTGTTTTCGGGGATGTCTGTATCTGCTATTGAAAGCTATTTTCACTGGATGGCAGGTGAGGAACAAAAGGAAAAAATCCCTATCTAAGTACAAAGCCTGTCTGTTAGGACTGTGTTGCTGGCCATGCGGGAGGGACCTTGGGAGGAATCCCGGCCCCACTGAAGTCAGTGGTAAAACTCGCGTTGATTTCAGTGGAGCTGGTATTTCAGCTGTTAGGTTCAGCTCCTGGTCTCTTGGTCTTAAAGCTGGCAGGCAGGGACTGACGCTTGTGAAGGCATTGTGATCAGAACTTGTGGTGGGAGGAACTCTCCTGGCAGACTGAGTAGCAGCAGTAATGTGCCCTTAGATGGGATGATTGGACGGACCTGTGACTTGGTGATTCAGGGAGGGGAAGAGTTGAAGCAGGAGGGAAGTGCACAAAGCTGATCCTAGGGTGTCCCTCAGGACTGCAGCAGTAGACTCCAGAAGAGATAAGGGGATGTCAAATATATTATGAGGCGATTACCTTCTACATCCGCTTTTCAGAAAACCAAGGCCCTGATCCTGCAAAGACTTACCCACACATTTTAACTTTAAACACGTGAGCCATCCTCTTGAACCCCATGGAGCTCCTCATGGGCTTAAAGTTAAGCAGGTGTGTAAGTCCTTGCAAGATCCAGGCCAAACTGAGGAACCACAAAATTCCTGCATAGTTCCAAACTGTGCCCATACATGCAGTGTTTAACTTCTCCTGTCTGGTTTTAGATGAGTTGCCATATCTGAAGTGCCCCCTTCACACCATATTCAAGCTCACACCAGTTGCTTACGGTAAATATTTCCCTTTTTCTCACTTAGCTGAATTGGCTGGGCAATTTGATATTAAAATACATATGCAAAATTGAGTGCTACATTTACTGTAAAAGTTAAAAGAAAATAAGGGGGAGGCAAAATGAGAGAGAACATTATATTTTTTATAGAATAAATCTATAAAATGAGTAACAACCAGTTTCTTCTAAAAGAGACCCATTATCTCTGGATTATATTTATTGACCAGGAAACCACTTTTTCCCTCCAGACTTGAACTTGTACCTCAGAATGAACTGAACTCGAACTAGTTTTCATGTCAATAAGTGTAATCCATACCGCATGTATCTTTGTGTGAAGGCTGCCCTTGTTTACTAGCTGCACTTCTGCAGCAAAAGCTACAGGAGAAAGTAATTAAAATGTTGCATATCAAACACTCATGTAGAATCCATGATTAATATTAAATCTAAAGTCCTGTATACGTACAAGTTCTTTACAAAAGAAGAAAGTGAATTATTTATTGTCTCTGCAAACAACTGAGTCCAGTTGCCAGTAATTTAACTGAGAATAATTGATTTTAAAAGAAAATCTAGTTCCTTTTTTGAAGTTTCTCTTTTCATTTGGTGAAGGCTGTAAAGTGGAAACAATCACCTTGAATGTTGAAGCAGTGAATACCCATCGAGACAAGCCTTCTGGGAGTACTGTAAGTCTTTACTGAAAATCCTGGCCCTTGATTCATGGTTGGCAAATTACACAACTTGAGCCTGCATGAAAGATAATATTGCAAATCTGAACAGTCACTGTGGAGTGCCTGCTAGAAATCTTCCATCCATTTCAGCCATTATAAAAACTGCTTTTGAAGTATTGCCCCTATAAGGATAATTAACTTCTTTGAGAAGCACTATTGCAGGTATAAAATTTTCCAGATATTTAGTTTGTTGTTTCCAAACATGAATGGGAGAGAATTTATTTTTAAAACTGTTTCAATAACCATATTAGGAAAACTGTAATGCAAAGTTTATCAATACAGCCTTTTTAAGCTTCAGGGTGATCATTCCAATGTGTAATGATGCATTTCTCCATTGTTGTTGCTATGATGCTCATTCTATAATTCTTTAATATGAGCTTGCTCTAAGAACCTATCCTTGCAACAAAGCCATTTGGCAACTGTGTCCACATATCTATTCAGGGGACAACATGATAGGGCCTAATCACATCAGCCACACTATCAGAGGCTCGTTCACCTGCACATCTACCAATGTGATATATGCCATCATGTGCCAGAAATGCCCCTCTGCCATGTACATTAGCCAAACCGGACTGTCTCTACGTAAAAGAATAAATGGACACAAATCAGACGTCAAGAATTATAACATTCAAAAACAAGTTGGAGAACACTTCAGTCTCTTTTGGTCACTCGATTACAGACCTAAAAATTTCAATTCTTCAACAAAAAAACTTCAAAAACAGACTCCAATGAGAGACTGCTGAATTGGAATTAATTTGCAAACTGGATACAATTAACTTAGGCTTGAATAGAGACTGGGAGTGGATGGGTCATTACACAAAGTAAAACTATTTCCCCGTGTTTATTTTCTCCCACCCCCCACTGTTCCTCAGACGTTCTTGTCAACCGCTGGAAATGGCCCACCTTGATTATCACTACAAAAGGTTCCCCCGCCCCGCTCTCCTGCTGGTAATAGTTCACCTTAAGTGATCACTCTCTTACAGTGTGTATGGTAACACCCATTGTTTCATGTTCTCTATGTACATAAATCTCCCCACTGTATTTTTCATGGAATGCATCCAATGAAGTGAGTTGTAGCTCACAAAAGCTTATGCTCAAATAAATTTGTTAGTCTCTAAGGTGCCACAAGTACTCCTTTTCTTTTTGCGAATACAGACTAACATGGCTGCTACTCTGAAACCTCTCATTTTTCTAAAGTTAAAAACAGCATTGGACAAAAGCCATAAATAAACTTCTCGGTTGGCTTTAACTCTGGTTCACAAGATCTAAAAAGCTGTGGAAATGTCAAGGTCACTCCTGTAAACGTGGTCTGCCTGGAAGGCTAAACCTTCAAGGCACCATCATCAGTGCATTTGTTCTATTGCTATTGATTCAGCTAATGATCCAGGTATATGTAGTTATTTGAGGCAACTAGAGAGGTTTTTTGGACCCTGGTCTCCTCATATTGATACTCTTAAATTTAGTAAAGACACATCTATGTATTCTGTGCAAATAAGGACATTGACACAGAATCTTAAGCACAGATAGTGAGGAATGACCCCTTATGAGTAGAAAGTGGATATGAACACGGACCTTAGCCATCAGGATGTTAGGGAACAGAAGATAGTGGCAATGTGAGAGCCAAATTCAGCCCTGGTGTGGGCGGGTGCACCTCTACTGAAATGCAGATGTTAGAATAGCAATGAATGTGTAATGGACTCGGCTGCTGTCCCCACCCCTTCCCTAGGCTTCGGAGCCCAAGCTGCAGCCTGAGCCATAACTCCAAAACGCTGTCTACACAGCTATTTTTAGAGTGCTAGCACGAGCCCCGCTATCCCACGTAAGCCCCCTTCCGCGGGTTACGTGAGCACACCACAAGGCCCACATTCAGCATCCTACCCTTGTTCAGCAGAGCACTTAAAAACATGCTTAAAGTGTCTGCCGGATTGAGGCCTTACGGCGACGTTTTCAAAGGTTGCTTCAGTTATTGAGTGTCCACCTTTACACGCTGACGCGGGGCCTGATAGGTCAGAGGTGCTGATCATTTGCAACTGCTAGGGTCCAGGTGTTCGCCATCTTTTGACAATCCAGCTCTGCGTGTTCACATTGAGCACTCAAAAACTGCAGCACTCAGAGTTAAAGGCCAGCTGCCAAATCCGGCTTGGTTGGACTGGTGTAAATCGGAAGTGATTCCATGACATTTAGACATGCTTTTGAAAACTTGGGCCTTCGCCTCTCTGTGCTCCGCAAAGCGTATGTAAAGTGCTGCGAAGATTGTCATTAATACCTATTTCTAATCTGGTTGAACTTTTTGTGGCATCTAAATTGTCTTTTTATTGAGCTACAGGATGACAAGACAATCATAAATTGACAAATTTGGAAGTTGTAGACGGGGCAAAAAGTTTTGAAGGTGTCTTGAAAGGCAACACCTACATTGGAATGGCCACTTTGAGGAGATTCAGCGAAATTTCAGTGGCGAGTTCAATTTTGGGGTGTTATAATTTACACTCCGATTATGCTGGCGCTGCTCCATTGTTCCTGTGTGATACTCTGCACTGCCTCCGTGAAAACAGTAGGAACTGTTACTGTTTGATTCTTTGCTTTCGTGGCAAGATACAGCAGCTCTGAAAATAAATCCAAGCGCTTGGGGAAATTTTACTATCAGTACAATTTTTTTTATCTGCATCCTGTTAAAAAAAAATCTTGAACCCACAGAGATAAGGGACATAAATCTGTTACGGTGCAGTGACGAGAGCATTTTAGCAGCAGCTACTGGACTAAAGGAGTATCTCAACTGTTCTGTGTGCAGTGGGACTAAAGTAAAAGGAATGTTTAGAAATGGATAATTTTGAAGACGGTAACAGGTGAAATTTTATAGTTGAGGGACCTGAATCTGTAGCCACCCAGAAGTTTAAATGTACTCCTATGCAGAGGGCTAGCACGACACCCATACACCATGTGAATTCTCAAAATAGGACTTCAGTGGTGCATAAAGTTTGTGCTGGTCCTCTGCACAGAGGAATTGTTCCACTGACTTCCATGGGCTTTGCATTAGACCTCAATTGGTTTGAATGGAAGGCCTGCCTGCAGAGCAGAATCAGGATTAGGCTTCTGGTTATGGCAAGTGGAAAGTGTCTCTGGCATCAGAAATATCTTGGTATGAACTTTGATTTCAGATTGTGGTTCTGCTTTTCATTCCTTGTATTATCCTCCATTTTCAATCAGAACAGCCTTCCAAAGAGCCAAACCCCTGTAAGGATGAGAAGAAACAGCTTTACGCCTCTGGCCAGTCCGGACACAATAAAGCGCACACGAAATTACAGTGTTGGGAGCAGGCCTCTCAACCCAATGGGGTCTCTGCTATTCCCAGAGGCTCGAGATGGGGCTGATCAGCAGAAACTACAAGTCAGTCTTCAAGTGGTAACTCCTCTACCTTACCCCTCTCCCCCGGTCAGACACAGAACTAATGGCCAAACAGTTACTCATGTTTTCCAATGGTCCTGTGCGATGCACAAATGAAATATCTTGACGTTTAGATGCCTTATCACCATCCGTGCTTTAAAATAGCTTCAGATTACAAACTACTTAAGAGTCAGCAAATTGGGGTACAACTGCAATCGTGTAGGCATAAAATGCCCTGCTCCCTGCAGAGTGAATGCCATTGAATAACAATGAGTTTCTGGTTTGTCTGTTTTAAAATACGATTTCCCCTTTCCAGACAGGTTAATTTTTAAGGAACTCTCTGCTTGCCCGAATGTCATAAGGTATATGCAACAAAGTGATCCTCTGATCCCAGTGAAATTGAGCAGCAGCTCTGCATGCATGATCTCGTTGCGGGGAAGAGTAATTCTTCCTCTTCGTAAATTGAAATTAATTAATCTGTTTTTGTTGTTCCAAGCTGGATGCTTAGTTTTTGCACTTCACATGCATAAATACTGAATTGTAAGTAGCACTTTTAAAGCTGAGGTCCTGATTCACCAGTGTATCTCTGCTTTCACACTGGTGTTTCTTCGCTGATTTCCACAAGCAAAAAATAGCGGGAAGGTGACAATTTGGGCCCCAGTTCAGTTCTAATAATTCTACCGTGGTAATAGTAAAACACAGGTCTAAATTTTCAAAAGTGACAGATTTGAGAGACCCAATTTTAAGACACTATAAAGGAGCCTGATTTTCAGAGGGCCCTGGATGAAAATGGAGACACCCAAAATGTCTAGTCACTTTTTCGAAAGTCTGAGCTACACAGAGTATGTTTTAAAACCTGAAAACATCCCTTTAAACTTAGTATTTAAAAGCCATTTCTCCCTGTACTGACATTAACGTTGCAGCTCATCAATATGGAATACATTGGATTGGACAGAGCCATTTAAATGAACGTTCAGCCGACAAGCTGATTGACTGGCTGGACTTCATTGGTACTTTAGGATGCCGTTTCCATGGCTTGTATGAGTTAGTTGTTTCTTATACAAGCCTGCAGTGGTCCCTCCTTCACATGCAATTCTGGGGGTTGTTTCAATTTTTCCTCATTTGCTGCTCAGCTTTTATATTATTACTTTTTAGTCTTTGTTAAAATGCAGTATGAGCTATCCTGTGCTGTTTGTTTTTTCTTTGCAGCTTCAAATGGGAAGTGCTTGCTTGTGAGTATCACTGAACGTAGCTTGTATGCATTCTCTCTGGGTTTGTTTAGTAAGTAGCAATTCTCTTAATTATAATTGCATGGCAATCATTTGCGGGGACAATGAATGCTTGGGGCAGAAGGAAATAATTTGTCACATAATAGTCCAGTAAATCAAAGAGAGGCCATTGTTGGTGGAGAATCTATTTATCATTGGTGAAATTCATCATCTGCAGAGGCCAGCGTGAAGGTTGAAATTGAATTTAATGGTGCATAGGCTTCATGCTGGCCATCTGCAGAGGGGTGAATTTCACCCCAGATCAGCAAGATTACTGGGATAGATGAATAGTTTATCAAGCCCCAAATACGTTCTGGGTGTAACCCCATAGAAATAATTCAGTGGAATTACACCAGGGGAGATTTTGGCCCGAGGTGTCTGTCTACAGCACAAGATGCTAGTAGCTGTAGTCTTGTTGATCCGTGTTAGGAATTCCCTACCAAGATGAATAAAGGGTGAGTGACGCACAGGGGTGGATGGCATGATGCAGCGCTAGTCAGCAGGACTTTAGAACCATTTATATGAAGACTTTAATAAATTTCTGCCAGAAGTCTAGTAGCCTGAGCCAGGAACTTCTCGAGTTTTAATTCCTGCTGGGACACCAACTCTCTGAGGCCTTGGGCAAGTCTCTTACACTGTCTGCCTCAGTCCCCCATATATGATAGACAAGTATTATCTCTCAGAGTTTTTGTGATGGTTATTTAATTATAGCCTAGTCCCACATGGTGCTGAAAACCCTCAACATCCATTGACTTCAAGTGGGTGGTTGAATTAATTTCCCACCTTACAGGAGAAACTTGGTCCCTCACAGGATTGTGAACTTTGTAAAGTGCTTAGACAGTGAAGAGTGCTATGTTAGTGTTAAGTATAATTATTAATCTTCACTAACATAATCCTACTGGAAGGGTGAATTGGATGGGGCTGAAGGATACTGTAGCATCTCTCTTTCTCACATCCAGTGAGAAAGGACATAAATAGTCTATTATCCCTTCTCTCCAGGGAGCCAGCAAACAACATCACCTGTGAGTCCTTGGTTTCTGTCTCAGCCACCAAGTGAGGCTGTCAAGCGAGAAGCCTTTAGTATCACACTGTGCAGAATGGCCAGGAAATGATCCGTGCTTCCCTTTGTGCCTATGTTGCTCAGAACCAACCTTGCTGACCACGAGGCCCTTTCTTGTCCCTGCTTTGAATGCCTGAGCGAATGTCACTGCAAATGTTGATACAAATATCTCTTGATGTACCTGCTGTTTCAGTTTATATCTTACCTGTGAAATTGACTTCTATAAGTTGATGTTGCATTTTATTGACCTTATTTGTGAAATGGACTGTGCAATGTGAGATTTGGTTTTATTTAAGTTTGTTGTGGTTCTTAGTAGGTGTCTCTTTGGGTTTGTATGGGTGTGTTTTAATGTTATCACAGCAATTTTGCTTTCTCCTCTGGGGAGTGGTATCATTTTCCCCTATGCATTTGTGGCAACTCCATTTAAATGCCTGTGGTATTACTTATTTGCCAGCTGTTGAATACTCTTTGCCTAGAGAGCTTCACCCACTGTGGTTGCATGCCGCTACGTGGATATGGAGAGGAAGTTGTTTTATGCCCAGCTGTAGCCATTTGGCATGAAATCTCTTTCTCTCTCTGCAGTGATTTTTGACAGTGCCTGGAACGCGCTTCTATACTCAACAGTGTTATTGTTGCTACATTGAATAAGTGACTTTGCTTTAAGGGAATATTCTCAAAAGAAGCTGAAAAATGTTTGCATTAGAACAAGGCCTTCGAAAAAGCTCCCTCTCCTTGTTGACCATCTTGGCAGCCAGAGGCATGTTTTAGAATTGGGGTCTGGGAGTCGAAAGTTATGGGTTCCATTCCATGGGTTCCATATTGACTAATTTTATGGTATTGAGCACGTCACTTAATCTCCCTACACCTTGGTTTCCCATCTGGGGAAAGTGCCCATGTTTATAAAGCGCTTTGAAATCATCCTATGAAAGGTGCTATGTAAGTGCCAAATATCATTGTCGTGGACTATAAAGGAGCTCATTTTCACTGTTGGTTTACAATTAGAAAACTGATCTTGAAACAGTTTTTTAAAAACCTCTGGTTTCCAAGGCTTTCTCATGGGGATCCTCTCAATCTGGTATTGCATGTCAAACTGTCAAGATGACCGTGATGGTCAGTTATTCTCTTTTTAACTTTGTTAAAACACGTCAGTTTTGGGGGGGTTTTTGTCTTTTTTTTTTCCATTTCATGGATCCAGTGGCCAAGAAATACCCCATGAAGAGGGATACACAAAGTCCACTCTTCCAGACTATTCCTCTTGGGTGTTCCAGTTATTACAGTACATGGACCCTAATGCGCTCTCTCCCACACACTAAAGGGTATCCAAGACAGAATTTAACCCTATAGAAATTTGTTTGCAATTCAACAGAGTTGCAAATACTTCTTGATACTGACAACTTTATGCTCTGAGGAACAGAGATCCTATGGCCTTTTCCATTTTTATAGGTAATGCACTTGTCTTTCAGTTTTGTTGGCAGGAAAAAAAAAAATGGGAGAGAAATGCATTTTTTTTCCCCCTGTGACACTGAAGTTAGATGCCTTGTCCTATTTGACAGTTTAATTTTAGAGCTGTATCGAAACTCCTTTTTAAATTGTCATTTGCTGAGCTGCCTTAACTTACACTTTGCACTTCTGAATCGTATGCCAATTCTCTCTGTATGTAGAACTGTATTCTGTAGATGGAAGGGAAAATGGCTGCTGGTTCAATTATTTTCCAGACATCTAACGCACATAGTTAGAATGGAAAATTAAGGTTTCATAAAAGAGACTCCGTTCATATTTCATTCTCAAAGACAGTACCAAAAGAAGGAACGCTACAGTCAGGCTTGAGTCTTGCTGTTTTCCGATGTCACTTAAACACCTCTTTCAAGCAGGGAGGGCTGTACTTTGTGTTGAATCAAGACAAGCAAAACGTCCATTCAGAATCAAACTTCCATTGAATGTCTGCAGAAGTTATGAATACGCATCTACAGGCACAATGAGAACTTATAGTTGCCACACAGTGATATACACAGGAGCTGTTTGTAACTCATCTTCTAACAATAGGATTTTGAATTTAATTGCACTTTGTAATTAAAGTGAATCTCCTTAGCACTTTTACTGTGATTACATAGCCTCCCTGTTTGTAACCAGCATTTTATAGGCATACATTCCTTAGGATAAATGATTATGTTATGGGTTTCAGGGTAAGGTGCCTTGTTTTGTCTTTTATTCTCTCTATCTTAACATACATTTTAAATAACAGATACAGAAAAGTTTTATTTAAATGATAGTGATGTTGTGACTGTTCTACCAAAGCTGCAATAATGCACAAAATGTCAGTGGATGTTGCTAGAATGAGTGAATGTTTTGGGTATTGTCAGCAAAATAATTATTCAGAAATGGCACTGTCATAAATATAAAGGGAAGGGTAAACCCCTTTGAAATCCCTCCTGGCCAGGGGAAAGCTCCTCTCACCTGTAAAGGGTTAAGAAGCTAAAGGTAACCTCGCTGGCACCTGACCAAAATGACCAATGAGGAGACAAGATACTTTCAAAAGCTGGGAGGAGGGAGAGAAACAAAGGGTTTGTGTGTCTGTCTGTAGTCGTCTTGGCCGGGGACAGAACAGGAATGGAGTCTTAGAACTTTTAGTAAGTAATCTAGCTAGGTATGTGTTAGATTATGATTTCTTTAAATGGCTGAGAAAAGAATTGTGCTGAATAGAATAACTATTTCTGTCTGTGTATCTTTTTTGTAACTTAAGGTTTTGCCTAGAGGGGTTCTCTATGTTTTTGAATCTAATTACCCTGTAAGATATATATACCATCTTGATTTTACAGGGGGGATTTCTTTATTTCTATTTACTTCTATTTTTTATTAAAAGTCTTTGTAAAACACTGAATGCTTTTTCATTGTTCTCAGATCCAAGGGTTTGGGTTTGTGGTCACCTATGCAAATTGGTGAGGCTTTTTATCCAACATTTCCCAGGAAAGGGGGGGGTGCAAGTGTTGGGAGGATTGTTCATTGTTCTTAAGATCCAAGGGTCTGGGTCTGTAGTCACCTAGGCAAATTGGTGAGGCTTTTTACCAAACCTTGTCCAGGAAGTGGGGTGCAAGGTTTTGGGAAGTATTTTGGGGGGAAGGACGCGTCCAAACAGCTCTTCCCCAGTAACCAGTATTAGTTTGGTGGTGGTAGCGGCCATTCCAAGGATAACGGGGGTAATATTTGTTACCTTGGGGAAGTTTTGACCTAAGCTGGTAAAGATAAGCTTAGGAGGTTTTTCATGCAGGTCCCCACATCTGTACCCTAGAGTTCAGAGTGGGGGAGGAACCTTGACATGGTGGCACAGTGGTGGGATTAACCTGAAATCATTTTGAGATCCAGTTGAGATTTTTTGAACTAGAAATACAGATTTTAAAAAGGAATTTTTAGGAAGTCCAGAAAGCAGCTTTGAAACTGAAAGCAGCTTGTTTTCTCTCTGCTTTGTGGCCAAGCAGAGACAAAAGGGGATTATCTTGTGAATTGCAGGTTTTTTTTGCCTGGAGGCAGGGTACTTAACTCCTGCAGGGAAATTCACAGTCTTCCAACCCAGAGGTTTTTTTTTTTCTTTTCTTCCTAAAAGTAAATAGGGGGTGTGTGCTCTACCCATTTGCCTGGAGACAAAAGTGGCAGGGTTTTTTTTTAGGATTTTGATTTTTTTTTTTTGTTTTACAAGGAGCACAGGTTTGAAAAGAAATTTTTTTTTTCTTTGGGCTGGGTAAGCAGTTTTCCAAGTAGTTGGAGGTTTTTTGCTTTAATTTGGGCCCAGAGCAGAGACAAGGGAATTGTCTTTTTCTGTAGGCTGACAATCACTATCAGAGAATAGGTATTCTATTCCAGCACAGCAAAATTTTACAGCCAAGTTTTGTTTGTTTATTTCTAAACCTCGGGTGTAAAGTTAGTTAAAAACAGAGAGGTTAGAATGGCCAAATCCTCAGCTCGACTACAGCTGGAATTAGCCAAATTTCAGGCTGAGGAAAAACAAAGGGAACATGAAAGACAGATAGAACTCATGCGGCTGAAGGAGGAGGAGAAGGAAAAAGAGAGGAAGCATGTGGAGGAGATGGAGAGGATAAAGGCCCAGCAGAATATACCAACAAACCCTAGCAATCCTTCTCCAGGTACCACTTCCCATCCCAGAAAGTTCCCCACCTACAAGGCAGGTGATGATACTGAGGCCTTCTTAGAAAACTTCGAAAGGGCCTGCCTTGGGTACAACATCTCTACTGACCAATACATGGTAGAGCTGAGGCCGCAGCTCAGTGGACCCTTAGCTGAGGTGGCAGCTGAAATGCCTAAAGAACACATGAACAAGTATGAACTGTTTAAATCCAAGGCGAGAGTCAGAATGGGGATAACACCCGAGCAGTCTCGTCGGAGGTTCAGAGCCCTAAGGTGGAAACCAGACATGTCATTTACCCGACATGCCTACCACATTGTAAAACATTGGGATGCCTGGATATCAGGAGCAAGTGTTGAATCTCCAGTAAATTTGCCCTTCCTAATGCAAATGGAACAATTCTTAGAGGGGGTTCCTGAGGAAATAGAAAGATACATCCTAGATGGGAAACCCAAAACTGTAATTGAGGCAGGAGAGATTGGAGCCAGATGGGTGGAGGTGGCAGAGAAGAAGAAAACTGGTCGCAGTTGGAGCGGAGACCAGAAGGGACCACCCCAGACCACACCCTATTACCGGGGGCCGCCCAAAGCCCCACCTACCTCCCAAAGAACCCTCCAGACCCCTTATCGTCCCACCACCCCGTTCTCCAGCAACCCTCCTCGCCCCAGTGACCCGTCAGCTGGACGATGTTTTAAGTGTAACGAGCTGGGGCATGTAAAGGCCAACTGCCCCAAGAACCCCAACAGATTACAGTTCATTGCACCGGAATCACACCAGAGGTCCACAGGCCCAGATACCTCCCAGATACCCTTGGAGCGGAGGGAAACTGTGAGTGTGGGTGGGAAGAAGGTCACCGCGTGGAGGGACACCGGAGCACAAGTGTCAGCTATCCATGCTTCCTTAGTGGACCCCAATTTAATCAACCCAGAGATCCAAGTGACGATTCAACCCTTCAAGTCCAACTCTTTCAATTTGCCTACAGCCAAGTTGCCTGTCCAGTACAAGGGCTGGTCAGGAATGTGGACTTTTGCAGTCTATGATGATTATCCCATCCCCATGCTGTTGGGGGAAGACTTGGCCAATCATGTGAAGCAGGCCAAGAGGGTGGGAATGGTCACCCGCAACCAGGCTAAACAAGCCGTGAGGCCTAGCTCTGTTCCGGAAACTTCTATCAGGACCCAGTCAGAGGTGATGGACCTGGACCCCAGGCCAATGTCTGCAACAGCAGTAGTGGATCCAGTCCCAGAGACCCAGACAGAACCAGTCCCAGAACCGGAACCAGCCGAACAACCAACACCAGACCCCGTGTCAGCACTGAATCCAGTACTTGCAACCTCAACACCAGAGGGCCCCACCGAACCTGAACTGGCAGCAGCCGATAACCCTACACAAGAGGCTCAGCCGGAGCCTGAATCCCAACATAGTACACCAGCGGAGAGCGGTTCACAGTCAACAGAAACAGCTCCATCCCCTATATCGCTTCCAGAGGGACCAAGCCTAGGTCCACAATCCCATGAGGAACTGATGTCTCCAGCATCAAGGGAACAGTTCCAGACCGAACAGGAAGCAGATGAAAGCCTCCAGAGAGCTTGGACGGCGGCACGGAGCAACCCACCGCCTCTCAGCTCTTCTAATCGATCCAGGTTTGTTGTAGAAAGAGGACTTTTATACAAGGAAACTCTTTCTGGGGGACACCAGGAAGACTGGCATCCTCAGAGACAGTTGGTAGTTCCAACTAAATACCGGGCCAAGCTCTTGAGCTTAGCCCATGATCACCCTAGTGGCCATGCTGGGGTGAACAGGACCAAAGACCGTTTGGGGGGGTCATTCCACTGGGAGGGAATGGGCAAGGATGTTTCTACCTATGTCCAGTCTTGTGAGGTGTGCCAAAGAGTGGGAAAACCCCAAGACCAGGTCAAAGCTCCTCTCCAGCCACTCCCCATCATTGAAGTTCCATTTCAGCGAGTAGCTGTGGATATTCTGGGTCCTTTTCCGAAAAAGACACCCAGAGGAAAGCAGTACATACTGACTTTCATGGATTTTGCCACCCGATGGCCGGAAGCAGTAGCTCTAAGCAACACCAGGGCTAAAAGTGTGTGCCAGGCACTAGCAGACATTTTTGCCAGGGTAGGTTGGCCCTCCGACATCCTCACAGATGCAGGGACTAATTTCCTGGCAGGAACTATGAAAAACCTTTGGGAAGCTCATGGGGTAAATCACTTGGTTGCCACTCCTTACCATCATCAAACAAATGGCATGGTGGAGAAGTTTAATGGAACTTTGGGGGCCATGATACGTAAATTCGTAAATGAGCACTCCAATGATTGGGACCTAGTATTGCAGCAGTTGCTCTTTGCCTACAGAGCTGTACCACATCCCAGTTTAGGGTTTTCCCCATTTGAACTTGTATATGGCCGTGAGGTTAAGGGGCCATTGCAGTTGGTGAAGCAGCAATGGGAGGGATTTACACCTTCTCCAGGAACTAACATTCTGGACTTTGTAACCAACCTACAAACCACCCTCCGAACCTCTTTAGCCCTTGCTAGAGAAAACTTACAGGATGCTCAAAAAGAGCAAAAAGCCTGGTATGATAAACATGCCAGAGAGCGTTCCTTCAAAGTAGGAGACCAGGTCATGGTCTTAAAGGCGCTCCAGGCCCATAAAATGGAAGCATCGTGGGAAGGGCCATTCGTGGTCCAGGAGCGCCTGGGAGCTGTTAATTATCTCATAGCATTCCCCACCTCCAACCGAAAGCCTAAGGTGTATCATATTAATTCTCTAAAGCCCTTTTATTCCAGAGAATTAAAGGTTTGTCAGTTTACAGCCCAGGGAGGAGACGACGCTGAGTGGCCTGAAGGTGTCTACTACGAAGGGAAATGTGCTGGTGGTGTGGAAGAGGTGAACCTCTCCATGACCCTTGGGCGTATGCAGCGACAGCAGATCCAGGAGCTGTGCACTAGCTACGCGCCAACGTTCTCAGCCACCCCAGGACTGACTGAACGGGCATACCACTCCATTGACACAGGTAATGCTCACCCAATTAGGGTCCAACCTTACCGGGTGTCTCCTCAAGCTAAAACTGCTATAGAACGGGAGATCCAGGATATGTTACAGATGGGTGTAATCCGCCCCTCTGAAAGTGCATGGGCATCTCCAGTGGTTCTAGTTCCCAAACCAGATGGGGAAATACGTTTTTGCGTGGACTACCATAAGCTAAATGCTGTAACTCGCCCAGACAACTATCCAATGCCACGCACTGATGAACTATTAGAGAAACTGGGAAGGGCCCAGTTCATCTCTACCTTGGACTTAACCAAGGGGTACTGGCAGGTACCGCTAGATGAATCTGCCAAGGAAAGGTCAGCCTTCATCACACATCTCGGGCTGTATGAATTTAATGTACTCCCTTTCGGGCTGCGAAATGCACCCGCCACTTTCCAAAGACTTGTAGATGGTCTCCTAGCGGGATTAGGAGAATATGCAGTCGCCTACCTTGTCGATGTGGCCATATTTTCGGATTCCTGGGCAGACCACCTGGAACATCTACAAAAAGTCCTTGAGTGCATAAGGGAGGCAGGACTAACTGTTAAGGCTAAGAAGTGTCAAATAGGCCTAAACAGAGTGACTTACCTTGGACACCAGGTGGGTCAAGGAACTATCAGCCCCCTACAGGCCAAAGTGGATGCTATCCAAAAGTGGCCTGTCCCAAAGTCAAAGAAACAGGTTCAATCCTTCTTAGGCTTGGCCGGTTATTACAGACGATTTGTACCGCACTACAGCCAAATCGCTGCCCCACTGACAGACCTAACCAAAAAGAAACAGCCAAATGCTGTTCAGTGGACCGGAAAGTGTCAGAAGGCCTTTAACAAGCTTAAAGCGACACTCATGTCTGACCCTGTACTAAGGGCCCCAGACTTTGACAAACCGTTCCTAGTAACCACAGATGCATCCGAGCGTGGTGTGGGAGCAGTTTTAATGCAGAAAGGACCTGATCAAGAATTCCACCCTGTAGTGTTTCTCAGCAAAAAACTGTCTGAGAGGGAAAGCAACTGGTCAGTCACTGAAAAAGAATGTTATGCCATTGTCTACGCTCTGGAAAAGCTACGCCCATATGTTTGGGGACGGCGTTTCCACCTGCAAACCGACCATGCTGCACTAAAGTGGCTTCACACCGTCAAAGAAACTAACAAAAAACTTCTTCGGTGGAGTTTAGCTCTCCAAGATTTTGATTTCGACATCCAACACATCTCAGGAGCTTCTAACAAAGTGGCTGATGCACTCTCCCGTGAAAGTTTCCCAGAATCAACTGGTTAAAATCGTCCTTGAGATGTGGAAAATATTGTTAGTCTTTATGTACTTGGTAGTATATTTAGAGATGCATGTGTCTTATTAACTCTGTTTTCCTAGAGCTCCAGGAAGAAATCCCAGCCAGTGTTTCACCCTAGCTGAGATTTGGGGGGCGTGTCATAAATATAAAGGGAAGGGTAAACCCCTTTGAAATCCCTCCTGGCCAGGGGAAAGCTCCTCTCACCTGTAAAGGGTTAAGAAGCTAAAGGTAACCTCGCTGGCACCTGACCAAAATGACCAATGAGGAGACAAGATACTTTCAAAAGCTGGGAGGAGGGAGAGAAACAAAGGGTTTGTGTGTCTGTCTGTAGTCGTCTTGGCCGGGGACAGAACAGGAATGGAGTCTTAGAACTTTTAGTAAGTAATCTAGCTAGGTATGTGTTAGATTATGATTTCTTTAAATGGCTGAGAAAAGAATTGTGCTGAATAGAATAACTATTTCTGTCTGTGTATCTTTTTTGTAACTTAAGGTTTTGCCTAGAGGGGTTCTCTATGTTTTTGAATCTAATTACCCTGTAAGATATATATACCATCTTGATTTTACAGGGGGGATTTCTTTATTTCTATTTACTTCTATTTTTTATTAAAAGTCTTTGTAAAACACTGAATGCTTTTTCATTGTTCTCAGATCCAAGGGTTTGGGTTTGTGGTCACCTATGCAAATTGGTGAGGCTTTTTATCCAACATTTCCCAGGAAAGGGGGGGGTGCAAGTGTTGGGAGGATTGTTCATTGTTCTTAAGATCCAAGGGTCTGGGTCTGTAGTCACCTAGGCAAATTGGTGAGGCTTTTTACCAAACCTTGTCCAGGAAGTGGGGTGCAAGGTTTTGGGAAGTATTTTGGGGGGAAGGACGCGTCCAAACAGCTCTTCCCCAGTAACCAGTATTAGTTTGGTGGTGGTAGCGGCCATTCCAAGGATAACGGGGGTAATATTTGTTACCTTGGGGAAGTTTTGACCTAAGCTGGTAAAGATAAGCTTAGGAGGTTTTTCATGCAGGTCCCCACATCTGTACCCTAGAGTTCAGAGTGGGGGAGGAACCTTGACAGGCACCTTCTTAGTTCGCTCCCTGGGAGTCTCTACGTTTCATCTGTGGACTTTATTGACACAAACATGGACACACGGGAAAGCAAGATGGATTTTATTCTCCTCCCCTCGCTGTGGGGCTGATCTGTTCCCACTAAAGTTGGGAAAGTTTTGCCACGACACAAGGAGCAAGCCCCAGTAGAATGATCCGGCTCAGGTCCAGTTGCAGAGTCTGTATTGCTTGGGATGAGGTAAGAGACAAAAGGGTCCCAGCAAGTCTCCCGGTGGGAGCTTGTGTCACTGGCAACTAGGTAAATTGTCATTTTTCACTTGTAAATTGAGCAAATAAGATTTCTAATCAACAAGGGTGAAATTCACCCCTGGACCGAGAAACAAGCCCTGCGTGCTGCTTATGCCTGGCCTTTGTGCTGGTACTTTGCACAGAAATTAATTGTACCCTGAGGAAATAAACCTGCCGCCTTCCCCCACCCCCAAATGCCATTTTAGCAATGTTATTTTCTAACCATAATTTGACTTTAAGCTTGAGTCTCCATATGAAGAAGCTGCTGGAGGGGGGTGCAATCACACTGATGGAATTTAGTCCAACACTTCGTGAATTTAGTCTAGAACATTCTTTTTTTTTTTTCCCTAATGGTTTTGTTTTGCATTAAAACTCAGTGTGAATGTGTTGCTATAGACACGTTCTTTATAGAATATTAGCATCTTATATTGACATTGGTTCGTTACTAAAAGTTGCTTGTTTTTTTCTGTTTGGGATTTTTTGGGTGGAGGAAGTTTTATTTTTAATCAAATGTGATTTGTTTGTAAATCACACATGGAAAAATATGTCATGTCTGATTTTCTGAATGTTTTGTTTTTAAAAGAGTAAATGTGTTTTGGTGATTTTTGTCATTGAATCAATGACTTAGTTCGCTTCTCTTTACTGCAAAACACTGGTGATTATACCCTAAGAAAAATGACAGACTGATTTGCAAGATTGGCCCACAATCTTCAGAAGTGCCCCTTATGTCTGAAGGGCAGATGCTCTGCAATTTCTGCAATTCAGGCCCCTTTAAAGTGACTCATGTTGGGCACCTAAATACATTAGTCGCTTTTGAAAATCTTGGCCTTTGTATTTTAGTTTATATAACTGCGTGTCTGTAAAGTTACCTGCTAGTTTTGCTCACATGAATGCATTTTCTTTATAAACTGCATCAGAACATCATTAGTACATTTCCTGTACGGAAGGAGCATAGTTGTAAAATCAGTGAAGTGTTTCACTTGGTTGTGTTTGTTTTTTTGTGCAAATATGGGCCTGCAAAATAGATATTGTAATGTTGCTTTTGAATATTTGTGTTGTAAACTTCCTTGTGGATCAGATAAATAACATTAAGTAACTTTGAACCACTCAACTGCTTCAGTATTGTTTTTTTTCTTCTCATTGCATGCTCCAATAAACTTTTCTACGCTCCATGTGTGAAATGCCAATGTTCTGATTTATACCCACTTTGCACAGTGATAAAGAATGATGCTAAGTGCAAGTTAGTGCAGACTTGAGCTGTATATGCCCAAAGTTCACTTCCATCATTTCCCAAGTAAAACTGTGTCCTTTAACTGTAACACTTGAAAGCTCCAACTCTCTTTTACTGCAGTCGTAGCCCAGAAGAGAATTACGTCTAGTAAGTTTAGAGGAGGAACACTATGGAACATGTGCAGAGATGTTACTGTTTGAAACAGAGATGTATCTGAAGGAGAGAATTAATGAGCACAAGATTGTGATGTGGAAAATATTTGTTCCTAGGAGAGAAAATGAGTTCCTTCCGTTGTCATGGGTAATATGCTGCCAGCAAAACTCCCCTCTGAAATCAGTAGGAATGGTCTTAAAAACTGCTGGGGTGTTATGGCTCTATATTTTATACGAGGAAAGCATCACCCTTGATACTTAGTCCTAGGTGGTCTCTGCACCATTGTCCAGAGTGATTTCAGTGGCTTATCTCCTTTCAGCTTTGCAGAGTTATAATTTGTACCTTTTTTTGATTTCTCATTTCTAGAGGAAGTCTGGGTTAACGATGTAGAGGTCTTGGTTTCATCATGAACTTGGCTGAAAACTTAATGGACACTTGAAACGACAAATCTCATCCTGGAATTAGAATCAGACTCCTGGAGTCAACTTATCAAGCCCCTTTTGAAGTAACTGTGTGCACGTGTGTGATGCCTAACGTAATCTTACATTTTCTGAATTAAAACAATCACTCCAAGTTAGTATTTGACATGGGCCTGACCCTACAGGCTTCTCTCACTGAAGTGCAGTTTTGCCCTTGACCTCTGTGGGAGCAGGATCCCCTGTTTTTTATTTATGAAAGTTATCTAATGAGTTAGAGACCAGTCACAAAAATGAGGAAGAGAAAGCAGGTTGGAGGAAGAGACTTGTGGGCTGTCACACATTTGCATCCATGGTCGCTTCCTGTCTAAATGCATGAGCTTTCATCCAAATCTACCATTTGCTTACTTGCTTTCATAGGATTAAAATAACACTGCAAAGTAAAGGCAAATAGCAATGTATTGTCATTTGACAACACACAATATGCTGTAATCACTTTGCACAACATTGTGCAGTTAATTATTTTTCTATCATGGGTGAGCTTTTGGTTGCATCATTAGATAACTGGTTTTTTTGTTTGTTTTTTTTACCTGCCAGGATGTATGAATGTTGCTGCTAATGTATTGACATTGTAACTTTTTAATCAATACTAATGATCGGTGTTTTAGGAAGTTGGGTTTGGTACCCTTACTGTGCCAGTAGTCCCCCTGCTTGCAGAGTAATGTGCTAAGAAGCATGTGTCAGAATGTGGCCCCCTGTCTTTTAGTTCAGTTGATATCTTTGTCAATCAATGTATATCAATGTTTGACCTTAAATTCCGCTTGCAAAAGGGATATATAATTTGATAAATATATTAGTACTGGCAACGTTGTGTTGAGCTGTCTTCTACAATGACATTCTTATACTCGGCACGTAGGTATAGGTGAATAACAGAATGGGTGATAAAATGTGCTTTTAGATGTAAGAATACTTCTTGGCACAGCTAAACTTACAAATGCGTTCTTGCCTCAAGCCATTACTGATGTACATATTTTGGCTGGTGCCAGAGTTAGGCAGGCCAAGTTCAGAGTTTTCTCATTATTAACTGAGAGTTGAACCCAGTGATATAATTTTTCATGTTGTCTATTCCACCTCCTAATTAAGTGCTACTCATGTGAGTGAGTGCTCCAACATGAGGAGGGGTTGCGCAATCTTAGCCCTACTTAAAGATTAAGCACAACTATTCTGGCCTGGGTGGATGGGGTGTACAAACCCCACACTGAGCAACAAGGGCTTAAAAGGCTTGTTTTGGGCTCAGCCACACCTGCAGCAAATGCTCCGTTCGCTGGAGGAATTATAAGGCAGCAAATTAGCTCAGTTGGCGAGCAGCGCTGAAGGTGAGCAGACCTGCAGCCCATAGCTCCAGCAGAGCAGAACAGAGGGAAACCCAAAGGTGCTGACACAGCTGCCCAAAGGAACCCTTCTTGAGGGAAGGGAGGACCCTCCGCAGAGGCAAGCAAAGAGGGAAGTATCCAGTGGCCTTGGACAGTGGCAATTCTCTCTTGTTTCTGTTGATTTGGATTTCCCCGCCAGGCAAAGGCCTTGGACTGAGCTGACCCCAGAGCAGGAGACGAGAGGAAGAGGTCCAGGGAGGACAGCTACAAGTAGCCTTGGTTGCCAGGTTACTGGTAGCCCAAAGGGCCCTGGGTTGGAGTCCGGTAGAGTGGGAGGCCCCAGGCTCCCCTCCCCACAGCCCCCTTGGCAGTCCGGGGTTGTGGCCATGACCACTAGGCAACACTTCCCAACCAAACCCCGAGTGGGGACCATAACATGCTGGTTACACCAATGTCAATCTGAGGTAACTCCATTGTCAGTTGAGCCAGTTGAGTTATTCCACATCGATGTAACGGAGCTGAATCTAGCCTCAGTACGTTCCTAAGGAACAAGTTTGTTAGTGGTGAAAGTTACATTTTGCAGTGTAAGCCTGTCAGAAAACAGTTACAAGCAGCAAAGCAGTTACACCATTTTCATGCCAGTGCTTGCTCCAACCCGTCAAGCAGAGACCAACACCTACAAGATCTTCACCAAGCATTCTCAAAACTACGATACCCGCATAAGGAAATAAGGAAACGAATCAACAGAGCCAGACGTGTACCCAGAAGCCTCCTGTTGCAAGACAAGCCCAAGAAAGAATCCAACAGAACTCCACTGGCCATCACATACAGTCCTCAGCTAAAACCTCTCCAACGCATCATCAGTGATCTACAACCCATCCTGGACAACGATCCCTCACTTTCACAGGCCTTGGGAGGCAGGCCAGTCCTCTCCCACAGACAACCCACCAACCTGAAGCATATTCTCACCAGCAACTACACACCGCACCATAGTAACTCTAACTCAGGAACCAGTCCATGCAATAAACCTCGGTGCCAGCTCTGCCCACATATCTACACCAGCGACACCATCACAGACCTAACCAGATCAGTCACACCGTCACCGGTACATTCACCTGCACGTCCACCAATGTAATATACGCCATCATGTGCCAGCAATGCCCCTCTGCTGTGTACGTCGGCCAAACTGGACGGTCCCTACGTAAAAGGATAAATGGACACAAATCAGATATTAGGAATGGCAATATACAAAAACCTGTAGGAGAACACTTCAACCTCCCTGGACACACAATAGCAGATTTAAACGTAGCCATCCTGCAGCAAAAAAAATTTCAGTACCAGACTTCAAAGAGAAACTGCTGAGCTTCAGTTCATTTGCAAATTTGACACCATCAGCTCAGGATTAAACAAAGACTGTGAATGGCTCGCCAACTACAAAAGCAGTTTCTCCTCCCTTGGTGTGCACACCTCAACTGCTAGAAGAGGGCCTCATCCTCCCTGATTGAACTAACCTCGTTATCCCTAGCCTGATTCTTGCTTGCATATTTATACCTGCCTCTGGAAATTTCCACTACTTGCATCTGAAGAAGTGGGTATTCACCCAAGAAAGCTTATGCTCCAATACGTCTGTTCATCTATAAAGTGCCACAGGACTCTTTGCCACTTTTACAGATCCAGACGAACACAGCTACCCCTGTGATACTTGTTTATAATAAAGGGTCTCTAAAAACAATCTTGTTTCCCCTGTGATTTTTCCCTCCAGTATTTGCAGTAATGGGCAAAGGTTCCATTGACAGTTTGGGGTTCATGTTCTATGCAGGCTTCATAACACCATAATAATGTCTGTGAATATATAGAGGTTGTGGAAACCATTAAGAGAGTAACCGTTAAAATGTATAAAGGAGACAAGGCTGGTCTATGCAAAGTGGATCAATTATTGGTAAGGTTTGAGAATGACATTAAGTAGTTATTGCATCCACACCTTTTACCCTCACTGCAATAATTCCCCAAAAATTATAATTGGCTTAAAATCATAATTTAAAAAATAATTGACAGTGGGATCTTTTTACTTGCGTTCTGGTGTTCAAGCATTTAGGGTTCACATTTTCAAACTCTTCTCTACAACTAAAGGATTATAAACTGTTTTTTAGGAAAGCCTAGAGTCTCATATAATCACATGATTTCAGGAGAGGGGACTTTAAGAAAAACAACCAGTATCACAAGACTCGCATAAAATCATGAGTTAACAACACTGTGGGTCCCAAGATTTGAAGGTCTGCAGCTGGCAGCCAGGAGCTCTCAGTGGAGGGTTCTTTGACTCAGAAATTCACGTTCCCCATTAGTTTGACAACCCAAGTCAATTTAATTTTCACACACAAGCCAAGGCTCAGATTTCCTCCCAGCATCTGAGTGAGGGTGCTGGTGGGCTGGTAGATAGTTGGCTTGGAGGGAAGGTCAGTGGGGGTTTTCTAATAATGGTTTTGAAAAATATTTTTCTTTCAAATGTAAAATCTGACCTTGAGTATTTATATCAAGGTGTGTTTTACATTTTAAAAATCAACTAAAAATACATAAACTTTCAACTGAGCTGTTCTAGCAGTGGGATAGACTGGGAAGACCTGTGTGGGCGTGTTTGTGGATGTCATTCTGTGTTTGATTTGGAAGGGTTAAGAAAGTTAAGCAGCATTGCACAGGCGAACTCATTTGGTAGAAGGAGTGACTTGGCATTGTACCCCCAGGATGTATCGCTACCTCCCTGCATAGTGAGAGCACAGCTCCTAGGTGTACTTTACCTCCTGCCTCATGGTGTTAGCTACACAGTAACTCTTAAGTAAAGCGAAAGGGGATCTTTAGGGAACTCTCTTAAGTCCCCTGATGTCTGGTAGCTGCCCGGCTGCAGCGACTTACTTGTGAAATTCCTAGAGAAATGGCAAGGTGGCAGCCGTGCACTGGTCTTGAAGTTGTAGACTGGAATAAACAGTCCATTATAAACATCCAAGAAAAGGTACTCCAAAATGCAGACAAATATGTAAAGAGCCAGGGAGAAACACTAGTTCCCTGGCTGGGAAGCGTTGAGCTCTAATGAGGAGTCCAGTGGCACCTTGAAGACTAACAGATTTATTTGGGCGTAAGCTTTCGTGGGTAACCCCCCTCCCCACACACACACACACTTCTTTAGAAAAAGAAAAGGAGTTAATATGGCTGCTACTCTGAAACCACTTCTTTAGATGCATCTGAAGAAGTGGGGTTTTCACCCACGAAAGCTTTCGCCCAAATAAATCTGTTAGTCTTTAAGGTGCCACTGGACTCCTCGTTGTTTTTGTGGATGCAGACTAACACGGCCACCCCTCTGATACAAGAAATGGGACAATTTGCCTGCCTCCTACCCTTCCCTCTGACCCCCCACCCTCCCCACACCAGCTGCTGTATAAGTGCCTGAAGCAGAGCTGTGGGTTAAGGAAGCTGCATGATGCTCAGTGCCTGCCAAAGTGGGGACATGTTTGTCTAGGTGTTTATGGAACCTAGCTTATTCCCTGCTACTGGGCCCTACAGTAGGTGCACAGAGGCTATTGTCTGTCGGACAGACTCCCAAGAGGTGACATGCCGCACAAAATAATTCTTCAGCTATTTATCTTCTGTGCTGTCTGAAAATTGAGGGGAAGACCTGTGGTTTGTGCTTGACATGAACCTGATTCCTGTAATGAACAAGTGATTAAATATTGACTGAGGTCAATGCCTCTATTGTGCAAAGTGGAGTCTCTGAGCTTGCCCACACTTGCTAAGCAAAATAAGCCAATATGCAAAAAGGTATTCTACAAAGTGAAAACTAACGCAGACTCACTGCTTTTTTTTTAACCTGGGCTCAGGTAACTAATTTAATCAATTCCACTTAAAATTATTTGCCCCCTGATTTCTTTAAACATTTGCTACTGGGCTCTTTTGCTCCTAGTTTGCTTTGTTTCTGTGCCTAAATATCTCAGTTAGCATGAACTGCAATTTGTAAGAAGATTTTCTCAGAAGATATGGGAGAAGGATACGTTAACCCGTGTTTTATACCCCATTTCCAGGAAGCTTTTATTAAACTCTACTTCTTTCACTGGAATGTTGCTCCTGGTTTTGTCTCCTGTTTCTAGATCTTACAGGATCTTTTTCTTCTGCTGTGTGATATGCTGGGAATCCAGCCTTTGGGACAAAAAGAGAATTAAAAGATGAAGATATGGCTAAAGTTTTTCATTCTGGCCACCTGGCTTCCTATTCTGTTTGGTAAAAAATCTAATTAAATCTACTTTCTGAGTAATACCAGAAATGCAGAAGAAAACTGTCATACAGAAGATGGGACTGACAGTGAGGGGCTCTGTAAAGAAGCTTTCAGGGAGCTCAAACTTACTAACTTTTTTTGACATTTCAAACCCTATTACAAACTTTGTCTTTTGTCTTGTTTGCTAAATGTTCCTGCACAATGGATATGATGAGCAAAGGAGTGAGAAAAAACAAGAACCCCAGTCTGAACCTCCCAATCGCCAAATAACCTCCCAATCGCCAAAGCTCTTATTTTGAGGTCTAAAAAAAAATTGATTGTGTAAATGTGGCGCAGGGATTTTGTAATGGGACAGGGAGCTTTTTCCTGTATAGGTGGTTGGTTGAAATCCAGCTCTGGTCCCAGAGTAGTTACCATCCAATAGTTGGTCAGAGTGAAATGATCTGGTTGCCTCTGGCTAGTTCTCAGTGGACAGCTGACCATACCATAGTAACCACCATAATGAGTTCTGGTTGGCTTTGGTACAGGAAGTAGCTAAGCACAGAGGCCAGTGAGATCCTATCTTGCCTCTTGGAGTAGGTCTTTTTCGGTTAGGATGCAGCACCTAAGGAGTGAGGGTCTGGTAAGCCTGGAGTGCTGCTGCCTGTGCCTTTTCTGTTCTTTGAATGAAAGGAGTTCAGTCCCCCAACCCACCACCTTGCAAGAGCACTTAACTGACTATAAAGGAACCGCTCGCACGGTGGCAGGCTTTTAAAAAAAAAAAAAGTGCAACTCACTATAACGAGAGCTAAGCTCATCGTTTTGATATGCACAAGAACCCTCAAATGGCTAGTAGCCCCTGCGCTCAGAGATCTGTGCTCCAACTGCTCCAGTATACGAGTTGAGAAATCCAATTATGTAGACAAGAGAGATCTCCAATCACTCTGCAGTGTAACTGGGTTACATATAGTAGTGCAGGGGCTAGTGGTTAGATATGCATGATATAGTGAGCAGCCATTCTAACCTCAGCAATAAGTCCTTGACAGCCTGTCCTTTGGCGTGGCTGCTTCTGCAAAGCCTAGAGTTATTCCCACTTGCGAAATAAACCTGATCAGCACTGCAGAATTACTTTTCTACAGCACAGATCCTATGCACAGTAAAGGGGCGTGTTCCTTCTTGCAGGAAGTGATTTTTTTTTTTTTTTTTTTTGGCCAACAATCTCTTCTGTCTCCACACAGGGGAATGAGAACTTCCTGATTGTGTTCCAGTTGTGCTGGGTTTTGTTTTTCTTTTTAAGATGAAAGTTGCGGAGATAGTCCTAAGGTTGACAACAGCATTGCGTCTAGTTGGGGAGCTGATGAGGGAAAACAAGTCACAGACGCTTGTGCCGATGGTTACCGTCTTTCTGGAGAAAAAAACCTTTATTGTACGTCTTCCCAGGAGTGGCATGCACCTCCACCCATCTGTAAAGGTAACTCACCATCTCTCCCTCCCTCTTTGTTTTTTTGAGAGTCACATCCAGGTAAGTTTAGCCTTTTGAAGGGCTAGGCCTGATCCCGTGACACTTATTACCCAAGCAGAATCACTAGGCAAGAATTTAAATAGTGACTGGTGTTTTTAGAGGTCCAACTGGAGATGTCTTGGAGGAGTCTAATTTTCCAAAAATATTGCGCACCTTCCCTCTGAATAAAAGCCAAACCAAACCAGGCCCCTTTTAACGTTTCACAAGTTGGGCATTCAGAGTCACTTTGGGAAACCATGGCTGTAGGCCATTATTCAATTGTATACCCTTGCACAGTCCTCTTTCTTCAGTGTCTCTTGAGAGGAGGTGACCAAAGCTGCATCTGAGGCACGATCCAGACGCCCAATCCACCATGGCACCTGAGTTGTACCTGTAACACTGTATACACTTGGGCCTCCTTTGTATCTGTGTCTGTAGGTTGCATGGGAGAAAGAATAGTTTTGTGGAAGATAAAGGGTAGATTTTTAAATCAGAGGATTTGAAATCTTCTATTCCCAGTTCCGCTGTAGACTCACTGGGTGCCCTTGGGCAAGTCACTTCATTTCTCTGCGCTTCAGTTCTCCCATTCCGTGAAAGGGTCCGATGAATATTTGCCACAGGGGTGTTGCGAGACTTAATTCATGTTTCTAAAACATTGTTTAATTTCTGTCAACACTGTACATGGTCCTTCCAGCTGTGAGTTCCAGAGAGTCGGAACCAGACGAAGAAGAAGAAAGTGAAGCATTAGTAACGGAGAAAATAACACAGACTATTTCTACAGCTGTGGTAAGAGGCAACAATGTCTGTGCTGCTGGAGTTATCAACTGCTTAGTGAGCATATAAGAGAGCAGAGGAGATAAGCAGCAAATTCTGATGCTGCCACACCTCCCTCACCCCAGATTGGGCGGAGGGGAAACAACAAAAGAAAAGTTTTTTTTTTTAACTTTGGGTTGAAAATTCCACATTATTGGCATGACCTAAGGCCCTGAATCAACTGCATGATGCTGTGCAAATAGGTTTATTTGCATTCAAGGATCTATATCGAGGTAGCTACACCAATGGAAACTTCCCGTGGAGTTGTGCTGCACCGGTATGAGATGAAACTTGCACCAGCATGACCCTTCCTGGTAAATTGAACTTGTACAAGCCCTATTTTTCCCTGGTGCATTGTGTGAATAGTAGGACTTTTGCTCCAGCATAATTGCATTGGTGTAGCAAATTGCTGTGTTTGTGCACCGTACAGGTCAGTGGTTCACAGTAGTTCAATTCCCCACGTAGGCTGCAACTTGTAATGTGATGGCCCAAATGGGAATTTGAACTGCTGCGAACCTCTGCTGCGTGGGAGCCACTTCGCTGGCTCAGGAGAGTATGTACTACACCAACACAATGTGGTTCTTTATCCACGCCCCACCCCCATTGGTAGATGTCAAGTAGAGGCTCATGGGTCTGTTATGCTCTCTGGATTAATGGATCTGGTCTTTCAACTTTGGCAATAGAGGCTCATGCGCTTAGAGTCAGAGGTCATGGGTTAAAACCTGCTCGAGGCTTTTTGGCACTTCGATCAAATTTAAAAGCACAATCAAGTCTGAGTTCTCTCTAGCTTAGTGATGTGCCTTCTGTTGCGTGTCTCTTGGAGAAGTCAAAGCCTGTATGCTGCTGTCTGCAAGGATGTACGGAAGATGGCAGAGCCCCTGTCGTGAGATGAACTGGATTGAAACTAAATCTGTGATGGAAATGGAGAAACTCCGCTTGGAAAAGCTAAAATTCCAGCTGGAGGGAAGGCAAGGCAACCAACTGATGTATGCAAAAGAGACCTAAATAAACGACTTGCCCCACTTGTTGGTTTGGTTTGTCTCCTTTTTAAATTTTCATGTGAATTTGGTGCCAGGGAAAGGCACTAGATAAGATTGGAGCAGCATGGGCAGCTGCAGAGCAAACTTCTTCAACACTGCCCCAAGGTGCTTCAACCCTTCTTTGCAAGGACCACCTGTAGGGGCAGGGGGGTTGTTCTGTCTCCGAGGCCTGTTCTGTCTTTTACATCTTGGCTGAGACTGACAAACTGGGGGGAAAAGGGGAGTCGGTTAGTACCAGTTCGAATTTTGTTTGTATAATGGTGATCCCGGTCCACTGGGAACTAGAATGACACCCACAACTCCATTCAGCCAGGCTTCCCCAACAGCCATCCTCTGGTAATAACTCTTCATCATCAGTGACATATAGTTCCAGTGTGGAACCAGGTGACCTAGCGGTCAGTCCAAGCCCTGCAGTGTAAATGCTGACAGTAGTTGGGTGTTCTAACCCTTTTCTTAAGTAGCAGTGAAAGGAACAAGCAGACACCAGCATAGAATCATAGGTCCCTTCCAGTCCTACGCTTCTCAATAGGTCATCTAGTCCAGTTCCCTGCACTCAAGACAGGACTAAGTAATAACTAGACCATTGCACATGCATATTTTAACAGGTTCTCCAGACCAGCAGAAGCAAAGAACACAACCAAGAAGGTGAATCCTCAGCCCCTGTGGTGTAACATTGCTCTGTGGATGGGTTATTGTCTTCTGGTTAACCTAGCATTGGCTGAATAAACTGCTTCCTTGCTGGAGACAGGATCCAGGGCTATTGGTTAGTCAGTTTTGACAATTCTTATGTTGTCTTAAGATGCCAGGATTGAAGGGGTAAGAAAATAAGCTGCTCATTTAAAAACTCAACAATACCCAAAATGAAACCAGTCTGAGGAGGAAGAAAGAGGCACAGAAGTGCCAAATGCTGAAGACGTTACTCAGTCAAAACACCCATGGACGTCAGTGAGCATTTGCCCCAAGTACGGAATCAAGTCAGGACTCTGGGATTTGACCCAGAATCAGAGAAATGTGGGGGCTAGAAGGCACTTTAAAAGGCCACTTAGTCCGCCCCACCCCCCCGTGCTGCGGCAGGATTAAGTATATCTGAATCATCCCTGATAGGGGTGTGCCTAATAAATTCTTAAAAGCCTCCCATGACAGGGATTCCCCAACCTCACTTAGTAATCTGTTCCAATAATTGCTTTTCCTAATATCTAACCTAATCTTTCTGTTGCTGTAAACTAAGTCAATTTCTTCTTGTCCTACCCTCAGTGGACAATAGATTGTCCTCTTTACAGCAACCTTTTACATATTTGAAGACTGATCTCATGCCCTCCCCCACCCCCCAGCCATCTCTTCTCTCCTCCAAACATGTCCCATTCTTTCAACTTTCCCTCATAGTTCATGTTTTGTAAACCTCTCTTTTTTTATTGCTCTCCTCTGGACTCTTTCTGATTTGTTCACTTCTTTCTTAAAGTGTCAGGTTTCAGAGGAGCAGCCGTGTTAGTCTGTATTCGCAAAAAGAAAAGGCGTACTTGTGGCACCTTAGTTTGGTTAGTCTCGAAGGTGCCACAAGTACTCCTTTTCTTTTTTCTTAGTGTGGTGCCCAAAACGGGACCCAGCACTCCAGCTGAGGCTGCAGCAGTGCTCACCAGCCCCGAGGAGAGTGGAACAATTCCCTCCTCTGTCTTACATAGCAAACTCCTGTTAATACACCCCAAAACATTGTTTGCCTTTT
This sequence comes from Lepidochelys olivacea, assembly GCF_965140295.1. Lineage (NCBI taxonomy): Eukaryota > Metazoa > Chordata > Testudines > Cheloniidae > Lepidochelys > Lepidochelys olivacea. The sequence continues at coordinate 5,288,456 of NC_140431.1, read as the reverse complement.
TTTGCAACAGCATCACACAGTTGATTCAGGAGACAAAGTACAGCATTTGACATTTTGGGCAGCGTGGCTGGTATTTTCAGAAGGGTCAAAGGGAGGGTCCATTTCCCCTGAGCTCCTTTGAAAATTCCAGCCTGTATCATTTTTGAATGAGTCAGAGACACTTGGAGAAACTATTGAAAAACCTCCATCATAAAATACCGTCAGGGTAAGGAGGCATCTACTCATATGATATACACAAACTGTTGTGGGTTTTCCACCGAAACGATCCCTGTCATAAATGCAAAATAGATAGTCCTTTGCAGTACAGTAGTTATATCCTGGCTGGCATGTCCACTAGTCTTTGCTCTTGGAACAATGAACTATTCAACCAAATTCCGGAGAACCCTTTATTCATGTCATTTTCAGTAAAGAGTTGGCAGATTAGCGCAGTAAGTAAACAATTTCGACATCTGCTTCCTGCGAAATGAATTATCTAACATTTGATTGCAGCTTGAATAATTTGCTTCCTTGTCATTTTAGAGGAGGAGTTAATCATTTATAGATAAGCTGGTGCACCACCCTTCCCCTCCCCCCCCCCCAGATCGAAACCTCATCTCAATTTCACCATATCTCAGCGTTTCTGTATGTGTAAGCATATTGTGCTAACTTCTTGTTTAGCATGGTGATCCCTGGGTGCAGGACAGGCTAGACGGGAAAAGTCAGAGATACCATTTCATCCTTCAGTAACCAAATAGACCTGAGCTCACTCTGCCGCCTGCTGACAAACCCTTCAGGTAAGTTGACTGTGATTGCAACCCAGCTACTTAAGGCAACATTCCTCTAAGAGAAGCCCAGGGGAAATGAGTTGCGGGGGAAGCAGGAAATCCAGAACCATTTATTAAACCTCAATATAATCTATTCTAGCAAATATGCCCCCGTGCACAGATATATTAGTAAACAAAGCCAGACCTAGCGGGGGGGGGGGGGGCTAGCAAAGCAGAACAACAGCAAGAAGTATTAGGTTTAAGGGAACGGGGGAGGAGGGGAAAGGGGGCGAGACAGAGAATGTGACTCTAGGTGATGTTTAAAAAGAAGTATTGGTTGGAAGCTAATAACTTTAACAAGAGTCTCTTGCTGTTGTCTATATGGGACACAATTTGCAGTCATGGGGTAAGATTTTTTTCAAAGGCTCCCAAGGGACTAAATGTCATTTTCAACAGTGACTCAGGCACTTAGGGTCTGATCCTGAACCATTAAAATCAATAGGAGTTTTGCCATTGACTTCCAGGGGAGCAGGTTCAAGCCCATAAACGCCTCAGGCACTTTTGAAAATGGGACTCAGGCACTTCTGAGATTTTTTACCCCAATCACTACTGACTTGTACAAAACTCCAGTTGACTCTGTTTACATATTTTTCACACGGCTGTACGTACATATGGGTATAATGTATTGCACAGCAGTTGTGCTGACTCCACTGGGAGCTTTACCTGCCCATATATGGTAGGGTTTGTTCCATAGAGATTTACGAATAGAGCAATTTTTTTTTCTGTCAGACTACTCTAATGGACTTAGAGGACTATATAAGTTCTCTGGAAAGTGCAGATCAACTTATGTCCCTGTAGGCATTAATTTGGCTGCCTGGCTGGAAAGTGCCAATATCCTGGCAATAACAAAGATTTTAAAGAGAGCCTGACAAACTGATAAGCAGTTGGCATATATTTTGGGGACAGGTTTGTGCTTTGGGCAGTGAATTTGTTACCTTGTATCATGCGGAAAGCTCAGTTGTTAACTGAGGAGTCAAATAACTTTATGCAAAGGACAAAAAGGCTCTGAAGAGTTACAATAAACCTTCCAAACAGACACAGTGAGTCTCATTCTTATAAAACAATGCAATCATTCTTAACTCTGAATCCTTATTTCAGTTATGTTTTACCTTATTTTGCTACTGCAAATATCAGCTACATGTTGTACAATGGTTATATGTAGCTAGCTAATTTAATTGTTTAATAGAGGAGTAGAAATTAACATAAGCCTTTCCATTAATCCCCAATAAGAGCCCAATGAGACATAGCTAGTGTTCATGCTCTCGCTCATCTAGTTTGAGTGCTCCGTTGGCCCCATCCAGGGGTGAGACACTGTGGTGTTGCAGTTTCAGAGTTAACTGCCCCATTGACTCTCGCTCTCCTGGTTTTCCTCGAGGGCACCCTCTTACGGTTTCAGGTTCCCTGCCATCACCTCTCTTGGGTGAAGACTTGCATCTCTTTCCCTCCTGGCGAGGAGTTTAGGCTTGCTGTCCCTCTGCACCTTGAGAGATTTCCTGTAATTAACCTTTTCCCAGGGGCGGCTACAGTCTGTACTAGCTACCAACCAGTCATCACAAAGCCAAATGCGTTTATTCTTAGGGTAAAAGAACTACAGAGTAAACATACAAAAATAAATAAAAGTTCCTATACGTATGCTAAAAGTATCCAGAGGTCCATCAGTCTTGTGGGACCCGGGTAAGCTAAAGTCCTTCCAACCCTTTTATAAGGGTTGAGGCCCCCCCTTTGGACAGAGGGTCCTGTGTCCATTTGCTGAATCGAAAGGAGGCCATGTGAGTTAGTTTAAACTCCGCCTTTTTTCCACTTTCTTTGTCTGTGGAATATCCAGTTTGACCTACTATATATGAAGCTCCCCAGGGAGGTGTTCGCATCCTGAGTGATTCACCTTAATCACCCTCCCCCACACACACATTATCTTTGGTTCCTGGAGGAGCTGTTGTCGCCTTCCCCCACACCAAAGTTGCAGACAGTCCCTGGCCCAGAGTGATGCACAACCCATTCATAAAATGAACACTATGTGGTCCCCAAAGATAATTCATGCAATTGCAATATCTGTCACAACTGACAGAAACAAATGGCTTTGATGGTTTGTTCTTTATCTATTCATGACTGTTTCTGTGAATGGGTACAGATGGGGAAACTGAGGCACGGAGTGGTGACGTTACTTGCCTGTGTTTGTCACAACAGGCCAGTAGCACAGCCAGGGATAGAACCCAAATCTCTTGAGTCCCAGGCCGCTGTTGTCTCCTTTAAACCACCCTGCCCTCCATTATTAGAAGTATTAGGACTTGAGAATTGGAGGTTGGCTCAAGCCATGTTAATCACATAACTTACGAGGTTAATGCAGGATGTGTTGTTGAACCCGGAAGTGTGCCAAGGCTCGGGCATTTCTGTTTACCGTGCTGTGAATGCTCCCTGGGAAAGTGAGATGTGAGGTAGGTTTCAGTAGATCGAAAAAATAAATAACTTCCTATTTATTGGCATTTTATTTTTCATTTGAAGAAAAACCATGACCTCAAAAAAGGCAAAGAAATGCGTCTGATTAAAGCCTGTAGGAGTTATGTGAAACTTGCCGTCAACCCCTTGTTTTCTTATTGTAGGGATGTTTGACTTCACCCCGGCTCTCAACTTTCCCCACCTTGCTTCTGTTTTTAATAGCCTAGGCTAGACCCTCAGCGGGTGTAAATCAGGGTGGCTCCACCGGCTTCGAATGACCCCAGTGGATGGAATGACCCCAGTCTACACCTGCTGAGGGCATGGCTCACTGACGTCTGTTGTAAAGTGCTTTGAGATCTACTGATGAACAGCGCTATGTGGGAGCTAGGTATTATATTCTGTTTATCATTACTTGTATGACCGAGCTCCTAGGAGCCACAGTCATGGACCAGGACCCTAGGGGCTAGCCACTGTGGGACCCTCGGGGCTAGCCACTGTATAAACATAGGCCAAAGAGATGGTCCCTGCCCCAAGGAGCTTACGATGTATGTCCATCCTAAATGTAAATGAAACACTTTACTCCCCTCCATCCCCATATTTTTACAGATCTTTAGTCTGGAAAGTGATGTACTAACGTCCTTGTTAGGTCTGCAAGAAGAGAACGTGACATAAAGAAAGATGGAATCTCTAAGCCCTGGAAAACCACGTTCTTACATAGCCACCATTCCACTGTTACTTGCTGCTGCATTCGTTGTTGCTGTACACAGTGAGTAAACATGAGTATCCGGCAAATCCATCTGGGTAAAATAAGAACCAGCCTGAGCATCCAGTGAAATCTCCGTGTGAGGAACCTCTTTTTGGAGGTTCATATAACTTTGTTGTTTTCCTCTGATCATTTTTCTTGCTGCCTCTGCACTTCTGGGCCTTGGACAGTCTAAAATTCCACTAGAAGTTTATCAGCAGTCTCGCAAGAGACCAGACTCTGTCTTCCTAATGCCCTTAGGGCTTGATGTTTTTTCCACACCCACCACCTTGTGCATCATTTACATAAGTGTAAAGTGTGTGTAAAGTGCTTCCAAATGAGGATTGTAGTGCAATACGTCCACTTTGCACTGGTATAAATGAGTGCACAAGGTGTAAGGCAACAGTTAACTGGAGACCCTCTTCAAGTTCTTGAGAGGTAAGAGGCTTGGAAAAATGTGCATATTTTGGGGTGATGAACAATCTGTGCTTAACGTCAGGCTGGTGGCTTGACATTCAGGATTTCTCCGGGTTGCATCCAAGATCGCAGGACTCTTGAGGCCTCCCTCATCATGGGTGCTTATAACTGGGGGGATGACTGGTGGCAAGAGTAGGCCACAAAGTTTTCTTCGCCTTTTAAGGACCTAAGCAGGACAACAACAATTTCTTTTTGAGTTGATTCTAGCACTTCCCCCCACACACCTTTTGGCCATTCCTTTCCTCTTTGTCCATCAGCTGGTGCCAATAGACCAGGTCTGCGTCACCTCCAATGACTTACCCTTTTCCACCTGGTTTCAAAGTGTAGAATAAACTGGGTACAAGGATACTAACTTTGGTTCTACCTTAGCAGCTCCGGTCCTGCTGCTTATCCGCCTTCTAGGATCCAGCCTGCAGTGTTTTGTGTCACAGCTGGAGACACAGCAACCATCACAGCGATGATGGGGAAGGGCATATTATGTTCTGTCCAAACAAGCTGCAGAGAAAATAATTCTTGCATCCTTATCCTCCCCTTACAGATGGGAAGATTGTTTTCCTGACTTTAAGGAGAACTTAGATTTGTTTGATGCCAAAAAAAAATTTTAAGCCAAATCTTTGAGAGAACCAGGTGGAGTGCCAGGGGTCAGTTAAGAGGGAGAGCTCAAGTATTTTGTTTACAACCCTTCTGCTATTCCAAGAAAGGACACTTTAGTAAATGAGGTCTGGACAATAGCATGTTTTCCTAGTTCCATATTTTTGACACCTCTGTTTTGTCACTAGGTGATTGTGGTGTGCCACCACGTTTTACTTCTGCTGAGCTGAAGGAGGAGTACAGAACTCAGAGTAAGTTTGCTGTTGGGAGCAAAGTGGAATACAACTGTCGCCCAGGTTATACCAAGATACAACGAAAGTTATATCTTTGGTGCATGCTATATTCTCAATGGTCATACACCAGAGAGCTTTGCAAGGGTGAGTATTTTGTTTTTTTACTTTTCTTTTTTAAACTAATTGATTTTCATCAGCCCTTTTTGATTAAAGAGCATAATGAGAGGGATTATATGCCTGGAGGGAGCGCTTAAGTTCACTGATGTGATATGAAGGCTTTCACCACTAAATTACCTGTTCGTATCTGAAACCTGGCTGCTCCTTGCTCTTCGTGGGCAACTCCAAAGATGTCTACAAAGGTTTCCTTCCGCTCTGGAGCTTTAAAACACAATGCTAAAAATGGATTTTGAACCTTAAATAATAGACTACTCCAGGCTGGAAGAAGTTATAACTGTCACAAGTGAAATATTCACAAGCACAAAAACATGGTAATGGAACGGAGTTTGATTTAAACAAACACATGCACAAATTCCAAGTTAAGTCTGGCTCTGTATCCGGAGCTGACAAAAAGTGAATAGAGTTTTGATGGAGACAGAATCTTTGGTTCTTTTATGGTTACATTTTACTGAGTCAAGACACACAAATCAAGAATAATTCCAGTCTTATTTCTTTCTAGCAAGATCATGCCCTCACCCCGGAGAGCCAGAAAATGGCAGACTTGTTATTCTAACAGATCTCATGTTTGGTGCAACAGTAAACTTCATCTGTGAAGAGGGGTGAGTAATGGGCAGCTTGTGCTGATAGATTTATAGGTTTTTAATTTCCAAAGGGACCATTATGATTATCTAGTCTGACCTCCTGTATAACACCGCCCAGAATGTTTCACCCATTGATGATCAAGCCCATATTTGTATTTGAGCTAGAACATACTTTTAGAAAGGATTCCAATCTTGATTTGGAGATTTCACCACATCCCTAGGTAGGTTGCTCAAATAGTTAATACCTTCCACTGTTAAATTCAGGCTACATACAAGGCACAAATTGTTACCTTGTTTCAGCTTCCAGCCATTGGATCTTTCTATGCCTTTTTCTGCTAAATTAAAGAGGCCTCTATTATCCAGCCTTCTAGCCGTGTAGGTACTTCCAGACCGTCCATGACCAAGTCACCTCTTAACTTTCTCTTTGAAAAGCAAAATAGATTTAGCTTCCTCCACCCTAATGAGGCAGATTTCCCCAGCCTCAGATCATTCTTGTAGCCTTTTTCTGCACTCTTCCCAATTCAATATCTTTTTTTTGAAGTGTGAACACCAGAACTGGATTCAGAATTTTTGTGGTAGCCTCATGGCTACTATATATAAAGGTAATACCACCTCCCAACTCACACTGAGTTGTCCCCTGCTTGTGTATCCATGTATCGCATTACCCCTCTTAGCCACAGCATCTCACTTGGAGCTCATGTTCACTTGGTTATCCACCACGAGCCCTAAGTCCTTTTCAGAGCCACTGCTTTCCAGATACAGGCTCCCCATTTTGGGTGACTTGCATTCTTTTTTCCTAGACCCATACCTTTGTATTTAGCTGTATTAAAATGCGTGGTGTTCAGATGAGCCCAGTTTACCAAGCAATCCAGATAACTCTAAAAAACTAACCTGGCCTTCTCATAATTTACCATTGCACCAATCTGTGTCATCTTCAGACTTCAATAGCAATGGTTTTATACTTTCTTCCAGATAACTGATCCAAATATTGAATAGCACTGGGCCAAGAATAGATTCCTGGGGGACCCCAGTAGAAAAGACCACTTTAAGGATTCTCCCACTCCCATACACTCTCCTTTTTTGAGCTATATCAGTTAAACCAGTTTTAATCTATTTAATATGTGCTACATTGATATATATCAACCAAAAATAAATGAATAAATATATATATTTTTGGTATAGTGCTGTTTTTTAGTCAGAATGGCATGCGGTATTAAATCCAGTGCCTTACAGAAGTCTAAGTCTATTATATCAATGAGTTATCTTCATCAACCAAACTTCTAATCTAATGAAAAAAACAATATCAAGTTTGTTTCATAAAATTTGTTTTCCATAAAACCATGAAAGCTGCTATCCTTTCATTCTTTACTGATTGCATCCCATGTCAGCCATTCCATGACTTTGCCTGGGATCAATGTCAGGCTAACAAACAAGGGACTCTGGGATGTGGCATATAAACCCCAGGAAAAGGTTAATGAGCTGATGTATGCTCAGTCAGCCCCACCCTGCTACACCTGCTGTCAGGTGTCAGGTTTGGAGGGAGGAGTTAAAAGTAGAGCACACAGCTCAGCTGGGGGCAGACTGGGAAGGAGAGCAGACCTCCAGCTCTCACTCAGAGAGGCCTGGCGAAGGCCAGGAATGGCTTGATAGACAGCTGCCTGCCAGGGACTCCCTGAGGGAAAGTGGGCATGACACAGGACTCTGTCTGATTTATCACCAGTGACCTACCTGCTGGTGCTGAGTAAGTCTGCTGCAGATGGTGGCCTGCCAGAAGGGGGTGACCAGATAAATAAAATACCTTTTGTTTCCTTACACCTGATTAGGGACCTGGCAATAGTTTGTCCTAGGCCCAGTCAGATTCCCATGATCCTACCTCCTCTTGTGAAGGCCATGATGAATCATGGGAGATGTAGCCTCACCAGGGAGACCACTCTATATAGGTAGAATGAGGCACCCAAGCTACAGCTTCAATGTGGCACTGTGGCAGCATTTTGGGATTAAAATATTTCAGTTTGGGGGCATTCTATTTTTCCATGAAACATGGAAAATGTCTGCAGAAAGCAGATAATTTTTTTTAAAAGCAACATTTAATTGAAAATCCAATTTGCTGTTGAAAAATAGTTTTGATGAAAATGTATTAACCAACCCTACTAATGATGATGTAAGAGAATCAAAGCCTTATTGATGCTGGACTAGGCAAGACATCCAATCTCAGTTTGTATCATGTAAATTCCCTTCCCTGCTGTTTTATTCAGGTACAGACTAATTGGAGATGCAGAAAGAAAATGTGTGCTTCTCGGATCACAAGTTACATGGGACAAAGAGGTTCCATACTGTCAAGGTGATTAGAGACTCTTAATAGCTTTGTGGGGAAAGTGTAATCAGGGTTAGACAATGAAAAGCATACTTTCTCCTGCTGGATGGATTCTGAAATACAACTCATTTGTCATTTCACTGCATGCTAAATTCTTGAACGCTTCAGTTTTGTTTTCCTCTTGCACCATGCTGTAGAAAAACTTGTTAGCTTTTGAATATGTTTGTTTGTGGGGTAGAAGCCCAAAAGACTCAGATTCTTGGTTAACAGAGCTTGGACCAGATCCCCAAGTAAATTGAATCAGACCCTTGCTCTTCAGTTATATAGTAAAAAAGGAAAGGAGGACTTGTGGCACCTTAGAGACTAACCAATTTATTTGAGCATGAGCTTTCGTGAGCTACAGTTCACTTCATCGGATGCAACCAAAGCTTATGCTCAAATGAATTGGTTAGTCTCTAAGGTGCCACAAGTACGCCTTTTCTTTTTGCGAATACAGACTAACACGCCTGCTACTCTGAAACCAGATATATAGTATTAACATGCTTATAGCACAATCTCTAAGCGCTTTACAGATATATTTATATTTAGGGATAACTTTGCCTGTCACTCATACGCAGCTATCCCTAGGATGGAAAGTGACAGCAAAAACTCCTCCCTTTGGAGAACGTGCCATAGAATCTTTAATACACTTGAATGGGCAAGACCTCGATTTGATTTCTCCTCCTTCCTTCGGCTTTCATGACCCTTGAGTCTGTGCATCCACTCCCACCACACCCTGGCTGCATAACTACCTTAGGAAAGGTGCCCCGTTTTCTAGTCTTAAAAATCTTGTCTCCCATAGGGCCAGATCCCCAGCTGGTGTAAATGGGCATAGCTCCATTGTAGTCAATAGGCTAGGTCCTCTGCTGGTGAATCAGCGGTACTCCCTTGGTGTCAATGGTGCTACACTGATTTTAAACCACCTAAGGTTTTAGTCCATTGCATTTCAGCCTCTTCTTCTCTTATAAGACTTTGGATATGACGTAAATTACATTCTCTCTTGCTTCCCTTCTTTCCTTTTTTCCCCCTCTTCAGTGATACCTTGCCAGCCTCCTCCAGAAATAGATCATGGAACACATACTGGGATGACCATGGAGGAATTCAACTATGGAACATCTGTCACTTACCAGTGTGACAGTATAGAGAGGGGACAGGTTCCTTTCTCACTTATTGGAGAGCCCTCCATTCACTGTACATCCACGGATAATGTAAATGGAGACTGGAGCGGGCCTGCCCCTGAATGCAAAGGTGATGGAATCCAATTACTGTAAAACATGGTGGCAGTGTGCACGTACGCATTAGCAACGTAAGTCGTAACGGTGCCACTGCTTAACAGATTGTCCCCAGGACTCCGACTCTTATTCCCACCCCTCACCACATCTTCTTAGTAACACCCTTTGGAGAACAGAGCCTAGTCTGAGATTTGCAGAGACACTAAGGGGTGCAGGGAACTGCACTTCTTGTGTCCAGATTGGCCTCAGTTCCCACCTCACCCGACCAAGAACAACTGCCTGCTTTCCTTGGTCTGCCCACGTTCTGTGTTCCAACCCCTCCCTCAGGCAAGGAGCCAGGAAGCTTAAAGAGGCAGTTGGTGTCCGTATGGGAGGAGGAAGTGACATGGAATCCTAGAAAAGCTTCATGGGGGGAGACAGGCTGGCAACATGAGACTGACCGCTGACATGGAGGAGAGAGGTGGACAAGGTCTTCCGCTTCTCAAAGGGAGAAGCCGTGCCAAGACAGAGAGGATGGAGCAGGGCTTGCAGCTGGGTGGGGAAGGAGAGGAGAAGAAGGAGAGAGGAGTAGAGTTTATTCAGCTTCCGTCCTCACTTAAGAGTCCTCTGAAGAAGAATACTGGAGCTGATAGAAATTTTTTCAACAAAGATTTTTATGTCAAAAAAAGTCCTTTTTTGAAAAAAAAGCAAATTGTTTTGCGAAAAACTGTCCACTTTACTAAAAATGTTTTATTTTTCATGTCATTGTTTTTAATGTTTTCCCCCCAAAACTCATATAAAATGTTATTGAAATGGCCATGGAACTTACTGAAAACCCCATTTTATGGGTGTTTTTTTAAAATTGATCATATTTTTGATAAGACGTATGTGGGAAACAAATCTAATTATTTACTCGAGAAATTATTCCTGTTGAGGTTTCTGCAGGTAAACCAGGAGCATATCTGCCTGTCTTCTTCACAGGAGACCAGATCTGAGTGTCTGTGTCAGCTATAAGTGCAGCTGGAACTCAGGAGAAATGATTTTATAATGTCCACAAATGATAAGCAACAAGACGGAGCAGTTCCAGCAGCTCCTGCTGCCCAATACCTCTCTTGTCAAAGACTGTAAGCACTGTGTGTGCTCTCACTCTCTTCCCCCGCCACCCCCAACACCATATCCCCACAATTGCCTGGGACAGAACTGCCTTTGCAGGTGGTCACAAATTCAGCAGGCGTAGTTTGATACTTTACTTGAATTAAGAAAAGGCTAGATGAAGACTAAAACTTGCCTACTAGGTTCGATCAAAACTGATGCCCCAAGGAATTTGAGAACATAGCATCAGACCCACTGATACTTTTCTGCTTTTCCTTAACACAATGTTTCAGATAGGTGGTTTCTGGGGGGGGACAGGGGCAGGAGTGTTCAAACATGTCATGATATCTCTGCAGGGCCATGTGTATGTGCTTTCAAATCTGTTCATATCCTCCTGGTAAATAGATCTGATTCCTCAGAAGTATCTTCACTTCGTTTCCCAATTTTTAATATAACAGTAAACCTCCCAAGGTGACACTGTTTTTCTTACACAGTCATTCGCTGTGAACAGCCAAAAGTTGACCATGGAAAACAGGTGACTGGATATAGTCCTGTCTACACCTACAGAGCCTCCGTTCTGTTTGAGTGTGAACACCGCTACACCCTCAAAGGCAGTGACATACTTCAGTGCAATGAAAATAGTAGATGGGATCCTCAGTTACCAGTTTGTGAGCGAAGTAAGTGTCATATGGGGACTACCACCTCCTTCAAACTGACCCTGCAGCCCTTGTTCGCCCAAGTTTCAGGGACAGCCAGTTTGATGTCCCCTTTGTTTTAAGAGAGGAAATAGTGACTGCTGTGCAAGCCTGCATGCCACTGTGCTGACACAGCTCCGTGACGCTTCGGTTAAATGACTTGTATGCTGAAAACAGGGATTCCAGTTTTATTCTATTGCAGGCAGTGTTGCCGAGTGAATAGAGTACTGAAGTGGGACTCAGGAGACCTGGGTTCTATCCCTGCTGAGTGACCTTGGGCAAGTCACTTCCTCGCTCTGTGGCCCAGTTTCCCCTGTAAAAGGGGAATAAGGATACTGATGTTCTTTGTAAAGTGCTTTGAGATCTACTGAAGAAGAGCCATGTATTATTGTTTATGTATTTATTGTATAAGTTCTTATACTGCACTCATCACCATAATGTCTGAGTGCCTTCCAGTATTGCATTAAATAATGTAACTATGCACCTGGCATGTGTTTTTTGTTTTGTTTTTTTTCCCTCTCATCCTCTCCTCAGGAGAGAAGCATGTGCCATGGGGTTTCTTGTTTTGTGATAGGGTTTTAGGTTTTTGGGTTTGTTTGTTTGTTAATATACATGTCTTTCATGTCACATTCGTGTAGAGAAGAATTATTTCTCAATAAGATTTCCTGGTTATGTATGTCCTCAAACTTTTATTTTTACTCTTAGGTAGTTGTGATGACCCACCTTACATTCGTAATACTTTTCGAGATCATTCTAACAGGAACTTGTTTCCGGCTGGGACTGTAGTGAAATATAACTGTGTGGGAGGTTATGAGTTAATCCCTGGAATATCCTCTGCGAATGTTACCTGTCAGAAAGATTTTACATGGTCTGAACAGCAAGAATTTTGTCAGAGTAAGCATATTAATCTTTGGTTTAGCTTTCTTTGTTTTAATTGAGCTACAAAATTAACACAAATGTAGGAAGCTATACTCTATAGTCGATATGTGGTTCAAAGTAAGTGTGTGTCTGTCTGTCTTCTGGGAATTCTTACTTTAACAGTAGGAAGCAGGGTCAGAGTTAATTGTTTACACATTTATGAACAGATCTGTTGCTCCCACCCACGATCTCCATCTTATCTAAGGCAGATTATAATCAAGGTGGATTCTACACAAAATTTATTGTTACACAGCAATCGGTGTTGTTTAGAAGCCTGCTGAAAACCAAAATACCGTGCCAACTTCAATTCAAATAGTTACCCAGAAGAAAACTGGAAAGGGTACTCCTCAATCCATGAGGCACGCCCAATAACACTCATGGCAGGAAGAAATGATTTGCTGTGTCTGTCGATGATATAAAACTTCCACCTAAAACCAGCCTCTTCAAAAATGTGAAGGAAATGCTGACTTTCTGTAGCTAGCAAAATGTTCAGCTGCTCCTTGTAAATGAATCTGCAGAATTGTTTTTGCTCTGATTTAACACTGGTGGTGGTGGTGTTTCACAGAAATTAGATGTCCCGATCCAAACATTACCAATGGAACAGCGAGACCTACACAAGCAATCTATGAGTATGAGGACACGATTAGCATTGTTTGTAATCCCGGTAACGCCCTCAAGGACAGTTATGGATCGATTAAGTGCGAACAGAATGGTGCATGGCATCCTGCATTACCAATTTGCGAACCAGGTATGTATAAATGATGAAGAACTCTGACATGGTGACCTGCTATCCCTGACCTACTCCCAAACAACGTAATTGCTGCATAATTATATATTTATATTATGGTAGCACACGGAGGCCCCAGTTGGGAAAGAGGGCCTCTCCCTTCACTCCCTCCCCCACCTCGTCCCTTCTTGTTTCCCGTCTTCGGCCTCTATCACCCTGAACCTCTGTCTCCCCCTTCAGTCCTCTCCTGAAAGGTCCTGAGGATCCTATGTCCTTCTTAGAACACTGATCCTGGTTTCCTGGACAAATTCCAGCTCTGCCATTGCACTCTGCCTCCCTCTGTTTCTCCTGCAGTTTCAAAAGGATGTGGTGTTTTTTGTCACTTAGGCCCTCATTCCACAAAGTCCTTGAGCACGTGCTTAACTCTAAGCACAGGCGTAGTGTTGATTTCAGTGGAGCCACTTCCATGCTTAACTTTAAGCACATGTTTAAGTGCTTTACTGAATTGGGACCTTGGAGAAATAGCTGCATTTCTCTGGTGGATGAAGTAGCTCTGGGCGTAACAGGTTGAAAAGTATGATAGAAATGCAGGGTCATTACAATGACTGACAGGTAGGCCAAATGCTACTGGCACAGAGGCATCTCACAAACATTCTTTCCGCTCCCTTTCTCTACCCTTCTTCCATCATGAGGCAAGCACACACAAAGGTAGTCAATGTATGTTGTTAGCGGCACAGAAGGAACAAAGTTGGTGAATGGCACTGCATGAGCTTACTAGTGGGGTGGTAGTGGTGTTGTAAGATTTTGGTTCATTCCAGCTCCCCACACCCAGTTCATTCCAGGGTACTTGACCTGCGGGGTGTCAGCAGATCTCTGGTAAAAGAGGAGAAAAGGAACTGATGAAGGTTGGGGTCTGTAGTGGGTAGGCTGAGCTTCCTCTGAAGAAATCTGCCGGGAGAGTAGATGTATGAGTGACGGTGACAGACCCCATTGTTTGAGTCATCTTAAGTACACACAGCCCTCTGTGAACACAGAAAACAAGATCCCTGTGCTTGTAGCTGGACTGGCTTTGTGACCCGTTGACTCCATCCCATTTCAAAAAGTGGTTTGAGGGTACCACTATTTTCCTTCCACCCAAAGAAAGCATCACCCCACAGTGCTATTAGCCAGTTCCAATTTCACACACTTTTTCTTGGTGTCCATACATTATCCTTCTTTGAATGTTTTTAGTTCTTTAAATTAATCTGACTGAATCTCACATGATAGGTTCATCTCTATTTTACGGGGCTGTTGTTACAGTTTGCAAACCAGTTTGTATAAATGATGATGAACTCTGATACAGTGACCTCCCATCCCTGATTTTGAAAGGAACATCTAACACAAAGTGTAATTGCTGGTACTTCTATATTTATATCATGGTAGCACACAGAGGACTCAGTCAGGATCCAATGTCCCATTGTGCTGGGTGTGAAACCTTGGGGGAAGTATTTCTTCCGCCTTACCCTGCGGTGATTAGGTATCAGCTGGAGTATTGTGTCCAGTTCTGGGCGCCACATTTCAGGAAAGATGTGGACAAATTGGAGAAAGTCCAGAGAAGAGCAACAAAAAAGATTAAAGGTCTAGAAAACATGACTTACGAGGGAAGATTGAAAAAATTGGGTTTGTTTAGTCTGGAGAAGAGAAGACTTGAGGGAGGACATAAAAGTTTTCAAGTACATGAAAGGTTGTTACGAGGAGGGAGAAAAACTGTTCTCGTTAACCTCTGAGGATAGAACAAGAAGCCATAGGCTTAAATTGCAGCAAGGGTGGTTTAGGTTGGACATGACATTAGGAAAAACTTCCTAACTGTCAGGGTGGTTAAGCACTGGAATAAATTGCCGAGGGAGGTTGTAAAATCTCTATTGGAGATTTTTAAGAGCAGTTTAGACAAACACCTCCCAGGGATTGTCTAGATAATACTTAGTCTTGCCATGAGTACGGGGGACTAGACTAGATGACCTCTCAAGGTCCCTTCCAGTCCTACAATTCTATGATTCTATGTGGGGTACATTGTCCCCTACCTAAATGACTGGTGTCTTGGCATTGTGATATCTATGACGGGCAATTTTATCTTTTCTGTGTCTATCGGCATGCTCAAGTAGTACCAAAAGATGCACGTAATAAGTGAGTATTTAGTGGGCCTTTACTCCCTAATGACAGTAGCAAAATGAAGAACATGGTCCACAGATTGGGCAGATTGGCTTCTAGTTTACTTGTTCTGCTAGGCACCTTGATAAAACTTCACAGATGTTGTTGATAGAGTGAGACAAATACACCCCAGCTCCAGCGGAGAGCTCCATGTGGTGAATTTCCTGGTGTTTGTGCTTCTTCACTTTGATCTTCATGGAATGAAGTATTCCTCTACTACATGAATTGGTTTGATTGTAGAATGGAATCATATGAAGATTCACCTCCTCCTTCAATTTGTACGCTTGCATTAGCTACTTTTTAATCACATTTTCCAGATTACTGGAGTGTATTCCACAATTCTACCTCCATAGCCTTGGAAGCAGAAATGAATCCACAAGGACAAAGCATGTCTCGGTGCAGGATTGGATGGAACCTTCTCCCAACTCTGCCTGTACCTTGTAGATATGTAATTCACTTTCCAATTACCATATTGACTAATGACTCCCACCTCTCTGCAATTTTCTCATTTACTGTGGGACTAAGATTGTGTAATACGTCTGTCTCCCACTTTTACAGGAGACCTGATTACTTTGGCATACCATCGCCACCTGTTTGCCAACTGATTTTTCTGTTTTCTTAGTAGCTAAATTATATGCATAGCAAAGTCTTCATCTCAGGTCCTTCACATGCGGCTGATAGGTTATCGCAGCTTGCCTTTGCTGTTGGATTTCAAAGTACAAATCAGTTGATAGCAAAGGATGCCTGCCAAACATAGAAAGTATGGGCTCTCTCCCATTGCATCATTCTTAGCACAATTACATACCAATCCTTTAACTAGCAACTATACCTGAGGAAGATCCTTTTGTCCTTTCCTGCAGGTTAGTGTTTACCCCATCTAGAGAATGGGAGAATTTTCAGTCTCCCCATAGTCTCCCAGTACTTTATATCTATTCTTCATTAGCCAGCATTTAAAGAATGCTGTTTATTGGAGTTAGTGCCCGGACTATATGTCCGTACAAATAAATGCCTTTTGCAGTTCAGATTTCTTGAAGATAAATATGCTTTGTACCTTTAAGGACTAGTCCTGAGTTAAAAAGGCTTTGGCAGAAAGATTGCCCTGGATTAAGGGAGCTATGATGGGAGAAGGCCTCCACAGTGCCTTGTTCCCACAGTGGTCCAAAGACCAGACAACATTGCCCCAAATGTAGATGATGTTGGGTGAGGATGGCTGGGATGCCCAGAGGATACAATGATTCTATGCCTCCCTTAGCAGCCAACTTCACTGTGACCATTAGAAAGATCCCATCACAGATTAAAGTTGCCATCCCCCAACGCAACCATTGAGTGGGAGCATGGTACAAATGCTTCTGGCACCCTCATCGGTGTTGGGTCAGTTCTCAAAACACTAAGCACATTAAAAGAGAATTTTAAGTATCCATGAATTTTCAAAAAGCCAGATGAGGGATTAGAGAAACCCAGGGGGTGAGGTAATATCTGTTGTTGGAATTATTAGTTGAGCATTTTCAGAGCTTTAGGCCTATTTCAATGGGCAGTACTGGGACTGCTTTATGCGTCACTCCGGCTACTGTTGGAAATGTGTGATGATCCCGGAACAGTGTCAGAAGACTAAAACTAACCACTACAAAAAATATCACCTGCTAGAACCAGCTCTATCCCCATCTTTCACCCGAAGCAGTCGTCCTCCTCCTCACTAGTTCAAGAAGGATGGACATATGGGGAAAAGATGGCTCATTATACTGGGAGGGTGGTGTGGTGAGAAAGTTCAATAGATAGTGGGGATGGGTGGGAAACTCGGGGGACACCAGAACAGTCTCATAACTTGGAGGAGGCTTGGCATGCTCGTTCAGGGGGTTCTGGCAGAACTCAGTGGCTATAGAAGGGGATCAAATCTGGAATTTGATGGTGTGTATGTAGCAGGGCCAGTTTAATGACTCAGGGAGCCATGCAGGAGGAGCCTACTGTTGAAGTTGATGGGAGCTGTAGGCCTTCCGTACTTCTCAGGGTCTGGCTGTAATTCTCAGTCATTCAGTGCAGTTATTCAGTGTCGTCCGCATGTGAACAACAATCCCTGGGGCCCTTACAGGTCCAAGAGACATTTTAAGAGAGTTTTGCATGTTGCTGTTTTTAATCTTTGCTCTCCCAATGCCATGGGTATGATGCTAGATCACAGCCAGAAACTAACAGAAAGTGCTGGCAGATTGTCAGAGGCATTAGACACTGGTGCCCCTCCAAGCACCATTTTTTTTGGAAATGTACTGCCGGGAAACCCCACAGTATTTATGCTGCCTCCCTGCTTTTAGGGGATTGCTCGTTCTGTATCGCTGCTGTATTTTCCCCTTTTATTATAGCTTGTGATCCACCTCCACGCATCTCTAATGGATGGGACATCCGCAGCTGGAAAGACGTTTTCCATGTTGGCTCAAGTGTGACCTACGTATGTGAGGATGGTTGGTCACTTGTTGGAGTATCCTCCATTCAATGTATAGCTGGTGATGGGGGAACTCCGCGCTGGGATCCACCTGCCCCTGAGTGCAAAGGTGATTCATTTCTTCATCACACTAGAATGACTGAGATTAGAAAAGGGTGGAGGGCACATTGCAATGACCTGGGGGCTATTTAACATCTTAGCCCTTCAATACTGAAAATATGGAGAGCCAGGGGCCAACTCATTGCAGACTCAGTGTCTATAGAAGGGGATCAGATCTGGATTTTGGGGGTGCATATGTAGCAGGGCCAGTTTAATGACTCAGGGAGCCATGCAGGAGGACGCTACTGTTGAAGTTGATGGGAGCTGCAGGCCTTCTGTACTTCTCAGGGTCTGGCTGTAATTCTCAGTCATTCAGTGCAGTTGTTCAGTGTCATCCGCATGTGAACAACGATCCCTGGGGCCCTTGCAGATCCAAGAGCCATTTTAAGAGTGTTTTGCATGTTGCTGTTTTTATCTTTGCTCTCCCAATGCCGTGGGTATGATGCTAACTCACAGCCAGAAACTAACAGAAAGTGCTGGCAGATTGTCAGAGGCATTAGACACTGGTGCCCCTCCAAGCACCATTTTTTTTGGAAATGTACTGCCGGGAAACCCCACAGTATTTATGCTGCCTCCCTGCTTTTAGGGGATTGCTCGTTCTGCATCGCTGCTGTATTTTCCCCTTTTTTATTTTAGCTTGTGATCCACCTGCACACATCTCTAATGGACGGGACGACCGCAGCCAGAAAGAAGTTTTCCATGTTGGCTCAAATGTGACCTACGTATGTGAGGATGGTTGGTCACTTGTTGGAGTATCCTCCATTCAATGTATAGCTGGTGATGGGGGAACTCCGCGCTGGGATCCACCTGCCCCTGAGTGCAAAGGTGATTCATTTCTTCATCACACTAGAATGACTGAGATTAGAAAAGGGTGGAGGGCACATTGCAATGACCTGGGGGCTATTTAACATCTTAGCCCTTCAATACTGAAAATATGGAGAGCCAGGGGCCAACTCACTGCAGATTCCTCCTTTTCAGCAGACCAAATGCTCCCAGCTGGGATGCCCACTGCCAGTGTCCTCTCTGCCCTGGCACTCATACATATGATCTGCCCTGAGCTATGCCCTAACGTATGCTTGATCCTCCCATTTCCACCTTGCTGAATTTCTCCCTCAGACACACCCCTCAACTGACCCATCTCTTGGTTTGTGGTTCCCAATCCAGCTGTCCTGATGGTGGCACTTTTAATATAGACTCCCTTCTGTGTGTGTGGTCTCGGTATGTTTGTGGGGACAATCTGAGTCCAGGTGCTGGACTCTTCTGTAACTTCTCCAACTTCCCTGAAGCCACTCCTGCTTCTCAGTGGAGTAAGTCAAAAGGCAATCAGGCCTTACATTTCTCTGTCTAAGGTGTTCGTAGTGTGCCAGTCACTGTGGTATCTTTGGCATCCTACAGGATGAAAGTCACTATAGAAGCGTAAGACGCTGTTAAGGACCAAGTTCAGCTCTTGGTTCCACTAGTATCAATCCAAGGCAACTCCACTGACTTCCATGTACTTCTCCCTCACTGCAGAGGAGGGTAATTCTGCAATAGACCAAAGAGGCTGTTTTAAAAAAGGCCACAAGTGTGCCTGGGAGTGAACTGCACGTTCACAGTTGTCCCAAGACTGCCAATAAGACGTCCTTAAATGAACCAACAGAGCGCCTGTGCTCTGCTGCTCCATGTGGGGGCTTTCAGCTGCCGATGCCTGCAGGAAGTGCCCATGATACACAGCACTGGATGGGATTTCACTCGCACCGTTTTCTTGTTGTTCTCATGATGTTTGTTTCTCCGAAGAGAGAGATGCACTGTGGGTTTAATGTTACTTGCAGATTATTTCCCTGCAAAACCAAAACAGCTGCAATGAAGTGAACTAAGAGCATGATTTACAGACAATAAGCACCATGCATCTCCCCCTCTCACTGAACTGTCTTCTCTTCTTCCTTTTCCTTTCAGTTCAGTGTCCAAAGCCAGATGTGCAAAATGAAGAAATGGTCAATGCGTTAGATGAAAAAATGTGGTACAACGTGAATGAAAGCATTACTTTCAAATGCTCTCCTGGGTACCAATGTTCAGACCTTTGGTATCAGTCTACAACAGACAGCGTGAATGTTACATGTTTAGCTAATGGCACCTGGACCGTGTTACCCGTGTGTGTAAGCATTACAGTCCATTTGGATTTCTTGATGCACCCTGTCCAATTTCTAGTGTAAAACAAAACACTGTCTGAATGTGTCTTTGCTTCTTTAAAATAATGAGATCCGTGTGGCGAGGGAGATAGATCTGCCATTGATACAACATAAGTGGAAAAAATAAGTGGACCTGAAAGCAAACACATCCCATCACTCCCCCACCCCATCCCTTTCTTGTATTTTAAGGGAGAAGGTTTTCTTCCTTTGCAGTGGCTGCTCCATGCCCAAAATAATATAAAATAGGTAAAATCTGGTGGTTAAAAATCACAACAGGAAGAAAATGTTATGCCCCATTATGAAATATATATACAGAGAGAGGTTTTCAAAGCAGTCAATGGTGTGATACGTTATGTATCTTCTGTTGGTCTGGGGCACAGTATAAAACAAATATCATGACTGACTG
This sequence comes from Lepidochelys olivacea, assembly GCF_965140295.1. Lineage (NCBI taxonomy): Eukaryota > Metazoa > Chordata > Testudines > Cheloniidae > Lepidochelys > Lepidochelys olivacea. The sequence goes on along the minus strand of NC_140431.1, from coordinate 5,268,132 downwards.
CTTTACTGAGCAACTGCCAGTGTGTTCAACATTGTACAAGTGTAAATGGAGGTCTGGTTCCTGTCCCAGGAGTTGACAGTCCAATGCCTGATTCTGCAAGTTGCTCAGAACTTCCTCAGCGTTGCTTAGCAGTATCAGAATTGAGGGCACTCAGCTGGCATTTATCGGGATCAGACCCTAAGTCAGGCACAGAGGATATGAGACGGACACATGTAATAGACTGTGCGTATGTGCAGAAATTGTAAATGACCAAAGTCTTCCCAAGGCAGCTGCCAAAGCTGAGCGCCCTGTCTCTCTGCTTCTCAGCTATTGCCACCCACGCCTGCTATCTCCAGGGCCACAGAGGCAGAGAGCCCAGTTGCTCTGTTGCCCTGGCCCCTGGAGTCAGGAGGAGTCTGAGTGCCCAGGCTGTCTAGCTGCTGGAGCTTGGATGGAGTCTGTGCGGCCAGGGTCTCTGCCTGCTGGCTGGTGTGATCAGCCAGGAAGCCAAAAAATTTCTATTTGGGGGTCTCTTGAAGTAGAATTTTTCTTGAAATCCCTTCCCATGAAAAATTTCAGGGTCGTTTTTGTTTTTGTTCCGGTTCAGGATGAAACTGTTTTCAAAAGCACAATATATTTCACATGAAATTTTCATTTTCTGGCCAGCTCTAACTGAGAATGTGCAACACCTTTCAGAATCCTATAATATGTCTGAGACAGACACATGTAACACACTGGATAATGGCTCAGATCAAAAAGGAGCAAGCATGCTTGTGAGTATAGGTCCTTATTATCTTCAGCGTAATCACATTCCCTCTGTTTCTGTTTTACAGAAGAAACAACTCGATTCCCCTCAGTGCAACATGGTTCGCGAGTGTATAAAGTTTCTCCACTGCAATGTGTCTCTGACAGAACTGAAACTCCTGCTGGAAGTGCAGAAACTGTATCTGGAGATTCAGAAACTTAAGCAGGACCTACAAAAATATAAAGAATAGCTGAAATCTCTGACGCATTTCTGTGATAAACTGTCTCCTTTGGCTGCGGTTTGTATAATTACTTTGTACATATGACAGGTTTCAGAGTAACAGCCGTGTTAGTCTGTCTTTGCAAAGAGAAAAGGAGTACTTGTGGCACCTTAGAGACTAACCAATTTATTTGAGCATGAGCTTTCGTGAGCTACAGCTCACTTCATCGGATGCATTCAGTAGAAACTGCCTTTCCACGGTATGCATCCAATGAAGTGAGCTGTAGCTCACGAAAGCTCATGCTCAAATAAATTGGTTAGTCTCTAAGGTGCCACAAGTACTCCTTTTCTCTTTGTACATATGATGATTGTTACTATTTGCAGAGAACTTGCTAGTACGTTTAGTGATCCAGGAAGAGATTAGCCTGTGCATCAGGAATCAGATTTTTTTCATGCTGTGCGCCAGTGGTTACGGTTTGGGGTTTTTTTGTTCTTTCCTTTCAATCTCACAAATGTAAGTCCCTACTTGATAAACTAGGGATTTCATCCTCTTATATATTTGTGAGGGCTATAAGTAAAAGGGTTGAATTCAGATTCCTTTCAGTTCAGAAAGGGAAAGCAAGTTGAGAGAAACTAGATTAAAATGTATGAAAGTAAACCTTCAGTTGATGCAAGCTTCAGACCCTCTGCAGAATACACCAACAACGTTGAGCTTTCAGAAATCACCCAACTGTTGCATATATTTAACCTAAGTGCATTATAACCCAAACATGTTTAAAGTAATGAATGGCTGTTTAACTGCCTGATAGCCATGAACCTTAAGGGCAACTCTGTTCGCAAATCCCTCTGCCCCACTGTGAAAATGTAAAGCATAAAAAAGCCAATTTTCTGCCCTATTCTCTTATTTAAAAAGTCAGCAGTTTTCCTTCCTAAACTGAACAAATCTATTTTTGGTTGACTTCAATGCTGGTATCATCTGCAGCATTTCTATATCCTCACACACACTCCCACGAATCGATGGTGAAAATTTAACTGTAGAGCAGCAACCAACTAACCATCTCCCCATTGCCCAATGAATGATAGGGGCGTCCTCTAACCTACGCCATTGTGATCAAGCAATTATTTCTGTCCTGCAGGGCTACAATAAAGTGCAACTGTAAAAACTGCCGATTGTCTTTGTTTTTATAATTTTCTCCCTTTGGCTGTAAGACAGGAAAGTGCCCAGCAGGTTTAAAGGCTCCTTTTCCTGCTGAGGAGTGAAGCATGGCTCGGTTTGCATCTGTAAGTCAGGAGCAGCTTTGAGTCAGATACATCCCTGGGTAATGACATTAGCGGAGGCGGATAGAGTAACAGCGGGGATGAATTTGACCCACAGGATAAATAGCAAGGATCCTTTGGTAACTGGACTGCCTCTTGTGTTTCAGAAATCAGCACAGTTTGGGGGTGCTGATCAGGACAGGGTGGCGTAGTGCTGCTGTGTCAGAATAACTTTGTGTTTGTCCCCAGACCAGAAAAATAACAATCCTGCATTTCTCTTCCACTGAGAAACCTGAGCTGTACAGCGCTGCACTGGTAGGTGCCTCTCTGCAAACTTTACACCTTCCAGCAGCATCCTCTAAAGAAAAAACAAGTGTGTGCAGCCTGCAGGGGATGCTAAACATTAATACCCCTCGATGTCTCATTCTTCTGACGCCGCCCAGCCCTTGGAAGGAGGCAGAGGGAGGAAATGCTGCCCCCCCCAGGTGTTTCCCATGCTGAGGGGGTGACCACAGCCTGCTTTTGTTATGGTACTAACTGCAGCTATATCCGCTCTACCCTGTGCACTGTCTGCCATGAGCACAACACTACAGAGGGGGCTGGGCAGTATGTGCACTCTGCCCATCCCCTTCCTGGGCCCCTGAAGCTGCAGAGCACTGACTCCCACTTCCCCTTGCCTCATGTGCCTCTGGGTGGCCCTGGCTGGGGTCTGTGTTGCACAGTGTGCAGGGTGAGGAGCGGCTGCAGCCCTGCCCGGACTGCGCTGTCACCCCCATTCTCTGGGAACTCACCTGGCACCATGACGTCGCTTCCCTCTGGCTGGACCCTGCGGCTCCTGGGGACCCTGGTACTCATGCTGCTGCCTGGGGGAGCTCTCAGTGAGTAGGAGGATGAGCCTCTCCCTTCAATCCCATCCCCACCCTCTCCCCTCTCCTGGCTTTCCCCTTCACCCTCACCCCTGGACTCTCTCTTTGCTTCCCTCTGGCAAGCTCCTGGGCACTTGTGGTCACTGAAGATCCCATGCCATTCTTACCGCACTGATTCTTGTTTCCTGGCCAAAGTCCAGCTCTGCCTGCTACGGTTCTCCTGCAGTTCCAAATGGAGGTGGTGCTTTTCTTTCCTTAAGGCCCCATTCCACAAAGCTCTTGAGCATGTGCTTAACTTTAAGCACACAGGTAGTGTTGACGTCCATGGGACAACTCCCATGTTTCAAGTTGAGCGCTCACTGTAAATGCTTGGACGCCACAGGTTGAAAAGTACTGTTACCCCTGAGCGGTTAGCCAATACGCAGTGTCTTGCAGGCTGTTTCTGTTAAGAGGAGAAATTGATGATCGAGCTCGGTATTTCTCTGGTGCAATCCTGTTTATTCACAGAGAAGGTAGACAAGAGTCCTGATTCCCCGAAACAGTAGGAATCACACTGGAGACAGGTTTTTTGCTCACAGTTCCAAGCCTCGTTCCTGTCAGCACACTATAGAAAAGCTCGCTCTCTCTCCATTTCCTCTTGAGCCCCGTTACCAGTGCATTTCTTGCCATCTCCTTGGCTTTCCTGCTCCTTCTTTGTCTGCTTCTGGCTGCCTGGGCTAGTTCTCTCTGCCTGTTTCCTGGGTGCTTCTGTTCACGGACTTACATGCGCACAGCCTTCAGACAAAACTTACCAGCCTTGCTTGCAGCCTGTGTCTGGGCAGTGGCTCCTATGGTTTTATCCAACTTACTCTATAAAGGAGCTTAACTGTGTCTGATATTTATCCTGGATGGGGGGCAGCTGTTATCATGCCCATCGCTTCAACGAGGGTCACCCAACCTCCTTCATAACAGTAAAAAGAAAAGGAGTACTTGTGGCACCTTAGAGACTAACCAATTTATTTGAGCATGAGCTTTCGTGAGCTACAGCTCACTTCATCGGATGCATACTGTGGAAACTGCAGCAGACTTTATTTATACACAGAGAATATGAAAAAATACCTCCTCCCACCCCACTGTCCTGCTGGTAATAGCTTATCTAAAGTGATCATCAGTGTGTGCTGGAAATGGCCCACCTGATGATCACTTTAGATAAGCTATTACCAGCAGGACAGTGGGGTGGGAGGAGGTATTTTTTCATATTCTCTGTGTATAAATAAAGTCTGCTGCAGTTTCCACGGCATGCATCCGATGAAGTGAGCTGTAGCTCACGAAAGCTCATGCTCAAATAAATTGGTTAGTCTCTAAGGTGCCACAAGTACTCCTTTTCTTTTTGCGAATACAGACTAACACGGCTGTTACTCTGAAACCTTCATAACAGTGTTATCGAAATGAAGGATCATTACCAGGTTTAACAGGCCAGCCACTCACAAATTTGAACTATGTGGATGACAGGTCAGTGCCAGGTGGTGTTTGAATAGAGGGTCTAACTTCTAATAGTGACCAGCATTTCCCTGGTGCCTGATCAGTGTGATTGTGACCGGAATAGGACCACTGCTAATGTAATTGCTACTTAACATAACTGACTTGTTGAGAAAATCTCCATGCGAGATCTGTAGTGCGCAGTCTGCCCAGCCTGACTGATGCTAGATACACAAGATGGCTCAGGAACAGTGCTTCTGGCTTGCCTGTGGGGATGTGCACGGAACTGAACACAGATTGCAGTTGTGCAACCAGTTTGATGGTTTGTTTTTTAAAAAAAGAGGAAATTGTCACGGCAGTATAAGCCGGAATCTCACTGGGCTGAGACAGCCCCATGATGACTTGTCTGCTGAAAACAGGGATTCCGGTTTAAACCATTCTATAGTTTGAAATTAACTAGAGGTTTGGACGCTTGGTTACGTCTGTAGGCTGAGCTCATTGCACGCACCACTGGGCTTCTTTCGTTCCTCCATTCTCCCCCACAAGATCCTGTGAGCCACCTTCCCACTCCGCTCCTTTCCCAAGACTCCTTGATATCTCCTCCCTCATGCCATGGCTCTGTGTGGCTCCGTCTCCCCTCCGGACCAGGGTTCAGTGTGTACCATCTTTTCCCCAAACCCTGTTTTTGCTTCTTTTCTTCCTGTCTGGGACAGAAGTCCTTCAAGGTGTCATCATTTTAAATGGTACTGGGAGAACAGGCGGTGTTGAGATGGCAGGTATTCTGCTAGACGGTGTTAATGGCTGAGATCAACCAGTTCTCTGATCTATTGACAATTATCAGATGCAAGAAGCTCTGTTTGTTCCCCATCCCTCTTCCGATTGTCCACATTCCACCAAAACCAACAGGCTTCTGCCTACTGATGCCTGGGAATTGTGGAGTTGATTGGATGTGGTGTTCAGAAGTTATCATGTTACCAACACCAAGAAGAGCTCTGTGCAAGCTCTAAGCTTGTGTCTCTCACCAATAAAAGCTAATCCCTTGCCCACCTTGTCTCTTTCTAATCTCCTGGGACCATGACCACTACAACAACACTGCATGTTACAGACAAACAGAAACACTGTCAGGTTTAGTGTAGGGCCTTGCATTTCCCTTTCTAATTCCAAACGCAAGCTAGAATCATATAGTGACTGCCACCCATATTCCCATTTGTTTTTGTTGTATTTTCTATGCGGTTTCCTTGCAAATGACTGAGTTAAATTCTGAGTAATGGGATTGCATGGATCTGAGCGAGAGAGAGTAGAATATGGACCTCTGATTTTCCCCAGCTATGCCTCTCACATCACATTCTTGTTGAGGAGATTTCACCTCAATAGGTTTTCCTGGCTAAGGATGTCCTTACATTCTTCATGTTTTACCCGTAGGTCATTGTGTTGATCCACCTGACATTCCCAATGCTGTTCAGAAGACTAATGTTGGCACATTGATTCCAGTCGGGATGGTGGTTAAATATGGCTGCCGCCCAGGTTATGAGCTGATTGCTGGAATACGGCAAGGGCATGTTACTTGTCTTCAAAATTCGACATGGTCTTCAGCTCTGAACTTTTGTCAGAGTAAGTATTTGGCTAAATTATCTTTGTTTTAATTGAGCAAATTTAACACCAATAGGGAGATTATGCTTATAGTCAGTTTGTGTGTGGTTCAAAGTGTAGCGATGGGGGTGAGAGACAAGGAGGGATAGTCAGGGTCTTCTCTTCCTGCTAACCCGGGGGTTTATGGTTAACAATTTGAGGTGCGATCCTCACTCCCAGTCTGGCCCCTTTACTCCAAGTAAAATGTCCAGAGTGACAGAACAGGTCTTTAGATGCCCTGGATCCATCCAGAAGAGGACTCCACCTATGCAGGAACTGCAGAAGACTACAATAGGGCTGTCTTCCCAGGAGCCTCGAGCAAGGTTGGGGTAAGTAGTGTGCCAGTGGGAGGGGTGTGTTGGGGCAGGTCACAGCACATAGAACTGCAGAGATTCTGGGTAAAGCTGAAGCCAAACCCATAGGCAGCTGGGCACAGGTCCCCAGGGCTGTCTGTGTGGAGCAGTCCGGTACTGGGAAGGTACAAAGGTAGCTTAAAGTTTGCATATACCCCCGGGCTATGAATTCCATGTTGTGCCTCTTAAAATCTGCCACCTGTACATTTCTATGCTTACGGACAGATCTGTTGCCCCCATCGACCATCTCCATCTGAACCTAAAGTAGATAGCAATCCAGATAGATCACGCCGTATCACCTGCCTTTTTATACACAGTATGGTCATAACACAGCCGGTGCTACTCACTGACTCTATCTGTGATGAAGGCCAAAAATACCCTGCCAGTTGCAATCAGAACAGCTGCCCATAAGAACAGTGAAAATGAAATCCCTTAACCCACATGCTGTTTCTGCCCAGAAGACAAAACTTTCTCTAAACCGAAGCCTCTTCAGCAATGTCAAGGAAATGCCAATTTTCTATAGCTTGCAAAGCATTCAGCTCCACCGGGTCAAATGAATCTGCAGCCACACAATTGTCTTTGCTGTGATTTAACGCTGTTGCTGCTGTTGGTGTTTCTCAGAAATTCGTTGTCCAGCTCCAGATGTTAACAATGGAACACAGGTACCTATGCCTAGACCTGGAGAGGAGACCTATGCATTTGGGGACAGCGTTACAATTGAATGTGATTTTGGGCATGGTATCAAAGGCAGTATCAATGGAAATGCTCAGATTCGCTGCAGTCATGATGGCAAATGGGATCCTGCCATACCAGTTTGCGAACCAGGTCAGTATAAATGGTGGAGAACTGTGATTCTTCCAACTCTGGCCTGGTGGCTCCTGTCCCTGGTGGGCAGTCTTCAGCCCAGCTGTAACTGCTAGGCTAGCCTGAATATGACCCAGTCTCTTAAATAATGTATTTTTCTCTCTTTAATTCTAGTTTGTGCCCAACCTCCGAACATCTCCCATGGCCAGCACAGTGACTGGCGCAAGAAAGTTTTTGTTGTTGGATCATCGGTAACTTACAAATGTGACAGAGGCTTCTCACTTGTTGGAAAAACCTCCATTCAGTGTATAGCTGGTGATGAGGTCACTCCAACCTGGAGCGAGCCTACCCCTCAGTGCGAAGGTAATTCATTCTGCATTGCACTAAAATGACTCGTATTGGGAAAGGGCAGAAAAGATTTTTGAATGATTTGGCGCAATGTGTCCCCATAACCCATTCACTCTCTGCCATCCCATTGCTGACCACTCCTTTCCAGTGCCTTAAATGTTCCCAACAACCTACTCCCTGAGACGCACACTGCCAGTTTCCTCTCTCACCCAGCACCCATATATGTGATCTGCTCTCTGACCCACATCCAAGCTAATGCTTGTCCTCCTTTCACACTGATTTCTCCACCACCTGTGCCTGACCCTTATTCTGGCTACTGGTTCCCAGTATAACTGTCCCGGCAGCATCCCCTTAAGCCTGCAGTCCTGCGATAGCAGTGCGTTTGCAGGAACAGTCTGAATCCAAAAAGTTGAAATGACCCCGGTGTCTTAACTCAGCAGCAGGAAGCTGCAGCGAGGAGCTGGCAGCATGGAAGGTGTTCATGTATTGAATGCTGCGTTGCCCCATCTCCAGTAGTCCCATAATTCCCCCGGGAGACCTGCCAATAGTCAAATTTCATCACGAATCCAGTGCAATAAGAAATGATCTGTTGCAACTGCCTGTGGAAATAAGAACTTTCCTTAAACACAAAGGTCAACGGCAAGATTAAGAAAATGTGGTGATCTTTTGTGGCTGTGTGTTTTTTCACAATGTTCAGATTGCTTGGAAGATAGATCCAGCTGTCCTCTGCATGTCTTGGCTTTCGTTGTTCCCTGTCTTAGACTTAGCACCAACATCTTGGCTGTTTTCCCTCAGTGGTTGAAAATGGAAGGATGACTACAAAAATATTTGTGTTTACATATAGTGTCAGTCTTGAGTTTTCTTGTAACAAAATAAATAAACTGCATTTATTGTACAACTTTTCACATGCTCAATGTCAAGGAAATGCCAATTTTCTATAGCTTGCAAAGAATTCAGCTCCACTGGGTCAAATGAATCTGCAGCCACACAATTGTCTTTGCTGTGATTTAACGCTGTTGCTGCTGTTGGTGTTTCTCAGAAATTCGTTGTCCAGCTCCAGATGTTAACAATGGAACACAGGCACCTATGCCTAGACCTGGAGAGGAGACCTATGCATTTGGGGACAGTGTTACAATTGAATGTGATTTTGGGCATGGTATCAAAGGCAGTATCAATGGAAATGCTCAGATTCGCTGCAATCATGATGGCAAATGGGATCCTGCCATACCAGTTTGCGAACCAGGTCAGTATAAATGATGGAGAACTGAGATTCTTCCAACTCTGGCCTGGTGGCTCCTGTCCCTGGTGGGCAGTCTTCAGCCCAGCTGTAACTGCTAGGCTAGCCTGAATATGACCCAGTCTCTTAAATAATGTATTTTTCTCTCTTTAATTCTAGTTTGTGCCCAACCTCCGAACATCTCCCATGGCCAGCACAGTGACTGGCGCAAGAAAGTTTTTGTTGTTGGATCATTGGTAACTTACAGATGTGACAGAGGCTTCTCACTTGTTGGAAAAACCTCCATTCAGTGTATAGCTGGTGATGAGGTCACTCCAACCTGGAGTGAGCCTACCCCTCAGTGCGAAGGTAAAAAAGATTTTTGAATCATTTTTTAGAAAAATATTTGTGTTTACATATAGTGTCAGTCTTGAGTTTTCTTGTAACAAAAGCTACCTTGTCAACTGCAGCAAAGAAAGCCAGTGCGCAGGTGACATTAGATGACATTTTCCTGTATCATCTTGTGAGTGGGATGTATATAGATGACAGACTGTGCTATGACCACTTCTCTGGCACACATGCTCAAATTCTGAATAATTACAATATATGGAGAGGTGGTGCAATACCAGCACATGGCTGGGCAGTGGAGAACTCTGAGTTCTAATCCTGGTTCTGCCATTGTCTTCCTCTCAGGCTTTTGGGCACGTCTCTTTCTGCTCTGCCTCAGTTTCTCTGTTTGTAAAGTAGTTTCCTTCCTTATTTGCCTTGCAGAGGTGTGGGGAGGATTAATCGGTACTTTGGTGTTTTGCAGAGACTCAGTGTCCAGTCCCACATATTCAACATGGAAGCCAGAAATCTCCACTCCCACATAACTATACATACAGAACCAGTGTAATGTTTCAGTGTGATCCTGGTTACCTTCTCAGGGGCGCGGACAGGATTCAATGCCAAGCTGATGGCAAGTGGTATCCGCAGCAACCCGTTTGTGACCTAGGTAAGTGTGTGCCAGAGTATTGTGATGCTTTGTGGGGTGTCTATATTGGGGCAACTTTCTGTCGTCTATAACCCTCATGATGTTGCATATCGTATCACTGAGTGAATGTGATATGAATGGTGTGTAATAGATGGTCTGTCTTTTTCCCCCCGGCTTCCTTTCTTCCACTTTATGTCTACCTAGGCTGCAGCCTTTTTCTGTTGAAGTTCCTTTCTCACTTTCTTTTGGGAATCAAATGAGCACCAGAGTGTTCAGACCCCAGGGGAAAGCAATTGGTGGGAAAAGACAGGGGCTAATTACCCGGGTTTCATACTGAAAGACCAGGTGAGGCTTGTTGCGGAGAGCAGAGTCTGAGGCCAGTCAACACCAGATAGGGTGACTAGACAGCAAATGTGAAAAATCGGGACAGGGGGTCAGGGGTAATAGAAGTCTATATAAGAAAAAGACCCAAAAATCAGGACTGTCCCTATAAAATCGGGACATCTGGTCACCCTAACACCAGATAAAAACAGCTCTGGGTTTGGGAGGTAATTCAAATGCTGGGGCAGTGAATCTTCATCTGCAGGCACTAAACTGGGAGGACTGCAGAGACGAAAAGCTGTATTTTGACTTCTTGGTTTTTGTTCATGGGATGTTTTGGTGCCAGTCATTTCCCAGCTCAGGGGAGGACAAAGAAAACACCTTTCATGCAAGAGAGCAAGAAAGCGCCTGTGACTTTCATTTTACAAAAGCTAGACACGCCACCTGAAGTATCCCTGTGACAGTATAGAAGATGGAGATTCCTTATTTTCATGTGTCTACTTCTAGAAGGGTATGGTGAGAATTCACTCACCGATGTTTATAAAGCTCCTCAGAAAAGGTGCTATGCAAATAGAAATTTGCTAAAAGATACTAACTCTTTATTCCATTTCTTCATAATGGAAAACTTATGTTTTCAAGCAAGGTGATGTATTTAACAATGTAGCAGTTCTCCTTTTAATTCCATGCAGGGGCTAGCATCACACCACTTCACCATAGATTACTGCTAGTCATGTTTCTCATTGCTTACTATTACTGTCACCTGTGAAGCAGGTAGTCATTGCAGTTTGTGTCCCCTCATAACTGTGCATTGTCGCGTACCCAAGCCCATAATTCAGCCCTAGTTGTTTTATATCATTGCAGTTACTGTGCTCAGTGCAGTGGCGAGCAGAATGTAGGCCACTGATTTCCACAGCTGGGTCTCACATGCCACATTCTTATGAGGATGCTTCATTCTCCATAGGTTTCAGGGTTAAATGACTTTTACAGATCTCTGTCTTGTTTTGGATTGTTAGGGAGATGTTCCTACCCACCAGCATTTGCCTACGCTGACAGAAGCAATCACAGAGAGTTTCTAGTTGGTACCGTAGTGACCTACTCCTGCAGACCAGGTTACACACCCATCCCTGGAGTATCTCCTCATTTGACCTGTCTTACAAATTTTACATGGCCTAAAGTCTCAGAATTATGTCAGAGTAAGTAACTCAATTTTTGGCTGAATTTTCTTTGCTTTAGTTGATATACAAATTTAAGAGCAATTTAATAGCTTATGGCAGGGAGGGGGACACTTTAGGGCCTGGTTGGCCCCCAGGTGCTGAGCAACTCCAGATCTCTGACTGTAGCTGGAGTGGTGGGGTGCTCAGCATCTCTGAAAATCTGGTCCAGCACACATTGAGCAATTGGCTGTGTGAATGTGTCTGTACCGTAGACATGGTGATACCAGTGTGATGTGAGGAACTGCATTTATTGTACAACTTTTGACCTGTTCAGCTGTACGCTGCCTGCTCACCCTAATCCAAGAACTTTGGACATCCCAATAAGCAGCCCCAAACATCTCTCTCTCTCTCACACACACACTCACACACACACACACACACACACACACTCACGTATTACATACATAACTTACAATACTGTGGCAAATGTTCCTTCCCCGTCAAATATGGCATTTCCAAGTCCCTCCAGCCCCTCAGGATTACACTGGCTTGAGGCTCAGAATGGGCAATAATAAAAATTCAGTTCTGCACCACTGAAAGGATTGAAGTAGAATGTCTGGTAAGCTACCAGGGCTAGAAATCGGTGAGTGCTATATATCGTTAAAAATCCAAGAATCCCCCTTTCTAGTGGGACAAACACTTGCTGTTAGGACCTACCAGGTCCTGAGATATCAGACTTATCTATGTAGTTATATTAGCTATTTTAGGTAATTTTGAGGTTACTTACCCGTAATATCATGGATCAGATGTTCTGCAAAAGTGTACGTCTACATTGTGATTAAAAAAAAAAAACCCACATAACCCCACAGCACCAAGTCTCAGCCTGGGTCAGCTGACTCAGGCCCAGGCTATGGGACTAAAAATTGCAGGATAGACTTTGAGGCTCAGGATGGAGCTCAAGCCCTGAGTCTCTCCCTCCTCACAGGGCCTCAAAGGCCAGGCTTCAGTCCAGACCCAAACGTCTGCACTGCAATTTTACAGCCCCACAGGCCATGCAATTTTACAGCCCAAGCACAGTGATGAGCCTGAGTCATAGAATATCAGGTTTGGAAGGGACCTCAGGAGGTCATCTAGTCTAATCCCCTGCTCAAAGCAGGACCAATCCCCAATTTTTGCCCCAAATCCCTAAATGGCCCCCTCAAGGATTGAACTTACAACCCTGGGTTTAGCTCAAACCACTGAACTATCCCTCCCAGCTGACCCAGGCCAGACATAGCCATACCAAGGGTCTTTTCTCACAGTGTAGACAAGGTCTAAGATCCTGGTTTTGCAGGTGGAAGATAAATAAAATAAAAACAGCACCAGGTAAATGATTAGCTGTAACACATGGCATATCCCAAATTCAAGCCAGTGTGCTGCGGTATAAAGGCTCTATTAGGCACTGAATATGGCATGTGTGAGCAATGTGTGGCTGGGCCACTTATGAGTCTCTCTCAACTGTCCCAAACTCAGAACAGTAAAACCTTGTCACACTACGCCATCCTGCAGTGTCCTTCTCGGATATTATACAGAGCTTTTGGAGAAGACACTCTTAGCCATCTTCCTTTTACTGTGACACCCATGAAACAAAACTTCTTTTAGGAAGTAGGGTCTTTAAAAACAAAAATTAAGGAAATTGATGTTCGTGTCAGTGTTCAGATGCTTGCAAACGGTTCAGACCCTGCTGGTAAAGTCTCTATTGTAGAAAATGTCTCTACCGTGACTTTTTTTCTTTTATCTTATTCTGAAAAAAAAATCTAAAACTCTGTTGGTGTTCCTCAGAGATAAGTTGTTCAAAGCCAGTGGTTGAAAATGGAAAACAGATCTATCCAGTTAAAACTGAATATACATATGCCAACCGTATTGTGTTTCAATGTGATCCTGGCTACATCCTCAGAGGCAGTGAGGGGATTGTGTGCCGAAGTGACGGGATGTGGCACCCTCCAGTACCATTTTGTGATAAAAGTAAGTATAAATGAGAGGAGAACCTACCATTAAGAAGAAATATGCCACCATATGATCTTAGTAACAACAGCAGGAAGGCTGCCTCCCTACATCTCAACTTCTAGGAGGATATATTGGAAGGATCCCCACAGATCATTAATAAATAGCCAAAGGGCTCTTTCATCTGTCTTCTATCCGATGACCTCGTCCAATTCTGGGGGAGGGGGATCAACATGTAAGTATTCCCTACAGTCTAATCTCCAGGCCTGCTTCTGGCTGAAAGTTAAATGTGTCAGCCGAAGGGACTCCCACCCCTTTTCTTAGATTATTGAAGAGTCTTAGATCTCACTTGCAGTAAGTTTTTTTTCATACTGTCGTTGCTTAATTTGTGCCAGGGCTTGGCAGTTCAGAGCCCTGGCACCTCTGGGCATGGTGCATCAGTTCTGAAAGTTAAAAAAAACACAATTGTTTGAGCCCCAGCACCTCTTTAATTACAAATTAAGCACTGCCTAATGTTCAGCCTAAAATTTCCTTTTCTTAATTTCCTCCCATTAGTCCTGGCTCAGGCCCCTGATAACATCTTCTACAGTCATTCCTCCTCTTCATTCGGTATGGATGGGCAGCAGCAGTGGGATAGTTATTACACTGCGGAAGATGTTGTGGGAAGGTTCCACAGTGGGTAGTGGGACTGAGACACTTGTTGGGGGACCCAGGGAGGGTTGGGATGTTTGCCTAGGAGATTCTGGAAGGATTAAGCACTATAGGGGGGTGGTCTGACCAACAGACTGATCTTTCAAGCAGCTGAGCATCAACAGCCCCCATTAAAGAGAATTTACCTATGGTCTAAATACCAAGTGCTGGATGCCCCTATAACTTCATGGGCTGCCCTAGTTGTTGCCTGAGTCAATGAGAGGAGCATCAGGCCTTACATTGTTTCTATCCATTTGTAGCCTGTGGCCGACCTCCACCTATCATGAATGGGCTGCACAATGGTGGGATGAAGGAATATTTCCCCTATGAATCACAAGTGACATATAGCTGCGGAGATGGTTTGTCACTGATTGGAGAGTCCTCCATTTATTGCACATCTGATGGGGTAAATATGATGTGGAGTGGGCCTGCCCCACAGTGCAAAGGTAAGTCATTCTACATGACTCTAAATTACAAAGGGTAGAGGGTACTTTCCGGAGACCCACGCAGAGTGTCCCAACACTTTTTGTAAGTGGGGCTGAAACTGAGCAGAGCTGCCTGCCGCTCCTCATCCATCCCACAATCATCTTTGAAATCCAGGATTACCACTGACGTGGGTGGTGAAAAGCCAAGAGAGGGTGTGGCTATGGCACTCAGGCTGCACTGGCCCAAGGTATCCCCATCCGTATGGATCCCTGGGTGGAAACTAAGGCTTTTCGTTTGTGGTGGTGCATTATCCTTCCCGGTCTGGCGGCAAACCCCACCCCGGAGTGCAGATGGCTCCGTGGCAATGTTAGCTGCAAACTGCCGAAGCTGAATAGATCCTATAGCTGTTAAAATAACCAGGTAGATCTTCTAACTTCCACGTGAAGGATCCCAGCAGGAGCAGCTGTTCTTGCAGCCCACATGGAATAGTGAGTGCTGTGGGAGCAGCAGGATTCCCCGCATGTGGGAGATTCTTAACATGTACAGCTTGGCAGGTGTATCAGGGGATTTGAGAATGGGCTCTGAGATACTAACCCCAGGCAGAGCTAGAGAGCAGCTAAGGAGGGTTACGGTGCCTGGAACCACCACTGAACCTCCTCCACCACAGACCCCTGTTTTCAAACATATAAAAATTACCCCCTACTGATTTTCTCACTGGCCAGTGCCACCAGCCATTAGACCTGTGTCCCAGCTGAGGCATGAGTCTCACTCCCGGTGACTTATTCCCCCACCCCACTGACCCATCTCTTGGATCTGGTTCCCAACCCAGCTGTCCTGGAATCATCCCTTTAGGTATGAGTCCTTCTGGATGCAACATCAGAGAGCGTTTGAGGGAACAGCCTGATTCCAAAAAAATGGAATAACCCTGGTGCCTTGACTTGGCAATAGGAACCTGCAGAAAAGAGAACAGCATTGAAAGCATTCACCCACCTACCAAACCTGCCATATAAAGTTTCCCACCTCACAATAGTCTCAGTGTCACTGTGAATCCAGTGCCGTGAGTAACTACTTGCTGCACCAGCCCATGGAGATAAAGACATTTTTCCACACAGAGGTCTGCTAAACAGTTAAGAATCTGATATTCTTACGTAGCTGGGTTTTTTTTGTTTTTTTACCCGCCATGTTTAGTGTGCCTGGAAACAGATGAGCTGCTATTTAAGTGTAGTGGCTTTGATTTGTTCCCTGTCTCTGACGTAGCATGAACCATTTTGTTGTTTTCCCTCAGTGGTTCGCTGTCCGAGGCCAGAGGTTGAAAATGGAAGAATGACTCCGACAAGGCAACCGTTTACATACGGTGTCACTGTTCGGGTCTCCTGCAAGGAAGGCTACCTGCTCCATGGCAGTAGAGAGAGTCAGTGTCAGGATGACAACACCTGGAATCCTCCTGTACCAAGTTGTCAGCCAGGTAAGTGTAAATGATGAACTGAGGTATGGTGATTGGTCTGGCACGTGTACGCTGAGCCCTAGTAACAGCACCATAGGGGAAGAGGTGGTCTGAGCACAGCACTGGAAACCAAGGACCTTGAGTTCTTACCCTCTTCCTGCCCCAGGCGAGTCTCCCTGTGTGACTTCGGTACCCGGGGTTCTTTCAACCCAAAGCTCTTGGTAACTTTTACTCTGTGCGAGGTGGTGTCAGGAAATAAATCAAGGGAGACACGGCCATCCGACTGATCAATGGCTGGCACAAACAGGACAACACAAGAGTGCTTTCACTTACAGCTAAACTTTACTTAGTCTCAAGCACCTATACACTCGTCTGCAACAGGTTCGTAAAACACCCCCAACCCTTGATCATTACCAAAGCTGAGTGTGGCTCTCGAGTGGCACAGCAGCAGTTCGTCTGCCAGTGGGAAACACAAGATGCATCCAGAGAGAGAGTCCAGTCCTGAAGAGTCCCACTACCTCAAACTTTTTCCCCCTATTTATACATTAGTAATAGAATGACATGTCCTTTAAAGCAAACTTGTTAAGTAAGCAGTTTCAATGGTCAAGCAAGAGGTTCCTTCTGATTATTGATTAACCAGCTGTTGGCAGCCTTGAGGCCCCAATAGACATTCCTGGGGCACATCCTGCTCTTCTAAGATGCATGTATCAGCAACTTGAACACAGTTCTTATCAGGAAGGACGTGGGGTCAAGCTGCCCTCTCTGTGGCACCCAACCCCACCCTCACCCCCCTTGGTTAAACTGAGACTGCTGAATGGCCAATTTACAGCCTACTGACTTGGCTGCTTTTAGCAATAAGCCATAGTGGTTTTAGGCACTTTTCTGGTTTGCCAAAGTCTCCCCATACAACTTGAGCAAGATATTTCTCCTCTCTGCCTCCATTTCCCATCTGTAAAAATGGAGATTGTGGATCCAAGCTACCTTGAAGAGGTGTTTTGAGGATTAATTAGGAAAGTACGTCAAAGAAAGATGCTAATTATGACTAATCACTCATTGCTAAAACTTTCCTGGCTATACTGTGGAAGGGAGGCCAAAGAACTAAATATTTATCAGCAGAATATATATTTAATAGGATAAGGACCAAGCATCCCCAGAGTTTAGGTCCAAGTAGCTTTCTTCAGGAGTGGACCAGCTTTAATGATGGATTTTTCCCGTTTAGAAAAGGTGCTTATCAAGGACCCCAGGCTGCTTGTACCAAAATCTGAAAAAGTGGTACCCTGTACTACTCAACTGAGTCAATGCCAATGAACAACAGACTTCTGAGCCTGCAAAAAACCCCAAACCTTCTGACTGCCCCTTAATCAATTTGATATTGACTAGCACTTCCTTGGCTGGAATGGCTGAGTGTGCTAACCCTCAGGTTTTACAAGTCTGGCTCCACAGATTCACAGACTTGAAGCTCACCAAGGCAGACTCAGCCTTTCTTCCTTCTGAGGTAGACACATTCAGTTCTGTAGAGTTTGCTCTGTGGAGGTTGGATGTGAGATGAAGGAGTGGTGGGGGCTGATTTCCAGACAAAACTTTAAGGACGGAGTCTCATTTACACTAAGTCCCTCTCTCTTGCCAGAGGCTTTAGTGTGCATGAGAATCAAGTTCTCCATTCAGGTCTGCATTCTGTAGACAGTCCTCAAATAGCCCTTCATGCTTACTGCCCCCTTCCTCCAGAGGTGGTTGTGGGGAAGGGGTTCCTTACTGTTATCTAAGGGGTTTGTATGGAGCCAGTCACTGTGGTATCTAATCAAAGCCTTTGGCATCCTGCAGGATGAAAGTCACAATAGAAGCATAAGACACTGTTAAGGACCAAGTTCTGCCCTTGGTTCCACCTGTATAAATCCAAGGCAACTCCGCTGACTTGCAATTGTTCCTCACTGCAAGGGTGCGGGGGAAGCTAATTCTGCAGTACACCAAAGAGGCTATTTAGAAGAAGGCCACAAGTGTGCAAGGGAGTGAACTTCACATTCACATTTGTCCCAAGGCTGCCAATAAAACTTCCTTAAATGAACCAGCAAAGCACCTGTGCTCTGCTGCCCATGACTCCATGAAATGCCCATGATACACAGCGCTGGATGGGATTTCACTCACACCCTTTTCTTGTTGAACTCCATGATGTTTGTTTTCTTCCAGCGAGTCACTGTGGGTGTGATGTTACAAGTAGTTTATTTTTCTGATTTAAACCAAAACAGCTGTAGTGAAGTAAACCAAGGGCATGGGGTCTTCAATATAGCTGCCTCTTTCCATTACAGGCAATAAGCAGCACTCACAGTGCATCTCCTCTGCCTTATCCTCTGGTTTTTCCTTTCAGTGCAGTGTCCAAAGCCAGATGTGCAGAATGGAAGAATGGTCAATGCATTAGATGAGAAAATGTGGTACAACGTAAATGAAAGCATTCCTTTCAAATGCTCTCCCGGGTACCATTTTTCAGACAATTGGTACCTGCCTACAACAGACAGTTTTAGTATCACTTGTTCAGCCAACGGCAACTGGACAGCATTACCCAAATGTGTAAGTATGACACTCCTGCTGGATTTCTTGAAGTACTCAGTCCAATTTCTAGTGTAAAACAAAAGTAATAACAAAACAGTGTTTTGATTTTCTTAAGTCTGAGTCCTCATTGTTTTAATGAAGCAATGGGACCAAGTAGGGAGATGTGCCATTGATACAATAGAAGGGGAAAATGTATTGATCTGAAAGCAAACTCATGTCCTTCCTCCATCCCATCCTTTCTCATGCTTTGAAGTAGGAGATTTTCTCCTTTTGTAGCACCGATTCCGGTTTAAAAAAAAATGTGGTAGGTAAAAATCACACAGGATGAAAACTTGGCCATATTATAAATTAGAGAGGCTTCCAATGCAGTCCAGGGTGTGAGACATGGCATATCTTCTGTTGGTCTAGGCACAGTATAAAGAAAATTTAATGAGTAGTTGCCAGTGTGCTTAGCACTGTGAAAATGCAAATAGAGGCCTGGTTCCAGCTCAAGGAGTTGACAATCCAAGTGCCTGATTCTGCAAGTTGTTCAGAAAGGTCTCAAAGTTGCTTAGAACTATCAGCCCCTATAGACATCAATAAGAATTGTGGGTGTGAAGGCCTTTTCAGTATCAGGCCTGTGTCAGACAGACCGTATGATACAGATATATGTAACACACTGACTTGAGGGTTCAACCCCAAAAAGGAGCAATTATACTTCAAAGGTAAATCTTTCTCTTCTGCAGCATAATCACATTCCCTCTTTCTCTGTTTCACAGAAAAAACAAAGCAATACTGAAGAATGTTCAGGGGTACGTGAGAGTAAAGAGTTTGTCCATTGTGATGTGCCTCTGACGGAACTGAGAACCCTGCTGGAACTGAAGAAACTGTATCTGGAGATTCAGAAACTGAAGCGGGAGATTAAAAAATTGTAATGAATAGCTGAAATCTGTGATCCTAATTGTGTGAAAGCAAGTAGAGGAACTAGATTGAACTGTATGATCTAAAGGTTTATTTTCATACAAGCTTCAGATCCTATGCAGCTGGAAATTTACACCAACAACCTTCAGCTTTGCCATAATTGCTGCTTACATTTATCTTTTATGCATTATAATACATACATTCACAGTGGGTGTATGGCTATTCTACTGTCTGATTTACATTAACCTTAAGGGCAGTGATGTTCATAACTCCCTGTACACCACTGAAAATCTACGGGTTAGCAAAGCAATCTTCCCTGTCCTCTTGATTTAAACTTAGCTCAACAGACGTTCTTCCCAATCTGACCAGATCTAGTTTTGATTGATACCAGTGTTATCACCTGAGGCATTTTTAGATCTAATCACACTCAAGAGTAGATGGTAGAAATTTAACTGTAGAGAAACAGCTTGCTAAGCGATTTTCCCATTGCCCGATAAATTGACCTATACCTTTTGTGATCAAGTAATTATTCCTGCATTCCAGCAATAAAAATTATTCCTGCAATAAAATGCAATTGTTATAACTTTTGATTATTTTTGTGATTTTTTTTTAATTACTTTATCCCACTGGCTAAAGACCGAAAAATCCCCACTGTGTTTAAAGGCTCCTTTTCTTAGAAGTGAAAAACTGTCTCAATCTAGTGACCAGTCTCAGCAGGGACTGCAAGGACAGAGAAAGCAAAGAAGATCTGGCTTTTCCTCTCACATCTAGAGGAGCTCATGGTTGAAGCATACTGGGAAAGTAGCATAGGAGACAGCAGCTTGCCTTTCTGCGGACAGTGCTGTAACCTGTTCTGTGGAATATCAGGAACCATCGGTCTACAGCACTGTTAGGCTGGTATCTTTACTCCTGTTTATGGAGCCAGTGAGATTGAGTCAGATCCCCAAAATAACAGAGATGAATTTGACCCAGAGGACAAGTAGAAAGGATCCCTTGGTAATGAACAGTGTTGGCCAGAAAAACAAGTGCAACATCCCCTTCCACTGAGAATCTGTGGCTGTATAAAGCCAGGAGGAGCCGATTGAAAGAAAGCAGCAGAGAAGTAACATATAGGCCCAGAAGTTCCCTCCACCTCAAAATTGTAGCTTTGAGGGCTACTGAGCTCTAAGGGGGCATGATCTCTCGCAGGGTAGAGCAAATTGTATTTCCAGGAAGGCTGAGGTGAGGACAAGGGACAGAAAGCAGCTGAACTCTGCATTAGGGGCTCCACAGAAGTTCACCTTAGAAGCTGCAGCTTGGCTGTGTTGAATCAGTGCAATTCTGGCTGTCTAGCCTACTTTTGGGGTGACACTAGCTGTCTATACTCTGGAAAAGTGCCCTGCCCCAAACCAGTGTCTGTCACCATGAAGGGACTCTGAATTCAATTTGCCTTAGTCTGTGGCATTTCTCTCTCTTACTCTTTTACCCTTGAATCATAATACAACTGAGCTTTTCGCTGTAGACAAGGACCACTAGAGGCCATTCACTAGTGATCAATTTAGATGGCATGAACCAAGTCAGCCTGGGCCTCTAATCACCATTGCTCAAGCTGAGTAATACATTATGTAACCCACATGCCTCCTGGGTGTGGTGTTCTAGCCCATCTTGTGGCACCAAGACCACTTAAAGAGAGAGATAAAATGAGTCTGCTCTACAGCCTTAGCTAACAGCCAGCTGGCCTTTAGCCCATGTGGTAGAGGCTCATGCACTAAGTTCCTGCAGTCCTAGGTTCAACCCTGCCTGCTGACAACCAGCATCTGTCAGTGTTACAATTACACTGTGAACAGCTCCATAGACTAATTTTCTAGACCGCTCAAGTTAAAAAAGTAAATGCGGTTATACAGTGGAATTCAATCTCTAGCCTATAACACAGCTGGGGTTGATTACTAGAGTTTATTCCTATTAAAAATTTTGCTACTTGCACTCTCCGCTGTGAAAGATCAGTGAGAAAAGAGAGGGCTAAAAGTTATCTCTGATGAATGTAACATACTGTGTGTGCTCCGAAATTTAAAATGTGCATGCTTATGTAAAGTGCTTTGAATATTTATTAGTATTATTAACATCACTGGCCAAATGCAGGACCCTGAATGGCAGCCACCTGGATTTTTTTAGAGAGCATCTGTTAGGATATAGATATTCAGGCCTGTCTGCAAAGGCCTGTACTCTAAGAATTTAGGTGTATTCTTATCACTTGGCTAGTGATCGAGGTATAAAAGTGTTGGGAACACTGGGGGATGGCCACTAGGTAACTCGAGGGGATGGAAGACCACAAGTGTCGATGAAGCCCCCTCGCACTAGGCCCCGGTGTCCTTGGCCCCCCCCCCCCCCCTGCCTGGAGGCACTCGCAGCAGCTCTGCGTGCTAGGCCCAAGTGTCCTTGGCCCCCCCACCTGGAGGCACACACAGCAGTTATGCTGAGAATCTGCAACAGTATGTTGCAGAGTCAGACTGCCTGAAACTAAGCAAGGCCAAACAGGGGAGATATGGAAGAACAATGCTGAATAAAGCAGCTTTATGTATAGTTTAACAAATGATACAGAGAATCAGGGAACTAGCTGGGAACTGGATTGGCTGGCTATATGGATACTTGGGGCAGCTTGCTATTGGATAAGTATGCTGGAAAAAAGGATGTATAAAAGCCTGTGTAACTTCCTGCTCTGTTGTGCAGGATTTGAGATTTTATTCTCCCTGTACCTTTTTGCAGCTGCAAATAAACTTTTCTGCTTCTCCACCCCGTTGTGATTATTGGGTGTAGCACACCGGGTAACGAACCACTCAAGCTGTTGTTCAGCCTCTCGGCACTGGGTGCCGGCAACAGCTTTTGGCGTCCCTGGGTGGGCTCGAGGCTGCAATTTAGCCTTGCCCGGACCCCTCCTGGAGGTCGAGGATTGCGGTGAGAACCGAAGCCCAGCGCGCACCGGTGAGTTCATCGGGGGCCTCGGAGGAGACGCGATTTGATCGACCCCAGAGGGCACAACGGTGCAACGCACTCATATAGTGGAGAAGCTGTTGTGGACGGCGGTGAAGAACCGGTCCCTTAGACGTGGGGGAGGAGCAGCTGCAGGACGGCGGTGAAGAACCGGTCCCTTGGATAAGGTAGGATCCTTTTAAAATGCGGATTATATGCTCTGTTGGAACCTGGGGACGCCCAGAGTTACCCTGTAGGTATGGGACAGGGACAGAGCTCAGAGGTTAGGGCACGGTGTACGCCCCTAGAGTGCATTCTAGCAAACTGGAAGGTATTTGGTGCGGATCCGATGACTAAGAGCCAATTAAAACGATTCTGTACAGTTGACTGGCCTCAATATCAACTAGAGGACCAGGAGTGGTGGCCACCAGGAGGGTCAATTAATTACAACACGATCCTTCAGTTACTCCTGTTCTGTCAGAGAACAAGGAAATGGAATGAACATATGTATGCGCATTTGTTTCTGACTTTATGTACTCGACCAGATATTTTACAGCGCTGTAATCTGACTCCAACTGGTTCGGTAGCAGCTAATGTTAGTCCCCAGACTCCCACCCCCACTGTAATGGCAGAGCCGGTATACCCTTCGGCCCCTACACCCACACCTTGTAAGTCCCCAATGGTTGGCCTATACCCCTTAATCACTGAAACTAAAGTCGCCCGGTCTGGATCAGACAGGCGTCAGGCTACAACTATGCAGGTTTATACTCATGTGCCCTTTAATCCTGTGGATTTGGCTGCTTTCAAAGCACAGGCAGGAGAGTTTTCCACCAACCCAAGCAGGTTTATATCAGTCTTTGAGGGGTGCCTCAGTAGTCACAAGCCGGACTGGGATGATTGTAACGTCCTCCTGCGAACCCTATTGTCTGAGGTTAAAAGACAACAGGTTGTGTCCAAGGCAAGGGAGGAGGCACAGAGACGGTACGACCGGGATCGTATTAATGTCCCTGACCCGGATGCACAAGTCCCCCGAGCAGACCCCAGGTGGGATCCAAATGATCATGGGGATATGACCCGCCTTACCTCCTATAAGGAGTTGCTTTTGCATGGACTCCGTCACTCGGCTGTCCGACATAATAATTGGGCAAAGCCATATGAAGTAATGCAGGATTTAAAAGAAAGCCCAGGGGCCTTTCTACAGCGTATTCGGGACACCATTCGACAGAACACTAATGCAGACCCCGATGATCAGGCAACTGAGTCAATTATTAAGGGAATTTTTACGAGGAGAGCAGCCCCTGATATTAAGAGAAAGTTACAGAAAAAGGAGGATTTAATGGGTATGACCATGGCACAAATTTTAGAGACTGCAAACCGAGCTTATAGTCTGAGAGAGA
The DNA here is from genome assembly GCF_965140295.1 of Lepidochelys olivacea. Classification (NCBI taxonomy): domain Eukaryota; kingdom Metazoa; phylum Chordata; order Testudines; family Cheloniidae; genus Lepidochelys; species Lepidochelys olivacea. Next base: position 5,244,480 of record NC_140431.1, on the reverse strand, counting down.
CAGAGAAGGAGAGAAAGCAAGTGAGATTGATGGTAACAGCGGTACAGGCCGGCACTAAGAGAAGTGGCCGGGGAGGAAGGGGCCGTGGACGCGACCGTCCGGGCCTGCAGGAGAGACGACTGGGTCGCAACCAGTGTGCCCTGTGTCGACAGGAGGGACACTGGAAAAATGAGTGCCCAAAGAGGAAAGAAAAGGGGGGTGCCCCTATGATGGCGATGGTGGAGCAGGAATAGGGGTGTCAGGGGAGACGGACCACCCTACCCCGGAACCCCGAGTAAAAATGCGGGTGGGAAGCTCAGAAATAGATTTTTTAGTGGACTCTGGAGCGGCCCGAACTGCCGTAAATCAGCCTCTTCAGTTGCCAGTAGCAGATTCCCTTACTGTGGTGGGAGCCACAGGCAGGGACACCAAGTGCCCAGTGTATGCCCCAGCGGAATGTGCTTTGGGAGACAGGACTATATCCCACAAGCTGGTATACCTCCCTGAGTGTCCAACACCTCTGCTGGGACGGGATCTACTTTGTCGCCTCGGTGCCACCCTGCATTTTACTGAGGACGAAATAACCCTTACCTTACCCCCTGAGAATGCCTGGATCATGACCCTTGCAGTTGAGCCCTCAGCCATGCAAGCCCCAGAATGGAGCCCGTGGGAAGACCAGGTGTACCCCCTCGTGTGGGCATCAGGGATTCCAGGAAAGGCCATCCACCAGACCCCTATTACTATTCAGCTCATACCAGGGAAAGGCCCAGTGCAAGTAAAACAGTATCCAATCAAGAGGGAAGCCAGAGAAGGTTTACAGGAAACTATAGATCGATTCCTAATGTATGGTATTCTCCGGGAATGTCAGTCAGCCTGGAACACTCCCATTCTACCCGTACAGAAGCCTGATGGCACGTATCGGCTGGTACAGGACCTAAGGGCAGTCAATGAACGGGTTAAGACTCTGCACCCTCTTGTCCCTAACCCGTACACCTTATTGGCTTCTATAGGGGGACAGTATACCCATTTTTCAGTCCTTGATCTGAAAGATGCTTTCTTTACCATCCCAGTTGCCACCCCATCACAGGAGATCTTCTCCTTTGAGTGGGAGGACCGAAAAAGGGTTAAAAAGCAACTTTGCTGGACAGTGTTGGCCCAGGGATTTAAAAACTCTCCCACCCTTTTTGGCCAGGCTCTGGCCAGGGACCTACAGGAGTGGGATAATGAGGAGGCTCTCCTTCTGCAGTATGTAGATGATTTGTTAATTGCCACTGTGGGCCAAAAACCCTGTCTTAAAGCCACCGTGAGCCTCCTGAATTTTATTGGACTCCGGGGATATCGTGTAGCACGGAGTAAGGCTCAAATTGCCCTCCCAGAGGTACGGTACCTCGGGTTTCACATACGGCAAGGGGAGCGTCAGCTTTCAAGCGAAAGAAAGGAAGCTATCTGTCAAGTTCCTACCCCAAGTAACCGTAAGCGGCTCAGGGCATTTCTGGGTATGGCAGGCTTTTGCAGGATATGGATCCCAGAGTTTGGACTGTGGGCTAAACCCCTGTACGACTGTGTAAAAGGAGCAGATCATGACCCCTTCTATTGGACCCCAGAGGCTAACAGGGCATTTAAAATCCTGAAAAGAAAATTGATGGAAGCCCCGGCTCTGGGCCTGCCAGATCTCTCTAAGCCGTTTCAGTTGTATGTACATGAACGAAGGGGGGTGGCGCTAGGAGTGCTTACACAGCTGTTAGGAGCATGGAAGCGTCCTGTGGCTTATTTTTCTAAGCAATTGGATCAGGTTGCAAAGGGTTGGCCGGCATGTTTACGGGCGGTCGCAGCTACTGCCCTATTGCTTGAGGAAGCCGAGAAGCTAACATTGGGAGGGGTTATGCAAATCTATACTCCCCATATGGTCCGAGCCTTATTGGATGCAAAGGGAGGGCTTTGGCTCACCCAGGCTCGGATTGCTCGGTACCAGGCTAAGCTGTTAGAGAACTCTGAAGTCACCCTACAGCCTTGCCCCTCCCTTAACCCAGCCACTCTCTTGCCAGAAACAGAGGAACAGAAACATGACTGTTTAGAGATCATAGATGTCCAGTACTCCAGCCGTCCGGATTTAAAGAATGTACCTCTCCCAAATGCAGATTATGAGTGGTACACTAATGGTAGCAGTACTGTAATAGATGGGCAAAGGAGGCCGGGTTATGCTGTTGTGACCCTCCATGACACTGTGGAAGCTGAAGGTTTGCCTGCTGGGACCTCTGCCCAGCTTGCCGAACTAATAGCCCTGACCTGTGCACTTGAACTGTCAAAAGGAAAGCGGGTCAACATTTTTACTGATTCAAAGTATGCTTTTGGTGTGCTGCATGCTCATGCTGGCCTATGGAAGCAAAGGGGAATGCTGACAGCCCAACGCTCCCCAGTCAAGTACGGGCCCCAAATCCTCCGGCTCCTAGAAGCCGTACAACTCCCCTCGGAAGTGGCGGTGGTACACTGTAAAGCCCATCAAAGGGAGGATCAAGATGTGGCCAGAGGTAACGCCCGGGCAGATAGAGAGGCTAAGCATGCTGCCACCCTGCCATCCCCTCAGGCTGAGAACGCCCATATGCATGCCCTTATCCCATCAGTAGGGGAGCTTCCAACCCCTCAGTACTCTGGGGAGGAGAGACAGCTAACTGACAAACTCGGTCTCTGGGAAAAGGAGGGATGGCTCCATTCCCCAGAAGGGAAGGTCCTCTTACCAAAGGGCCTAATCCGGCCAGTGCTGCAGAAACTACATCAAACCACTCATGCTGGCAGGGAAGCACTTATCCAGCTAATGGGAAAATACTTTATCACTTCCGGACTCCGACCCCTGGCTGCCCAGGTACAAGCGGACTGCTTAGTCTGCCAAAAGACTAACCCCCGACCGGGACATCCTGTGCCACCAGCTGCCCTAGAACCCACTCCGGGCCCCGGACAAGTGTGGCAAATAGACTTTACTGAGTTTCCCCGGACTCAAGGGTTCAAATATCTCCTTGTTATAGTGGATCGGTTCAGCGGATGGCCAGAAGCCTTCCCATGCCGTAACTGCACTGCCAGGACAGTGGCCCTCAAGTTTGTTAAGGAGATCATTCCTCGCTTTGGGCTCCCCCTGTGGATGGAATCTGACAACGGGACACACTTCACGTCAAAAATCATTCAAAGCATCTCACATGCCTTACAGATCCCCTGGAAACTCCATACGCCCTGGAGACCGCAAGCCAGTGGGGTAGTGGAGCGGACCAATCAGACCCTTAAACGGCATCTCTCAAAAGTGTGCCAAGAAGCCTCACTGCGATGGCCTGATGCTTTGCCCCTCGTCCTACTCCGTATCCGCGTTCTCCCAAAGGGTAGATTAGGGCTCAGTCCCTTTGAAATTATGTTTGGAAGGGCATGGCCTATGAATGGCACCCCGGTTCTGTCAGGGGAATGGGAGTTGGGTAATGTTTTTTTGTCACAGTATATGTGTTCCCTGTCTGCTGTTCTCTTGTCTCTTCACAGGTATACCAAGGATTCCCAGCCTCTCCCCTTGGACTCTCCCGTTCACTCCTTACAGCCCGGTGACTCTGTGCTTGTTCGCACCTGGAAAGACGAGCCTCTCCAGAAAAAGTGGAAAGAACCCTATACCATCCTGCTGATCTCCCATACAGCGGCAAAGATCGAGGGACACAAGAACTGGATCCATCACTCTCGTCTGAAGGCAGTACCTGCCCCCTCGTCAGCAGAACAGTGGACCGTCCAACCTGCTGACTCCTCATCTAGTGACGATCTCGGGCTAAAGCTACTGTTTAAAAGACACAAATAGCGGGCTGGGGTTTGTCGTCTTGGCTTGGTGGTTTATTTAGCCTGCTATTGAAATTTCTCTTTCCTGTACTGCTTGTATTACTGGTATTATGCTGTGCGGTATCATGTGTCAGGGCCCTTTTGCAAAAGTTAATAAGTCATTCTCTTCAGGGCTATCACAAAGTGCTTATGCAAAGTCATATTGTAAAGAAATAAGTAGCCCAAGTGAGAAAACTCAGAGCCAAGGCTGTTGAGTGTTCTCAAAGGGGGGAGTTGTTGGGAACACTGGGGCATGGCCACTAGGTAACTCGAGGGGATGGAAGACCACAAGTGTCGATGAAGCCCCCTCGCACTAGGCCCCGGTGTCCTTGGCCCCCCCCGCCCCCTCCTGCCTGGAGGCACTCGCAGCAGCTCTGCGTGCTAGGCCCAAGTGTCCTTGGCCCCCCCGCCTGGAGGCACACACAGCAGTTATGCTGAGAATCTGCAACAGTATGTTGCAGAGTCAGACTGCCTGAAACTAAGCACGGCCAAACAGGGGAGATATGGAAGAACAATGCTGAATAAAGCAGCTTTATGTATAGTTTAACAAATGATACAGAGAATCAGGGAACTAGCTGGGAACTGGATTGGCTGGCTATATGGATACTTGGAGCAGCTTGCTATTGGATAAGTATGCTGGAAAAAAGGATGTATAAAAGCCTGTGTAACTTCCTGCTCTGTTGTGCAGGATTTGAGATTTTATTCTCCCTGTACCTTTTTGCAGCTGCAAATAAACTTTTCTGCTTCTCCACCCCGTTGTGATTATTGGGTGTAGCACACCGGGTAACGAACCACTCAAGCTGTTGTTCAGCCTCTCGGCACTGGGTGCCGGCAACAAAAGAAAGAATCAAAATCACTGTCTGCTGGTGTAAGGGCCTTCTCTTACTGTGACAGTCTGAGGCCCTGTTCTTAGGCTAAGGCCTTTGGCTAAGCAGCAGAGGCAGCCATAAGCTGGGAAGCGAACGGTCACATCCTCACATTCCAAACTAGTCACATTGAAATAAGGTGCTATTGGGCTGTTAGGCACTATCAGGACAGGATTGTATTCCTATCACCTTCAGAGAAAGGGAAGTGCCTAGAAAATGTAAAAGGAAACTTAGTTTGATAGCATCCTGTCTGGCAAGAACTCACTTATCAATAGCTGGGATGTGAAATCCTCACTTCTGTATTGTTTTGTCATTATAGTTCCCACTTTGCTGTTGTTTGTCTGTATAATCTCTGTCTGGTTCTGTGATTGTTCCTGTCTGCTGTATAATTAATTTTGCTGGGTGTAAACTAATTGAGGTGGTGGGATATAATTGGTTACATAATCATGTTACAATATGTTAGGATTGGTTAGTTAAATTTCAGGAAAATGATTGGTTAAGGTATAGCTAAGCAGAACTCAAGTTTTACTATATAATCTGTAGTCAATGAGGAAGTGACTGGGGTGTGGGTGGGGGTGGGCATGTGGGTGTGTGAGATGGGAACAGGGAATGGGGGTAAGAAAATTGGAATCATGTTTTGCTAAAGGGGGAGATGGGAACAGGGAATGGGGGTAAGAAAATTGGAATCATGTTTTGCTAAAGGGGGAGATGGGAACAGGGAATGGGGGTAAGAAAATTGGAATCATGTTTTGCTAAAGGGGGAAATGGGGACAGGGAATGGGAGTAAGGAAGTTGGAATCATGCTTGGCTAAGGGCAGGAATCGGAACAGGGACACAGGTGTAAGGCTCTGTGGTGTCAGAGCTGGGAAGGAGGATACTAAGGAAGGAAACTGGAATCATGCTTGCTGGAAGTTCACCCCAATAAACATCGAATTGTTTGCACCTTTGGACTTCGGGTATTGTTGCTCTCTGTTGATGCGAGAAGGACCAGGGAAGTAAGTGGGTGAAGGAATAAGCCCCCTAACAGCATCTTCCATTGAGCAATAAGTAAAAAGAGAGCTTTTCTATTCATCTGTCCTGATAATTATAGGACTCCTGTCATTGTGGTGTCTAGCCACTGGGTCATGGTTAGGAAGCAGGCTGGAGCAGAAGAGATGGAGAGGAAAGCAAAGTGGGTGATCTGTTCCTTGCTGTTGAAATGCGCACAGACAGCTCTGGAGAGTGAGGTTCTTCATTTATCCTCAGCACCAATACAGCACAGGTAGCAGCACTGCACGCCCCCCCCCCCCCCGCCCCATGCTGTTCTCTGCTAATGTGTCACAAACCTGCCCTGTAGGGACACGGTCTCCCACAGTATTCTTGTCAGCAAGTTAAAGAAGTATGGGCTGGATGAATGCACTATAAGGTGGGTAGAAAGTTGGCTAGATTGTCGGGCTCAACGGGTAGTGATCAATGGCTCCATGTCTAGTTGGCACCCGGTATCAAGTGGAGTGCCCCAAGGGTCGGTCCTGGGGCTGGTTTTGTTCAATATCCTCATTAATGATCTGGAGGATGGGGTGGATTGCACTCTCAGCAAATTTGTGGATGACACTAAACTAGGAGGAGTGGTAGATACGGTGGCAGGTAGGGATAGGATACAGAGGGACCTAGACAAATTGGAGGATTGGGCCAAAAGAAATCTGATGAGGTTCAACAAGGATAAGTGCAGGGTCCTGCACTTAGGACGGAAGAATCCAATGCACCGCTACAGACTAGGGACCGAATGGCTAGGCAGCAGTTCTGCGGAAAAGGACCTAGGGGTGACAGTGGACGAGAAGCTGGATATGAGTCAACAGTGTGCCCTTGTTGCCAAGAAGGCCAATGGCATTTTGGGATGTATAAGTAGGGGCATTGCCAGCAGATCGAGGGACGTGATCGTTCCCCTCTATTCGACATTGGTGAGGCCTCATCTGGAGTACTGTGTCCAGTTTTGGGCCCCACACTACAAGAAGGATGTGGAAAAATTGGAGAGAGTCCAGCGAAGGGCAACAAAAATGATTAGGGGACTGGAACACATGAGTTATGAGGAGAGGCTGAGGGAACTGGGATTGTTTAGTCTGTGGAAGAGAAGAATGAGGGGGGATTTGATAGCTGCTTTCAGCTACCTGAGAGGTGATTCCAAAGAGGATGGTTCTAGGCTATTCTCAGTGGTAGAAGATGACAGGACAAGGAGTAATGGTCTCAAGTTGCAGTGGGGGAGGTTGAGGTTGGATATTAGGAAAATCTTTTTCACTAGGAGGGTGGTGAAACACTGGAATGCGTTACCTAGGGAGGTGGTAGAATCTCCTTCCTTAGAAGTTTTTAAGGTCAGGCTTGACAAAGCCCTGGCTGGGATGATTCAGTTGGGGATTGGTCCTGCTTTGAGCAGGGGGTTGGACTAGATGACCTCCTGAGGTCCCTTCCAACCCTGATATTCTATGATTCTATGACTAGCTTTAGGGGTGTGATGGAGTTCCATCCCCATAGCCCATTCAGTGCTTGGCCACTGCTGGGATCGCCAGCTATCGGTTTTGTTTGTACAAGCATGTTGCTGTATGGTGAACTGTAACCCTGGTTGCGGAAGGATACAGGAGATACTGGAATCAATAGCCCCCACCCATCCCTGAACTTCTCAGCCATATATTCCTGGGATCTGACAGCTCTACTTCCCCCGCTACTGTTCCTGTAGGAAAAAGACAGACTGAAAACTAAGTCATCAGAATTCAACTATATATACAGACAATAGATTTCCAAAGGCGTCCGCACCACCATTCAAAATTTCCACAGGGGTCCACACCATAATTTGAAATTTTTTAGGGGTCTGCAAATGAAAAAAAGATTGAAACCTACTGCTCTAGGTGCTCTGGGCAAGTGCACGCCTCTGCTAAGTCTGTGTTTCCCTCACCTTAAAAAGACTGCCCATGAGCTTGCCAGTCTATCACCATATGTGAGGTGGCCTGTAACTACACCTCCTTTCAATGTTGTAAAAAGACATTGTATTGAACTGTCTCGCCCCTCCCAAGTCTGCAGTGCTCTGTTTCTTTTGCCAATTTGCACTTTTGCCAAAGGAAACACAGCGTCAAAACATGAATGTTCATTGCCCAGCCCTGTCCCCTGCTAAATTAGATAATCCAGTTTCTGAGCCCGTAACACACACACATTGTATAAAGCTTCATTTTCTCATATCTCTGCCAAATGTTTGCATGCTCCAGTGGAAAAACTAAATCTGCAGCGTGAGGACAGATGTTCAAGTCTTCCCGACGATATTCACTGTGCTGAGCTCTTTTGAAAATAAAGCCCAAGGGTGTGTGTTTTGGTATTCGTTCCTTTGCTGCTTGTGTTAGCGGTGACATTAACACCAGCCTCCTCTCTGTGTTTGCTGTAACCAACTGGATTCAGCCTGAGCCAGCCCCGCCCTTCTCTCCTGACCCCGCCTCCAATCGGTCTCAGCGCTCTTCAGGCCCCGCCCCTTCTCTCCTGACCCCGCCTCCAACCGTTCATAGCGCTGTTCAGGCCCCGCCCCTTCTCTCCTGACCCCGCCTCCAACCGTTCATGGCGCTGTTCAGGCCCCGCCCCTTCTCTCCTGACCCCGCCTCCAACCGTTCATGGCGCTGTTCAGGCCCCGCCCCTTCTCTCCTGACCCCGCCTCCAACCGTTCATGGCGCTGTTCAGGCCCCGCCCCTTCTCTCCTGACCCCGCCTCCAACCGTTCATGGCGCTGTTCAGGCCCCGCCCCTTCTCTCCTGACCCCGCCTCCAACCGTTCATGGCGCTATTCAGGCCCCCTCTATCCCCACCCCCTTCCTCACTGGTGCTGGGCACGGCGCAGGCTGCGGGTGGGAGCTCCCTGGCCGACGCCCACCATGTCCCCGGGGCTCCCCTGCCCCGCGCTGGCCCTGGGGCTCCTGCTCCTGCTGCTGCCCGGGACTCGCAGTGAGTTGCGGGGGGTCGGCAGGGCAAAGCATCTCCGTGCGCCGTGCCGGGCGGGGCTCCCCGGGCCGGGGGCTGCGGATAGTCCCGGTGTCGGGGGGGCTCCCAGGGCATGAGCTAGGGGCTGCCTCGGGCCGGGCCCGGGGCTGCGCTTTGGCCCTTCGGTTGGCTCCTCCTGTCACGGGGTGGGGGGCGCCCCTTCCAGGCAAAGGGGGCGCCCCTTCCAGGCAAAGGGGGCGCCCCTTCCAGGCAAAGGGGGCCTCTCTGCCTGCTCCGTGCGCTGGGTCCCCCCGAGCCCCTTCCCCCGGTGCACTCAGCCCCGGGACTGCCGCCTGCCCCCGGGGTTCCCTCGTTCCCCGGGGTTCCCTCCATGGGGAAACCGCATGGGAGGGTTGGCAGGGATTTGTGTCTCTTGTGGCTGTTCCTGATGGTGCTGATTGTCTTCAGCTCCCAGGTTAAACCCCTGAGGTGGGTGGCTGTAGGGGGCTGGGCAATCGGAGTAACCTTCCTGATGGACTCACCTGTGGTCTGTCGCAGCTCCCTTTTCTCACCGCTGATGCGCTTCAGGGTCCTTCTGGTGTGCAAAGCTACTAGAATAAATAGGTTCTGTTACCATGGGCTTTTGTTTTGTCCCCAGGTGACTGTGGGCCCCCACCGAAGCTGAATCATGCCGTCCCCTCCGATGTGAATCGCACGGAGGGCTTCCCTGTTGACACACAAGTTACATACAGGTGCAGTGATGGCTTCCTTAAAATCCCTGGAAAGTCTGACACTGTAGTGTGCCTTTCAAACTCACAATGGTCCTACATCAACGAGTTTTGTGGTCGTAAGTATTTTATTTTATCTGGAATAAAGTTCCTTGGGCTGCCTTTCACTTATGAAAAGGTAAGACTTTTCCTATTTAGTAGGTATAGTCAAAATTAGCTCTGCCCTGTAATGATACCCAAAGGGAAGGGGAAACATTTACATTAAGTTTAATGTCTTTCATCTAGTCTGGGACTACAAACGCTGAAATGCATGAATCCTAGTTGTATGCTTATTTCTTGCCATCACTACTAGGGTTGGTTGGGTGGCCTAACTCTGCATTTCCGTACTTAGACATGCTTTTGGGGTGGTGATAAGAGTAACCTTAACTCTGAATTTCCTGGATTTATAATACAGTAAAAGCTTTGTTATCCAGCATGTTGAGGGAATGGGGGGTGCCAGTTAATCAGATACTCCAGTTAATTAAGCGTTATACTTACCAATGGAATATCAATTTTCAAAGAATTAGAATACAATAAAATGAATGAAGTTTAAAATAGTAGACAGGTACTTGCCCATCTAGTAGTAGTCCTGCACTGCAGAGTGTTTGGTTTCTTGAAGCACTTGGGTGTAAACCTGCTGTATAGAAAACTTGACCTGTAATCTTATCACTACGGGCAGCACATGGTGTACACCCCAATCATTAAAAATACACTTAACACAAAAACTGTACTGAACATAATTTAATCTTTGACGATTCAGAAGGCACGTCAGGATCTTGTGATGCCTCATGGTCGTCATTATCAACATCAATTATCATTGTAGAGGTAGAAGGTGTAGGAGATCGGGCTGAATCTGTAATGACCCTATGACACACCTTGGAAGCTGCATTTTTGAATAAATCACTGATATCCGCTTGCTTATTTGTCTTCTGTCTCTTTTGCATAAAAGTAGAGTTCAGAAAGTGCAATTGCATAATCTCCTGGGCCAGTATACTAGTCCCGGTTACTAGATTGAAGATTTGAATTGGGAGATATCAGAAATGCCAGTTAATAGAGCTTTCTGGTCAGTAAAGTGCCGGATAACACAGCTTTTACTGTACTTGTTTAGGGGCTAATTAAATCTCTCTCTCTCTCATTTAATTTAGTCTAAATTACTGACATGTACTCTTGACATTCAGTTAAACTTAGTTTTTACCTGGGAATCTAATAAAACAAAAACACCAAAAGTATATCTTAATATGCATTCTGCAGTTTTATATTGGGGGCCCATTCAGCATAGGGCCTATTTAACAAAGGGTATCCAAACGTGATTGTTCGTAACCTCCCTAAAGTGCTGCTAAGGGAGTAATTTGTTTCCTAAACGCTGAGTTTTGGTCTGTTGTTACAACAGACTGTTTCTGTACCTGTCTTCGTAGCCAAACCTTTCAGAACTAATGTCTGTCTCTACTGCTAGGTAGTTGTGGTGCTCCAACAAGGTTAAAGTTTGCTGCCTTAAGTAAGGAAGATGAGAGGAAGAATTACCATCCTGTTGGGATCACTGTGAGATATACTTGTCGCCCAGGGTATGAGAACATCACTGAAATGCTTCTTGTTAGTACTTGTCTTGACAACTTAACATGGTCAGAAGCCCCTGAGTTTTGTAGAAGTGAGTATCTTTTTTTTTTTTTTTGTTACTTTTCTGTCTCACTTGATCTGAGAACATCTCACAATTAGGACCCACTAGGCAGCTGGCTCCCAATTTGCTAGTTTAATTGGTTATTTAGTCTGAAGGGCTGTTTAGCCAGGTTTTTTCTTAGGATAAATTACAATAGCTGTATTTCTATGGAATATTTAGCTGTTCTTAAAACTGACTGGTGAAGATCAAGTACCAGGATAGCGCTGGCTGTATGAATACAGTATGTCTGCTTTGAATTTCATATGAAAAGTAAATTTCTAATGCACTATGTTTCAACTAGAATAACCATGGGAAATTACTTGTTGTAGGGGGAAGGAGGAATTTCTGCCATTGGGAGGTTTCTTGTCTGTCTTCATTAAAATTGATGACATTGGTGGAGTATTTTTTCTACAACGCTTGGTAACTCGTGGAACTTACTGCTGCTAAATACTGAAACAAAGAAATCTGAGAGATTGAAAAAAAAAGTTTCTGCATTTAGCATGCAGAAATAAGGATAAAAAGACAGAAGGGGTATTTTTACCTTCGGGACGTAAGTCAGCCATTAACCATGGGGGTTTGACAGACCTGTCCTTCCCACTTTCCACCCCTGGCACCAGTGGGCGTTTTATTGCATAATTACCCCCTTTGGTCTGGACACTTGTGCAGGGTACAGCCTGCAAGGGGTTGAGCACCTTCAGTTGCCGCTGGTATGATTGAGCCCTGTGTGGGTTTTACACGTGTGTCCGAAGCCACTGTCAGAAGTATGGTACTGGACTAAAAGACCCTCTGTGGTGTGACACTATATGAAGTGGTGTGAGTGGGCATGCAGCTATAGCCTTCTTAAGTATGTTGTTGTTGTTTAGCTCTTCTGTTTCCATCATGACAACACAAATTAATGTTAATCCTAGCCTTGGTCTCTATTAGGGAAATCATGTGGTCATCCAGGAGAACTACTCCATGGCAGAGCTGGTCATATGACAGAATTTCTGTTTGGTGCAAAAATAGACTTGCTCTGTGAAGATGGGTGAGTGTCAAGGTGCCTCTCGTAGTTAATTCCAAGAACTTTGGTGTACAATTGCTGGCTAACGGCAAAATAATGCATGGTTTAACTTCAAATACATACTTGGGGGTAGTGCTATCAACTGCAGCCTTGGGGTGGGTTCTCATTTGGAAGTAGAGCTTTCAAACCGTTTGCTAGTATGGAGTCTGTCTCCACCCTCCCCACTTGAGTGATGAAGCTGAAATGGGAAGAAGTCCCAGCTGTGTGTAGAGGAGGGAGAATAGGGGTTTGCTGGGGTGCCTTTACTTTTTGCATCCAGTGTAGGTCAGTGAACACCAGATCCTGTCCAGATGGGTTATGTAGTGCCACAGAGTCTATAACAAGTATAAAATCAGGCCCAGTATGTCCCAGTTCACATGCAGCTGGGCTTGAATTTAAATCTTTCCACATGGAATGCAAATGGTGTCAGGTGGAGTTACCCTGTAGGTGGTGAGAGAGATTCTCAGTGGCGTGGTTTCTGTGGGAAGAACACTTTCTGGTTGAAATATTTGTGGGATGCCCTAAATTTTGTAGCATGGGCCCTGGGTGTGATTCAGGCCTAAGTATAACTTCTATCACAAACTAAAATTAGCACAAATATTTTTAAGCTTTTACACATAATAGAAGGTAGGTCCAAATTATGGTAGGTGTCTAGACAAATAGGTCAGCATAAAATGACTAAGTATTTATCTATTTATTTCAAAGGAAGTACTACACAGAAGATGTGGGTGTTCAAGTATCTATTTGAAAAAGCTACCACAGTAAAATTGGTCTGTCAGTTGCCTTTGCAGTTACGGAGCCCATGTATGAACCGCTCTTGCCATCAATCTGTAACTTGGTTCAGATTTTCCATGCATGGTTTTAATCAGGGTTTAGAGAACTGGAAAAGATCTTTAGTTGCAAAATGAAAAACAACTCTACCAAAAACTGTTCTTTGTCTCTTTCCTATTAAAACCTTAACACCCCTCCGACCGCCAAACACACATGGTTAGGCCTGGTCTATGCTTCGTGTAGGTTGACATAGGTATGGCAGTCAGGGTGTGAAAAATCCACGCCTCTGAGCATGATAGCTATGCTGACATAACCCCTGGTGTAAATGCAGCTAGATCCACAGAAGAATGTGTCAGTCAACCTAGGACTGTCCCTCTGGGAGGTGTTTTCTACAGCAACAGAAAAAATGTTGAAGGCTGCATGTACGCTGTAGGGTTCTGCAGGCAGAGTTGTGTTGCTACAATCCCTGTAGTGTAGATGTGGCCTTTTCCCCTAGTGCTCGAGGAAAGACAGTCGGGAAGGCTGTGTGGCCGCATACCCCGTTCACTAATTTCTACGCAGGAATCTTTTAAAGGTCACACAACCTTGGAAATGGAATGCTGCTGACAGAGGAGGGGTAGCTGGGGCTGCACAGACATTGGAAGGCCTGGGGCAAAATCTGGAACTGAGGCTTCCTACCCTTCTAAAAATAAATTACTGGGGGGGGAGTGGGGAGTGAGCTCACTGGCGTGGCTCCTGTCCTGTCAGGCTGGGACCAGCTCTGGGCTCTGAGACCTGGCCCATGAGGTTACAGCACTGCTCAGCTTTGGCCCTGTTGCCCCTCTGTCATTGCATTGCAGCCTGGTGTGCTGAGGTTGCATCATCCCTCAGTTTGGGGGCCTCTTAAATGGGGGGCCTGGGGCAAACTGCTTCTTTGCCTTCCCCTGAGGTGGCCTAGAGATGCTTAGGCTGAACCACTAACTTTCAGAGTGAAGTGTATGGTCAGAGTGGACAGTGTTTTTAATTCTTGACTACGCCAGATAACTAGGCAGTTATCAAAGGTGTAGAATGCCAGGTGGTTCCATTTCAGAACAGTTCCACAGGATGGGACCACAAGAGTAGTTGTCGGCTTGCAGCAAGCAAGTCATAGAATATCAGGGTTGGAAGGGACCTCAGGAGGTCCAACCTCCTGCTCAAAGCAGGACCAATCCCCAACTAAATCATCCCAGCCAGGGCTTTGTCAAGCCTGACCTTAAAAATTCCTAAGGAAGGAGATTCCACCACCTCCCTAGGTAACGCATTCCAGTGTTTCACCACCCTCCTAGTGAAAAAGATTTTCCTAATATCCAACTTCAACCTCCCCCACTGCAACTTGAGACCATTACTCCTTGTCCTGTCATCTTCTACCACTGAGAATAGCCTAGAACCATCCTCTCTGGAACCACCTCTCAGGTAGTTGAAAGCAGCTATCAAATCCCCCCTCATTCTTCTCTTCTGAAGGCTAAACAATCCCAGCTCCCTCAGCCTCTCCTCATAACTCATGTGTTCCAGTCCCCTAATCATTTTTGTTGCCCTCTGCTGGACATTTTCCAATTTTTCCACATCCTTCTTGTAGCGTCGGGCCCAAAACTGGACACACTACTCCAGATGAGGCCTCGCCAATGTCGAATAGAGGGGAACGATCACGTCCCTCGATCTGCTGGCAATGTCCCTACGTATACATCCCAAAATGCCATTGGCCTTCTTGGCAACAAGGGCACACTGTTGTCTCATATCCAGCTTCTCGTCCACTGTAACCCCTAGGTCCTTTTCTGCAGAACTGCTGCCGAGCCATTCGGTCTCTAGTCTGTAGCGGTGTGAGGGATTCTTCTGTCCTAAGTGCAGGACTCCGCACTTGTCTTTGTTGAACCTCATCAGATTTCTTTTGGCCCAATCCTCTAATTTGTCTAGGTCCCTCTGTATCCTATCCCTGCCCTCCAGCATATCTACTTCTCCTCCCAGTTTAGTGTCATCTGCAAACTTGCTGAGGGTGCAAGACACACCATCCTCCAGATCATTAATGAAGACATTGAACAAAACCGGCCCAAGGACCAACCCTTGGGGCACTCCACTTGATACCAGGTGCCAACTATACATGGAGCCATTGATCGCTACCCATTGAGCCCGACAATCCAGCCAGCTTTCTATCCACCTTATAGTCCATTCATCCAGCCCATACTTCTTTAACTTGCTGGCAAGAATACTGTGGGAGACCGTGTCAAAAGCTTTGCTAAAGTCAAGGAACAACACATCCACCACTTTCCCCTCATCCACAGAACCAGTTATCTCGTCATAGAAGGCAATTCGATTAGTCAGGCATGACTTGCCCTTGGTGAATCATGCTGACTGTTCCTGATCACTTTCCTCTCCTCTAAGTGCTTCAGAATTGATTCCTTGAGGACCTGCTCCAAGATTTTTCCAGGGACTGAGGTGAGGCTGACTGGCCTGTAGTTCCCAAGATCCTCCTCCTTCCCTTTTTTAAAGATGGGCACTACATTAGCCTTTTTCCAGTCGTCAGGGACTTCCCCGGATCACCATGAGTTTTCAAAGATCATGGCCAATGGCTCTGCAATCACATCCGCCAACTCCTTTAGCACTCTTGGATGCAACTCGTCCGGCCCCATGGACTTGTGCACGTCCAGCTTTTCTAAATAGTCCTGAACCACTTCTTTCTCCACAGAGGGCTGGTCACCTCCTCCCCATGCTGTGCTGCCCAGTACAGTAGTCTGGGAGCTGACCTTGTTCATGAAGACAGAGGCAAAAAAAGCATTGAGTACATTATTAGCTTTTTCCACATCCTCTGTCACTAGGTTGCCTCCCTCATTCAGTAAGGGGTCCACACCTTCCTTGACTTTCTTTTTGTTGCTAACATACCTGAAGGAAACCCTTCTTGTTACTCTTAACATCTCTTGCTAGCTGCAACTCCAGGTGTGATTTGGCCTTCCTGATTTCACTCCTGCATCCCCGAGCAATATTTTTATACTCTTCCCTGGTCATTTGTCCAATCTTCCACTTCTTGTAAGCTTCTTTTTTGTGTTCAAGATCAGCAAGGATTTTGCTGTTAAGCCAAGCTGGTTGCCTGCCATATTTACTATTCTTTCTACACATCGGGATGGTTTGTCCCTGTAACCTCAATAAGGATTCTTTAAAATATGGCCAGTCTAAAGTCTGAACCCTTTCACGTGTGAAAACACTCTGAACAGTCTGACAGTATCTAAAATTACTAGTTCTTTGGGGATTCATCACACTGAGTAACTGGGGCTGTTTTAGGGACTCTTTCTGCCTTCTCTAGCAATGGAAGAAGTAAGGATCGCTACAATGTGCAAATTAGAGGGCAGAGAATCCACCGTTTTGCTGTGCACAGGATTAATGACTGTTCCCAAGTGTCTGATTCAGTATAAACCCATTAAGCTTGCAGAGAGTGTGTTGTATCCACCTATTTGCTTGCTTAAATTGCCTTTTACTACTTGTGCCTTGGTCATGCTGGTATTCACAGCAGGAACAATCTTCTTCAATGTCTGTTGCCCATTTTTGACCAAGTGGCTAGTCAAAGTTCAGGCCCCTGATGATGTTCCAGTTGGAAGTAGAAATTGATGACGGAATCGGGTATTTTCTTTGATGCAGCCTTGCTTATTTGCAAGGAATGTAGAAAGTCCCGCTTCTCCAAATGCAGGAGAAACCAAAGGCAAAGGAGTAGTGTTTTTAGCTTACATGCCCAAGTTTCTTTTCATCCAGCACCCTTGACCCACAACCTCTAAGTTTCTTTCAAGGTCACACCGTGCTTACAAGCTTCTGCTTGGCTTTGTTCAGATTGTCTCAGTCTCCCTGATTCTGTTCTGCTTTGCGACCCCTGACAGATACCCTTTAAAAAAAAAAAAAAACAACCTCTCAGCAAAAACCTTTCCTCCACACAGTGCAAAACTCCTGAGTGGGTTCACATTATCTCTGTTTTTAGGTGGGGCATTGTGATGGACTTCTCACAATTATATTAATGGAAGGGTACATTGACACCCATCCATCTCAATGAGGTTTTAACTCAACCCATAACAAGGCTTCACCCAGGTCATAAGTCACCACCTGTAAGCTGAAAGAATCCATATTCCAAACTGCCAGACAGTTACACAGGCAATCAAAGAACTAGGTAAGAAACTTGATACTCATTTTTGTGTGTGTGTTTTTTATTTAGGTACAAATTAATTGGTCGGCCTTTCATTCAATGTGAGCTTAAGGGAGATGAAGTTGAATGGAGTAAACTTCCAACTTGCCAAGGTAAGACAAATCCAACCTTCCCTAAACACCTAAATCTGAGGTTTCTTTGGAGTAGAACTTAATCTAAATCCTCTCATAGTTCATTTGCCTCTCTCCTGTTTTGGACACTTATGTGGAGGGTCTGTCAGCCATGCTGTTGCTATGAGAAATGTTTTAATATTCCAGCTGTGGAATACTTGAAGACCTTATCACTGTTCCCCAAGGTCATGAAACCCTTCTTTCCTATGAGTAATGTTTTGGAATGGGTGTGCTCTGGTGAGAGAGTTTTTGCCAGGGCCCTATGTCATGGGGACCAGCGCCAGTTTGCATGATAACATTTAGAAGAGGATGGAGTAAAGCTTGAAAGAAGGAAGACTTCCGAATCGGAGGGAGGAAACTCTCTCTCTCAAACTTGGTTAAAATACAGTACTAACTACGTTTTCAAATGGCTAAATATTTTTCTTCTTTTAAGGATCTTAGATAAACTTTTTGTTAAGTAAATGTTTGCACTTTTAACTGAAACTTTTATTAATATTAATGAGACCAGGTTGGTGAGATCAACTCTTTAGGGCCAACTTCTGTTGGTGAAAGATAAGCTTTCAAGCTACACAGGGCTCTCAGTATTACCTCACCCATCTCGTCTCTCTCATATCCTAAGACTAACACAGCTACAACAACACTCAAACATTCATATTCATGACCTTCTATTTTCCTGCAGTGATTACTTGTTCTTTCCCTCCTTACATTGCCAATGGGACATACGATGGCAGGGGTGTAGAAAATTTTGCTTATAACTCAACAGTAACTTACAGATGTGACGGTGGGTTCCGGCTTATTGGAGCTGCTTCCATTCATTGTACAACAAAAGATAAAACAAGTGGAGTCTGGAGTGGACCTGCTCCTAAATGCAATGGTGAGTAATGTGTGTTTAGTGTCTTCCTCTGCTACTTTTTTGCACCAGGTAAAACTATTATTGCTAGGCACAAAATAACTTAATTATAAGTTGCGTGGCCAACTTTTAAAAAGACCTTAACAATGTTTCATCTTAATATGCACTGATATTTAGGAAATTATCACTGAGGGGCTGTTCATAAAAGAATGATGTGAGACTTTGAATGTTTTTTTATCCCTCCTTTTGCTGTAGACACAACTGCACATGTCCTATTAAAAGGAAATAAGTGGTACTTTCTCAGGTGAGTTGGAAGAACTTGGGTTTGTTTAAAGATGTAGTTTCCACAATTTCACATTGTACACTAAATTTTCATGGATTATTTCCATGATCTAACTTGTATAATTTTTGAAACTGTTAGTGGTAACACTGCTGTAAAATTTTGGGAGAGAACTTGGTTATCTATCTGCCCCTTACTCCCAAGCACTTCTTACAGTTGTATTTTCTGGTAGTTTACTAAACGTATGGCTTTGTGAACATAAGATGCTGGGTGAAGAATATAGGAGAGGTTTAACAGGTGCTGTCTGAGGTCAGTAATATACTGATAAATGGGTTTAGAATAATATAAGGTCTGGAAGTGCACTGACAGAGGTTAGAACAGTTTTTAAGAGAAGGTATTTGCTTTGGAACAGATTCTTAGCTAGTATAAATTATCAGAGCTTCACTGAAGCCGGTAGAGCTGATATCGTACATGTGCTGCAGAACTGTATCTGTAAATACAGAGTAACATTTCCCCGGTAGTTGAATAAGAATAAACAAAAGTCTGATTTGGTGATAGCTCTTCAATTGCTAGAAAATTAATTTTTGCTTTTTTAGAAATCCTATAATGTACTTTGGTTAGAAATAATCTTTGACGTATTTGTGATTGTTCCTATCAAAACTGGGCAGGGGTTAAAATACCAACTTTAGTCCATTTTATTCTATTCAGGTTCTTATACTGCATCCAAGAACGTGGTACTTGACCAACATAAGAAAAAGAAAATAAAAAGCAGACCGTATTCTGTATCACGATTCCAAAACACACGTTTCACCATCACTTCCTCCCATTCTTCCTCATTTCCCAGAGGTGACCTGAGGACACGAGGTGAGTCTTGTACCATATCTTGAAGGTCACCAAATCTGGGTTCTGGCAGACTGGAGGGAGGAAGTGAATTTTCATGCCTAGGCTTACAGCTAAAGCTTTCAGTTCTCACATTTTTTCTTTATTATTAGGTAGTTGGATTACTCCACCACTGTTCAGATTTGCTGTACCACTGTACATTAATCAGAACTATTGTTCTGTCAGAACCAAGGAAAGATCTATTTGCAGCCAAAGTTACATGGGAATCTCTGGAGTATTACCCAGCGCCAAGTGCTTTCAAAACTTAAAATGGTCAGAAGTCCCAGGGTTCTGTGCAAGTGAGCCTCTTTCCTTTTCTGTTTCAATTGATCTACAAGACATTCTTGTGCAGTTAGTATAGTCTTCTGTTTACAGCTGGGTCAGAGTTCAGTCCTGGCTGCGTTGATCTTAACATCTTGAAATATCTTTGTTTTAAATGTTTTTGCTTTCAATTCATTGGATGTCTCCTTCCTCCATTATGAGAGGATAAATAGGAGAGCCTGACTGATCCTCTTGATACTGTATCCAAAAGCAAGAGAACCTTATACAATACACATCAAAACCTGTTTCTTTTTCCATGGACAGTGGGGCAACAGCCTAATATTAATCTCCTTCTATCCTAGAGAGATCTTTGCTATCCAGAAGAACAGGAGCATGGCAGAGCTGCTGCTATAACAGATTTCCAATTTGGTGCAAGAGTGGATTTCATCCGTGAGGAAGAGAGAGTATCAGGCTGTGGTGAATGACTTAAAGCTGCTGGCTGACTCTGGAAACTGAGTATCAAAGGGTAATCTCAAACCTACTCAAGGTTTGTGCTACAAAACCAAATGCTCAGGGGCAGAACTTTGAAACGGAACTTGACCAAAGATGGGCTGTGATTCCTGGCCTTTCACGCTTCAAACGAGAACCCAGCTCTGTTCCAGGTTTGAGTGCAGAGTTTTTGGATTTTGTGCCCACTGAAGTCTAGGCTGCTAAAAATCTTGGCTTGATGGGAGGATTTGTACTGCCTAGATCTTATAACAAATAGAGACTTGAGTTGAAACAGATGATAGGGAATCTTCTTTATAGAAAGAAACAAGAAAGATACTAAAAGGGATTCCAAAGCTTCTGGGGGCCAATCATGAGTTGATGTAAACAGTCATAGCTCCACTGAGATCAAAGGAACAATGATGAAGGATTTTGCCTACTGCTGTAGCGCGAGTTGTTTCTTGCTATGTAATGTTCCCCGGTCATGCTAGTACTGATAGGTTGACAGTTACTTTTATGGCCAGAAATGCAGTCCAAATTTCTAGACTATTGGACAAGGAACCAGATAAACCATGATCTTATTCTTCTTCATTCAGATGCAAGTTAATTGGACCATTTCTTACCAAATGTATCTGGAAGCAAAAGTTGTGTGGAATAAGGTGCTTTTAGCTTGCCAATCTAAGACTCTCATAATGCTTTAAAACGAGCTTGTGCCCAGAGATGTTGGCTTTGGTATGGAGCTGAGGTTAGAAGTAGCATAGGTTGTTTTGTTTCAAGGAGTGAAAGACTAGTAACCCTTATGGGTAAAGTCCCTCCTACCCCTAACTCTGACTACATGCTTAAAATCTCAAGTTCCTTTGGAATGAAAAAATGGTAAATCTCTGTTCCCAGTGAGCTTTCTGAAAACCTCCAAAAAAAAAAAAAAAAAAAAAAAACTACACCACTTTCGGACCCTTCTTGAGGAGGGAGGATCTGTAAAAATCCACAGCCTGCTGTCTGGTCTAGTACCAGTTGTTCTATTGGAAAAGTTCCAGCTTAGCTGTATGCTGCTGGAACACTTGAGGAGCTTGTCCCCATAGGATGCAGGTCAAGCAGCTGTATTGCCCTGTGATTCATGTAAGGGTGGTTTGTGCTTTGAGGCAGTCTCTCAAGGTTTGTGCTGTCAGGCTGGAGTCTGAGGCAATGAGCAGTGCTGGGGAAAGGGTGGGGCAAAACTTGAGAACTGTGTGTCCAATATCTGACAGAGGTAATGCCTCAAATCTTTCTAAAATACAGTGGTAATTACATGAACAAATTGCTAAATACCCTTCCCTCTTGGAATTTGGGACAAATAACAAAAAGCCTTTTAAGTAATTAACTTTTAACTGAAACTTTTTTGTTTAATATTAAATGTCATAATTCCTCTTTACTTTAGACTCCTGCTATCCCTAATGGAATAGATGGCAGGAATGTAGAAAGCTTTGCCTATCCCTCTGCAGCAACATAGATGTGACTATTCTTTTGTCCTTCATTGAAGAGGCATCCATTTATTGTACAGTGAAAAAACAAATGTACTTTGGAGTTGGCCTACCCTCAAAGCAAAGGTGACTGGCATTTAGTATTTGCTTCTTGGTCTACTGTAATGCACCAGGAAAAGTATTAATTACTAGGCAAGCACCTAAATTGAGGAAATTGTTTTTTCTAGCTTAAACATCTCAATAAATATCTTTTTAAAACTGATGTTGTTGAAAGCTTAAGCTTTATAGAACAGCTGATCCACCATAAATAACTTGGGAGCAATTCTGCCTCTCCTAGTGCCTGCATTTTTGTTCTTCCACACTTTAAAGTTCTAAGACACATCTCCGACCAGGGCATGACTACACTAAATAAGCGGCTACATGGCTGAAGAGCTGCAGGTGCACCACTTAGCATAGACACTACTTATGCCGACGAGAGAGGTTCTCCCATCCACATAGGTAATCCAGCTCCCCGAGCGGCAGTAGCTAGGTCAGCAGGAGAATTCTTCCATCAGCCTACTACTATCAACAGCAGGGGTTAGGTCAGCAGAGCTGCATGTCTCGGGTGTGAGAAATCCACGCCTCTGAGACATAGCTATGCTGATGTAAATTCCTCACCATACATTTGATATGTTTCTCCTTTGCAAAGCCTAACCCAACGGTTATTCCAATCTGGAAATACCAACCCCCCCCCACCCCCCAAACTTCCTGGCGGGGAAAAGGTAAAACGTTCTTTAATCTTGCTCCATGCAAAGGAGGATGTTGAGCCCTCTAGCTGATTTTGTTCACACCAGTATTTTCCACAAAAGTTATGGGTGATCTTTATTTGTTCCCCAAGAGCAATTTGTTTTTCTTTCTTTATACATCTGAAAGTAAATTCCCAGAGTAAACAAAAACAAGTTAGGAGTGGCTTGAGTAGATTTTCAGAGAGGGCTTATATTTTTAGCCCTGCTTAGAGAAGCAGCATCATATGTTAGATCCTAGCCACATAGAGCTCATGGGTTTATAGACTTTAAGGGTCTAAACCCACTGCCACTTGTGTAGTATAGTGGGCGAACCATGCACCTCTAACGCATTCTTTGAGTGTCATTCAGATTCTTTTATGGGTGGAGTTGTCACCCTGTTATGCAGATTTGTTAGCATGAAGACATTTAGCACTGAATTATAAAACCCTGATTTGTCACATGGTCATGCTTCCCCTTGATACTAAAAGGCATGTTTACTGCCCCATGAAATTTGTGTTAAGTAAATTTTGTAACTGATAGAAATCGAAGTTAAAGGAAAAAGCACGGAGTTAATTTGGTGGTCCCCAAACTGTTTTGCCTGCATGACCCCATTTTCAGACTTGATTGCTCCAGCGATTGCAGACAACATAGGGGATGCTATTTTGTAAAGCAAAATGGTGTCCGCTGCACATGGGATTGTGACCCAACTGCTGATGGCATGACCCCACTTGAGGTCATGACCCATAGTTAGGAAACTGCTGAGTTCAGATATATGCTTAGCTCTTGTGGATTATCGAGTGGATTGATTTCAACTGAATTTGGACACATACTTAAACCTTTGCACTTTAAATGGATCACTTACGGCAAATCTCTCATTCCTGGACCTTTCTTTCCTTTCCCTCTTTCCACTATAGCACCTAATGTCCTGTGGATTAATGCACAAGGATAATTATTGTTTAACATTTTAAATTGCAGTAGCTCCTGAAGGCAACAACCAAGTTGGGCCCTTTTATGCTAGGGGGTGTATAAACACTGTATAAATGACAGTCCATGCCCTGAAAAGGTAGATCTGACCCATTATTCACACATGTGCAAACTTTTGATTTGTGAATGACAGTACTCCAATATTATCTATTTAACGCTCATTTGAAGTGCCTGCTGAACCTCCACTTTGCAGTTGAAATGGGCTCCATCTTCTTCTGGTAAACTGGACAGTACAGCTTAGTGGAGGGGAGCCTAGACACGTAGGAGAGAACCCTGAAGATCTCTGAAGATTGCAGAAGAACTATGCCTGCAGATATTCTGATGATCCCATGAAATTTTTGTGAAGGACTTTTCTCATTGTCTTTGTGTCTGAAATATGAAAGAGCCCTGAGAAACCTGCCTGCCTTCAATGTTAGATAATCTGGGAGCAGCTCACTTGCCTCGTCCATGCTGTACTCTTTCTGCTAACTTCCAAATAAAATATTTGGTACAATCTAAGGTACTAAGTGATGCTTCCCTATGTATGGATTGTTCCTGGGATCTGTTAACTGATATTCATGAGTTTTCTATTTCAGTTGACTTTAATTTCTTCGCTCTATATTGAGAATACCCATTATCTTGGTAAGCAAATAAAAACATTTTTAAGCTTTCAGTTTTTTAATATTTCACTTTCTCTATCTCAAACCAATATTGCCTTAATTGTAGAAAGCCACTGTAAGATACTTGAATATCTGTGGGGCTAAAGTAGTTATTTGCCTACAATGCCATGGAAAGATTCAGTAAGAGCAAGACAAATTAAGGATCCTTGGGGGGGGGGGGGGGGAATTGGCTAAATCTAGCCAATCTGGGAGGGCTGTGCAGAAAAGTAGAGTAGTTTCAGTTGTTACATGGGTTCTGGAGTCCCCCTTCCAAGGTCTCTGGTTTTACAATCTAATTATCTCTGGAATGTCTTTGTCATATATCGAAATGTTTCTCTGGTTCTTGTGATAGGGGAGAACCTACAAAAGTGACAAAGTAAATTAAGTATGTCTTGAGTGTCTTCTCTAATTTCATCCTCAGTAATTTAGGCTACAAGTAACCGTAGTGGGATTAAAATCAGACAGAAGGGATGTTATGGGAGAATGAAACGCTACATTACTGCAACCATTTTGTGTCCAGCCCCTGTTAGCTGAAAAGCAAATAACATATTGTTAGGGCTCTGAGAGGCTAGGCCAAATAGCTGCATGATTGCAATTTCGCTAATCCAAATGGGAGGATGGAACAGTTAATGGAGCATGAGAATGGAAGGGAGTGGGGGGATAGGTGACCTTGGCTTTGAGTGCCCCGACATAAGTTTAATTATGACTAGACATGCTTTGCTGATAATGGATAAGGAGCAATTTGCTGAAGCTAGGGGAATTAGTGACCCACTAGTGGTTACTATGGTGACTAGTAGGAGTCACTAGAAGTTAGCAATAAAACTTTAAAAGAATATATTTTGGAGCAGTTCAAAGGAGCTTTTCTCGGGAGAGAGACTGACCTCTTCTCCCCAGAAGCTGGATGGAAGGAGCTGCCTCCCCCCACAGGTTCGCAAAGCTGTTGATCACTTGAAACAATTTCAGACTTTGGGTAACTGTTTGGGATGCTCTAAACCTATTGCTCTTGTGCATAAGTGTGTGCTTGAGATTCAATAAAGAAGGAGCATTAGGGGAAATCACTCCTCTTTGTACCAGTCATTTATCAGAGGGACGTGCTGTCTCCCCATTGATTCCTGACTCCACCTGGAGAAAACAGGTGAAGTTACCCCAGTTTCAGGTTTGGAAAATCCTGGGTAACAATGGGAGGGTTTTTTAAAGATACTGTTCTTTTTAATTTCCTCAAGTCTTCTGTTTTACAGTTAACTTTGGGTGGACTCATAGGAGGCTAGGTAGCCTAAGCAAAGATGATTGTACAGGGAACTGAAGTGTAAGAACACTGTTTGAGTACTCTTCTGTTCTAAGCAGAGGCTGCAGAGGAAGGCGATTCTTCGGTTATGCCTGCATGACCTCTCCAGGTCCTTGTGCAAAATGAGACCTTCACTGGGTAGGGCAAGACTAATGCAAGTTGGAAACACATCCCAGTCAGTCGCTGGCCCAGGCCACCGCTGACCAGAACAATGAGCCTGACTGCCTTCGTGACAAAATGCAAGGCTCCATTGATTTGTTTTCCTATGTCACACACAATCTCACTCCAACTCCAGCCTGTGCTTAAAATAAGGAAAAGAAGGGGACAAGCGAAGTTCTAATTTCTCTAATTACAGAAAGACAAATTGCAAAATTCTTGGGGGGCCCTGTAGACTGTTCCTCTAGATTGTTTTGTGAGGTGCTCAGTTGCATCAGTTATGGGCTTGCTTTCAATAGGTGTAAAAAGACAAACGTGGCCAGTTTATAGCTTAACGGGGGAACAAATAAGTGTTCCACTACAGCCATAAGTGGTGGTCAATAATAGCTCATTAAGTCCACAACTATGCTGGGTATGACCCTGACTTCTATTGACAAGCTTGCTTTCCTTGGGAGAACATGAGCTCCTGAGGTAAATTCCAGCCCTAATTCCTATGATGCTATAATACGTTAGTCAAGCTAGGCGGTGCAGCAGGGATGTCCAACTCATTCTGTGGACAGGGCTTAATTCCACTTTTAAGTAGGGTCCAGAGGCCAGGTTTTATATGCAGGACTTGCCCCAACGTAAAGTTCAGCACTAATATGACTGGAGTCAGGCATGTGCAGAGCTTTCACCAGGGCCCTTGGTGAGAAAAGAGCCTGGTCAGGGGACAGGATGCCTCTTGCTGTGCCATATCTGCTTTGGTGCTGCAGTAAGAGGAATGAGAATGGGCCAGAGGTCAGCAGAGGCCAGAATTAGAACTGACCAAGTCCCCGGTGGGAGATAATGTGCAAATCAGTGCTGCTGTGGTCTGAATGCGCGATGGAAGAGCCGAAAACAGCCAGTTCACCGTGCAACTCCAGCAAGGCCAAGCCCTAAGGCAGTGGGGCTGGAGTAGAAGAACAGACAGAGGTGCTGGAGAACACAGCCAGGCAAGGCGGGGCCAGGGAGCCTTTCTGAGAGGCGCTAATGCGAAGCAAGTTCTGTTGGTGGTTCTGAGGGCTCACTTAGAGCTGACATGGGGTGAATTATTCAAAGTGGGCATTTTCTTCTGAGAGCACGGTACTCTGCTTATAATGGCCTTCCCTCTTATATTGTGAACGCAGGGCCAAATTTTCAGCTGGTGTAAATGGGCATAAACCTGAGTTAATCGAGTAGGGCCAGTTTTACCCCAACGGTGAATTTGAGACACACACTTTGCACTGTACTTTGATTCTATCTCCTCCCAGCGTCTTCACATGACGCAGGGACAGTCACACCCCTCCCCTCCCCTTTTCACCTTTTGCCAAAAGCAACACAATGTACACTTTTCTGGACAGCTATCTTGCCTCTCCCATTCCAAATTAAGTCATCCCATTTCCCATATCCAAGTACAGAAACAAATGTTGTGTAAAGTTCACATCTCTGCCAAATACCTTTCATGTCAGTTCTTTTGTGCTCCAGTGCTAAACCCTTTAGCAGGAGGCATCAGCCCAGGAAGAAAATCTGCAGTGCTGTTTGTTGGCACTTCAGTTCTTCAGCTGCTTTTGTGGGTTCCTGGAAACATTAAAGACCAAACCCCCTGACAGTTTTCTTTGTAATTGACTCATTCAGCCTTGAAATGGCACTTTTAGTACAGTGAGATTCACACTCTCAGCAGGTGCTCTTGCTCTGGTGGCAAAGGCAATCTACATGTGTGATCCAGCTGTTGTGCTGGAAGGTATTAAGGCTGCCTTTAAGTATATATGTGTTGAAAAATGCACATACACTGACACACAATAACAAAATACTGTTTCAACTTGCAGCAGGAGAAACTTTGTAGAATTTCGCTCCTGCTCTAGTAAACATCTAGCTTTGATTTCTTTTTTCTTTTTTCTTTTTTTTTTTTTTTTTTGTTCGAGTCAGTTGAGTGCTTGTAAAAGTGAGGGAAGAATAGCACAGAGCAGGGGCAGCTACACCTACACACAGTGAACGCTTCCTCCACCCAGCTTTGTCAGCCTCTTCACTCCTGAGCTGCAGCATTACCCCCCATAGCGCGGTCCGTTCCCCTTAATTCTATCTAGATTACGCCCTTCTACTTCACAATTAATCCTTCCTTTCACTCCCCAGCTCAGGCAAAATAAAAAGTGATTCTTGCCAGTGATGCTCTCGCCTACTTCAGTCTGGAGACTCTGGTGTGTGGAAACGGCCAGGCCAGCTGAATTTTCCAGGGACTTGATGAATTGCATAAATAGGGACTGGGATGAAACCCACTAATAGTCACTTTGCTCTAGATCCTGAATCTGGATCTCTAAAAGCATAAGACAGAGGCTGTAATCCTCTGGTCCTCTGAGTTCCTTGAGAGTCCTTAACACAAATGACACCTTAAAGACTAACAGATTTATTTGGGCATAAGCTTTTGTGGGTAAAAACCCACTTCTTCAGTTGCATCTGAAGAAGTGGGGTTTTTACCCACAAAAGCTTATGCCCAAATAAATCTGTTAGTCTTTAAGATGCCACCAGACTCCGTGTTGTTTTTGTGGATACACACTAACACGGCTACCCCCTGATACTTAACACAAATGTTAATTAGCACCAACGTGGTTTGGTCTTTAGTTTGTGGCTCTAGCCAACAGATCAACATGTGCAAGTGTTCCAGTGTGATTTGTATGAAATGGACATAGTCCTTGATGTGTAATAACCGCTGTAACGTTGCACCCCGTAATGCTTTATAGAAATATGCTTATGAGTGTAAATATGACCTAACTGGAATACGTTTTATGCTAGATATGCCATATAACATATTTCTGCAAAGGTTATGATCTACTGTATATAGTCATCCTATTTACATGCCTGTATCATTTTTGTATTCAAAGTTATGAATATTGGCTGTGTACTTGTTTGATTTTAAGTAGCCTCAGTGAAGCAGTTGGTCAGCTGCTTGAGACAAAACTATTCTCAGTAAGTGCCCAATCAAGAAACACTTAAGATAACAATGAACTTTGAGAGATGCCAGTCCACATCTGAGCTTTCCTGGGAATGTGGTGTCGGCCTGTAAAGTTCTGAGTCATGCATGGACATGTGACTTGCCCATGTGACTCCAAAACTCCATCTTGCAGCTGGATTCTGCATAGGAGAGGAGAAGGGGTTTCCAGTCACAAAAGAGAGTCTATTTAAACCCTTCCATGTTGTCTTCAGCTGGCTCAAGAGATATCCTTTGGGGTGGAGAGACGATCTGAGAGAAACTGGAACAAAGGACAGTAAGTATGGGGTGTGAGTGATTTCTGGACCCAGACTAGAAGGAGGCTAGTCTGTCAAAGAAGCTTATTGGGACATCTCTGAGGGTGAGATTTACCTGCATTTAGTTTCCTACTGTATTAGGCATAGACTTGCCTGGTTTGTTTTATTTTGTTTGGTAATTTACTTTGCTCTGTCTGTTTTTTTACAAAAAGTAGGATTTAAGTGGTTCCAAATATTTAATAAAATCACTTTTTACATATTAATTAACCCAGAGTAAGTATTAATACCTGGGGGTGGAGGGGCAAACAGCTGTGCATTTCTCTCTATCAGTGTTATTGAGGGCGAACAATTTATGAGTTTACCCTGTATAAAGCTAAAATGGATTTATTTGGGGTTTGGACCCCTTTGGGAGCTGGGTATCTGAGTTCTGGAGACAGGAGCACTTTTTAAGCTGTTTTCAGTTAAGCCTGCAGCTTGTGCGGGACGTGGTTCAGACTTGGATCTGTGTTTGCAGTAGGCAAGCATGTCTGGCTCAAACAAGGCAAGGAACTGAAGTCCCAAGCTGGCAGGGAAAACAGGCTCAGAGGTAGTCTAGGCACATCACAGAAACCCCCTTGGGAACTGCCACCTGATCTAACCCATCACAACCACTTCTCCCTGGGGATGGAGATCAATTGTGGATTTGAGGGCTATTTCCTTACAAGCCTTTGGGGCTGGCTTCAAAGACTCCAAAAGGGCTCTACGGTGTCACTAGCAGCTTCTCTAGGGAGTTTCTACTGTATGGTTACCTACTTGTTTTTGCCACACAGACCTGTTGCCATAACGATTATCCCATTGAAAGGAAACCATTATAATTGTTGCTCATGTTTTGGCTTATACATCCCTGAATCAACTTAGAATTGGGAAATCAAGTGAAATACATTTAATTTTAATGAAATAAATTTCATTTTCATGTATAAAGATGTTCTCAGCTTGTTCATCACAGGCATTTTAGCCAGCTGGGTAAATGCAGTAAGTCAAATTTGGCTCTTATGCATTTTGTATAAAAATACGTTTTACCCACAGATGCCTTAGCAACTGATGTTACTTGTGTCATCTGTACCTTTCTGAATAGCATTCGGATTTCATCTTAAAACTTATTAATTATTGGGAAAATGTATGCACCAGTAATTTGATGGAAGCATTGCAAAAGTTAGCAACCAATATTACTCACCATTATTTGATTGATTCTCTTTAGTATCGGTGACAATGCAAGCTGTGAACGCCTCACACTTCATGAACTACACAGTGTTGGATCTGGTTATTACATGGATGGGAGACCTGGAAAAATCATTTGCTGGAAGAAGGCGGCACTCTTCCCTCCGGATGTAGCAATGAATCTGAGCATGCTGTCGAGTGCTGTTCTGTTTCAGATGAGAGGTAAAACCAAGATTTTGACAGCTCATGGCCATTACAAATCCTAAGGCCATTCCTGCAAGTCAAAGCATTCACCCTGGTGTCCTCGGTTCCTGCCCTAAACTTATGTAAAGTTGCTGTGTGCTGTTAAACAGGAGGTACTTTGCTCCCCAAAGGTGGCTGCATTCGGGGAGGGGTATAAAAGACCCACCGCACAGCTGTAGCTGGCCCCGGTCAGTTGTTTCGGCTGCAGGCTGTGAGGCTATTAAATTGCGTTGTAAACATTTGGGTTTGAGCTGAAGCCTGGACTCAGAGACCCTGGGAATGGTGGGGGGAGAGTCAGGGTGACCTGGTCTCTGAGACTCAGTGGAACAGGTTCTCTGACGCATTGTGCACAAATTCCCTGAGGGCACAATCCTGCAGGGGGCTCAGTGCTCTCCACTCCCATTGAAGTCAATGGGATTTGAGGACACTCAGCAGCTCCCATAAGGTGCCCTACACTTTGCAGGGTTGTGCCTGAAGTTCAGTGCTAAATGACACATCAGCAAGATTGACAGACCTGAAATGTTAACTTCTAACTAACCATCTTTTAGAAGTTCTGACCAGATCCTGAAGAATCTCTCCGACCCTCTGAAACGTGAGCTGCGTCGTTATTAAAATCCCAGTCCCCCCAGTAGGTGGAGAACCACCCAACAAACCCCAAAAAGGCAGATGTATGCGCTACAGCACCTGGCTTGTGTGTTGCTGCGTGACGACGCATTGCTCTGGCTCAGAAAATGAAATTAGTTTTTCATAAACTCCTACTATACATTTGTTTTAGTTTATGGGCAATATAGCTTCTCTGAGACCCCACTGTGACACATGTTACCTTAAAGTAGTACCCTGTAACCCCCATATTCATCATTTATATATGGTCGTGATATTTCATACAAGGCGTGCCGTGTGCGATATCCTATGAAAGGTTGTGATCTGCTGAAGCCCATTGTTCTGTCGAGGTATGTATACCATTGGTCTGTATGAGGTAAGGAGATTCTGCTATGGTGGTTTTTGGAAATGTATTGTGAGTTTGGGAGTCACCCACCGCTGTTTCTCCAGTGACAGTGAGGGAGGTGATCCACATCCAGGTGGGGGTTGGGTGACCATTGATCAGCAGGGGAGTTGTGACTTACAATTCTGTAGGGGAGTTGTGCAAGCACCACACAATATGCTTTGCCCAACTCTGGGACTCAGCAAAGCCCACTGGGACACCTCTGGGCTAGTATTTTCCAGGCACATGGCCTGAGGGTATAAAGTGGGGGACAGTGACATCATGAGATTACCTCTCTCCTCCCTTACCTACACTGACGGTAACAAGATGGCTGGGAAGTCAAAGACTTGAACTGAGGAGATTGGTCCCAGGCTGAGACCATTGTCTGTGTGTTTTTCACCTTGTGCTATGGTGAAATGCAGACATACAAATATATGGTACTTTCTCATTACCCAGCCACTTACTTCATAGCTTAGGTTGTGCTGCTGTGATTTGGTTTCTGTCCAAGTAATTTGAATGCTCACTGCACCTAATTTTCCTATGTTCAGTACGTCACACAGTTATCAGTGCTTCCTCATAGGGTTTGTTTGTTTTCCACTTCCCATGTAACTATTTCCTTAACTGATTTGCATTGGTTTATATTTTACAGTGTATTTCATCGTAGCGGTATGTCTGTTGTGGCTACTGTACTCGCTGTCGGGTGAAAGTCTGACCACCCAGTAATTGCGTTGCTGCCTTTATGGTGAATGTGTAGTGACAGTCCACTTTCCAGCACATTTTACAACCGGAGTTAAAAGGCCACTTCGTGAGTGGACCACCGTGAAGGAAGTTGCACGAACAAAGGTGAATGTTTCACTAAGGCTTGGTGTCCGCTTACACAGCACTGCAAGTGTAACTATTTCTGTTAGGGGAGTGATTTTCACTTTTAAAAAAAGTTACAGTGGTAAAAAGCCCTACTATGGACGTAGTTATAATGGACCAAAGGTGACTTCTGCAGCTTTAACTTACTCCCTTGCCCCTACAAGAATCACTAGAATGCTATAAGCATCTTTCTGATATAGCTGAGTCCACAGTAGGGGGGGGCTGTATAAGATTCACTCTGCTGCTGTAGTTAAAGGGAGTACAACTTTTCTACTGTAAACAACTCCTGAGAGTCTGATCCTGTGCTGTGCTGAACACCCTCACTGCTCAGGAACGGTCAAACTCAGTAATAGAGCAAACAATAGGCACAAAGCATGGATGAAACTAAAATCAACTCTGTAGTACTTAGAGTGACTGCATGTTTTGCACATGAAATTCTCTTTTGTGAACTTGGCTGTGTTGTTTTATGGCCCTGCCTGTCTCCCCCACTGGAGCATTCCCCCCCCTTTCATGCCGTCGGAAGATGAATGAGACGAGAGAGCAGGGTGAGGGTACTGTGCATTCCTTCAGGGTAAGGTAAACACTACTTTGCCACCTCAGCTAGGTGAGGATGCCGTGACCCAGCACTGGGAGAGGGAGGATCCTTGTGTGACTCAGGGACACGTTACTCTTGAGCACAAACACACACTTTGAGCCTGAGCTGCCCAGAATTTCTGCAACTTCAGGAGAGCTGGGCAAGGCTGCAGCTGCCAGGCGACGTCACACCGAAGGCGCTGGCAAGGAAGGGGGAAATTTTCAGCCCCCTTTGCACCGTCTGGTTGCTGGGTTCCTCTGAGAGCCAGTGTAGCCAGCTGTGTAATTACAGCGCTGCCCATGGGCACCTCTCCAGAGGAGCGGGGGGGCACCAGTGCGGCTCTTGTGCTCCCTGAAGTGGCCCTGCCCCGTCGCTCGCTTGGCAGCCGGTTGGCCTTGGCTTGGAGGATCGGGCCTCTCATGGTGTTTGTCGCTGCGGCTGCGAGGCCGTCCCGCTGCCACCCACTCTGGCTCCTAGGATTCGTGGTGCTGCTGCCTGGGACTTGCAGTGAGTGTCTGGGGCAGAGGCAGCTGTGCTAGGACCCGAGGGGCCGAGAGACCTCAGCGTGCAGTCTGGGGGCTGTGGATGATCCCAGCCTGAGCCCCCCAGGGGGCTGCCCTCACTGGGACTCTGCCGGACCGCGCAGGGAGCCGCTCCCCAGGGGCTGGCTTTGGCCCTTGGGTTGTCTCCGGCTGTCGCTGGGGCCTTGTGGGGGTTCCGAGGCTGTCGAGGGGGGAAGGGGGACACTTGTCTGGATCAGGGCCAAAACCTCATTAACTGGCATGAACAGAGTGGGGCCCAGCAGACACGACGGGCTGGGCCCCAGATTTCTCTTGAGGGACCCTGCGCCCCTTCCTGAGCTCTCGGTTTAAACCCCCAGCTGTGGGAAGCCAGCCAGTCTGTTCTCACAGGGTACTGGAGAACACCCCCTCCCCGACCTGGGGCTCATCAGGCCTGTGGCAGGTCCCTGGAGGGTCTAAGGCACATCAGGAGCTGTGACAGCTGAAGGCGGTGTGAAATTATTTAAAATAATTATCTCCTATTAAAATTAATTTGTTTTTCTTACAGGTCAGTGTGGGTCCCTGCCAAGGCTGAGTCATGCCATCCCCTCTGATCCTAATCGCACAGAGGGTTTCCCTGTCAACACAGAAGTGACATACAGGTGCCTTAATGGTTTTGTTAAAATCCCAGGAAAGTCGGACACTGTAGTGTGCCTTTCAAACTCACAGTGGTCAAACATAGAAGAGTTTTGTGGTCGTAAGTATTTTATTTTCTTTGCTTAGGCTATCCTTTGCTTATAAAATAGGAGGTCATGTCCCATTGAATAGGTCTATTCAAAATTGCTTTAACAAATTCAGTGCCAAGTCCAAAGAGGAGGATCTAAGCAAGGGCCTAACTGAGAGCTGTGGGTGGTCTGGACAAAGAAAAGCTGGGATCTTGGAGAAGTTACAAATGGGAGGGGACAAGATTTGGATTCAACCAGGATGTGAGAGTTCATAGAAAGATCTGAATCAAAAATAATGACCACATTACAGCTGGGCAGCTGACGGGATGGTGGTTTTTTTAATTAGTGGTGACTACAAGTGTGGCGAGGAGAAAGGTTTGGGAGGGAACCTGGGGTATTATTTTTTATGCATCGTTTAAGCTGCTGGCAGGGCATCCAAAAGGGAGATTTGAGAGTTGTCAGTATAAATGCAGCATCCAAAGCTGTGAGAGCAGATAAGATCACAGAGAGAGAGGATTCTCTCCTCAACCCACCCTCTTTTCCTTGTACACCCAATCAAAGTTTTGCTGAAGTGGTATTGGGAGGATCCACCAAACTGGACCTCAGGGTATGAGATTGAAGAAATAATAGGAAAACCGTGAGAGGGTGGAATGAAAAAAACAATAGATGATCATGATGACCGCCAATAATAGGCATGGCCAATGTTGTCAACAGGAGGATGAGAATGGAATAGACGTTCTAGAACTAAGGCAGAGGGAAGATGTGGGACACTTCAGTGAGAGACGCTTCAGTCGAGTGGAGAGCATGGATTCAGACTGGGGAGGTCTGAGGGTTAGAGCTGGGAAAAGAAGACTGTGCGATAATTGTAAACAGAATGATCGGTTAGTTTGAAGATGAAGGGGAGAAGGGAAATCTCTCCTTCTCTGACTTCATGCTGCATTCCACCCATACCTTCCTTTCTCTTGACTGCTTCCTTTTTCTTCTTCTTCCTTATTTTGTGCCATCCACTGAGCTTGGAACAGCCCCCAGTAACTTTGCCCAAGGTGCTTGCCTCTCTTCCTTAAATAAATTAAATTCCCCTCTCCACACAGACACATTTTATGATGTGTCTCAGGTACAATGATCATGTCCCATTCTGTAACTGTACAGCTCATAAACGTTTTGGCTGGGTGCCTGTTTGGCACCCTTCACTTTTGTTACAGTGTCACGCCCACTAAATGTTGTGTGTGCTTTATACATAAACAGAAAGCTAAAAGTACCGATTTTATTTACCTGCTTTTAGAGCTAAATATTTCAGTCCTTGTTTTTTGTTTTGTTTATTTTATTGCTAGGCAGCTGTCTTGCCCCACCAAGGTTAAAGTCTGCTGAGTTAAGTCCGGAGGATTTGAGGAAGAATTACTATCCTGTTGGGACAACTGTGAGTTATGTCTGTCGCCTAGCTTATGAGAGTACTGGATTGAGGCCTGTCATTACTTGTCTTGAAAATTTAACATGGGCGGAAGCCCCTGAGTTTTGTCTAGGTGAGTATCTTTTGTTACTTTTCTGTCTCCGTTGATCTACTAGCCATCTTTGGGCAGTTAGGACTGTCTTATGTTAAGCAGCTGGTTCACATTTCAGCACGGGCTTCCGTGACTTGTAGTTTGAAATATGGTGGGGGGGGTTGTTTTTGTCAATTGATTGTAAATTTAAATTTAACTTTAAATGGAAGTAGAAAAGTGAAGTGGGTACCATTGATCACTAGACAGTTAGTACTTCCTGTAGTTAAACTTCTCGGGCATTTTCCATTCCCTGTTCCATAATAGGAGTAGAATATCACAGATAATGCAGTAAAGTTAATACCATGCTGTGGTAAATGTCTGTTTTAAAATGGAAAGCAGGGCTGAGATATTTACCAGTATAATCAGAAGTGTTCCTTGCATCTTTCTTTGTGGCTCCCTGAACATGCGTTGATCTGTATGTGGAGATGCTGAATTTCTGATAGTGTGTTCTTTATGGTAATAAGTTTCTTCTGCTGGAGGAGAACATCGCAAGTAATTTGTTGTGAGAGGCAGTGGGAATCTCTGCCACTGAAGTTGATAAAGTGATATGATTAGACATTTAATGTAAATAGAATATCCACAGTTAAATGAAATAGGATTTAAAAAAGAGACATGATACTGAACTAGCCAGATCATTGATCTGACATTGCCCTATTCTCTTCTAAATATCTTAGGGGGGTTTCCAACATTATAACGTGCTAATATTAATCATGTTCTTTACTAGGAAAATCTTGTGGTGTTCCAGAAAGCCCAGAACATGGCAGACTTGTTGATGCAACAAATAACCGGTTTGGTGCAAAAGTAAACATAATTTGTGACGATGGGTGAGTGTTAGACAACCGGTGCTGATTAATTCACAGAACTTATCTTGGTGTAGAACTTCTGGTGACCACTGGAAAATTAAGACTAGAGAGTGTGGTCTAACTTTCAAAACTTATTCTGAACAGGTGCTACAGCTGTGCAGGCCTGGCCTGGGGTACCCGGTTAAAAAGTAGAACCTTCAAACTAAGTTGGCCAAGTGTAGTTCATGATCCCTCCCTCCTGCCCTCTCTTGAAAGATTAAGTTGAGAAGAAGAAGGAACAGCTATGGTGTGGAAAATATTGGGTGATGTGCTCAGTTCATGTTGTTTTATGTATGGGGTTGTGGGAAGTAAGACGTGGTTGAACATGACAGTGATTTAACAGCTGATGACTCTGTCAAGGCCCCATTTGGTTGCTAGGAGCCATCATGGAATGTTGGTTCAAATTCCAGCAATTGGGTGAGGACCTTTGGAAGGGAGAATTGAGAAGTGGGTTTTTCTGGGACTTGGCAGGCGATCAGAGAGGATTCTCAAGATGCCAGAGACTAATTCTTGGGAGACTATAGGAGTCCAGGCTATTGAGAACGAGAAGTTGAGACCGAGTTCGAAGGACAAGGGACCCAGTAGCTTGAGAGAAGAAAGTCTGAATTGTCATCTGTAAAAAAAACATTCTCTCTGCTTGAGAGGGCACCTCTGGTTGAACAGTAAATGAGTTCATGTAATTAATAAAGTAAGAGCTTGTTAAACAAGTATGGAGTGGAACTATGGTGATTGGTATTCCTGCCGTGGCCTTCAAAGAGCATCTACTATATTTATTAGCTCCTGGGAACCGGGTCCTTGGAATATGGGAGCAGAGTGAGAGGTGACACAGTATAAAACTTCCATGTGCAAAGTTTGGTGGTAGCAGCAGTTATCCAAGGTGAGGGTGTGGAAAACCTGGCATCGTGACATAGAGTATCATGAGTTTTGCTTCAGTTTGTTTGAGTAGTTATTTTAAGAAGCTACTGTGGTATATGGTGAGTTGTAGCATCATTAGATTGTGGAAGTACTTTCTGGACTTGAAACAGTTGAACAGATTGTCTTTTACTGGCATGAAATACATGATACAAGCATGATTATCGTGATTAAAATTAATATGGGTTTGTTAGATTCTCTGTGAGTTCTCAGAGTTCTCTTCAAGCCCCACAGATTGAGAGACAGAGAATGCCCTTCCCCATAGGTTAGCCATTAACCTTCTTTCCTGCTGTTATAATGATGACAACTAGCTGTTTAATAGTGCTTTTATCAGCTATCAAAGAAAGTCAGTATCATTATACCTATTTTACAGCTGGAGCTATTGAAGTACAGAGGGGAAATAACTTGCCCAAGGTCATGCACAGACCAGAGGCAGAACCAAGAATGGAATCCAAATCTCCTGAGTCCCAGTCCAGTTCTTTAGCCTTTAGGCAATACTTCTTCTGAATTTCATCCACAAGAACGTCCAAGCTATTGCTATGTTCATCATTTTCCCATGCAGTAGCACACAGGGACTGCACACTGTGGAATTGTGTCTGCCAGTGAAGGCTTTGGACCTTTTAAAATGCTCAGGTTGTGAAACAGTGGCAGCAGGGGGACAGCCCTTGGCCAGCTGTCTCCTCGCCCAATCATTGCTGTCAGGAAAGGTTGTCTTTGGTTGTTACGTTTTAAGTTAGAAGAAAAGTGGTGGCCACTTGCCCATAAATGATGTTTGTGTCCATCCTTTTTGGTCCCTGCCTTCATACCAGACTGGTGAAAGAACCAGAAGAAACCAGTTTTAATAGGTAAATCCTCATCTGGTCCTCTAAATCTCCTTTCTAAAACTCTAGCATAGAAGGCCACGACCTGTAGCCTACAGTGTTAAAAGGTAAAACGTAGTGAAAACCAAGTGACTTCATTGCCAGTATTCAATACTTCCTGGCCAGAAATTAGCTAGACATTTAGCTAAATGGTGTTGGCAATGGAGCACTGTTGACTGTGGTAGAATACCAGATGTAAAATAGGAGGAGGAGTGGTGGAATTTAGCAGTCTGAGCCAAGGACTCCCACCTCCATTTATATGGTGAAGGTGTAGCATCCTAATGGCACACCTCTTGAACACTGGTTTCAGAGTAACAGCCGTGTTAGTCTGTATTCGCAAAAAGAAAAGGAGTACTTGTGGCACCTTAGAGACTAACCAATTTATTTGAGCATGAGCTTTCGTGAGCTACAGCTCACTTCATCAGATGCGTGCCGTGGAAACTGCAGCAGACTTTATTTATACACAGAGAATATGAAAAAATACCTCCTCCCACCCCACTGTCCTGCTGGTAGTAGCTTATCTAAAGTGATCATCAGGTGGGCCATTTCCAGCACAAATCCAGGTTTTCTCACCCTCCACCCCCCCACACAAATTCACTCTCCTGCTGGTGATAGCCCATCCAAAGTGACAACTCTTTACACAATGTGCATGATAATAAAGTTGGGCCATTTCCTGCACAAATCCAGGTTCTCTCACCCCCCTCCCAAAAACCACACACACAAACTCACTATCCTGCTGGTAATAGCTCATCCAAAGTGACCATTCTCCCTACAATGTGCATAATTAAGGTGGGCCATTTCCAGCACAAATCCAGGTTTTCTCACCCTCCACCACCCCACACAAATTCACTCTCCTGCTGGTGATAGCCCATCCAAAGTGACAACTCTTTACACAATGTGCATGACAATCAAGTTGGGCTATTTCCTGCACAAATCCAGGTTCTCACACATCCCCCCCACCCCCATACACACACAAACTCACTCTCCTGCTGGTAATAGCTCATCCAAACTGACCACTCTCCAAGTTTAAATCCAAGTTAAACCAGAACATCTGGGGGGGGGGGGGTAGGAAAAAACAAGAGGAAATAGGCTACCTTGCATAATGACTTAGCCACTCCCAGTCTCTATTTAAGCCTAAATTAATAGTATCCAATTTGCAAATGAATTCCAATTCAGCAGTTTCTCGCTGGAGTCTGGATTTGAAGTTTTTTTGTTTTAAGATAGCGACCTTCATGTCTGTGATTGCGTGACCAGAGAGATTGAAGTGTTCTCCGACTGGTTTACGAATGTTATAATTCTTGACATCTGATTTGTGTCCATTTATTCTTTTACGTAGAGACTGTCCAGTTTGACCAATGTACATGGCAGAGGGGCATTGCTGGCACATGACGGCATGTATCACATTGGTGGATGTGCAGGTATACGAGCCTCTGATAGTGTGGCTGATGTTATTAGGCCCTGTGATGGTGTCCCCTGAATAGATATGTGGGCACAATTGGCAACGGGCTTTGTTGCAAGGATAAGTTCCTGGGTTAGTGGTTCTGTTGTGTGGTATGTGGTTGTTGGTGAGTATTTGCTTCAGGTTGCAGGGCTGTCTGTAGGCAAGGACTGGCCTGTCTCCCAAGATTTGTGAGAGTGTTGGGTCATCCTTCAGGATAGGTTGTAGATCCTTAATAATGCGTTGGAGGGGTTTTAGTTGGGGGCTGAAGGTGACGGCTAGTGGCGTTCTGTTATTTTCTTTGTTAGGCCTGTCCTGTAGTAGGTAACTTCTGGGAACTCTTCTGGCTCTATCAATCTGTTTCTTTACTTCAGCAGGTGGGTATTGTAGTTGTAAGAAAGCTTGACAGAGATCTTGTAGGTGTTTGTCTCTGTCTGAGGGGTTGGAGCAAATGCGGTTGTATCGCAGAGCTTGGCTGCAGACGATGGATCGTGTGGTGTGGTCAGGGTGAAAGCTGGAGGCATGCAGGTAGGAATAGCGGTCAGTAGGTTTCCGGTATAGGGTGGTGTTTATGTGACCATTGTTTATTAGCACTGTAGTGTCCAGGAAGTGGATCTCTTGTGTGGACTGGACTAGGCTGAGGTTGGTGGTGGGATGGAAATTGTTGAAATCGTGGTGGAATTCCTCAAGGGCTTCTTTTCCATGGGTCCAGATGATGAAGATGTCATCAATATAGCGCAAGTAGAGTAGGGGCTTTAGGGGACGAGAGCTGAGGAAGCGTTGTTCTAAATCAGCCATAAAAATGTTGGCATACTGTGGGGCCATAGGTTGTTTTTTTATGAGAGTATCCATTTTTGAGAGCTCATTCTTAATCTTTCCCTGTTTGCTGTAGAGGATGTTGATCAGGTGATTCCGCAGTTTCTTTGAGAGTGTGTGGCACAAGCTGTCAGCATAGTCTGTGTGGTATGTAGATTGTAATGGATTTTTTACCTTCAGTCCTTTTGGTACGATGTCCATCTGTTTGCATTTGGAAAGGAAGATGATGTCTGTCTGTATCTGTACAAGTTTTTTCATGCAGTTGATAGATTTCCACTCCATACGGCTAAATGCAGTGCCATAAAAAACCAACCTTCCACACAAACTTCCTCGTGGCTGGATTTTACTAAAACTAGACAAGCCATTTACAACGCACACTTTGCTTCTCTACAAAAGAAAAAGGACACTAAACTTTCTAAACTACTACATGCTACAAGGGGCCACAGCAATGGTTCCCTCAACCCACCTAGCAATATTGTTAACCTATCCAACTATAATCTCAGCCCAGCAGAAGCAGCTGTTCTATCTCGGGGCTTGTCCTTCTGCCCCTCCACCCCCACGAACATGATACAGTTCTGTGGTGACCTAGAATCCTATTTTCGACGTCTCCGACTCAAGGAATATTTCCAAAATACCTCTGAACAACATACTAATCCACAGAGACCTCCCTACCAACACTACAGAAAGAGGGATTCTAGGTGGACTCCTCCTGAAGGTCGAAACAGCAGACTGGACTTCTACATAGAGTGCTTCCGCCGACGTGCACGGGCTGAAATTGTGGAAAAGCAGCATCACTTGCCCCATAACCTCAGCCGTGCAGAACACAATGCCATCCACAGCCTCAGAAACAACTCTGACATCATAATCAAAAAGGCTGACAAAGGAGGTGCTGTTGTCATCATGAATAGGTCGGAATATGAACAAGAGGCTGCTCGGCAGCTCTCCAACACGAGTTTCTACAAGCCATTACCCTATGATCCCACTGAGAGTTACCAAAAGCAACTACAGCATTTGCTCAAGAAACTTCCTGAAAAAGCACAAGATCAAATCCGCACAGACACACCCCTGGAACCCCGACCTGGGATATTCTATCTACTACCCAAGATCCATAAACCTGGAAATCCTGGGCGCCCCATCATCTCAGGCATTGGCACCCTGACAGCAGGATTGTCTGGCTATGTAGACTCCCTCCTCAGGCCCTACGCTACCAGCACTCCCAGCTACCTTCGAGACACCACTGACTTCCTAAGGAAACTTCAATCCATCGGTGATCTTCCTGATAACACCATCCTGGCCACTATGGATGTAGAAGCCCTCTACACCAACATTCCACACAAAGATGGACTACAAACCGTCAGGAACACTATCCCCGATAATGTCACGGCTAACCTGGTGGCTGAACTTTGTGACTTTGTGCTTACCCATAACTATTTCACATTTGGGGACAATGTATACCTTCAGATCAGCGGCACTGCTATGGGTACCCGCATGGCCCCACGGTATGCCAACATTTTTATGGCTGATTTAGAACAACGCTTCCTCAGCTCTCGTCCCCTAATACCCCTACTCTACT
Source organism: Lepidochelys olivacea (assembly GCF_965140295.1). Taxonomy (NCBI): domain Eukaryota; kingdom Metazoa; phylum Chordata; order Testudines; family Cheloniidae; genus Lepidochelys; species Lepidochelys olivacea. Next base: position 5,202,999 of record NC_140431.1, on the reverse strand, counting down.
TGCGCTACATTGATGACATCTTCATCATCTGGACCCATGGAAAAGAAGCCCTTGAGGAATTCCACCATGATTTCAACAATTTCCATCCCACCATCAACCTTAGCCTGGACCAGTCCACACAAGAGATCCACTTCCTGGACACTACAGTGCTAATAAACAATGGTCACATAAACACCACCCTATACCGGAAACCTACTGACCGCTATTCCTACCTGCATGCCTCCAGCTTTCACCCTGACCACACCACACGATCCATCGTCTGCAGCCAAGCTCTGCGATACAACCGCATTTGCTCCAACCCCTCAGACAGAGACAAACACCTACAAGATCTCTGTCAAGCTTTCTTACAACTACAATACCCACCTGCTGAAGTAAAGAAACAGATTGATAGAGCCAGAAGAGTTCCCAGAAGTTACCTACTACAGGACAGGCCTAACAAAGAAAATAACAGAACGCCACTAGCCGTCACCTTCAGCCCCCAACTAAAACCCCTCCAACGCATTATTAAGGATCTACAACCTATCCTGAAGGATGACCCAACACTCTCACAAATCTTGGGAGACAGGCCAGTCCTTGCCTACAGACAGCCCCGCAACCTGAAGCAAATACTCACCAACAACCACATACCACACAACAGAACCACTAACCCAGGAACTTATCCTTGCAACAAAGCCCGTTGCCAATTGTGCCCACATATCTATTCAGGGGACACCATCACAGGGCCTAATAACATCAGCCACACTATCAGAGGCTCGTATACCTGCACATCCACCAATGTGATACATGCCGTCATGTGCCAGCAATGCCCCTCTGCCATGTACATTGGTCAAACTGGACAGTCTCTACGTAAAAGAATAAATGGACACAAATCAGATGTCAAGAATTATAACATTCGTAAACCAGTCGGAGAACACTTCAATCTCTCTGGTCACGCAATCACAGACATGAAGGTCGCTATCTTAAAACAAAAAAACTTCAAATCCAGACTCCAGCGAGAAACTGCTGAATTGGAATTCATTTGCAAATTGGATACTATTAATTTAGGCTTAAATAGAGACTGGGAGTGGCTATTTCCTCTTGTTTTTTCCTACCCCCCCCCCCAGATGTTCTGGTTTAACTTGGATTTAAACTTGGAGAGTGGTCAGTTTGGATGAGCTATTACCAGCAGGAGAGTGAGTTTGTGTGTGTATGGGGGTGGGGGGGATGTGAGAAAACCTGGATTTGTGCTGGAAATGGCCCACCTTAATTATGCACATTGTAGGGAGAATGGTCACTTTGGATGAGCTATTACCAGCAGGATAGTGAGTTTGTGTGTGTGGTTTTTGGGAGGGGGGTGAGGGGGTGAGAGAACCTAGATTTGTGCAGGAAATGGCCCACCTTGATTATCATGCACATTGTGAAGAGAGTTGTCACTTTGGATGGGCTATCACCAGCAGGAGAGTGAATTTGTGTGGGGGGGTGGAGGGTGAGAAAACCTGGATTTGTGCTGGAAATGGCCCACCTGATGATCACTTTAGATAAGCTATTACCAGCAGGACAGTGGAGTGGGAGGAGGTATTTTTTCATATTCTCTGTGTATAAATAAAGTCTGCTGCAGTTTCCACGGCATGCATCTGATGAAGTGAGCTGTAGCTCACGAAAGCTCATGCTCAAATAAATTGGTGCCACAAGTACTCCTTTTCTTCTCTTGAACACTGTACTGCAGATTGGAACTTGGAGGTGAGACATTCTCCTACTCACAAGTCCAGACCCCTTTGATTCCTGTGAAAACTTTTTGAGAAGATGAACAGTCTAAAAACTGCTAGTTCACTTGACATGCTTCAAATTCAGGAACTGGTTTAAGAACTTCTTCCACCTGCTGGAGATGCAAGAAATGAGAAGCACTAAAATGATACTTAGAGGGGAAAGACCTATTTGTTTCACTTGTTAAAGGTTTAACAAAGATATCACTCAGAAATTCAAAGCATCTGGTTAGTATAGACTTTAAGATGAAAACTTTCTCCTGTAAACTTGGTCTCTACAATCTTATATGCACCGATTTGCTTGTTCTAAATTCGCTTTAATAACTCGGGATTGCTACTCAGCATTGCTTGGTTACAGTGATCATGCTGGTTCTTCCAGAGCAGGAATCACTCTACTCAGTAGTTAATGCCTTCTTTTACTGGCAGAAAGAACCCATTTCTCAAATTTCTGGACTACTAAAGGTTTCAGAGTAGCAGCCGTGTTAGTCTGTATTCGCGAAAAGAAAAGGAGTACTTGTGGCATCTTAGAGATTAACCAATTTATTTGAGCATGAGCTTTCATGAGCTACAGCTCACTTCATCAGACTATTAGAGGAGAACTTAGAGAACTAAGAAACTTTTTTTTCTTTCTTTTCTTTAGATACAAAGTAAGTGGGCGACATTTCATCCAGTGTTTGCTTAACAGAGATCGAGTTGAATGGAGTAAACTTCCAACTTGCCAATGTAAGACAATCACCATGGTTTTAAGAAGAGCTTGTGACTGGATGATGATGCAGAAATACCCCATTAGAGAGCTTTCATCTGTCTTTAATCTTATTTAATTTGGATTATAAGCAAATCTTGTAGATATTGTTGGGAGTGGAGAGACCGGCTGAAAATGTATGAGGGTCCATCATGGTGCTGATGCCTTTTGTAGAATTAACACTTCAAACAAACACAGCCCCATAGGTCCCCTCCTTCCCTTCAAATGGTTCTCCTGGCACCATCACCTGGTCAGAGTTTAGCTGGTCTAATGTCACCTAATCGTTACTATATGCAGAATACTGGGATGGTGAGGTTTGGTCAGTTTCTCACTCTTCATTAAGCAATCTCTTCCTCCTTGGAAGTCTGTCATCCTATGTTTTTTTTAATTTAGTGTAATTCCTACTTGTTCTGTTCTCCTCTTTTCCTGTCCAAAAATCCTGGACTCCACACTCGTAATCTGAGACTATTTGGGGGTGAAACCCAATATTAAAACCTCTTCCCAATTTATTTGCTTTAATTGTTTTTGTCCTTTTGGACACTACCTGAGGTGGGTCTGTCAATCTGGCTATTGCCGCCTGGTCTAGAACCAGATGAGAGAAGAAATGTCCTAATTTAAGCTTTCTGCTTCTGGCATTTGTAGGAGCGCAACATTGTCCTTCAAGGATGTCAGTCAAGGAGCCCCAGCTCCTTATCTCTGTTGTTCGAGGGGTGTGTATGTTCTGATACGGCTGTCTCCTGGGGGTTCTTTCATAGGGTCAAAATCTGCTAGAAGAAAGGAGTTGGCTTGAAGAAAAACTTGATAGCAGAAAGCCCTCAGACTCTGAGGGAGGTAATGCCTCACATTATGTTACAATACTGTGCTAATTACATTTTCAAATAGCTAAATGGTTTTTCCCTTTTAGGGGAGATCATAGACAAAGGTTTACTTATTATTTTCAATTCATCTCTAACTGAAATGTGCATTCATATTCATGATGCTATTCTCTTTTCCTGCAGCGATTACTTGTTCTGCTCCTCCTAATATTACCAATGGGATGCACAATGGCAATCATCTGGAAAGCTTTGACTATAACACATCAGTAACGTACAAATGTGACCCTAATTTCTCACTTACTGGAGAGGCCTCCTTTCACTGTACAACTAAAGATAACATCAATGGAGTCTGGAATGGGTCTGCCCCTGAATGCAAAGGTGACTGCCTGTTTTCATCTTCCTCTTGTTCTACTTTCTCCCACCAGATAAAACAATATTTTGATTGCTAGGCAAGGTTTACTTATTATTTTCAATTCATCTCTAACTGAAATGTGCATTCATATTCATGATGCTATTCTCTTTTCCTGCAGCGATTACTTGTTCTGCTCCTCCTAATATTACCAATGGGATGCACAATGGCAATCATCTGGAAAGCTTTGACTATAACACATCAGTAACGTACAAATGTGACCCTAATTTCTCACTTACTGGAGAGGCCTCCATTCACTGTACAACTAAAGATAACATCAATGGAGTCTGGAATGGGTCTGCCCCTGAATGCAAAGGTGACTGCCTGTTTTCATCTTCCTCTTGTTCTACTTTCTCCCACCAGATAAAACAATATTTTGATTGCTAGGCAAGGTTTACTTATTATTTTCAATTCATCTCTAACTGAAATGTGCATTCATATTCATGATGCTATTCTCTTTTCCTGCAGCGATTACTTGTTCTGCTCCTCCTAATATTACCAATGGGATGCACAATGGCAATCATCTGGAAAGCTTTGACTATAACACATCAGTAACGTACAAATGTGACCCTAATTTCTCACTTACTGGAGAGGCCTCCATTCACTGTACAACTAAAGATAACATCAATGGAGTCTGGAATGGGTCTGCCCCTGAATGCAAAGGTGACTGCCTGTTTTCATCTTCCTCTTGTTCTACTTTCTCCCACCAGATAAAACAATATTTTGATTGCTAGGCAAGGTTTACTTATTATTTTCAATTCATCTCTAACTGAAATGTGCATTCATATTCATGATGCTATTCTCTTTTCCTGCAGCGATTACTTGTTCTGCTCCTCCTAATATTACCAATGGGATGCACAATGGCAATCATCTGGAAAGCTTTGACTATAACACATCAGTAACGTACAAATGTGACCCTAATTTCTCACTTACTGGAGAGGCCTCCATTCACTGTACAACTAAAGATAACATCAATGGAGTCTGGAATGGGTCTGCCCCTGAATGCAAAGGTGACTGCCTGTTTTCATCTTCCTCTTGTTCTACTTTCTCCCACCAGATAAAACAATATTTTGATTGCAAGGCATACCCATAAACATGAAGAAATTCAGTTAAGCGTTTAATCATTTAAATATATAACTTGTGGGAAACCTGGTTACTTTGAGAAACTTAATCCTTACAGTATGCTGACAATTCACATGAATCCAAGGAGGAAGAGTTAAGATTGCATAGGTAATCTTAATTTAATCATTTTCTAACTTCTGAGTGCTCACTTTGCAACTTGAATAACTTTTTTCTACTGTGGGTTTTATGTAACTTATGTAACTATGTAGCTTTTTATTAAAAAAAAAACCTATATATGAATGTAATACACTGTCCTCTGACTCCATGGTGTCATCAAGGTTTGACTCTTGAACCTACAGCATTGCAGCATATCACATAAGCTAATGAACTCATTTTAATAAGTGGCAGCAGGAGTAAACTGTTATCTGCGGACCAACCACTAGAGGAGGATGCACAATACACTAAAACAATGGGGTTTATATGAACGAGTATCCTTATTTTATGAGATCTGGGTTCTCTTCTTACCTCATGTAACTTTGATTCAGGGAGGATGCCTTGTTCAGTGATAACTTGGGGTTTGAAGGGCACAAGATTATTAACATCAGTCCGTGGAAAAAAATGAGTTGAATTCCTCATCTCCTGGTTCCCAACACAGTGCACCCTCTCCTCAGCCAAAGATGCGAGAGAGAATGAGGTGTAGTGCTGAGTTGCCCATGGCAAGAACTTGCAGAGAATTCTAACTGAAAACAGCATGTTCAGGGACTTCAGAAGTCACTCTAGCAAGTTCTGATGAGTAAAACTGAAGGGAAATGACACAAACTGTCAAAATCTAACTCATGGTGACAGCAAGAGGCACCACCCTGAGCCTTTCACATCCCTGCTGCAAACCATGGAACTGTTAGAGCTCTTGAAGAAAAAGAGAACTTTTGGAAAGGAAAGTGGTAGTCAGCTCAATGTAGGGGTTGCTATGGGCTTTCCCTAGAATATATGAATGGGATCCCAGCAGCAGTCTGCAGGGTAGCCCAACTGATAGTACATGGGCTCTCGCTGTGACAGTGTGCAAGTGGGGTAAGAATGTCTTGTCTCTAAAGATGCAGATTCCTAAACATTAGTTTGGCAAGCTCCTGGCTCTGAGTGGCCAGCTAGTGATGGGAGACTAATGTAATGTTCATAACTGCTTTTTCCTCTTCTTTTTGCCTTAGTCATAATTACCCAGGACAAACCCACAACTGTCCCTCCCGAAGGAGCAGAAGTAGCTGGTACTTCTTCAGGTAAATTGGAAGAACTTGGATTTATTAAAAGTCTAGAATTTTGGGTTCAAATTTCCACTTGAATAAAAATGAAATGTACAGTGTGAAGGTCATTTTAATTTCTATAATTCTGCTATTCACAGATGTAAAGATGATGATGCTCACTTAGTACTTGCCTAAAAACTTGACAGAGAGCTTGTTCATTTGCATGTTTACTCTGGCACTGATTACATCTTTTTTTCCCTGATAGCGTACTACCTTTCTTGATTTGTGAGCATTTGTATGTTTACTCAGATAGGCACATCAGAAGAAGGGTTTAGCAGCTTACAGCGAAGGTAGTGATGGATTCCCGCCCCAGCTAAATGGGTCCAGAATCATAAAAGCTCTCAACCTGCACTAATAAGAGAGGAAAGAACAGTCTAAAGAAGAAATTCACTTTACCCCAGTGAATGTACGGCTTAACCATAACCAAAACCATGTTCTGTCACGAGCTGTTGGCAGGTTTGGATGCTGGCAACCTAAGTGAAATGAGTCATAAGTGTCCATGCAAAAATTGGTCACTTGGTAGAGATGATTCTTTAAAGGCTGAAAGAGATTGCACTAGAAACAGACTAAGGATATTTAAAGTAACCACTATTAGACACTGTTGCCTATCAAGGGAGTATATTAGTGCAGATTTCACGTTTCCCCCCACACACACACACACACACACAAAGTATAAACATGTATTTTAGCTTGTTTTAGGTAGGTTCCATGTGAGTCAGGAATGGAGCTTTTGTTCTCTGGTTTTAGTTCAGTGGCAGGGAGAATAGAAAAGAGGTGCTGCTTGGCTTTGGGTTATTTGGGTAATTTCTGCCAAAAGCGAACTAAAAAGCTCTTGCTTCTAGTCAGTAATTTAGGAGGACCACAAGTACAAATTTGTTTCTAACTCAACTGGATTTCTTTTTATGTGGTGATGGTGTTTTTTTACCTCCTTTTCCCCCAACAACTAGTTTCATGCATGGTTTTTAAAATGTTTTTTGTTGGGCTTTATTTAAACTACAAAAACAACAACAAAACTTTAATGACCAAACTACATATTTCTGCCAACACTATGAAGCCTACAGTAATGATGAGCAATATGGGCATAAATGAATATGTACACTCCATTCTTCATATTAAAATTATTAACATTAAAGGTTATACATTTGTCTGCAATGTATTTTTTGAGAGTAAATAGGGATCAAAATTTCTAGGGGCCATTGAAAGGCCACTTCAGACTAACAATGAAGGTCAGGAGTGCTATTTTATTCTTTCATATGTTTCCCTTAAAATGTTAGTCTGAGCATTCCTTTAACATGAGTCTTATTTCTAAATACAAAACTCATTGACATCAGTGATTGTAGTTCTATGCAGTCTGTGACAAGGAATTAATTATCCATTCCGTATCTTCCACAGCTGTGGTTAGACAATAAATGATCTTACTCTAGTAAGGACAGCAAAAGTCTGTCTCTTGAAACAATCTATTTGGGTAATTGGAAATACAGATTACAGAACTCTTTATATCTGTGCTACCGGGTAACATAACACTAACCTATGATCATATGCTTGGGCAAAAATTGTAGTGTCTGGTCTAGACAACCTGAGTTTAATGATTCTGGCCTTTCTTAGCATTTTGGCAAACGTATGATTGGCCAGTGCAGGCTTGGTAAATGAGAGCCTAGAAGCATGTGTAAGAGAACCCTCAACATCCAGTGGTTCATATTATAGAAAACCTTTAAACCCAGACTGTGTCCTCCATTTGCACAATGGTTTTCCTGTTGGTATTACAAGGTACAAATGTGTACAATCCTTTGAAAAGCTGCTTTTCTTCATTACGAGGCTCTCTAGGGGTGAGATCGTGGTTTCCAACAGCTAATGATTATCCATTTTAGAATGTGGTGCTTATGTGAGTGCCTTAATTGTTCATTAATATCTGGTATAATCTAGGGTACTAAGTGTAGCTTCATATGCATGGATTGTGGATGAGTTCCTGTAGGTTATTGACATGAATTTGGTTTCATATTTTAGCTCACATTTTTTGTTTTTCTCTTTAGGGCTTGGCGTACGCATTGACGTAGGCATTGGCTCCGGTGTTGGTATTGGTAAGTAACTTAAAACTGAAAAAAATCATTTAATGCGCTAAAGCTGTGACGGTTTTAAGATCTGGAGTCAAGGCTAATGTTTTCCCCCTACTTAATTACTAAAGAGCCTGGGATTTAGGGTTCCTGAATTTCTCTGCCATTTCTAACATGCTGTGGTGCCATGTAAAAGCACTGCTATTCTCTGGAAAGACGCCTGTATTTCTACTCTCAGCTGTTTTCTCTGTCTGTAGGCATATTCGCAATATTTGCCTGAGCTAGGCGATCTGCTGTGATTCTATCTGAAATGTGTCTGCACAATATTGGGGAACAAAAGGGGAGGGAAGAATCTCATTTCCCTCTTTATCCCCAGGGAAATCAAGAAAAGGTTCACTTCTGAAGTTCTGTTTTGGGTGAGAATACTTCCTCACCACCTAGGACTGCATATGTATGTCTGGTGCCTACCAAAAATGGAAAGGGCAAAAGCTAGGAAGGGAAGTTGTACAAAGGTCCAAGAAATCGCTTTGTAGGTTAGATTTGAAAGTCTCATATTATACAGGAAATTAGAAGGCTGTTACTGAAATTCTTAGCAGCCAGAGTTAGTCAGCCTGCAGTGGTCTCCACATAACTGATCTTGAGTGTTGGGTCATCATGCTTGCCAGTTCAGAACACATTTCCCCCTTCTCTCCCAGAATTCCCACAGCTGATGTAGCTTAACCCTGGAGAGCAGACTGTTCCCTATGTATGCATCTGTTCATCACAGCACTTCAGCACATGCCTATGTCCCACGGAAGTCAAGAGGTGTTCGGTCACAGAGTAGCGCTGTCAAGGAGCAGATCATAAGACCACTGAGCATTTGGAGCTGTTACAAGCAGGGCTCTAGCACTTGCCTGATCAATGGAGACAGCGATCTCCTTCTGAGAATATGCCAACCCAAACCATTCTGTAGCCTACATCCCCACCCATCCCATGGCTCTAAGATGCAGCTGACCCAGTGTGTGCCGATCGGGGAAACTGTGCTCAAATCTCAATAGCAGAACTGAAACATGGTTTTAGTTAGCGCAGTGTGACCCCAAAGTAGACAGTTTGGTAGAAGTTTTCATTTTAAGGTTCAAGACTGAGAGAGAATCTGATGAATTTTGTAATTTTTATTTATCAGTTTAAAATATTATATCAATTGGGGAAGAAATCAAGCAAGCCATACTAGATATTGAACATACTACATTCTCTGACTCTTTGGTGGAGAACGTGAACACCTTGCAGGGGACTGAAGGGAAGAAGTTGAATTTAAGCTTGAACATCTTGGATGTGAAGTAGATTGAATACTGAGCGTTACTCTGAATGAGTTAGGAATCTAGACGCACCTTAAGCAGTACACAGAAGCATTAAAGACTTGATAAATTAGGAGATCCAACATCAGAATCTCTTTCTGGATTTGGGTAGAGAGTTCTTGTGATTTTTGATCTGGTGTATGAGAGGGGCTTATTTATCATCATAAGGAAAAAAATTGTGTCCTATGATACAAATAATCCGTCAGTGACGATGAGAGCAAGTTCCAGAACTGTGGAGATTCATAATTGTCTTTTAGCAAAATGTTACAGTTTATTTAACTTTGTTTCTAAATTGCTCTTCTTTTTGTTTTTGTTTTTTTTAAAGTAGTTCTTGTTGCAGTTGCTGCAATTATACCTTTGGCCATTTTGAAGAATAATAGGTAAGCCAGTCCAAGATACAAGTATTTCCTTTTTGAGATTTACTCTGCCTGTTTAGACGACTTAGACTTTTCTTGCACGTAGCTGATGTCAGAAAAAATAATGTGTATGGTACTCTGAAAATTGCAATAAGATGTGGCACTAAAGGGATGGCATTTAGTCACTAAATGAAGGCGGTGTCTAGAATTACGTCTCTAAAATTTATCACGAGCAAAAATGTAGATGTTTTTATAAAGCAACTTAAATGGACTGCTTTCTCCACTAACCCTGTTATTTCACCTAATGCTTGTTGGATACTCCCAGGAAAATCTGTTCTTTACTAAAGAACACTAGTATCAAAAGGGCTGCTTGCCTTTGTCCTGAATGTTTGTTAATAGATAACTATGTTTGTCTATCGTATTTGCATTTGCTGGAAAATAAGCATTTTGTATTATACAGAAATCAGTAATGTATTGTGAGAAAATCAGTCGATTGAATCGTAACTGTTTAGAATAGAACGATGTCAATTGCTTTATACTCTTACAGCTTAAGTCATTTGCTAAACAAAATAATAACACTACTTTGCAATACAATAGGGAAGTTTAACCCATGCTTCGCATTGACTTGTGGGGGAACGGACATGCAGATTTTTTTGCATCCTGTCGGAATCTGCTTCAGGGCATCAAACTATTATCTAGCTTCTCCTGCAACCAGCTACCTGCAGTTTCCCATACTTGATGTTTCCAAGGCATGCAAAAAACACCTCCTATAATACCACTGTTGAGTTGTGCAAAAGTATACATGGATGCAGGGAGGGAAACGGGAGGAAAATTGGACTCCTGTGGTTTTCATATTACATCGGACGTATGATCGCTCATTGTCCCTTCTCTTAGAATTCCTAAGTAACAAATGGTGTAGCTTATAATTGTCTTTTTTCCTTGAAATGTATCTGTACTATTATTTCAGTAACCTCCTGCAGCAGTGAATTCACAAGTTCCCTACATATTATGCATGTTTCTCACTACTTGGTATACTCAGCAACTGTATAAAAGAATTCCTGAAAACAGAAACCTTAAAAAAAACACCTTACTTTTAAATAGTGACACACAATTCTGGAAAATCAGCCTGCAAAAACTTTACAAACACAAGGTTGTGGAGTTGTACAGCTCCTTCCCCCTCAGCAACACCTTATCCCTCTTATCTAAAGAGAAAAATGTACAGACAAGATAAATTGTTTTCATATGATATGATGTCCACCAAAATGTGTCATTGTTGGTTGCTTCCTCTGAGTGTCGATAAAACAGCAATGCTTGATTTGATACCAAACAAGGTGAAGTCCAAAGCTTTCTACCTTGGCATTAGCAGGTTTCCCACACGCACCACACAATCCCAGTGAATATTTTAGTTTCTTGAAAGTGTGGGACATACGTTTTTTCAGTTATGTTTTTGTGTATTTTGGAGGAAATTTACAAATAAAAATAATGTTTTATAATATCTTGCTCTTGCTACTGTCAAAATTTCCAAGTAGTAAGGCTTCCACCACTTCCCTGGTAGAGAATACCCCAGCTTAATGCGTGTTGCTATCAAAATATCTTCCTAATAGCCTAAATTTTATCTTAGTTCCTTTATAAGTTCTAGTTTTATAAAATCTCTCCTTTTAGAAACTATTAATTTTTTTCTGTCTTTTATTTCTGTAAACATATTTTATTCAATTATCATTCTCTCCTTTCTTGCTGTTCAGTTCTTATATTAGAAATCCAGATCCCAGAAGCTCCAATTTCCAAGAAAATAATACCTACCAGTGGGTGAAACAAAATCTAAACTGGGTCTTGAAAGGCATATTTTGAAATAGAAAAATATCTTCCTCCACCTAAAAATATGTAGATGGTGTCTTCCGATTCTATGTTATTTGAGAGAACAATATACAATAGTAAATTCAAATTGAGACTATAATCTACAGATTCTTATTTCTTCTAACCTTTTCTTTCTTGACATGAACTGAAATGTTGCATGTGACATCATTGTTGGGTTAACCGCTAATATGCTAGATTTCTTCTATATAATGTTTTTCTGCAAACACAACAGACTCGAACATTGTGTGTTCTTTCAGTTTTTTAAATGAAGTTGATTGGAAACCGATATCTAACATGTAAATCTCATTTCTATTTCATTACTTCCATATGTCCATTTTAAGATTGAAGGAGCAAATCATATTGTGTTCTTCGGGTGAAAAATAAATGCCTAAAACCATAAAGATTATAAGCAAATATAAGATTTTTATCCCGTATGGAAACATATACTAGTAGTTCATCAAATGGATACAGATAGGTAAACTAGTCAAATTCCTCCCCTGAAGAGCTTTGCTCTCTTTAGTATAGATCACAAAGAGGTTCAGAAGTTGATTTCATAAGGACTTTAGTACTTTACACGGCATTTGCACTAGCCATCGTTAAATAAGATTGATATTCAATATGACTAGTCACTGAAACTAATATCCCTCTTTAAAAATGTAGTTTACATAAATCTGTGTAGATGTCCGCTCCTGAAACGGGGGGAACTTACAAAGGAATTCCTCAGCTCACCCTTATTTTATAGTGAGGAGGGAAACACGGGGGACCCAGGAATAGTTTGGTTCTTTTATGTAAATAACTTTTTTCATTGTTTGTCCTTGCAGTTACTAACTCTGCTTACTAATTAGCCCTAGCCCCTGTTATAGCCATAATGCATGTTTTCTCCTACTTTCCCTATCGTTAGGGAAATATTACGAACTCTGATTTAACATGAAATCAGTTGAAAATATATTTATACTGTATGCTATTGTTACACAGTGGGTAATTTTTTTTTTACACTTAAAAAGTTAACATCTACGGACTTCTTAATACAAAAATTAATATTTGTTCCTGAACATACTGGAAAGTACAACATATGAAAAGTTTAAAGTATCATATAGACTAAAGTCTAAAGCTGTAGAAGACTAAAATATAGAACTATTTTGATTTTAACTGTTATCTTTTTTTTTTTTTCAGGATGAAGGTCGGTACTAGATAATGGCTTACAAATTAACAGACATAATATTGGAAGAAAAGAATGGAAAAGTTAGGAAATAAGCTTCATGCATTTGCACTGAATTTCTGTAGTGAAAATAGAACGCTCTCAGGCAACCAGAGTTCATAGATTCACAGATACGAAGGTCAGAAGGGACCATTATGATCATCTAGTCTGACCTCCTGCGCAACGCAGGCCACAGAATCTCACCCACCCACTCCTGCGATAAACCTCTCACCTATGTCTGAGCTATTGAAGTCCTCAAATTGTGGTTTAAAGACTTCAAGGAGCAGAGAATCCTCCAGCAAGTGACCCATGCCCCATGCTATAGAGGAAGGCAAAAAACCTCTTCCAATCTGCCCTGGAGGAAAATTCCTTCCCAACCCCAAATATGGCGATCAGCTAAACCCTGAGCATATGGGCAAGATTCACCAGCCAGATACTACAGAAAATTCTTTCCTGGGTAACTCTGATCCCATGCCATCTAACATCCCATCACAGGCCATTGGGCCTATTTACCATGAATGTTTAAAGATCAATGAATTACCAAAATCATGTTATCCCATCATACCATCTCCTCCACTAACTTACTGAGTTTAATCTTAAAGCCAGATAGATCTTTTGCCCCCACTGCTTTCCTTGGAAGGCTATTCCAAAATTTCACTCCTCTGATTGTTAGAAACCTTTGTCTAATTTCAAGTCTAAACTTCCCAATGACCAGTTTATCTATTTGTTCTTGTGTCCACATTGGTAATGAGCTTAAATAATTCCTCTCCCTCTCCAGTATTTATCCCTCTGATATATTTGTAGAGAGCAATCATATCTGCCCTCAGCCTTCTTTTAATTAGGCTAAACAAGCCAAGCTTCTTGAGTCTCCTTTCATAAGACAAGTTTTCCATTCCATTCCTCGGATCATCCTAGTAGCCCTTCTCTGTACCTGTTCCAGTTTGAATTCATCCTTCTTAAACGTGGGAGACCAGAACTGCACACAGTATTCCAGGTGAGGTCTCACCCGTGCCTTGTATAACGGTACTAAAACCTCCTTATCTCTACTGGAAATACCTCTCCTGATGCATCCCAAGACCGCATTAGCTTTTTTTACAGCCATATCACATTGGCGGTTCATAGTCATCCTATGATCAACCAATACTCCAAGGTCCTTCTCCTCCTCCGTTACTTCTAATTGATGCATCCCCAGCTTATAACTAAAATTCTTGTTATTAATCCCTAAATGCATAACCTTACACTTCTCACTATTAAATTTCATCCTATTACTATTACTCCAGTTTACAAGGTCATCCAGATCCTCCCTTTTACTACCTTTTCTCCTTTGAACTGGACTTGTAATCGAAACCCACTGCATTTGAAAAAAGAAAAAGGGAAGTAGATCATCCCTTTGCCTTTAAAAACTGGTTTCTGAAGCAAGCAAAGGCTGTTGGCAGCATTACTTAATTACTTAACATTACTTGCTGTTCTGTACGCGCAGCTGGCTCCTTATTCTGCCTCTCCATAGTGCTAAATGTTTCACCTGTTAACATCTGAGGGTGGCATAGTTTGGATTGTGGGTTTTAGCTGCAGGTGGCAAGAGAGCCTGTTTAGATGCCTGCTTAAAGGCTTCCATCGTGAAGTGTGTAATATTAGTCTTTAAACCCAAATGTAAAGATGCCAGACTCTAAATGGAATTCTGTAGATTCTTGATGTGACCTTTCTTCAGATTCATCTACAGATTTTTGTTGTAGTGAGAATCTCTTCAGATAAATCCACCTTTTGTTCCCAGCTCTATAACCTTCTGTTTCTTTTTACAAATTTATGCATGTCTCCCCTAAGAGAAAAGAGTGAAGTGTGTGAATTTACATGGGGTTCCAGAGATGTTCAGAAGCTTATCACTGAGGTTTTTTTAAATAAAATTTACTGAATATAAGGCATCCTGTTTCTTTCCCTACAATCAACTAGCACTTTATAGGAAGTAAGCAATAAGATCAAAAGTGTACTCCATAGCAAGTTCTCCGGTGGTTTAGTGACTAAATTAATTTTATGTTTTAGTCATCAAAAAATGTCTTTGGAGGTCTGAAAACAAGCTTTTTAAATGCAGGAAATGGCACTCTCTGCTGGTAAGATGGATGTGACTGTAATCCAATACATTATTATAATTTATTTTATCATTTAAAACATGTTGTTTATATTCTTTTTTACAATCACAACTATGCTGAGTTTTGTTTAGCAATATGCACAAATCTTTCCACAGATGGTGAAACTGTAACCGAAGGAATCTCTGGGATTTATGTCATCTTTTTTAATGGGTTTCAGAGTAACAGCCATGTTAGTCTGTATTCGCAAAAAGAAAAGGAGTACTTGTGGCACCTTAGAGACTAACCAATTTATTTGAGCATGAGCTTTCTTTTTAATCTTTTTTAATGTATTTTTCTTAAATAAAAGGAATACTGAATGAAGACTCTACTATTATCTTTTTCCGTACTTATTACTATAAACTGATAATTTACAAGTGAAGTTGAAATCTAACTCTCTGTCCTGATCCAGTCACTAGCTGCTAACAGAACAGAAGAAAATTTGTCCTTTTGCTCTTGCAAATAAGCCTCTTTCTTTTCTAGGGTACAGGGATTTTTCCTGACAAATGTGAAACGGATGTCATTTTGTTGAATAATTCCTCTTTGTCTGGGGTCCTACAGGATCTCTGTCAGAAGGAGATCCCACTGCAGCTGAGATGCGAGCGATGCTCTGGCATCACCAACAGCCACAACTTCCCCTTGGACCTTGCCTCCTGGTACAGTGTGAACAAGCACTGCGAGGAGCAGCCGTAAGTGGTGCTGTAGTGCATTGCTTCTGACTAAAATCCCTGGCATTCATCACAGGGTCACAGTCTAACAGGGACAAGAGCCTCTTGCTGGGGATGCATGTCCTGCTCTGGAGCAATATGGGGGCTTTGGGGAGGGAATATGCATGCTTCCCATCCCAGTTCCCTGAGTCCAGACTATTCCCACCTCCCACTGCCCATAATGGGGGAGATCAGGGACCCATCCATAAACTAATATTAAATTAAACTTTGGTCCTATGCACTAGACCTCAGCTAGGGGGCCTTCTGGTTTTTTTTAGTAATGAAGTAGCAAAAAGGAACTTTAAGAATGTTGAAAACAATCTCTTCTTATTTCTAGTTAGGGAAACTGAGCCTTGCAGTCTGTCCCAAGGGGCACACTGAGGCTATTACAATCCAAGTGTCTCTCTCTAATCTGGTAGTTTTGGAATTAGGTTTCCCTGAAAGGCCAAGAAGGAATATTTAAGGAGAGGGATTGGCAGTGACTGAGATTTTTTGAGTCACATTTCCCATCAAAGGTGTCTCTCCTTTGATGAGGTGTTTTGAAATGTGTAACTATTTAAATATCTCCCATATTCGGTCGCAGATGAGACCTTCAAATACAGGTTCCACAGAGAAGGAAATGATGAAAGGAAGGGAACATAAGACTGAGGAAGGATCGTTGTGTGGTTAAACTACAGGAAGAGTAGAGAGACGTGGGTGTTTCCAACTCTGCTTTTGGCTCTAACGCACACTGCGTTATTGATTTGTATTGCAGTAGCACCTAAAAGCTCTATGTGTGGACCAGGACTCCGTTGCGCAAGGTGCAGCATAAACACAGAACAACCACCAGTCTGTTGTAGCTACGTCAATACCCACTGTCCAGTCAGTCTCTGCCAAAGGTTTTCAACCTGTGAGCTGCAGACCCTGTGGGTCCACAGACTGTCTAAGATTTCCAAAGGCGGCCGCATCTCCATTCAAAGTTATTTAGGGGTCCGCAAATGGAAAAAAGGTTTCACGGGTCTAGGTCATTGTGTTGTCGTACTTTCCGTTAGTGTATTTGGGGTATGCTTGTTTCACTGCACTCCACGTCCCATTTTAAAGCTGGATTCGGTTCAAATGGCTCCTTAGGGACTGCACACCTGAGAAGCAGCTGCGTTTTTAAATGGTGGTAGGTGTTTCTTGAAGGGCTGGATCCTGTAAGTGTGCTGGGCACCCTCCGCAACAAGGAGTGGACAGTACTCAGTATCTTGCGGGATGAGATTCTGCAAAAGGATCTTCCAGTTCAGCTGAGGTTGTTGTGAAATTATACTGTTATCAAATTCACCACCGCCCTTCACTTAAGAAAGCTGCGAAGCAGTTAAGCACATCTCACTGCCGAAAACAAAGAACTATGTTAACATTCTGGACCAAGGGACTTTACTAGATGCTGTTTTGTCTATGGATGTGTATGAGAAACACAGCCCAAAGGGAGAGACAGAAAGAGCAGAAAACAAGACAGCCTGTACAAGCAGCATCAGCTGGTAACACAACCCTGAGAAAAGCCTAGAAAATGGGGGGTTTGGAGGGTACTCTGCTCGCTGAGATAGGTTTGGTTCTGTGAGAAAGGAAAGGCACGCACAGTTTGCTTCCTCCTGTGTTGAAGGAAACAGGACTTTGTACATTCTTTGTAAATAAACAAGATTGCACCAAAGGTACCAGATTTCCATCATCCATTTCTCTTCCCACTTGGAACAACCTACACGACCCCAAATTTTGGCTAACTGCTCAGGTCAAACGAGATAACAGTATTGACTCAAAACCAAGGTCACTAAAGCTTTACGGCAGAACAGAGACACAGCAGTACTATTCCCAATCATTTTGTATTTGGCCATGTTCACACTAGTCACTGTATTTCTTAAATACCTCTGGCATATTTTCCTATAAACTTGTTCACATTTTGTATGTCTATAACATGAACAGAGTATTTCCTGTGGCCTGAAAGAGTGTGGCTGGACGCTGTTTACTCACTAGATGTTTCCATTATGGATCTAGCTTCAGTTTTGTTATTATCAAGGAAATGATGTGATATCTCAAGGGGGGAGCCTTAAATTTTCACTTTAAAATTGTAATCTGAATTCAGTGTTACTGAATGGTGCCAGGTTAACAGCCCCGCAGACCAAAGTTCCCTGTCCTAAACTATCGGAGAGTTTGGTTCTATCTGCCTTCTGTTTGCTGAGAAGGGATTTAAGCAGAGTTCTACATCTTAAGTGAATGTGCTAAGTGCTAGACTTTGAGGTATTCAAACCCCTTCTAAAGGGGCAGAGGGAGCATTCAAACAAGGAAATCCAAGGATCTCCCACTTCCTAAGCAAGCACCCAACCGCTGGACTGTACAGTGATCCAAGCCCTTGGCCTGCCCCAATTCCTAGTTAAGTCAAGGAGAACAGCACCAACAGGCAAGGCTAAGGGAAATCCCTGTTCAAATGAAACACCTTTGCTGGTCGAGCAGGGACTTGAACCATGTAGGCCAACGCCCCAGACACGGGCTGTAACTACTGCACTATAAAGAGCTGCTTAGGCTTGAGTCTTGCTTTGGCCTAATTAACAGATAATGAAAGTGGAACAGCATGATGAGGAAAGCCTCAGGACTGTCAGTGTTCAGATCCTATCTCAGAAGGTCCAGAGAAGAACTGAGCCAGGGTCTTTACCATCCCGGTACTTAGCCCAGCCACCGTGCTACAGCGGGCTTCTTGCTTTTGACTCTTGCTTTGGCCTAATTAATAGTTAATTAAAGTGGAACAGCTTCAACAGGCAAGCCACAGCAGCTCCCTGTTCAAAGCCTGCTGCCCTAGCTGGCAGACAGGAGACTTGAAGCAGGACTGCTAGCATCTCAGGGAAGCACCCTAACCTCTGCCCTATAGATGGCTTCCCACAATGAGATCTTGCTTTGGCCCAGTGAACAGAGAAAGTGAAACAACATGAAAGCCTCAGGGTTGTCACTGTTCAGAGCCCTTCCCATGAGACCCAGAGACAAACTGAGCCAAGGTTTCTACTATTCTAGGATTACTCTTCCCACTGCACTCGATGCCAGGGTTGCCGTGGTGCATGTCGTGGATGCAGCCCAGGACTGGGTGTGAGGCTGCGTGGGTTGTTCTCTGAGCTCTGCTGTTGTGCATGAGCAGCCTTCCCTCTGCTATGTCCTAACTTTTAGCTGCTTGACTTTCCAACCAAAACCCATATGAACATCGCACTTATTGTCTGAAGTGTCCGAGTGTATTGTTTTTAAATATAAGGTATTTTATTATATAACACACACACCCTCTGAGTTCTCACCCCGCGACATGGCTTCACAGACTGCTACCACTTGAGCTACAGAACTCACTACATTAACACCCGGCAGTGGAAGGTTGTTATCTCCAAATAGGGCATGAGCCACTGGAGTTACACTGGGATGGGGGGAGCATGGCTCAGTTCCCCGACTCTCCTCCACCATCTTCCCCATGGACAGCTGCTGCTCCTGCCCCGTGGTTCTGGGAGGTGGAGTAGTAAGAGAGAGCCTGGAGCCCAGGATCTGGTATAAGGCCTGAGGCCAGAATCAAAGTCAGCAAAAGCCATACTCTGAGCAAAAGTCAGGCCCTGTTACAGGTTCTTTGGCGTGAACCTGGCAAAATTGGGCTGGCATTGCTAAACCACAGCCACTCCTAAGAAGTACTAGGCACTAGGTATTCGTGTAAACACATTCCAGAGGGCTTGCCCACGTATACCCCAACATAGATTTATGGCATAAACATACTCCCTGAAGATGGGGACACACTGATAAGGGCAGGATGACAGGACAATAGCTAGAGATGTTTTGTTCAAACCAGCAGGTACGAGGTGCAGGGTCAGTAACACGTTGGTTACACATCAGGAGTGTAATATGTAACTTGTTTGTGTCAATGTATGAAGGAGGAGTTATAGGAACGGCATCTTTGTCCAGCCTAGGGGGCAGCAGAAGGTCCCACTGCTGACTGAGCTGATTCCGTAGTGACGGACATACCTGTGTTAGTATCCCTGTGGCATCTGCCGGGTGCTAGGACCGTGCCTCATTGACAATAAACCTGGTCGGGCGCCTTTGCCACTGAACCAAATCTGTGATTTTTCTGGGCAGTTCTATCAAGGCCTGCTGAGCCGGATACCTGCGCAGAGCCAGGACGGAGTACCGAGCACACATGCACACCAGCTGACAACAGGAGGATGGTTGTGTAGACCGTGCCCTGGTTCTCTCTTCTCCCCTGCCCTCTTGCAGTCCCCAGTGCAGTGTCTGGTTCAATTATTATTTTGGCAGGCTGCCAGCATTTTTCCTGGAGCTGTGCGTGAGAAAAGGGAAATGGTAACTTCTAACACTTGATAGCTCAGCCAGACCTGAATGGAATTTCAAAGCTGAAAGGAAAAGGCACTCCTGTGATCTGAGGGCTTTCTTCTTGTCACAACTCAAAGGTCTGCTGTAAGCAATGGAGGTGTTAGAATTTCCCAAAGAAGTTCACAAGAATTTTTATACATATTGGCACATGTTAGGCAACCTAAATATGAATCACTGCCAGCTCCCTCTGTAACTTAGAAATCAATAAAACAGTCTGTTAAGGAGAAAATGAGTCTGGTCACAGTTTGATAAATACTGGTCGACATCCTCTTAGATCACATGGCCATTGCTGTGATCTGGCTACTCCGTTCCACTGAAAGGAGGAGACTAGACCGTTATCTTCATTATCTATTTTGTATTGTAAATAAGAATTTGGGCTTCACGCCCACAAGCTGTGCTGTGTGAGCATAGTCCTGCACCTCTACGGTGCGCCAGTGAAATCAGTGGAGGTTTGTGAAGGCTCATGACCCTGGCAGCAGACAACAGTTTACAGGAACAGAACCTGAGATTGTAAACTCAGTCTGTGGGGGGAGGGATAGCTCAGTGGTTTGAGTTTTGGCCTGCTAAACCCAGGATTGTGAGTTCAATCCTTGAGGGGGCCATTTAGGGATCTGGGGCAAAAATTGGGGGATTGGTCCTGCTTTGAGCAGGGGGGTTGGATTAGATGACCTCCTGAGGTCCCTTCCAATCCTGATATTCTATGCCTCTCTTAGGCCGTGACTACACTATAAAGTTAAATCAATTTTATGTAAGTCGACATCCAGCCTCCAATTTAAGCAAGTCAAGCTTGCATATCCCCACTCTGCTCACTGTGTCGGCGGAGTGCATCTTCACTCGCAGGGCTTGCATCGACACACGGACTGTGCATGGAGTAAAGTGGAATTTTGGGTTGGGCTTGCAATGCCTCCTGGGAGCAAAACATTGGTGCAGGTGCTTATGGGAACTTGGCGTTAGCCTCCCATGATGCACTTACCTCCCTCCCTGAAATCAACGGCAAACAAACCAAGCCTTTTTCGTGCCTTTTTTCTGAAAGCCTGGGTTACCCGCGCAGATGCCATAGCACGCTCAGCTGTACACTGTTGTGAACATTACAAACACCTCGCGCCTTATCCTGCAGTATTCACACAGCCGATACAGGAGTTGCCATGTGGAACAATGTGATGCCACACAAGCACCCCTGCTGGAAGACACAGAGCAGAGCAATTTGCAGTTGCTGGTGACAGTCACACATCACCTTGACACGGTTGAGTGCCTCTTCTGGGCCCAGGAAACAAGCACTGACTGGTAGGACCGCATCATTATGCAGCTATGGGATGATGAGGAGTGGCTGTAGAACTTCTGAATGAGTAAGGCCACTTTCCAGGAACTGTGTGAAGAGCTTTCCCCAGCCCTGAAGCCCCAGACTGCTACCGGTCAGGGAGTGAGTAAATCTAATATGGGATCTGTTGTGATCCAAGTTTGCTGGGCAATCAACAGACTTCTGCTAAGGTTAGTGACTCTGGGCAACATGCAGGACATAATGGATGGTTTTGCCACAATGGAGTTCCCTAACTGTGGTGGGGCTATAGACAGAACGCATATACCTATCTTGGCACCAGACCACCTTTCCAAAGAGTACACAAACTGAAAGGGATACTTCTCAATGGTGTTGCAAGCGCTGGTGGATCACAGGGACCATTTCACCAACATCAGTGCAGGATGGTCGGGAAAGGTGCATGACGCAGGCATCTTTGGAACTCCGGTCTGTTCAGAAAGCTGCAAGCAGGATCTTTTTTTCCAGACTGCAAAATAACCATTGGTGATGTTGAAATGCCAATCGTGATCCTGGGAGACCCAGCCTACCCCTTGCTCCCATGCTCATGAAGTCATACGCAGGCAGCCTGGACAGCAGTAAGGACCGGTTCAGCCATAGGCTGAGCAAGTGCAGAATGGTGGTAGAATGTGCCTTTGGACATTTAAAAGGTCGCTGGCATTGTTTGTTTACTAGGTTAGACCTCAATTAAAGCAATATCCCCATTGTTACTGCTGCGTGCTGTGTGTTCCATTATATCTGTGAAACAAAGAAAGAAAAGTTTCTGGCGGGGTGGGGGGTTAAGGCAGATCGCCCGGCAACTAATTTTGAGCTGCCAGACACCAGGGCAATAAGAAAAGCACATTGAAGAGCTCCGTGTGAAGGTGATGCGTGACTGTTGCCAGCAACTGCAAATTGCTCCATTCTATGTCTTCCAGCAGGGCTGCTTGCGTGGCATCACATTGTTCTGCACAGTGAGTAAGGCCATGTAAAGCCCCCCAAATTGTTTGATTTTTACAAAAGCGGCACTGGGATCGGGGAGAAGGGAGACAAACAGGAAGCCAGCCACCCCCTTTTTAAATGCTGGTTTCAATACACCGGGGTGGGCAAACGTTTTGGCCTGAGGGCCACATCTGGGTGTGCAAATTGTATGGTGGACCATGAATGGTCACAAAATTGGGGGTAGCAGTGTGGGAGGGGGTGAGGGCTCCAGTTGGGGGTGTGGTCTCTGGGGTGGGGCCAGAAATAACTAGTTCAGGATGCAGGAGGGGGATCAGGGCTGGGATAGGGGGTTGCGGTGGGGGGGGGTTAGGGCTCTGGCTGGGGTTGCGGGCTCTGGGGTGAGGTTGGGGATGAGGGGTTTGGAGTGCAGGATGGTGCTCCAGGCTGGGATCGAGGGGTTCAGAAGGCAGGAGGGGGATCAGGCCTAGGGAACGGGCATAGGGGGGGGCGGGGCTCAGGGGTGCAGGCTCTGGATGGTGCTTACCTCAAGCAGCTCCCAGAAGCAGCAGCATGTCCTCCCCCAGGCTCCTACGCGGAGGTGCAGCCTGGTAGCTCTGCGCACTGCCCCATCCACAGGCGCTTCCCCCTCAGCTCCCATTGGCTGCAGTTCCTGGCCAATGGGAGTTGCGGGGGCAGGGTGGGGCGGGCAGTGTGCAGAGCCCCCTGGCTGCCCCTACGCATAGGAGCTGGAGCGGGGACATGCTGGCTGCTTCCTGGCAGTCACGCAGAGTAGGGCAAGCCCCTGGCCCTGCTCCCCAGCTGGTGTGCCAGACCAGGGCAAGCCCCCAACCCCGCTCCCCAGTGGGAGCTCCAGGATCAGATTAAAAGGTCTGGCAGGCCACATGCGGCCGGTGGGCCATAGTTTCCCACCCCTGCAATACACGGAGATCTCTTCCAACCACAACCATGGCACACTCAGGAAAATGTGGTTGTGTGTCCCAGATTTCACCAAACAGGGGTGAATTACTTGTTGAATTGTTTGCAGCTTAAGGGCTAGCATTGAAAACTTCCCCCGTTTCCCCAAGGTGGCCATGTGCGAGATCACTCTCCTGAGGGTAACAGAGGTGGAAAGGGAGTAGATGCTGCAAGCATCTGGGTACAAACCTGGTCCTTATGCTGCAATGCTGTGTGCTGCAATGCTGCCAGACGAGTTAATACTGGAGTGGCATGGGAAAGTGTCCTAACATGGTGGATGAAACAAAGCAGCCCTTCCCATAAACCTTCTGCAAAGGATTGCAGAGTACCTCCATGAAAACTTCCTAGAGATCTCCATGGAGGATTCCAGGGCCATCCCCCTGCACATAATGAGTCTTTTTCAGAGAGCACCCTCTGCACAGCTGGAGTGGCCACCGATACCCACTACACCAACCTTTTTGTTCAAATTAAACATTAAAAATAATCGCACGTAACCCCGACGGTTTGACTGGAAATGTGTACGCCCCAGAGGTGCCTTCCCCGGCATCATGCAGCTCCGGCAATTGGTCCTGTGAAGGGATGGGCTCCCGGGTTAAAAACAGTTCTTGGATGTTGGGAAGAATGGATCCTCCGCTTGCCTGCCTCGCCTCCTCCTCCTCCTCCTCAACAATGTCCTCCTCGTTGTTGCTCGAGGTCACCCCGGGGCTCCTGGGAGGTAGCCACAGAGCGATTTGAGGTAGTGGTGGGGTTGCTGCCGAGAATCGCATGCAGCTCCCTATAAAAGCAGCATGTCTGTGGGGCAGAACCAGAACGACTGTTCGCCTCCCTTGTCTTCTGGTACACTTGCTAAAGCTCCTTTATTTTCACGCGGCATTGCTGCATATCTCTGATGTAGACCTTCTCCCCTATGGCCCGCGCAGTCCTGGCGTAGAGGTCAGCATTTCTTCTGCTGGATCAGAGCTCTGCCTGCAGAGACTCTTCTCCCATAGGCATCAACTGTGTGGGTGCTGCTGGGCTGGAGCACCCACAGAAAAATATTAGTGGGTGCTTAGCACCCACCGGCATCCAGTGCCTCCCGCTCACCGGCGGCCCTGCCGATCAACCCCTCCCCCTCCCTCCCAGCGCCTACTCTCTGCCACAATCAGCTGTTTTGCAATGTGCAGGGAGGAAGGGGGAGGAGCTGCGACAGGGCGCACTCTGGAGAGTGGGTGGGAAGAGGCGGAGTGGGGGCAGAAAGAGGCAGGACGGGGGTGAGGGCTTGGGGGAAGGGGACAGACGGGGGCAGGGCCTGGGGCAGAGCAGGGAGTTGAGCACCCACCAGGCCCAAAGGAAGCCGGCGCCTATGTCTTCTCCCCACACAGCAGTAAGATCCAGCATCTCCTGTGTACTCCATGCTGGAGCATGTTTGTGGCCTTGAGTCTCCACGATCAGCTGTGATGGTGAGCTCTCCATGCTGATCAAACAGAAAATGAAAATTCTAAAGTTCCTGGGGCTTTAACGGGGAAGTGGCTGTTTTCTGTGTACCCGGCTGACGTGCAGTGGAGTTGAAAGTACTCTCCAGAGCGGTCACAGCGGAGCACTGTGGGACACCTCCTGGAGGCCAATTCATTTGAATTACAAAACACAGTGTTTAAATTATCCCCATGTAGACGCATGGATGTCTAATCAAGCGCAATGCCTCTCACAAAGGTGGAGTACAGAAGTCGACGTTACAGGTCACTTAGGTCAGCAAAAGGGACTTGGTAGTGTAGACTCATTATTAAATCGACCTAACATGGCCTATGTTGACCTAACTTTGTAGTGTAGACCAGGCTTCAGTCTTCTGTCAAGCACCTAGTCTGTTTGGTTGTTATAAAATACCATTGTCTTCACTTTTCGTGACAACGTTTATATTTATTTTGCACAGAGTCATTAAAAATGGAAAAATAGGTAAAGATCTTCGGGGTGAATCATGCAGTCTTTAAATAAGGACTGGATATGTACTAAGTAAACAGCCATCAAAGTCAACAACTCTTGCCTAATTTAAGGATTGAGGAATGATTTCAGGTATTGGCCCATTGTTTGGGATGAGGAATAGGTGGGTGGGTTAAGGGCCTGCTTTACCCTAGGAAGGATACCCAGAGCCTGGGGAAAACACGCAGAGGAAAACACACTTGTATTCAACTTCTTTGTTAACTATCACTCATGACCCTTTCTTGTCCCAGGGGCTCATTACTGGTGTCAACTAACTTGGATTCCCCAGAAACAAAAGGGAAAGTAGTCATTTCAATAAATATTTTCAGCTGTGGTCACCCTCACAGAAGGCCTGGAGGGGTTAATATGGCTAATTGGGCCAGTTAACTGCCCAGCCTGCACCTGGAGGAGACTGGGATTTAAGTAGATCAAGCTCAACTGTGTAGGAACAGCCTGGGTCCATATAAACCAGGAAGCTAGCAACAGAAGGGGTTGGAAGGAGGGTGTCTTGAGGAACTAGATGCTAATAGGTTATGGTTATTCTGGGGGAGAAGGATGTGTGGCTTGGTGAGCCCAGAGAAGGGGGGGAGACAAGTAAGGTCCAGCGGAAAACCAACAAGGTATGGAGTAGGTCAAACGTTGGCCACTGATGAGCGGGCCCCTGAGCCAGGCCCTGGAGTAGAGGGTGGGCCTAGGCGCCCCTAATAGCTCCTGAGGAAGTGGTACCAGCCGGGCAGTGAGTGGTCAGACTGCCTGAGACCATCTCTCATGAGGGAGTTTGCCAACTCAGAAGGGGGGGGAACACATGGTGACTTGGTCAGAAAGCTCAGTCATGAAGAGGAGGTTGGGGTTCCTGGAGTGGAAAGGTCCCTGGAGTGAGAGGATGAGGAAAAAGCTCCTGCTATAGGAGGGTGCAATACCTGGCCACAGCGAATACCGGTGATGGCTTGAAAGAGGCCTCACTAGTGGTGATATGCTGTCATAGTCCCTCCCGGCACCCTTTTGCAGTCCCCTGAGTAACCCCAACAGTCTGATGATCTTCCAACTAAATTATTAGGTTGCCATTGGTGGTGGCCAACAGGTTTAGCCACTGCAAGAGTTTCCCTGTGGGTGCCAACAGTTTGCAGTGATGCAGAAGCAGCTTCTTCAAAACAAGATATGATGGCCTGGGCAAAGGATTGGTAACACTACTTTCACCCCAGAAAAGTTGATGCCATTCTGGGGGGAACACATCAGGGCTCAGATGGTTTGCTAGAGCCAAGTCAGACCCCCCTCTCCTCTCCCCTGAGCTCAGGACTGGCATAACCTGCAGGCTGAATTCCCCAGAGCCCCAGAGCGAGGGGGAGGGGGGTGTTTTTTACATCCCTAGGCAACCACTTCCTTCCACTGAACTGATCCGAGACTGTTTGTCGAGCGCTGTATCCCGCAAGTGACTCCAGGAAAGACCCGGATCCCACTCGGTTGTGCTGCTCCCTGCTGGAACGCAACCCGCCCCACCTCACGCGGCTTTATTCCTACTCGCCCTTGGACGCTCCCTTGGCTCGAGCACGGGTCGCGGGCAGCGGCACTGGGTCGGGGTGGAGAGAGGCTGGAACCAGCCCCGACAGAGGTTTGTCTTTGCAGGGCGAGGCCCCGCGTGGGGGCGGCAGGGAGACCCCCCGGCTGCGGAGACTGGGGGGCTGCTGCGCTCCGCGGGGGGGCACGGAGGGGCGGGAAACCCGCGGCCGGCTGGGCACCTCACTGACGCTGCCCCCGATGCGCGCACGCCCCGCAGCTGCTCCGAGCCCGGGGGTGGCGGGGATTGCGCGAGCTCCCACGCCGCAGGCAGGGCGAGGACCCCGGGGGCGAACCCGTGACCCCGGCCAAGCGCAGGCCTCCCCCCGCACTTGCTGCCCGGACAGCACGTGGGTGCCCAGCAGAGACACCAGCCCCGCCCCGCCCGGCGGAGGCTCCGCCCCTTTCCCGCATGGCCCCGCCCCCTTAGCCCGGACCCGGGGCTGCTGCAGACGCTCCGCAGCCTTCGCCCCGCCAGTGCCCCGAAGCTGCCATGGTCTCGGCTCCGCGCTGCCGGCCCGGCGCCCGGGGGCTCCTGGCGCTGCTCCTGCTCCTGCTGCCCCTGGCCGGGGCTCGCAGTGAGTCGCGGCGGGGCTCGCTGGTTTCCGAGCCGTGCCTGTCCCGCGCCAGGCTGGTCCCGCCCCCCGAAACCGTGACTTGGGGCGGGAGGAGAACCGGCTGGGGGCGGGCGGTGATCGTTCGAGCGGGATGGACCGGAACGGGCCAGGGGTCGTAACGACCGGGCCGTACACCCTCTGCCCGGGGGCTTGCACTGCGGTGCACGCTCCTGCCGGGGGTGTAAAAGTGACCAACCCCTCCAGCAAACCAGCGTCAAAGCGGTGCTGGGAACAGTGCGTCCACCTTGCCCACAAGGAAATAGGTTACAGGGATTGCCGAATTCCTAGAAGTCTGTTAAACAGTCTCTATCTTTTCATAGAAGATTAGGGTTGGAAGAGACCTGGGGAGGTCATCTAGTCCAACAAGGGTTAGGGTGTTGCATTCCTAGTTTGTTGTGCTGACAGCCATCCCAGAGTCCGCTTGCAGATTTTCAGTTTATTTGATGCCAGTTTCCTCTTCAGGTGGAAAATAGGTATCTATATTTCTATTCTTCCATTCCTGTTTCTTCCTCCTCTCCACTTTTGCTCTTTTTTTTTTTAATTTACAGGGTCCAATGGATATTTGATTAAGCTAATTGGAGCTCTGAGATGAATTTCAAAGTGCCCTTGTCAAATTGTCTAGATGGTTACACAGCAGCTCTGCTCGAGTCTGGGGGGAGGGATAGCTCAGTGGTTTGAGCATTGGCCTGTTAAACCCAGGGTTGTGAGTTCAATCCTTGAGGGGGCTATTTAGGGATCTGGGTCAAAAATTGGGGATAGGTCCTGCTTTGAGCAGGGGTTTGGACTAGAATGACCTCCTGAGGTCCCTTCCAACCCTGATATTCTATGATCTTACCACTGCTTAACTAGTCATGCTTGTTCTGTGGATTTAGGATTTTCTTTTAAAATAAGTATCTAAACACACAGTATTTTATGTTTTTCTTACCTTGTGCCTCACAGATTGGTAGTGCAAGCTGCTCTTTGTACTCCTTGTTTTAAGATCTCAAGCTGGGATTTCAAAAGGGCCTAAGGAAGTTTTATGCCCAAAACCCATTGAAACTTTCCTAGGTTCTTTTGAAAATCCCAGCCTTTGTGTCAATTAAGGCTTAGTTACAAACAAATATAAACTAAAGAGTTTAGGGGTTTTTCCCAAAAGTTAAAATGTTTCTTTTTTTCCCATAGGTAGTTGTGGTGCCCCACCAACGCTAAGCTTTGCTGAGCTGCTGGATGACTTTAAGACATTGACACACTTTCCATCTGAGAGCACAGTGAGCTATAACTGCCACCCAGGTTACCAAAAAGTCTATAAAGCCCAGTCCACTCTTCTTTGCAAAAGACAATTGGTGTGGTCAGAACCCGAAGAGTTTTGTCGAAGTAAGGTTTTTCTCCTCTCTTCCCTCTGCAACCCTTCCACACACTCTAGAGTTCAGAAAACACTAACAGGTTAAAGGCTCTTCTGGACTGGAATGAGGATTTTGTAACATTTGATTTGGAGCTTGAAAGGGACACAGTTTTTCAGACAGAATTGTTTGGATTTTTTAGGTGGAGCATAAAGCTCTCATAAAGATTCAAATGTAAAACTCTAACACAGAAGATGAAATTCTGGCCTACTTGAAGTCAGTGGCAACACTTCCATTCAATAGGGCCAGGACTGCACATGGAGACGAGACTAATGCAGACATTGCATGTCGTTATTGACAAAAGCGTGCCAAGCCCATGACTTAGTGATACTGATTTGCATTGCTGTGACGGTGATATCACTTAAATTGTTTTTCTTTCTCTGTGGGCTGGGAGTGCTGTGTGGAGGGTTATGCTTTCCTTGAGAAAGGAAACGTTGGGTATAATTCTTCAGCTCTCTCATCCTTCTGGAAAGTAAAAGTGCATCTTGCAGGATAGGGCTCTTCAAGTCGGCCACAATTTTTGGCATCTTGTTGTATTATCTTCTGTATAATTCACTTGATTTGGGTTCCTAGTAATTTGTAGCTTGGCAATGTGATAGCTTATAACCAATAGGGATATGTCACTAGAAGGGCACGGGTCCTATCCATTCCACTCATAACGCAACAATACGTAAATTCATCACATTTGAGGGCCTTTGTCTTGTCTTAGGCTTTTTAAATTAATGTAACACTTAGCTTTACATTAGTCATATGCCAAAATGTGGGTTACTTATTATTTCCCTTTAGTTATCTTTTTTTTCTAACAGAACATACCAAAAAAAAAAATCTAATTCCCGTTATATCCTCTCTTTAGGAAAATCATGTGGACATCCAGGAGACCTAGCTAATGGCAAGATTCATATCACAGATCTCCTGTTTGGTTCAAACATTACATTTTCTTGTGACAAAGGGTAAGGATGTCAAAGTGAGATTTTTTTTTTTAACTTTTCTCCTTCCTCTGTTGTAGACCCTTTGTACTGACTAGATAGCAAATTATGACAAACCTTCAGCGGGGCATTCTGGAGTATGAAGTTCCTGAAATAGCTGTAACTTTTTAGCTGTTCTGCATGTTCAATGCAAAGAAGGTTGGGTCAGAGTTTCCACTGTGTGAACCTTCCCTTTTTAGTACCTTGTATTCAAATATGAAAAGATTTGCTTTCAAATCTTGGAATGGCTTTTTTTAAATAGGTCCCCCCAAAAAGCTGTTTGCATTTATAAACATTTCTCAAAGATTATTTTTGGTGTTTATATTTTGTTACACATCTATAATTGTAAAAAGAAAAGGAGGACTTGTGGCACCTTAGAGACTAACCAATTTATTTGAGCATAAGCTTTCGTGAGCTACAGCTCACTTCATCGGATGCATGCAGTGGAAAATATAGTGAGGAGACTTTATATACACAGAGAACATGAAACAATGGGTGTTGGCATACAGACTGTAAGGAGAGTGATCAGGTAAGGTGAGCTATTATCCACAGAAGAGTGGTGGGGGCGGGCGGGGAAGGAACCTTTTGTAGTGATCAAAGTGGGCCATTTCCAGCAGTTGACAAGAACAGTAGGAGGGGAAACAAACAAGGGGAAATCGTTTTACTTTGTGTAATGACCCATCGGCTTCCAGTCTTCATTCAAGCCTAAGTTAATTGTATCCAGTTTGCAAATTAATTCCAATTCAGCAGTCTCTCGCTGGAGTCTGTTTTTGAAGTTTTTTTGTTGAATTGCCACTTTTAGGTCTGTAATCGAGTGACCAGAGATTGAAGTGTTCTCCGACTGGTATTTGAATGTTATAATTCTTGACGTCTGATTTGTGTCCATTTGTTCTTTTACATAGAGACTATCCAGTCTGGCCAATGTACATGGCAGAGGGGCATTGCTGGCACAAAAAAACTTCAAAAACTGACTCTAACAAGAGACTGCTGAATTGGAATTAATTTGCAAACTGGATACAATTAACTTATGCTTGAATAAAGACTGGGAGTGGATGGGTCATTACACAAAGTAAAACCATTTCCCCTTGTTTGTTTCCCCTCCTACTGTTCTTGTAAACTGCTGGAAATGGCCCACCTTGATTATCAGTACTAAAGGTTCTCTTCTCTCTTCTCCTCCCCCGCCCCCAACTCTCCTGCTCACCTTTCCTAATCACTCTTGTTACAGTCTGTATGGTAACACCCATTGTTTCGTGTTCTCTATGTATATAAATCTCCGCACTGTATTTTCCACTGTATGCATCTGATGAAATGAGCTGTAGCTCATGAAAGCTTATGCTCAAATAAATGTGTTAGTCTCTAAGGTGCCACAAGTACTCCTTTCTTTTTACAGATACAGACAAACACAGCTGCTACTCTGAAATTTATAATGGTATAATTAAATACATAGGGCAGAATTTTGTTATTTGTATTAATAACTTCATCTGCCTCTTTCTAGATGTTTGGGATATAGGGTCAAGCATCAAACAAAGAAAAACAGAATGCACTGAGCTCTTACACTGAGTGTTAGTTCTGAATTTGGTAGCCAATTATTTTCCTCTTCCTACAGTATCTTTGGCATTGCTTTGGTAATTTTCAGAGAATCAGCAGTGGTGAACTGGGTATCTCTAATATGTAAAACTCAGATGTCAATCCTTCTGTTAGCTGGAGTCACTTTTCTCACTTCCTATTTTCTGGCTTTGATCAGAATACTTAGCAAAACAAGAACTCTTGTTTTATAATGAGAATGGAATCACCTGAAATTCAGTGTCACCACCTGCTGGCAGAACAGAAGTATACTGCAAATATCTGAGCTGATGGTTCAGAAGTTGAGTAATTTGTTAAGAAATTTTGCCTTTTAAAAAGTGTTCTTGTTTAGGTTCAGATTAGTTGGACATGATACTAGTCAGTGTGTGATTGATGGAACAAGGGTCACGTGGAATCATGAACTTCCATTTTGTGAAGGTAAGTGGATTTTATACATTTATGATTCTGTTCTGGTATTGCCAGTTCATGTGAGTAGTTTAGGCAAATTGTGCTGTAAAATGAATTCACTAGTACAGAAAATAAGTATTGTTAAAATGTTCAGTCTTGTGTTTGTTTCACCATTTTAAAAGCTAATGGAGGTACCAGTCTGAGGAAGACTGTTGAAAATCCCCAAAGCTTACTGGTAGCTAGCTCATATGGGTCAAATTCACTTGCTTATTGAAAATCAGGAATAAACTTTACCTGTTGAATAACTGATAACACAACTGTCACCTTGTGATTAATAGTCAACATGGAATTTATGGCAGTGTCAAATTCATTCTGTCTAAATTATATTGAAGAAAATGGTTTTAAAACTGATTTGAGTTTGACTGATTTTAGGTGAACAGGATAGGTTTTCATGTATAATCCTGTTACTTCCTTTGTATCACAGTAGGCTTTTTTCCATGACTTATTTGTAGAAAATTTTATGAATTCAACTTGTTTTGCTGTGTTCGGGTTCAGATTTATTGTTTGTATGTGAGAGCTAAACGATGCTTGCTTTTTTCAGACTCTTAGGACATTTTATTCATCCAGTGCCATAAATGTACAAGGCATTTAATGGAAAATATCTTTGCTGCTATTATGGAAATTGTTCTCAGATAAATTTTTAATGGAAGGCTAGTCAGATTATTTCATTCTAGACAATCAGCTTTAGATTTCTGCGTACATCGGGGGCTTGTTCTTTTAATTATTTTTGAGTAATTATAAGGAAAAGGATTCCAATGTAACTTCACCATATACCAGGATTAATTAAGCATAGAGGCTAACTGCATTTCTAGCAAAAGTTGTGTTCTGCTAACATTTCCTTTAACGTCCATAACATTTACATTTTTACTTCTAGTTTCCTATGTAATAAAGTTTTATCAAAATAAACTCAGGTTTTCCAATTGAATATGAATGATAACATCTTACTGATAACTTTTCCTTCAGAAGGCACTAAGAAAACAAGTCCCTGATTTCCAGTGCAAATGCATTGACCTTTTTTTTTTCAGGTTTTTCAGAGTTTTTTTCCTGTTCATCTACTACCTTAGCATCTCCTTTCCCCATTATGCTGCTAACATAACTGTACATATTTACAGCTCCTCCATTTTCTCCTTTTCTGACGGTTTTTGGTGGTGGTTTTGCACTTGTTTTAACCACAAACCCCCATTATCATAGAATCATAGAATATCAGGGTTGGAAGGGACCCCAGAAGGTCATCTAGTCCAACCCCCTGCTCAAAGCAGGACCAATTCCCAGTTAAATCATCCCAGCCAGGGCTTTGTCAAGCCTGACCTTAAAAACCTCTAAGGAAGGAGATTCTACCACCTCCCTAGGTAACGCATTCCAGTGTTTCACCACCCTCTTAGTGAAAAAGTTTTTCCTAATATCCAATCTAAACCTCCCCCACTGCAACTTGAGACCATTACTCCTCGTTCTGTCATCTGCTACCATTGAGAACAGTCTAGAGCCATCCTCTTTGGAACCCCCTTTCAGGTAGTTGAAAGCAGCTATCAAATCCCCCCTCATTCTTCTCTTCTGCAGGCTAAACAAGCCCAGCTCCCTCAGCCTCTCCTCATAACTCATGTGTTCCAGTCCCCTAATCATTTTTGTTGCCCTTCGCTGGACTCTCTCCAATTTATCCACATCCTTCTTGAAGTGTGGGGCCCAAAACTGGACACAGTACTCCAGATGAGGCCTCACCAATGTCGAATAGAGGGGAACGATCACGTCCCTCGATCTGATCGCTATGCCCCTACTTATACATCCCAAAATGCCATTGGCCTTCTTGGCAACAAGGGCACACTGCTGACTCATATCCAGCTTCTCGTCCACTGTCACCCCTAGGTCCTTTTCCGCAGAACTGCTGCCTAGCCATTCGGTCCCTAGTCTGTAGCTGTGCATTGGGTTCTTCCGTCCTAAGTGCAGGACCCTGCACTTATCCTTATTGAACCTCATCAGATTCCTTTTGGCCCAATCTTCCAATTGGTCTAGGTCCTTCTGTATCCTATCCCTCCCCTCCAGCGTATCTACCACTCCTCCCAGTTTAGTATCATCCACAAATTTGCTGAGAGTGCAATCCACACCATCCTCCAGATCATTTATGAAGATATTGAATAAAACCGGCCCCAGGACCGACCCTTGGGGCACTCCACTTGATACCGGCTGCCAACTAGACATGGAGCCATTGATCACTACCCGTTGAGCCCGACAATCTAGCCAGCTTTCTACCCACCTTATAGTGCATTCATCCAGCCCATACTTCCTTAACTTGCTGACAAGAATACTATGGGAGACCGTGTCAAAAGCTTTGCTAAAGTCAAGAAACAATACATCCACTGCTTTCCCTTCATCAAATGCTGCTTGTTGCTATGGCAGTTTTTCTCCCTTCCGTTAAATGCTTTTTTCTTAACTTGTAATATATTCTAGAAATTCCATGTCGTCCGCCTCCAGAAATCAAGAGTGGGAGGTTTTCAGGGATCCCTCCCCAATCTGAACTCGGGGTACCGATGTGGGGACCAGCATGAAAGACCCCTCCCCAAGCTTATATTCCACCAGCTTAGGTTAAAAACTTCCCCAAGGCACAAATTCCTTTCCTTGTCCTTGGACAGTATTGCTGCCACCACCAAGTGATTTAAACAAACATTCAGGGAGGGGCAACTTGGAGATCTATCCCCCCCCCCCAAGCTCCTTCACACCCTTTCCTGGGGAGGCTTGAGAATAATATACTAAGCAATTGGTTACCATGTGAGCACAGACCAAACTCCTAGTTTTTAGGACACTGAATCAATCTGGTTTTTAAAAAGAATTTTATTTAAAAAATAAAATAAAAATCACACCTGCAAAATCAGGATGGAAGATAACTTTACAGGGTAGATAAAAAGATATAAAACACAGAGGATTGCCCTCTGACTCTGCTTTCCTGTTAAAAAACATAATGAAATTGCCTCTTAGCATATGGAAAATTCACAAGCTAAAACAAAAGATAATCTCACGCATTTCCATGCCTTGCTTACAATTTTTGTAATTTTAGATGCTCACTTCAGGTATGTTTCTAGGAGATGTTTTTTCCTGCTCGGACCCTCTCTGCCGGAGAGGGGAACAGATAAAGAGCACAAACAAAACCTCCCCCCAGATTTGAAAGTATCATCTTTTCCCATTGGTCCTTCTGGTCAGGTGCCAACTCGGTTAATTGAATTGATTAACCCCTTACAGGTACGGGGATTCTGTACCTCTGGCCAGGAGGGATTTTGTTACTGCATACATAAGGGTTATTAGCCTTCCCTTTATATTTATGACAGAGGTATTCCAGTGACCGTAATAATCATTACACCTATGGATCAACAGTAATTTACAGCTGTAATACTGTACCAAGAGGCACAGACTTTTTCACATATTGGAGAGGCATCTAGTCGTCGTATATCTGACACAGAGCAAAATGGAATTTGGAGTGGAGAGCCCCCTTGGTGTAAATGTCACTATTTTTTGTAGCTTCTGTAAAACCATACCAAAAGGATATTCAGCTTTAAGAAAAAATCTCATCTGGATAAAATAGGGCACCCCAGATGTTGTTTTGTCCTTAACTTTGAATTCCTTTGCTTCTGTTGTATTTTGTGGATCCCAAAGGTATTAACCCTAATTCAATAAGATTAAAGTTCATAAAATTAAGTAAATCTTAATTCCATATGGTTTGTTCAGGATATTGTCAGTCCCAAAGTCATTGCAAATCTAGTGCAGGAAGAAACTCTTGGCTGCAGCTGCCCCTGGAGACTAAAGCTTAACCTCTGCCTAGAATTTTTTTTAAAGGAAATGATCTGTTTCTATGTGGCATGGTTTTCAGTGAGTTGTCTGGAAATAGGTCAGCTGCCATAAGTGCACTAGTTTTGGTTGTTCCTTGTCTCAGACTTAACATGAACCTCTGTCTGCTTGGAGACTGTGCCCTGCCCTAGAAGAGGCTGCATTTCAGTGGGGAAGGGGTTCCTTTTATGTACAAATCCTTGTAGTATCTAGAAAAGTCCTCTGGGATCCTTCAAGGTGAAAGTCACTATAAGAGTGTAAGACACTGTTAAGGAGCACGTTCTGCTCTTCATTCCACCAGTGAAAATCCCAGGTGACTCCATTGACTTCCGAGCACTTGTCCCTTGCTGCAGAGGAGTCTGAGTGCAATAAAGTGAAGAGGTTTTTACCACAAGTGTGCACAGGAACAAACTGCATGTTAACTATCCCCAAAAAGCACCTATGCTCTGCTGCCCCAGCTTGACACCTCCATGAAATGCCAGTCGTATGAAATACTGGATGGGATTTCTGTGTTTAACTCATGCTTTTCTTTAGGTCTTGGTTTGGTAGAATGGTGGGACTGGAATCAAAAGCCTCATTGTAGGTGTTGATTGGATGGCTTGATAGTCACTGAGCTCAATCCTGAAAGGTGCTGAACACCTGTTCCAATTCACTTCATGGTTGGCTCCATGCTCAATCATGGACTCTCTTTCTCTCTATAGAGAGTGTGTCACGGTGTAGCTGGTTTCA
This sequence comes from Lepidochelys olivacea, assembly GCF_965140295.1. Taxonomy (NCBI): domain Eukaryota; kingdom Metazoa; phylum Chordata; order Testudines; family Cheloniidae; genus Lepidochelys; species Lepidochelys olivacea. The sequence goes on along the minus strand of NC_140431.1, from coordinate 5,166,709 downwards.
TGGGTTGTTTATAAACCAGAACTCCAGTGAAATACACTCAAGACCCTTTACCCACAGTTTATTTTCTCTTCCATTTCGAGCAACAACCAGCATTCACAGTGCATCTGCTCCTTTCAATGAACTACCTTCTCTTCTGCGTTTTCTTTGCAGCTGGGTGTCAGAAGCCAGAGGTGCAAACTGGAAGCATGGTCAATGCCCTGGATGAAAAAATGTGGTACCATGTGAATGAAACCCTTCCATTCAAATGTTCTCCTGGGTACCAGTTTTCAAGCCATTCCCAGCTGCCTGCAACAGACAGATGTAGTATTACTTGTTTAGCGGACGGTAGCTGGACAGCATTACCGGTGTGTGTAAGTATCACTGCCCAGTTGGGTTTCTTGATGCACCCTGCCCAATTTCTAATCTAAAGAATAGTAGTAACCATGCATTGATTTAATGAAGCAAAGACTTAACTTCATGAGGTCTTTGCAATCGGGTAGGGACATGTGCCATTGATACACCATATGGCAAAAAAAAAATTATCTGAAAACAAAACACATCATCCCTCGCTACACCCATCTCCAATTTTTAGAGAAGCTTTCTTCCTTTTATAGCAGCTGCTCCATGCAAAATAAAATTTGGTGGGTAAAAATCACAACAGGAGGAAAGGTTTCAGAGTAACAGCCGTGTTAGTCTGTATTCGCAAAAAGAAAAGGAGGACTTGTGGCACCTTAGAGACTAACCAATTTATTTGAGCATGAGCTTTCGTGAGCTACAGCTCACTTCATCGGATTACAAAAGTCAGGTTTTCTAGGCAATTCAAGTGTTACTAATTAGTGAGAGATTAGTGTGCTCAGCTCTTTGTAAAAGGAGGGCTGGTTCCTGCCCAATGGGTTTATAATCTGTGCCAAACCTTAGGTTGCTCGAAACCTCATCGCTGTTGCTTAGCACAGTCAGTTTCTGTAGAACTGACTAGATGTGAGGGGGCCTAGCAGCATGCTCAGGCCCTGAGGCAGATGCATGTAACACACTGGATGATGGTTCAGACTCAAAAAGGAGCAAGCATACTTGAGAGGGTGAGTCCTTCTCTGCTGTAGCATAAGCATGTTCCCTCTGTTTTACAGGAAAAGCAAAGCACTTCTGACGTGTGTGAGATGGCTTCTGTAAAAGAGGTCAATGAGTGTGGGGTGTCTCTGGAGAGACTGAGAACTCAGCTGCAAGTGCAGAAGCTGTGTCTGGAGATTAAGAAGCTGGAGCTGGAGCTAAAGTCACAGTGAATAGCTGAGACCTGTGATCCATATTGTGATACTCTCTCTCCCCTTTGGATGCAGTTTATATAATTACACTACATCCAGGATGACTTACTGATTTCATAGAACTTGCTAATAGAGCTAATAACTCAGAATAGGCGATAAACAGGGGATCCGATTTCCTTCCTGGGTGCGGTTCTTAGGATTTTTTTTGTTTTCCCCTTGAATTTCACAAATTTGAGTTTCCACTTGATAAACGAGGGATTTCAGGCCCTCATACAGGTTTTAGGGGTTATAGTGAAGGAAAGAGTGAGATTTGGTTTTCCTTAGGTAAGTTGACCAAGTAGCATGGAAGCAAATTACCAGTTGATACAAGCTTTACATATCATGCAAAAGGAAACTCAAGTCTAACCTCAGCTTTGTAGACATCCCATAATTGCTGCTTACATTTAACTTTAATGCACCAAAACACCCACTCGAAGCGTTGAATCGGTATTTAACTGCCCAATTTCCCCACACATTCAGAGCAGTGGTGACGATGATAAATTCCTGCACCACTCTAAAATGTGTAGCGGCTGAAAAAACCCTCTAGGCTGCCTTGTCTGCTCAATTATGAAGTCGGCAGGATGCTTCCTTTTAAGGACACTCAGCCTTGTCAAACTGAAGAAAGCCGTTTTTGAAATCTGCTATCCCCCAAGGCACTTAATAGCTGTACTCAGCTGCACACGCATCAGGAGTAGATAGCAATCTAAATTGTAGAGAAGCAACCATCTGAGCCATTTCCCTCAGTAAATGATAGGGGTGTTCTCTAACCTATGCCTTTGTGATCAAGTAGTAATTTCTGCCCTGCAGGGCTATAATAAAATGCAATTGTAACAACTGCCAGTTGTCTGTTTTTATAACTTTGTCCCTTTGGCTGTAAGGCAGGCAGATGCCCAGGGTGTTTAAAGGATCATTTCACTGAACTAATTCCTGCTCCTCCTCCAGCCCAGTGAGCAGTCTGAGTGAGAGACTGACCTTTCCCCTTGCACCTAGAGTGGTCAGGGTTGAATCAAACTAGCAAAGTAGTGGAAGGGAAGCTTGTCCTGTGGAATAAGGGGGACATGTCAGTTTCTAGCTCTTTAACCACTGTTGATGGACCCCAAGAAATCACTGATTCAGCTACATTCCTGGGGTAACAGCAGGGATTAATTTGGGCAATAGGGTAAGTAGGAAAGATGGCTGGTAAATGCCTGTCTCGGAAATCATTACTGCAGAGGAGGCTTTGCTCGGGAAGGGTTAGCATAGGGCTGCTCTGAGAATAACATCACTTGTGATTGTCCCTATGCCAAATGTACCAGTGCTGCTGTCTCCTCCAGTGAGAAACCTTAGCTGTGTAAAGCCAGGAGCAGCTATGGGAAAAGAATGGCAGCAGAGACATACCATGCAGACTCAGCCTTTGCAGATGGGGAAAGCTTGTCTCCTCAGACCTGTGAGGACTACTGTGTGCAGAGCGGGCCAGGGGGTGACTTGCTGTGGGGAGAGCTCGTGGTGTCAGGGAGCAATTTCAATCCGGCTTGAGGATCCTTAGGTGCTCAGCCCAGAAGTTAGGCTGACTCAGCGCATCCAAGCTGCGTCTCTGGCTGCTTTGGGCAGTTCGGGCTGCTTGTCTCCCCTGTACTCTGCAGCATCACACTGCAACACACATGCCAAGGCAGTCTCTCTACTTGCAGAGAGTCTGAGTTGAATTTGACCCACAGCCTCTTACTTCTCATCACGACTGCTTTCCTGTGCTATCCTGGATGGAGGTAGGCAATGTGATCTTTACTGTGTGCCCATCTACCACTAGAGGCCGCTCTTCAACAATCATTTTGTGCAGTACCTACCCCACTATCCTGTCACCCTTACTCATATTGAGTAATAAATACTTCACTCCACTCTGGTCAGAGGAACAAAACCGAGCCCTTCCTGGGAAGGGGGAGACTAAAGGCAGCTATCAAAACTGTGGAAGTGGTTCAGGGCCAGTGATCATTCTCACCAACTACATATTCTGGTTGGTGGTAGGTGGTTGGTAATTGTCAGTCTGTGCCTACTTTAGAGGCCTCTGGGTTTTCCTTTTCACTGGGAGAGTAATGATATGGACGCTTACTTCTGAAAAAAAAATCAGAACAAATTCACATGCCATTCGTGAGCCTTTGAATTCTAGCAGCATATGCTGGTACATGCAAATTTTTTGGGGGGGCTCCCTATCCCCACCACCACCTTAAAAATCTGAGTACCACAACTCCCATAGATATCTATGGAAAATGCAGCTGCTGATCACCTCTCAGCATCTGCCCCTTCATGGGAATTTGTCATGATCTAATTAATGGCTCTACTATTCCTTAGATTTCTCTTCCAAAGGCCCAATCCTGCAGCCCTTCCTCACAAAAGCTGTCATTTATAGAAGTCCCTAGGATGATTCATGTGACTAAGGGCAGCAGGATTGGGTCCCAGTTCTTGGTTTTGTGTCTAATTAGCATCTGAAATGAGTTTGGAAGTATACTGTGTGTGCTATGGAAGTGCATTCATAATCTTACAAACTTGCCCTCGCAGCCTGTATAATCACAGTCTGGTGGAGATAAGACTGTTGTCCTGATCTGTTGGGCTAACAGAAGTTTTGGTTATTGGTGCACTTGCATACGTAGAGCTCTGTGTGAGTATGTGTCAGGCTGGTAGCAGAGGGCCTGTTTCTGCAGTCTGGCCTTGTCCCTTTGTTACCTGTGAAATAGTTCCAGTGCCGGAGCATCTTCACCAGAAGTGGAGAAATCTAGAGGTGGTGGGAAGAACCACCCCACAAATTACTTTTTCAATTCAGGGACCCCTTGATTTTGACTTTTTACAGCAGCATAGAGTTCTGCTAATGTTTACATAACAAGTGCATGACCCAGCTTTGTATGTATAAGAGCAGGACACTTGAGAATTTGCTAAAACAAGCCTGTACTCACTGCAGGGGATGAATGGGATATGACGACTTACTAGGCCTGTTCCGTTGCTCATATGGACCTGTTCCCTTCGGCCAAACGGGACCCTGGCTCCTGCAAGTGTAAGGTCCTTCCAGCTTGCTGTGGAGCTTTCCTAGAACTGCTCCCCCTATTCAAGAAGAACTCCTCGAAGGAGCAAAATGACTTGCTAAAAATCAGATTCCTGGGAAAAACAGAGCCCTTTTAGCATCTTGCTCACTACAATATATTGTAGTGAATGAAGCTTAATTCTCCTTAAAGATTGACCAAGAGATTTAGCAGCATTTTCTATTATTCAACCAATAGCACATTTTGTTGCGATTCCACCCTTTGTTGCACTTATCTTCCTCCTGTGTCATCACTGACTAATCAAAGAGCCTTTTATTGCCCTGATATAAAACTTTGAGGATGTTGGTGCTTGGTCGTCATATTCATGTCAGTTACTCATTCTTTGTTTCAATCTGCACTTATTGCCCAATCTCAGCTGTGAAACCTAAGGGCTCAGTTACTGCCCCCAGAGTAGGGAGACCAGACAGCAAATGTGAAAAATCAGGAGAGGGTTGGGGGTAATAGGAGCCTATATAAGAGAGCCTCCAAAATCAGGACTGTCCCTATAAAACCGGGACATCTAGTCACCCTACACTAGAGCCAGAGCCACATAGTGATGTAGAGGCTAGAATTATGGGGTGGAGCCCTGTTCATTTCTCTGCTTCTCAGCCAGACAGTCCATGGATCTGATGGCTCTGATGCAGCCCTGCAGGGGTTTCCAGTAGTGTGTGTCCTGGGGGCATTTCCGGGGCATGGACATGTGGGTGGACCTGTGCTGCACTTTGCTTATTCCCAGCTTCTTGGTCACAAACACAGCCCTGCACAAGGTAGCGTAGCCAGAAGGCTGCTCTAACCTGCACTGAGGCTGAACAAGTTGCAGCTGGACCCAGAACACAAAAGCAGTATCTAGCATGGGGATGAATTAGCCCCCCTTGTCCTTGTCTTTACAAGGCCAGCCCCAGGCATGCTCCCTTCAGGGCAAGCACCAGTAGCCTCTGCTAAATCTATGCTTCCCTCACCTGGAATAGACTCCCTATGTGCTTCCCAACCTATTCCACTTAGTGATCACAACAGGTGAAATGTTCAAACTGAGTTGTGCTCACTTAGCCCACCTCCTTCCCATGCTGCAAATAGAGTATTGAACTGTAGTTTGTAGCCCATCCCTCTCCGGTGCTGACAATTGTGTCGGCAGATGCAGTCTGCAGTGACCACCTCAGCTTTTCTTCCAGTTCCTTTTTGCCAAAGGAAACACTGTGTAGGAGAGCAGATATTTGTCCATCACTGTCCCCTACTACATGAGATCATTCCATTTCTGAGCATACAGAAACATTATGTAAGGCTTTCATTGTCCATGGCTCAGCCAAAGGTCTACATGTTGCAAAGCTAAAAGCTTTATCAAGAAGAGCTACTCTGAAAATTCATCACCCACTGGGGCCAGCTAGACTTTAAAATCTCAACCCTTGCAATTGATTTTTCAAAAGAACTTGGCTCCTCTTTAGGCAGCAAAGTAAGGGTCAGGGACTCTTTCTGAGAGGAGCTACCATAAAGCACATGCTGTTGGTTGCTGTGATCAAAGTGGGCTTTACCCACTTATGGTAGGGTTGGCTGTGTGTGTTGTTTCAGTGTGCTGTCCCAGCTCTGTGCAGCTAGGGGACACAGCAGACTTCAATTGAATTGCCCAATATAAACCCCAGCCCCATTTCAGTAGCAAAGGCACCTAGCCAGGTTTATTGTTGACAGAGCATGGTCCTAGCTCCCCAGATCAATGTCTATGGTTACGCTAGCACATGTATGCCTGTAACAACGGACCGGCTCAGTGAATGGCAGGACTTTAATAGGCAGCAGATTTAAAACAAACAAAGGAAGCATTTTTTCACACAACGCACAGTCCACCTGTGGAACTCATTGCCAGAATATGTTGATTAAAAAAAACTAGATAAGTTCATGGAGTATAGGTCTATCAATGGCTACTAGCCAGGGATGGGCAGGGATGGTGCCCCTAGCCTCTGTTTGCCAGAAGCTGGGAATGGGTGACGGGGGATGGATCACTTGATGATTCCCTGTTCTGTTCATTCCCTCTGGGGCACCTGGCATTGGTCACTGTTGGAAGACAGGATAGTGGGCTAGATGGACCATTGGTCTGATCCCGTATGGCCGTTCTTATGACTTTCTGTTCCCTCCTGGGCCAGACAAAGACATGCCCTCTGAGACCCTTCTTTATACACCCACACAAACATGTTACGTATTGCTCCTCTGACATGGTTAGTTACCACTGTCGGAGAAAAACACAGTTCTCACTCTCAGGTTGGGTGCAGCAGGTCAGATACACTTTACTGTCTCAAGCAATTGCACAGAGGGAGAGAGTGCCCTAGGACACAGGGTTTCCCCCACCTAGGCAGGTCTCTCAAAGATAAACAATTAGAGCAAGTATTTATATCTTTATTACAGACAGTAATCAACAGCTGCATATTGTTTATACATATTCCTTCATGATATCTTATTTTTCTTACCATTTCTCTTATCATCTACATTCTATTCTTATCTAATACAAGGTCACAACAGCCTCTCTCACAATTCTTTTCCCACTCGCTTTGCACTATCTCCGCTTCTAAAAATCTCACGTTATTAAAGATAGAGTTAGCCCGACTCCTGCTCAATATAGAGGCCTGCATTCAAATTCTCTTGATCTACTTCCTCACCACCCTTTACCTTGTACGTGCTGGTTCAATCATACCTGCTGGTTTCCATCAGTGTCATCATGTCCTTATCTCTAGGAGGGGTTAACATGTTCCTTTTACCTTTGGGGCATGCGTTTGTAGCTTACTTGATATGGGGTGTTCTGGTACCACCCTTCTGGAATGTGTTTCTGTGAGTGTCCTGTGCCTAGCACTTCTTAGGAATGTGTGTGGTTTTGCAGTACCAGCCCTGTTCATTCAGGTTCTGTGAACTTGCAAGCAGGCATGTATTATAATAGGGCCAGATCACTTTTGCTAACTTTGCTTTATATCAGCAGGACCTGACTACTACTTTAGTCCAGGGCTCTGATACCAGGCCTCATGTTTCAGGCTCTCCCTTTCTACTACACCTGTGATGGCCTGTCTTCCTATGCTGTGAATACAGGGCCAGATTCTCAGCTGCTGCAAATAGTCACAGCTCTAACTGCACTAGGGCAAGGCCAATTTATATCGGCCGTGAATTGAGGCAACACTCTCTGCACGGTAATTTCTGTCTCCTCCCAAATTCAGACTTCAGCATCTCCACATTACGAAGGAACCTTCTTTGCTCTTCCCCTCCCATTTTTCATCTTGCGTAAAAATCACAATTCTTTTGGCACTTCTCTGGACAAGTCTCACCTATCCCCATCTAAATTAAGCCATTCCACTTCCTGCCTCAGTGCAGACACAAATGTTGTGTAACGTATGCATCTCTGCCATATATCTGCATGCTCCAAAGCTAAAACCTTTTATCAGGAAGCAGTCAGCAAAGGAGCAAAATCCAAAGTGAAGTAACTCAAGTCTTCACTATCTTTTTACCAAGAGTTTGAAAATGTGCTTCAACTGGTACAAAACGTGGCAAAAGGCTGTTTCTGTACAGAGCAGGAGAGGCTTGATAGAATTTCACTCCTGCTGCTTAAGCAACAACTGGCTTTTACTTTTTGTTGGCTTGTCAATTTAGTGCTGGTTACAGGGAGGGAAGAATAGCACTGACCAGAGGCAAGTACAGGCAGGCACAGTGCAATCTTCCCCCACACAGCTTTGTCAGCACCATCAATCCCCTGCTGTCCCCGGCAGTAGCTCCCATAGGGCTGTGCCAGTGGTCCTTAATTCTATCTACAACATGCCCTTCTATTTAACAGTTAATCCCTCCTTCCACTCCCTGTTTTAGGCAAAGAATGGGATTCTTACCAGCAGTACTCTCCCCTATTTAATTCAGGGCCTCTTCGCTGGAGAAACTACCAGCCATGCTGATTTTTGCAGTATTCTGGTGGATTGCATAAATGGGGACTGGAATGAAACACATGAGTTTTGTGGGGGTAGGGGTAGGGGTGGGAGGGTTGGCTTTAGAACCCAGATTTCCACAAAAAAATGTAAGGAAAATGCTCCAGTCCCCTGCCCCTGAATTCCTTGAGTGCTTAACATAAGTATTAATTGTACAAGTGGGGTGGTTTGATCTGTAGTTTGTGGTTATAGCCAACAGACTGACATTCACAAGGGGTTGCTCCACCCTGCTCCAGTGTGACGAAGTGTGTTAAATGGATGTGGTGCTTGGTGTATCAGAGCATCGCCCTGAGGAAGGAAATCAGCAGGGCGTGTGAGAGCTATTTCCTCAGAAGCCTTTCCGGCTGGCTTCAAAGATTCCAAAAGGGCTCTACAGGGTCACTTGCAACTTCTCTGCGGAGTTTCCACTGCACCTCTGCCTGCTTGTTTTAGCAACACAGACCTGTTGCCAGAACTAGCCCAACTGTTATAATTGCTGTTCTTGGCTTGGCTTATACCTCCCAGGACCAATTTAGAATTGGGAAATCAGGTGAAATGCATCGAATTCTAATGAAGAAAGTGTCACTTGCATGTATAACAGATGTTCTCAGCTTGTTTGTCACTGTCGCTGGCTAACTTGCCAAGTCAGATGTGGCTCTCCTGCATTTGCATAAAAATACATTTTGCCCACAGATTCCTTAGCATCTAATGACAGGTTTCAGAGTAACAGCCGTGTCAGTCTGTGTTCGCAAAAAGAAAAGGCTCTAAGGTGCCACAAGTACTCCTTTTCTCTTAGCATCTAATGTTACTTGTGTCCTCTGTGCACAACGCTCAAGACGAGCCGCTCTTACCTGCCGTAGTGGGCCGTGGGTGAAGTGGTCGCTTGAGGAGGCCAGCTCCCCAGCCCACCTGTAGCCCCGCCCATACTCCCCCCTGCTCTGCCCCAGGCCCTGCCCCCACTCTGCCCAGGCCCCGCCCTCTCCCCACTGTCTCCCTCCTCTCTTCGCTCCCCTTCCCTGATCACCCACTTCTAGCCAAATCCCTGAACCCAAATGAAGCAAATGACATTTGAAAAAACACTCTTCTTCGATTTCTTTTCCACTGCAGGCTAGAAGGTGAAGACTGGACATTCAGAAGGTATCTAATTAAAAGCACTAGATTCATTTAAAAACAATGTTTTTTATATCTTTTGGAAAAAACAGCCTCGGCCCCTGTAGGAAGCCCGCTCCTGGCACCAGCGCCGGGGAGGGCTGTTGCACTCAGGGATACAGCCTGGAAGGGAGACCCGTGGAGGGCTTTAAATGTTTCAGTTTTACACACTAATGAACAGAAGCAAACGGGTAAAATCTGGTGGGTGATTCCAGGAGCAGCTGCCCCTCCATGTAATGTGCCCACGGCTGCACCCACAAAGACACACATGCAGCGGGGCGAGCCAGCCCCCTCCCTGCCTGTGCCTGGCCAGCTCCCCCTGCCTCCGGGGACACAGGCTCGATGCTGATCCCTGGGGGGAACCAATAACTCAGGGCCCAGCGCAGCCTCTTCTCCCCTGCCCCAAACCCCAGCACCGCGTCCGGGTGCAAAGCAGGGACACAAGCCCCACCCCATCTCTCCCGACCACGCCCCTGCTCCCCGCCCCCTTCCCTCGCTGGCCCCGGCGGTGCTGGGGGAGCCGGAGCCTGCGGTCCTGCCTCGGCTGCCGGCCCCGCCGTGGTCTCGGATCCGCGCTGCCGGCCGGGCGCCCGGGGGCTCCTGAGGCTGCTGCCCTTGCCCGGGGCTCGCGATGAGTCGGTGCCGCGCCGGGCCGGCGGGTGGGGACCTGCTGCTGCCCCCTCGACCTGGCTGGGTAGACTCTTCCCTCTGAGCCTTGGGCTCCTCGGCGCACCCCCCGCCCAAACCTCAGCGCCCCAGCTTCTCAAGTCGAGCCTCTGCTGCTTCTGAGCCAGTGTGGAGAGCAGAGGGCGGGTCTGATGTGCTCCCAGCAGCCTTCCCTAGTCCCCTCTTAAGAATGAAGGAGAAAATCATGTGGTGTTCTTTGGGTGAAAAATAAATATATAAAGCCATAAAGATTATAAGCAAAGACCAGATTTAATCTACAAGGAGGCAGCATTGCACGTGCTAGTTTCTCAAATGGATGATATGGTGGGGTGTGGGTGTGTGTAGTTACAGTGTATGGTGCTTTAAAACAGGTATGTAAACTAAAGTAATTGCTTAATTGCCTTTAGTATCTATCATGAAGAGCTTAATTGTGTTGAGTATCTATCATGCACATTGTAGGGAGAGTGGTCACTTTGGATGAGCTATTACCAGCAGGAGAGTGAGTTTGTGTGTGTGGTTTTTGGAGGGGGGTGAGGGGGTGAGAGAACCTGGATTTGTGCAGGAAATGGCCCACCTTGATTATCATACACATTGCGAAGAGAGTGGTCACTTTGGATGGGCTATTACCAGCAGGAGAGTGAGTTTGTGTGTGCGGGGGTGGAGGGTGAGAAAACCTGGATTTGTGCTGGAAATGGCCCAACCTGATGATCACTTTAGATAAGCTATTACCAGCAGGAGAGTGAGTTTGTGTGTGTATGAGGGTGGGGGGGTGAGAAAACCTGGATTTGTGCTGGAAATGGCCCACCTTGATTATCATGCACATTGTAGGGAAGGTGGTTACTTTGGATAAGCTATTACCAGCAGGAGAGTGAGTTTGTGTGTGTGGTTTTTGGAGGGGGGTGAGGGGGTGAGAGAACCTGGATTTGTGCAGGAAATGGCCCACCTTGATTATCATGCACATTGTGAAGAGAGTGGTCACTTTGGATGGGCTATTACCAGCAGGAGAGTGAGTTTGGGGGGGGGGGGGCGGGGGCAGAGGGTGAGAAAACCTGGATTTGTGCTGGAAATGGCCCAACTTGATGATCACTTTAGATAAGCTATTACCAGCAGGAGAGTGGGGTGGGAGGGGGTATTGTTTCATGGTCTCTGTGTGTATATAATGTCTACTGCAGTTTCCACTGTATGCATCCGATGAAGTGAGCTGTAGCTCACGAAAGCTTATGCTCAAATAAACTGGTTAGTCTCTAAGGTGCCACAAGTACTCCTTTTTGCGAATACAGACTAACACGGCTGTAACTCTGAAACCTTCGTAAGGACTATACAGTATTTTACATACCATTTACAGTATTTTACATACCATTCACCTGCTTCATTGTTAAATAAGAATATTCAGTGTGACTAGACACTGAAGAAACTAATATGCCACAATAAAAATGTAAATCTCCGCAGGTGTCCGTTCCTGGTGCAGAGCGGAACTTCCAGAGGAATGTTCCAGCTCAGCTTTGGTTTTATAGTGGGGAGAAAAGCAGATTCAAGGATAGCCTAGTTCTCCGTTAGTTAGCTTGTGTAATTATCAACACTTGTCATCAGTCACTTTTTTGTTGTTTGTCCCTTGCAGTTACTACCTCTGCTGACAAATTAACCCTAGCCCTGTGACATCCACGGTGCATGTTTTCTCCTGCTTTTTCTAAGATTTTGCCATAACCTCTGCTTTAACCTGAAATATTTAAAATGTTTCTGTTCTGTGCAGTTACACCTAATACAAGAGCTAGTATTTGTTCCTGACAATACAGAAAAGTACAACCAATGAAAAGTTTAGTCTCAATGAATACTTTGAAGTCTAAAGAAAGATGTGTGTAAGACTGAAGTATATAGTGGGTTCGAGCCCACAAAAGCTTATGCCCAAATACATTTGTTAGTCTCTAAGGTGCCACAAGCACTCCTTGTTGTTTTTGCTGATACAGACGAACATGGCTACCACTCTGAAACTTGATTTTAATTGTTTATCTTCCTTTTTCAGGATACATGACTGGTGCTGGCTGATGCCTATGGTTTACAAATTTACAGACATTGGAAGAAAATCATGGAAAAGTTTAGAAGATAAATGTCATACATTTTGTACTGAAATTTCTGTAGTGGAAATAGACGACAATGCCCCCCCCCTCAGGTAGCTGCTATTACTTTCGCTACAACTTGTTTCCTCTGGATTTGTAGTAGGAATCCACTGCATTTGAGTAAAGCAGAAAGACTGGAGGTGGATCATTGCTCTTGCCCTTGAAAATGGCTTCTGAAGCAAGAAAGGCAGTTCATAGCATCAAAATTATTCGCTCTTCTGAACATGCAGCTGGTTCCTTATTCGGCCTCTCCATAGTGCTAAATGTTTCCCCTTTAACAACAAAGTCAACATCAGAGCGTGGATGGTTTGGATTGTGAGTTGTGGCTTTAACTGCAGACAGCAAGAGAGCCTCTTCAGATCCCTGCTTCCAAGCTTCCATCATGGAGTGCATATTACTCTATAAACAGAAATTTGAAGATGCCAGACACTAGGTGGAATGTTGTAGATTCTTCATGAAAACATCCATCCTGGGTCAGACCAATGGTCCATGTAGCCAGGTGCTTCAAAGGGAATGAACAGAACAGGGCAGTTATTGAGTGATCCATCATTCCCTGTCAACCAGTCCCAGCTTCTGGCAATGGGAGAGTAGGGACGCTCAGAGCATGGGGTTATATCCCTGGCCATCTTGGCTATCACGTTTGTTTCCTTGCAATCCACTAATACTTTCTTATAAGAAGTAAGCAGCAAGATCAAAAGTGTCCTCCTGAGAAGTTCTCCAGTGGTTTAGTGCCTATATTATTTTTATATGTCAGTTGTCAAAATCTGACTTTGTAGATCTTAAAATAAGCTTTTTTATATTCAGAAAAGTATAATCAAACACTTCGGCATCTGTCTTACGAGATACAAAGATTTAAAATGTTACTTACACCTTTTTTGTGACCGCAAGCTGCACTTCAACTATAATTGACGATATCTGTGTTATTTACAATGTGTTATTTGGAATATGCCTTTTTCTTAAATTAAAGGGATACTGAATAAAGACTCTAGCATCCTGATATTTTTGCCATACCTGTTAATAGAAACTGTCTCATTAACTATTTAAAAGTGATGTTGAGATCTATCCCTGTGCTCTCATCTAATCACTAGCTGCTTACAGAACAGAAAGAAGTTCTCTTCTTTCCTCTTGCAGATAAGTATCTTTACTTGTGTGGAGGGATTTTCAAAATGTGTGTCAGAAGTTGACTCAGTTCTGTTTAGCCAGACTCCCACGGGATTGCTGTCGGAGGAAGGAGATCGCCACTGTTCAGAGCTGAGATCAGCGCTAGAGCATCAACTACGGCTGCAATCCTTCCCCCACCCTCACTTCCCGTTAGGGTGTGAACTGGCAAGGCAAGATGCCACAGAGCTACTTCTGCGGAAGAGCATGGCATTCATAACACAGGCTTTGTCATACAGAGGCAGCTCTAAAGCAGGGGAGACAGCAATGAAGGAATATACATGCTCCCCACCCTGGTTCCCTCCGCACCCCCACCTATTCCCCAGTGGTTTGAGCTTTGGCCCTCTAAACACAGGGTTGTGAGTTCAATCCTTGAGGGGGCCATTTAGGGATATGGGGCAAAAATTGGGGATTGGTCCTGCTTTGAGCAGGGGGTTGGACTAATTGACCTCCTGAGGTCCCTTCCAACCCTGATATTCTATGATTCTATGATTCCCCTGGCCCTCACACAACATCCCTGTTCCCAGCAGGGCTCCCCACATAATGGGGAAGACCAGGGACCCATCCGTATATTTGTGGTAAACAACTAAATTTTAGTCCTATGCACTAGACTGCAGCTTGGAGGAGTCCAGTGAACTAAGATCAATTTCTCTCCTGCTTCCAGGTGTTTCTTTGCTATGCAGCAGCAAAAACAAATGTTAAGAAGGTTGGAACTCTGAAAACAGTCCCAAAACTTCTTCTAGATAGCAAAGAGCCTTACAGTCTGCCCCAGTGGTCAATAAACTAAGGCCATTATGGTCCAAGTATCTCCCTCTTCTATGGTGGCTTTGGGAATATGTATTTTTATGTGAAAGGTCATAGATACAAATTTAAGGAGAGGGCTAGGCGGAGATTGTAAAAAAGGTTTTGAGTCATTTCCCTTGAGGTAAGGTGCTTAATTCTTTGGGGTATTGAAGTAATTACAAAATACCCCCACTTTCTGTCACAGATGAAACCTTCACGTGCAGGTTCCGCAGTCAAAGCTGGCAAAAGGAAGGGGATGAAGAAAGGTCGTGTGCTTAAAGCACAGGACTAAGAGTCAGCAGCTATGTGGGTTCTGTTTTCAGCTCTGTTTTTGTCTCTCCCACAGATTCTCTGTTCTGCCTCGGGTAAGTCACATAGGCCAGAATGCACAAAAGGAGTTAGGTGCCCAAGGCCCCATTGTACCTGCCTAAGTCCTGGTTTCAGCATCTCTGTGACGCCCAAAACGTTCCGCCTAACCCTCGGAAGGAGAAGCTGGCGGTGCCAGTGCCCCCCTTCTAACTTTCAGCTCCGTGGTCCACTCTGGTACGTACTCAAACAGTCACAGAGCCAGAGAGACGCTGCAGTTGGGTGGAGCAGTCAGCTGGGTGCTGGGAGACCTTGGCTCCAATCACTTTCCTTCTTTTTTCCCCACAGTGCAGCAGCTTCACTTGGATAGACCGAGGGAGCCCCCATCAGACTATCTCATATTCAGTGGTTACAGCACTCTGCTGAGAGACGTAGGAGACCTATGTTCAAATCCTTCCTCCCCCTGTGCCTGATGTGGGAATTGAACCTGGGTCTCCCCACATCCCAGGAGAGTGTGCTCACTATGGGGCTAAATGTTACCAGGTGGGTACAGCTAATGCCACCTCCAGCCGTTTTATACAGAGTGGGGCAGGCACCTAACTTATTCTGGTAAGACACGTAAGTTGCCTGACTCCAGAGGAGCAGTTCCCAAAGCTAGCTGCCTATCTCTGGTGGGGGCTGAAGGGCCATTTCTCCTCAGCATCTCCCATTGGCCAGCGTAGGTGGCTCCCTGCTTCTCGCGTTGGCTTTGGTGGATCACAATCTAAGGCGCCTATCTCCCTCTATTCCTTTGATAGACCCTTAGGTGCCTAACTCGGGCTTTGTGAATCACAGCGATTTTCAAGGGGCCTGAAAGTTTCCAGGTGCTCAGCATCGCAAAGCCTAACTCCTTTTGTGCAGCCAGATCATACCCTTTCTGGGTCTCCAGTTCCTCATCTCTCAAATGGGGATAAAACCTTTGTCTCTCTCTCCGGAGCCTGTGAGGATAAATCCATTTCTGCAGGTGGAGTACGCATTATACTGTTGCCTGTATCGATTCTGTAAGATGCAGTGAGGGAATAGCTGCAGGGTCAGCCTTGCGGGGGGTGGGGGGGACACCTCCTTCCTGACGCACCTGCAAACACAAAGGGAAAGGGACGTGGATGGGTCATTACTCAAAGTAAAACTATTTCCCCATGAAGAAAAGGAGTACTTGTGGCACTTTAGAAACTAACCAATTTATTTGAGCATAAGCCTTTGTGAGCTATGGCTCACTTCATCGGATGCATACTGTGGAAACTGCAGAAGACATTATATACACAGAGACCATGAAACAATACCCCCTCTCACCCCACTGTCCTGCTGGTAATAGCTTATCTAAAGTGATCATCAAGTTGGGCCATTTCCAGCACAAATCCAGGTTTGTGGGGGGCGGAGGGTGAGAAAAGCATCTGATGAAGTGAGCTGTAGCTCACAAAAGCTGATGCTCAAATAAATTGGTTAGTCTCTAAGGTGCCACAAGTCCTCCTTTTCTTTCTCCTTACAGTGTGTATTGTAACACCCATTGTTTCATGTTCTCTATGTATATAAATCTCCCCACTCTATTTTCCACTGAATGCATCCGATGAAGTGAGCTGTAGCTCACGAAAGCTTGTGCTCAAATAAATTTGTTAGTCTTTAAGGTGCCACAAGTCCTCCGGCTCTTTATGCTCATGGCAGTGAATGTACCCACACCGCCCCCCACGCCCCGCCGCCCGGAGAGCGCGCGAGCGCCCAGCAGGGACACAGGCCCCGCCCCCAGCCGTCAGACCCCGCCCCCTTCCGCTGCTGGCCCCGCCCCCGGCTCTCCTGGTTGCGGACGCTGGGGCTGGTTGCTGAATCCGAGCCAGTTTTTGCGGCGAGCAGGGCGAGGAGCCGCGCGGCAGCTCCCCGCTGCCCCAGCCCGGCCCCGCATCTCTGCGAGCTCCCAGGAGCGCTTCTGCCTGGGCGGCTAAACTCTGTCCCGTTGGTGGGAGTGTTAAGGCCCAGGGGCTGCGGCTGGGGGTGTCTCCTGTCGGTGGTTGGAGGCAGGCGGGGGGGAGCCCCTTCGAGCAGCGGAGAAATACCATGCCGGGGGGGAAGCTTCTGTCCCCTCCGACCTGTGAGGGCGACTGCGCGCAGAAAGGGCCGGGGGGTGACTTGCTGAGTGGAGAGCTCCTGGTGTCAGGGAGCAATTTCAATCCGCCCCGGGGATCCTTAGGCGCTGAGCCCAGAAGTTACACTGACTCCGCGCATCCAGGCTGCTGCGCTGTGCTCTGGGGGTTCGGGCCGCTTGTCTCCCCTGCGCTCTGCAGCACCGCATTGCAACGCGCAGGCCAAGGCCGCCTCTCTGCTTGCAGAGAGCCTGAACTGAATTTGACCCACAGCCTCTTGCTTCTCCTCGCGGCTGCTTTCCTGTGCTATCCTGGACGAAGGTAGGCAATGTGATCTTTTCTGCGTGCCCGCCAGAGGCCACTCTCTAACAGTCATTTTGTGCACGACCTACCCCACTATTCTGCGCCCAATCCTGTCGCCCTTACTCATACTGAGTAAGACTTCACTCCACAAGCACCACTATGTGCTAATTTTTCTACGCCTCTGAAGTGTAAGAAGTAAATCCGGTTAAGTAGAGGGTTATAATCTCGAGCCCATTTCAGTTTGCTGTTCCTGTTAAAAATGGTTTGTCACTGTTACCTTTCCTGACTGATCATTCGCTGCTATCTGTGATATCAATGCTGATAACAAATGAGTTCATACTTTCTGTTGTGCCTGTTCCGGAAACTGAGTTTGAGAACATTGTATCACTTTCTGAACCAGACACATGACACCTCGCAGAGAAGCTGACGCTTTCAACCATCAATAACTGGGTCTGTTTGAGTCCATACACAAACAGGAAAATGTCCCTGCCTATATGTCAGTGGGTTGTGGTCTGCAAAGCATCTGTTACCATGGAAGAATGTTTTATTTCCGGCAGTGTGGTTTGTTGTAGTCCAGTCCGGAAAACAACAGTTTTGAATGCGGGGGCGGGGGAATCTCAGGAAAACTCATTTCCAGGTACCTTGCTTGAGGGATGGCTATTGTCTAAAGTGTTGTGAAACATGAAGGGGAGGCAGAGATTCAAACGCTCCCTAGGATTCACTTGTGCAAATCGTAACCTTGTACTCTAACTATGCAAAACTAGTTATGTACATAGCTCATTGCGTGGAGATGACTTAGAGCCACCCTTAGCACTGACGCAAACAAGAAAAGGTTGTGATGGGAACAGTGTGTAAGGTACTCTGACTTCTTAATCCCTCTGACCTGGAAGCCCTTAGGAAGAGCACCATGGTCAAAGGAACAAAACCGAGCTCTTCCTGGGAATGGGGAGATTAAAGGCAGGGCCAGTGTTAACTCTGCATCCGATGAAGTGAGCTGTAGCTCACGAAAGCTCATGCTCAAACAAATGTGTTAGTCTCTAAGGTGCCACAAGTCCTCCTTTTCTTTTTGCGGATCCAGACTAACACAGCTACTACTCTGAAACCTCTCACAAACTAAACGTTCTGTTTGGTAGAGGAGGTTTGTAATTGATGTCAGTCTGTGCCTACTTTAGAGGCCTCTGGGTTTTCCTTCTCACTGGGAGGTAATAACATGGACATTTTGTTTTGATTATTTTTAAAGTAATTCACATACTATAGGTGAGCCTGTGAATTGTACCAGCATATGCTGAGCAATGCAAATTTGGAGTGGGGGGAGGGCCTCCCCATCCCCACCACCTTAAAAATCTGAATGTCTTACATCAAGCAGGCATTTTGCCACTGACATTAATGGGAGCAGGATTGAAATGATTAGTTACTAAGTACCACAACTCCCATTGTCATCTATGGAAAATGCAGCATCTGCCCCTTCATGGTCATTTATTTGTCACTATCTAATTAATGGCTCTATTATTCCTGGCTTTTCTTTTCCAAAGGCCCAGTCCTGCAGTTCATAGGTATTTTTGCTATTGACTTCAATGGACACAACGTCAGACTTATTTCTCTAGTAAGCAAAACTGTGCCAAACTGAAGTGTATTTTTTACAAGTTGAGAAGGCGGCTACATGTTCTCCCATGGTTGTCAAGGGGAGTTACATTTTGCCCCTGAGAACCAAGCTGCAAATGTCCCGTCATTTGTGTCTTTGATTAAATTCCCTCGGAGTTAAACTAGATGGCTACATAGTTACTTGCTGCTTGTTTTTCCATCGAAGAGGGAACTTGCTTTTACAGTGGTGAATCTTTCTCTAGTCCAAGGGCTGAATGTGGTACAAAGAAAGGTTGTTTAATGAGATTGATCACTTTTAATTGTGCCACCTTTGATCTATTAGGTTCTAGCTAGGGTTGTGCCAAAGTGTTCAAAATTATCTGGGCAGTTTGACTCTTAAAACAAATATACAAATGTGCTGCCAAACGCCATTGTTTATCAACACTCATCCCTCTGGGTAATGTCTCAGGGGCACTGTTATGCACATTGAAGTATTTTTATTTTTAAAAAACTGATACTTTGTAGTTAGGTATTTCCAAACAGAGGAGGCTAATGGGAAGCCAAGAGGCTTGTGAAGAGGACAAGTGAGAAGCTGGACACGAAATAAGGCTCAATTCCAAGTAGAAATAAGGTGTAACTATTTAACTGAGGGTAAATAACCAGTGGAGCAATCTACTTATGGATGTGGCAGATTCTCCATCACCTAACATTTTTTAAATCAAAACTGGATGTCTTTCTAACGAGATGCTGTAGCTCAAATAGAAGTACCGCGCTTGATGCAAAAATCTTGGATAAGGTTCTGTAGCCTGTGTTAGAGGTCCCACTCAATGGTCCTTTTTGGCTTTAAAACCTAAACTCTTTCCCAGAAAGACACAAAGTCAAGGAGATGGATGGAAACTGATTCACTCAAAGCCTTTATTGAAGTTTTCTCTTGAGTTAAAGCACTGTTCCTTTTATTGAGGTGTTTAAATAAGTGGTTAGTTTGAAACCTGTATCTCCTAGGAGACTGACATACAGATTCCCCAAAGAGAAGGATGACACAAGCTAGACCCCTGGAGTGCTGTGGGGAGAAGGATGGCTTTGTGATTCAGGCAGTGGCTTGGGAGTCAGGAGATTAGTGTTTCTTTCCACTCTGCTGTCAGTTCTCCAACAGACTTGCCATGTGGACTTGAGTAAGTCTGAATCTTTCTGTGCCTCAGGTTCCTAGTATCTAACCTGGATATAAGACCAATGTACCTTCCTTCCGGGGAGGTGCAGGGATAAGTCTTTAATGTTTGTGTTAAGTATCAGAGGGGTAGCTGTGTTAGTCTGGATCTGTGAAAACGGCAAAGAGTCCTGTGGCACCTTATAGACTAACATACGTATTGGAGCATGAGCTTTTGTGGGTGAATACCCACTTCTTCAGATACATGCATGGCATGTTTGTGTTGTGTTTCAATGGCACCGGCAATAAGCCCAACCCCATTGTGGGTTATAAACTGCTTTCCTGGGAATAGAGTCAGTTTTACTGGGTAGTATTTGTTGCAAGGGAAAGCACACCTGAGACTCATGTATGAACATAGAAATCACCCTCTCGAGGTTGGGTTTGATCTGAACTGACACTGATCTGACAAAGGTCTGTTGAGGCACATTTCTGCCATGCAGTTAACTCAAAACAACCAAACCAGATGTATAAGCCCTGTAGCCTGGTAGCTCAAATGCTTCCCTTGAGCTCCTTGCCCTGGTTTTGGTCAGCACAGCCACCTTATCTCTCTCTCTCCCCTCTTTGAAGCCTAGTGTATCCATTGCTGCCTTTTACTCTAGCGGTGTAGACGTGTTGTTAGGATTTTCAATGTTGTATATGGTAATGCTGTGTACGTTTAATAAAATTTCTAAAGCATGTTAAGGTCCCTCATAAAGAAAGGTGCTACATGTGATAAGAGTTTGTCTTTCTGCTATGAAAAAGAGAATGTTTCACTCTGAATTATTTTTACTGGCTAGATGAGTTTCATGAAATCTTCATACCACCTTCCTTTCAAATTAAATCCTGTAATAGGATTTAACTCTGCATGCTATTAGTTGATTGATTCCGTGAAGCCTTTACAATAGCAGAGGAATTCTTCCGTTTGCCTAGAAATTACTACACTGAAATTTATAGCTAAAATTATATTGGGGATGCATTTATTCTCCATTTCCTTTTTGAATTGTACTGGAAGCCTTGCAGAAATACACACATACAACTATATAGAATTTTCAGATTACCCAAACAATTATTTTTTGAATATCTTATGGTGCTGCAATTTTGTTTCCCTCTATCATATAATTCTTAATGCTCATTGCAGCTAATTCTCCCATGCTTAGTAGGTCAAATAATTGGCCAGTGCTTGATCACAGGGTTTTTCTTTCAGTGAGTATTTTGCTTCCTCAACTGATATGTGTTGGCTTATATTTTGCAATATCGTTAGTAATAGTAATAGTAATAGTAACAGTCTGTAGTCCCTACACTGCACTCAGTGCCTGGTGAAAATCTGACCTGCAGGTTGTGATGGGTTTGGTCATAGAGACCCCCTTGGAACTGTCACCCGATGTGCTGAAACTACCTCTGAGCCTGTCTTCTCTGCCAACTTGGGTCTCCAGAACCCTGTCTTGTTGAGCCAGACACACAAGACTGCTGCAACACAGACCCAGGGTCTGAACCACACCCCCAAAGCTGCAAACTTAACTGAAAACAGCTCAGTAAGTACTCCTGTCTCCAGCACCCAGACACCCAGCTCCCAATGGGATCCAAACCCCAAATAAATCCTTTTTACTCTGTATAAAGCTTATACAGGGTAAACTCATAAATTTTGCCCTCTATAAAACTGATACAGAGAGATGCACAGCTGTTTGGTCCCCCAGGTATTAATCACTTACTCTGGTTTAATTCATAAACGAAAATTATTTTATTTAGTATAAAAAGTAGGATTTAAGTTGTTTCTAGTAATAACACACAGAACAAAGTAAGCTACCAAGCAAAATAAAACAAATCACGCAAGTCTAAGCCTAATCCATAAAGAAACTGAATACAGGTGAATCTCACCCTCAGAGATGTTCCAATAAGCTTCTTTCACAGACTAGACTCCTTCCTAGTCTGGGCCTAATCCTTTCCCCTGGTACAGACCTTGTTCGTTCCAGCAGGAATCTTAGGTGAAAAGCAGGGGATTTCACATGACTGGGAGCCCCCTTGGTTCTGTTCCACCCCCTTTCATAGCTTTGGCACAAGGTGGGAATCTTTTGTCTCTCTGGGCCCCCACCCCTCCTTCAAAATGGAAAAGCGCCAGGTGACATGATCACATGTCACTGTAAGACCTTATTCTCCATTCTTTCAGGGCTCGCCTGCAGGTACCCAGGAAAGTTTGCGAGTAAACCAAGCTATTCACAATCAATTGTCCCAGTTAATGGGAGCCATCAAGATTCCAAGCCACCATTAATGGCCCACACTTTCCATAGTTACAATAGGACTTCAGAATAATACTTCATATGTCTAGCTTCAGATACAAGAATGATACCTTGGTACAACTAGGATGAACACACTCAGTAGATTATAAGCTTTGTAATAATACTTTACAAAAGACCTTTTGCATACAGCATATTCCAGTTACTTTATATTTACACTCATATTTCCATAAAAACATATGGAGTGCAACGTCAGACAGGCATTGCTGCGTTTACTAATGTGTGTGCTAGTTAGAGCACCTCACATCAAATTTTACAACTAGATTTAGTTGAGATGTCCAGCTAGTGACACCACAACCAAGAAAGAAGTGTTTAAATAGTGGTTCATTCCTATGGCTGGCCCTCGGTGTTTCATTTTCTGGTCCCCTGCAAATGGATGAGCAAAAAGCAAAGTCAGAGCAAAGAGTAAAATTAAAGCCTCAGTTAAAGCACGCACACAACCTGATGTTGATTTGTATGTGCTGGAAATTGGCACCCAGGGCAACTGGCCTCCTCACCCATCCCTCGGTGTACATTGCACTACAGCTTGGTCCAAAGTTTGACTGGTATATCTGTTTCCATTAGATGTGTGATGTTTTAGCAGAATAGTTACACTGGTAAAAGCACTAATATGGATGCAGTTATAGTGGTATAACTTATTCCCTTGCCCATACGAGATTTGCTCTACTGCTGTAAGCACCTTTGTACAGACATAACTGAGTCCCGTAGTGCGGACTATCTATGATGATAGAGTTAAATTGGCACAACTTTCTAATATAGACAATCCCTTAGAGTCTGATCTAAGGGATGCCTATGGAATTCCAAGTTCCCTAATAAAACTATCAACTACCTGGTGCTCAAAATGACTGATCGGTGAATGTTTTCCACAGAGAATTCTCTTTCATGAACTTGGCTGTGTTATTTTAAGGCCCAGGACAGGAATGTGTGTGAGGGGAGGGAGCGGACTGCGTACATACCTTTGTGGAAAGCTAAAAGCTACTTTGGCTCCTCAATGTACGTTTTCTCTTGGATGATGTAGAACTGTGGTTCTCAACCAGGGGTATGTGTACCCTTCGGGGTATGCAGAGGTCTTCCAGGGGGTACATCAACTCATCTAGAGATTTGCCTAATTTTACAACGGGCTACATAAAAAGCACTAGCAAAGTCGGTACAAACTAAAATTTCTCACAGACAGTAAATTGTTTATATTTCTCTGTATGCTATACACTGATATGTAAATAAAATATTTATATTCTAATTGACTGATTTTTACAGTTATAAGGTAAAAACGAGGAAGTCAGCAATTTTTCAGTAATAGTGTGCTGTGACACTCTTGTATTTTTAGGTCTGATTTTGTAAGCCAGTAGTTAAGTGAGGTGAAACTTGGGTGTATGTAAGACCAAATCAGACTCCTGAAAGGGGTACAGTAGTCTGGTAAGGTTGAGAGCCACGAATGTAGAAAGTGAGTGTTCAGAGGTGGAACAGAAATGCCTTGTCATGACCACTAACAGTTCAAATCTTCACTGACAGGAAGTGCTGTGACTGAAAGATATGAACAAGACTGTGCAGCTGCTCACAAGAGGTGTGGCACACAAGGCTCTGACCAGGACGTCGGGGCTTTTAGCCCCCTTTATACCTCTCTGATTCCGGGCTCCTCAGGCTCTGAGGGCCTGTGCAGCCTCCTGTGTACGTTCAGTTAGAGCACTACGCGCCCACACAGGTCCCACCTGTTCCTGGAATAGTCACACCCCCGCATAACCCTCAGCAGCTTTCCCACTGCCGCTGCCAATGGGTTTCCCTGCAGCCAAGAATTCCAAAGCATGAAGTGTTCTGGCCACTTCTCTTCATGCCTTTGGCAGTTCCCTACACCAGGGGCTGCGTGAGAGGCAGCTTTCAGGCTGCATATGCCAGGATATGCTTTCCCTGCACTGGAAGAATTCCTCTGGGGACCACACCACTCCCTTTGCAGTCCCTACACGCTGCAGCAGTGGTACAAAGCAGCCTGGAATCTGGCCTAATATGTCCAGCCTTACCCATTATATGCCAAGAGACAGATTCTGATTATGTTTATACTAGTTTAAAGCCAGTGATAACTCCAGTGAAATCTATGGAATAACCCTGTTGTTACACTCCTGAAGTTGAGATCACCATCTGACCCTAAGCAAGGAGGGTGAGCTCTATAATTAATAGCAGAATTCACGGACTCCCAAGCTTTTGTTCATCAGATCATTCTGCTAGTTGGTGTCTGATCGTGCTCCTAGGCATGGTAGACTGGAGATCAGGCATGTAGTTCAGAGAGGGGTTCTGTTTGTGTTGCACTTGCTTTCGTTTTTTCCCCTTAACATCTGCCTGGCCTGATCTGTTTTACTCAGCTTATCTCTGGGGGAGCATCTGGGCTGGGCAAAGGAGTTTCCAAGCAGGATAAAGCTTGTTGTCAAAGTCTCTTTCGTCGGAACAGACCCAGTGCTGCTATCCAAAGGTACAGCTGCCAGTTACGTATTTATCTTGGTGGAGCTCAGTAGATCTGTGTGTTCACTTCGCCATTTGAAAGGAAATGGAAAAGGGAGGAAGTAAAGAGGAACATAGGAAGGCTGTTTTAGACCACAGAGATGCAAAGGGGAGGTGGTTGTGTCCTAAGGGAACAGAGCCAAGTGGAATCAAATGCTATAATCCTTCCCAATATGAGGGAAATACCCCACACTTCCCAATAGTGTTGAGTATCTGGCCGCCTTCTCATATTCTGTAGTAGGGCTGATGAGCTTGACCCAGTAGCCTGCAGGAGCTTTAGGGCACCTTGGTGTTTTGGGATCCCGCAGGAGGAGAAGGTGGAGAGGAATACACGTTATTAGAAAATGAGTTGGTTTTAGATCTGTTCAGAGCTCTCATCGCTGAGCCCTGCTGGGTGTGCACAAAAGACCTGTGCACACCCACAATGTCACCTCCCAGGCTGGGACTGATATCACCCCCTGGTATTTGGGAGTCGATAGCTTACTAGAGTTTAAAGAATTAGCTCTTGGAACAATTACAAGGGTAAGGCACCTAACGCATGTGGATTTTCTGCATTGTGCAGACTTGACAGCGGGCCCAACAGAGTAGGGTTGCCAACTGTCTAATGGCACAAATGCAAACACCCTTGCCCTGCCCCTTCCCCGAGGCCCTGCTCACTCTAGCCCCCCTCCCTCCCTCCCTCCCTCCCTCCCTCCATCGCTCGCTCGCTCTTCCCCACCCTCAGTCACTTTCACCGGGCTGGGGCAGGGGTTGAGATGTGGGAGGGGTTGTGGGCTTGGGGGGCGGGGTGAAGGGGTTCAGAGTGTAGGAGGTGGCTCTGGGCTGAGCCTGGGGCAGGGGTTGGGGTGCAGGCTCTGGGAGGGTGTTTGGGTGTGGGAGGGGGTGAGGGGTCAGGCTCTGGGAGGGAGTTTGGGTGCAGAGTATGGGCTCAGGGGTTGGGGTGTGGGAGGGAGGGAGTGGGGGCGGCGCTTACCTTGGGCAGCTCCCGAAAGCGACTGGGTACATCCGTCTGGCAGCAGCTCCTAGGCGCAGGGGGTTCAGGGAGCTCTGCATGCTGCCCCTGCCTGCAGGCAGCACCCCTGCAGCTCCCATTGGCCGCCGTTCCTGGTCAATGGGAGCTGTGGAGTCTGCGCTTGGGGTGGTGGCAGCGAGCAGAGACCCCTGTCCCCCGACCCACCAAGTGCTGCAGGGACAGTGCCGGCCACTTCTGAGAGCGGCTCGGAGCGAGGGCAGGCAGGAAGCCTGCCTTAGCCCCGCTGAGCTGCCAGACTGCTAATGCCCCAAATCTCCCGGTTTGGCTGCAGTAGCCTCCAGGAAATAGGGCCTGATTCCAGGAGACTCCCAGTGAAACCAGGAGGGTTGGCAACCCTACAACAGAGAGAAGTAATAGAGACCATGAAGGGATTCTCTCTACTAACTAGGGGTGCTGGGGATTCTGCTCTACCCCCTGGTTTGAAGTAGTTTCCATTGTATACAGAGTTTACAGTTTGGTTGAATGGCTCACAGCACCCCCATTATAAACATTGTTCCAGCCCCTCTGCCACTAACGATTCAGGTTGATGGTTCTTTCACTGATGGGCTCCAGGGCTTCCTCACTGGCCTCTAGCTCCTGCCCAGTGCGGTGCCCCCAGAGTGGGAGATGACCTACAGCGGCCCGTGTGCTAGCTAAGGGGGCTCTTGCGGATCCTGACCCAGTGTTCTCCACGGCCTGGCTGCGGCTCCCAGGCTTTCCGAGTGCAGCATCTTGCTGCTGTAGTGGCATAGTGTAGGACTTAGGATATTTGTGGGGGTCTTTTTTGGCAGGCTGCCAACATTTTTTGGAACTGTGAGTGAGAAGGGAAATGGGGATTGATTTTTGATTTTTTTAAGTTGAATGGAATTGCCTGGGAGGGGACACAAAAAAGGCACATCTCTAACCTGAGCGCTTTCTGCCTGCTGAATTTCTACATGTCTGTTGCAAACAATGGCGATGTTTGAGAAAATCTAACTTCACAAGACTCTGTTGTAAGGGAAGGACAGAGCCACCCTCCATACAGGGGTCACTACCAGCTCCCTCTGTGAGTTAGAAATCAAGGGAACAGGCTGTGAAACCGTAAACACATCATTTCCCCTTATTTCATAACTATTAGGTTACACCCTGTCTTACTAAATGTGCTTATCTTTTGCCGTCAGTTCACAGAAATGACCCCACCCTGAGTTCCACAGAAAGCACAAGTTTGGAATAAGGTGCTGTTTTTAGTTAAAACGTAAAACAGATCTGAGCTCTACTCCTGCAAGCTGTACTGTGTGAACAGACCCTGTAGTTGTGTGGAGCCCGCCTGAAATCAACAAAGATTCTGCAAAGGCTCAAGGGTCTGGCAGCACAGGGCCAATGCCTCTTTAGACAAGCACCTAACGCACATTTGTGTGGTATAAAATGTCCTGTTCTTTGCCATGCTTGCTTCAGAAGCTAGTTTTTCAGGGTGCAGCATCAAATCTACAATCTGTACAATCAACTAGCACTTCCTTATGAGAAGTACAGTAGGATTAAAAGTGTACTTCTCCAGAGCAAATTCTCCAGTGACATAGAGACTATGTGGTGACTATAGTGAAATTATTTCCATATTTTAGTCATTAAAAACTTTTTGAGATCTTAAAACAAGCTTTTAAAATTCATGAAATGATTATTTGTGTTACTGACGGGGTGTTTATTTGTAAAGGTGCATTTTTCTTGTAAGATTTAAAACATTTGTTTTCTCTTTTTTGGGCATCCACAGACTGCATTGAGTTTTGTTTAGCAATATGAACAAATCTTTCCACAGGTGAAGAAACTGTAGTTGAAGGATTTACAATGTCTTTGTTTGTTTATTTATTAAAAATAAAAGGAAAACTGAATAAAGACCAGGAGGACGTGTGGCACCTTAGAGAGTAACAAATTTATTTGAGCACGAGCTTTCGTGAGCTACAGATGCATCCAGTGAAGTGAGCTGTAGCTCACGAAAGGTTATGCTGAAATAAATTGGTTAGTCTCTAAGGTGCTGCAAGTCCTCCTTTTCTCTTTGCTAATACAGACTAACACAGCTGCTACTCTGAAACCTGAATAAAGATCCTGACTCTGTTTTCATACTTGTTACTAGAAATTGTCTGGTTAACTATGTAAAAGTGAAGTTGAAATCTAGCTTTCTGCCCTGATCCAATCACTGGCTGCTCACAGAACAGAAGGAAGATTGCCTCTTTGCTCTTGTAGGTAAGCAACTTTACTAGGGTCCATGGATTTCCTAACCAGTATGAAAGGATGTAATCTGGATAAATATTCCTGTTTGGTCCATGTCCCACAGGATGTCAGAAGAACCCACTGAAAATGAGCTCAGATCCCTACTCTGGCTTCAGCTGCTGCTCTCCTACTCTCCCTACCACCTGTTACATTATGAACAGGAACGTTAAGAAGGTTGGCACTGTGAAAATAATGCTATTTTTTCTAAATAGGGAAAATACATGCACTCTATTGTGGCCAAGAGGTCAATAAACAGGCTATAATGATAAGTTTTTCCAAAGCTACCAGATATTTAACAGGTATCTTTAACTGAAAGGAAAATGTAAGACGGGATAGGCAGTGAGCGCATAGAGCTTTTGAATCATATTTCCTCATGATGAAGATATTACCCCTTTGAGGTAGTTAAATAGTCGAAGTTTTAAACTTGACAACTTGCCATTGCAGGTAAGACCTTCACATCCAGGATCCTCAGAGGATGAGATGAGTGGGTGTGAGGAAGGAAGGTGGTTACATGGTTGAAGCATCAGCATAAGAGTCAGAAATTGGAGGTTCTGTTTTCAGCTCTGCTTTTGGGTCTACCACAGATTCATTGCATTCTTTATTTGTATTAGTAGAGGGCCAAGGAGCCTTAGTCATGGAGCAGGACCTCAGTGTCCTAGGTGCTGTTTAAATACAGCTTCCAGTCTGTTGTTATGCATGAGCAGCCTTAAGAAATGCTGGATGTAACTCCTTAGTGCTTGACTTTGCAACCTAAATCAATTTTTACCCAATACAATTTCCTAGTACTTTTTAAACAGCTAACTAATTCTGTTATATACAACTGTACACACTACCACAGATAGCCACCACTTCATCTACAGAACTAACTCTATGAGCTGGCAGCAGGAGAAGGTTGTTATCCCGGAATAGCTCACCAGCCACTGGGTTCATATGCTGTTTTGGGTGGAGCTCAGCCCAACTCCGCCTCTCGCCACCATCACCTTCCCCCATGGAATGGGGCTGAGCCTGCCTGGGTTGGTTCCCCCCAGCTTGAGGGATGTACTGGGGGAGGAGTGGGAGGTGGTCCTGTTCTGACTTTGAGAGAGTGGTTGAATGGAGCTCAGCCTGCTGCTTTCCTTCCCTGCCCTGTGGCAGCTCCCAGACGTTCCCAATGCATGGGCTGAGTCTTAGAAGAGCCCTGTTCGATTATTGTGGCAGTCAAACATTTTCCTGGGCAAAAAGAAAAGGATAGGTTTCAGAGTAACAGCCGTGTTAGTCTGTATTCGCAAAAAGAAAAGGAGTACTTGTGGCACCTTAGAGACTAACCAATTTATTTGAGCATGAGCTTTCGTGAGCTACAGCTCACTTCATCAGATGCATGCCGTGGAAACTGCAGCAGACTTTATATATACACAGAGAATATGAAAAAATACCTCCTCCCACCCCATTGTCCAGCTGGTAATAGCTTATCTAAAGTGATCATCAGGTGGGCCATTTGACCTTTTTAACAGTTGGTAACTCAACCAAAGTGCCATGATTCCTCTGCTCATATCCCATCAAGCAGCTGTTTGGTGAGTTAGCGCATGGAGTCAAAGAGCATGAAGAAGGCATAGCTGGGCACTGGGGGCCAGGCGCTTGTTAATGCATAGAGGCTAATGCACATGTGTGACCGAATGCACCCTGTATTCACACCCCACATGCTATTGTAATCATCTCTGCCTTGTTAGGTATCATTTGAAAACTCATAATTCACAGGTCAATATCATGGTAAAATGTGTGTGGCATTATATATAAAGTTATGAATTCCCCCCTGCATGACATTGGTGGGGCATGTTCAAACTCCAAAAGAATTAGGCAAAACAGGTTTTAAAGGGATGTGTGTTTACCTCAAATTTACATGTAAACAGAGTCCTCAGCCAATGAAAAGGGGAAGACAGAGGACAAGAGAGGTCTGCATTTCAGCAAACGGGGTGAGAAAAAACAGCATGGGACTTTTTACTAGAAGATTTTGCTGCCTGACTCGCACATGGAAGGAATTTGTACGAGAAAGTGCTCTCAAGAGCTTGCATTTCTAATGGGGAAATGAAATATAAAAGTGAGGGGCAAACACCCCAAGCCACTCCTCTCTCCCTGTCCATCTCCGTCTTTGTATGTGAGAAGACCAGAAGAAACAGCTGCTGGACTTGAGGGAGGTGTCCTGACAGGAAAAGTTCAGTCTGTAATGCTGATAGGATGGGGTAAGGACTTCACTTTTGAATCAAGTATAGTTTAAGTTAAGCACCAGGAAGATTTTTATCTTTATTTTTCATGTAACCATTTCTCACTTTCATGCGTCATTATTTGTACTTCCTTAAAATCTCTTTGTATTTAAATAAATCTGTTTTTATTCTTTTATTGAAACTAAGTTAAATTGTCTGGGTAACTCAATTTGAGGTGACAAATTATTGTGTATCGTTCCCTTAATGCAGGGGTGGGCTTTTGGACGGAGGGCCACATTGGGGAATAGAAATTGTACGGCAGGCCATGAAGGGTCACAAAATTGGGGTTGGGGTGCAAGATGGGGTGCAGGTTCCGGCTGGGGGTGAGGGCTCTGGGGTGGGGCTGGAGATGAGAGGTATGGGGTGAAGGAGTGTGCTCTGTGCTGGGATCGAGGGGTTTGGAGAGTGGGAAAGGGATCAGGGTTGGGGTGTGGGGAGAGGCTCAGGGGTGCAGGCTCCAAGCAGCACTTACTTGAAACGTCTCCCGGAAGCAGTGGCATGTCCCTCTCTGGCTCCGACACGGAAGCACGGCCAGGTGCTTGTGCACACTGCCCCATTAGCAGGTGCCGCCCCTACAGCTCCCATTGGAGCCCCAGAGAGGGCCATTGGAGCCTGGAGGAGCCGGAGCGGGGCCATGCCATGGCTTCTGGGAGCCACGTGGTGCGGCCCCCAACCCAGCCCCCCAGCTGGAGCACTGGAGCAGCCCCCCAACCCAGCCCCCCAGCTGGAGTGGCGGAGCGGGGCCGAGCTTTGTGGTGCACGCCCCCCTCCCCTTGACCCAGCGCCCCGCTGGAGTGGCGGAGCGGGGCCGAGCTTTGTGGTGCACGCCCCCCTACTCCCTCCCCTTGACCCAGCGCCCCGGCTGGAGCAGGGCAAGCTCCAGCCCCTGCTCCCCAGCAGGAGCTTGGGAGCTGGCTTAAAATGGCTCAGAGGCCATAGTTTGCCCACACCTGCCTTAAAGGGACAACAGAACTATCTCTGGACGGCCGAGAAAAGTTTTTTTTCAAGGGAGGAGGGGAAATCTGGGAGTAGGAGTGTCTTGGGTTTACCCTGAAGAAGTAACCAAGGCTGATAAAAGCCAAAGTGTAACCCAAGCGTGCCTGGCAGGTTGTGACTTGCACGAAGGAAGGCTGTTCGTGGATGGCCCAGGTGGGAGCTACTTCCACAATGCATTGTAAGGCATCCTAGGTTGCAGGACAGGGGTGACACAGCCCTCAGTAGTCTGGATTGCACCTCGCCATGTCACATGTATTTGGAATCACACATGGGTGGCTCAGAAGCCAGTCACTGCACTGAGAGGCAAGTGCCATAGAGAAGGATAACTGTGAGAAGCTAATTGTGTATAAAGCTTTCCTGGAGCAGCTTCGCTCCCCTGAGTACCCTTCCTGGGCTTGGCAAACCAGGTCTGACAGGTGTGACAGAATGGTGGTGGTGACGGACATTTGAGGAAGAATCTTAGGATGATAAAGGCTTTCCTAGAGATATGGGTGGAGTTCAGCCCAGAGCAGCGACGAGAAACAGGACCTCAGACTGTAAACTTTGTGGGACAAAGACCAGGCCTCTTAGTCAGCTAGGAACCACTACGTGTTTTCAGTGCTATAAAACATTTTCCTCAATCGCAGTGACTCACCGTTTATAGTGATTTTACAGAGAATCGTTAAAAAAAAAAAACTAAGAAAAACTTTAGCCAAGTCCTGGAGCCTTTATTGAGTACTTACTCGGTCCCTCTTTAAACACCCCTTTCAGTCAGTGACTCTTGCCAGAACGTCAGGACATGTGTCCTACTGGGTTGGATCAGAAACTAAATATAGCAGTGTGGAATGGACCAGGTATATGCATTATGGGACTGTTTCCTCTTCCTTCCCCCCACCCCTCTCAACCATGAGACTGTGCGAGAAATGCATCATGCCTGATGGTTGAGTTTATATCAAAGAAAGAGGAAGTTGTTTTTGGTCTAATGTAATAACGGTGATGTACAGCTTCTTCACAAAAGGAAAAAAAGTGAACAGAGTTAGGTTAGTACAACCAATGGGGTTTTATATCTTTTGAAAGAAACAGCTCGGGCCAGTGTAGGAACCCTGCTCCTGGCAGCAGCACCGGGGCGGGCTGTTGCACTCAGGGATACAGCCTGGAAGGGAGAGGGGTGGAGGGCTTTAAATGTTTCAATTTTACACCCTAACGCACAAAAGCAACCGAGGATTAGATGTGGTGGGTGGTTCCCTGAGCAGCTGCCCCTCCGTGTAATGTGCCCACGGCTGCACCCACAAAGACACACGTGCAGAGGGGCGAGCTGGCCCCCTGCCTCCGGGGACACAGGCTCAATGCTGATCCCTGGGAGGGAACCAATAACTCAGGGCCCAGCGCAGCCTCTTCTCCCCTGCCCCTGACCCCAGCGCTTGCTCTGCGGACTGCACTGGGGTACAAAGCAGTGACACAAGCCCCGCCCCCACTCCGCAGGCCCCGCCCCATCCCTCCTGGCCACGCCCCTGCTCCCAGCCCCCGCTGTCCTTCCAGCTCCGAGCCCGACGGTGCTGGGGGAGCCGGAGCGAGCGGTCGCGCCCCTGAGCCTCCGCTGCCGGCCCCGCCATGGTCTCGGCTCCGCGCTGCCGGCCCGGCGCCCGGGGGCTCCTGGCGCTGCTGATGCTCCTGCCCCTGCCCGGGGCTCGCGGTGAGTCGCGGTGGCCCCAGCAGCGGGCGGTGCCCCGGGCTGCGCGGGGCCGGCGGGCGGGGACCTGCTGCTGCCCCGCGCTGGGTGCGGAGCTGGAGGCAGCCAGCCCCGCCCGAGGGGGCGCCTCGCCCCACTGGCTGCCGGGCTAGTCGGGGCCCCCTGGGCAGCGAGCGGGCGCCGGACAGCCGGGGCTCCCGATGGGAGCGGGCGGCTCAGCGGGCTTGGCCCGTCGGTGCGGGCGTTCCCGCTGCCAGAGACCCACTCGGGGATTTCTCTGCACACCCCCTGAATTGCCCCGCCCCCCGCATTCTTGTGAACTAGTTACATGCAGTGTTGCTCGTTTAGTGAGTGTTTGGAAATTTGAATGGAAATCGAAATATTAATACACACTTTAAAAGCACATAAAGTGTATGATAAAATATGTGCATCTGAAGAAGTATAATAGATTTGAGAGGTATGAACATAGACTAGCTTCCTTTTACAGGTGTTGTGTTTTTTTTAAGACCGTGTCAGTGCATTCACTTCTGTGATGTTGGCCAACCTAATAATTTCAAATGATGATTTGTCAGTAAAGTCTCAATGAGCTCTCCCTGACAGCTAGTGGTGAGCTAGGGGCTGGGGGAAAGGCTTCAGGACCAGATTGTATTTACACTCACACCTAATCTACCTAGGTATCCAGCAAACAGAGCTGTGTTGCCCAAGTGATAAATTTTGGCTGGGGTTGGGTTACAAATCACTTGGGGGGGGGAAGGGTGTAATGAAATGTTGTTGTTCTTATTGTATGAGTAAAGGGCAGTAGAACTGTACTTAGCCTGTGCTGGTTGAGGGCAAAGAGAGGGGGTGGGGACAGGTGTTTTGCTTGATGGTCCGCCTGAGTCACAAGTATGATTTAACCTGCCCTCTCCACTGTTTAAAGACAGAGCTTGTTAGGCTCCATAGAGAGTCTTTTGTTTTGTTGAGTGACCACTGGAACTGAAATCAGTGATAATCGGGTCTAAGTGCATAGACAAACTGTGGGACTGTGTTTCTGTGGAAGAGATGGCCCAGTCTGCACTAGCACCAAGGTTCCCCCACTGAGAGCTCAGCTGAAATCACTGAGAGCCGGGTGGAACCTCAAGAGACCAACTCGCAGAGGTCACAGTGGCAGGTGGCAGCAGAAGGTGACGGTGCAGGGCCATTGGCAACAGAGCAATGGAGTGAACGGTGGCACAAAGAACAACAGTGGCCAGAGCGAACAGTGAGCAGCTGCAGGAATGAGCAAGGTGCCTTCTTCCCCCCCACCTGGGAGGTGAATCATGTGAAAGCACCTATGAACTCTGAGTCCCCACTGACCAAGGACAACACCGGTGAACGTTAATGAGACTGTTAAGAATGCTGGAGACACAACACAGTTCATGCGAACAAACATGGCTGTGGCATCATATTTTCAATTTAAGCAAGAGATACCACACGCTACAAACTGGAAGCCAGTGTTAAGTGCATTGTCACTTGTTCATCCTGAAGTTGAACACTGGTTCTGAACAAGACGAGCAACTGCTCACTATCTTTCTGCAAGAAACTCAACTGACTGGCTAGAAGCATCTGGTGAAAGATTCAACAGTTGAAAAATTGAACCACATTCAAAAAATTTGCATACATGGCTGATGAATGCACCGATGTAAATGGGCATCAAGTATTGAGACATTGTGTACGTTATCTTGATGTCACTGGTTGGCCAGTAGATGCATTTCAAGATGTTCAAGTTATTGAAGACACATCGGCTGCATCTGTGACAACCCACATCTTAGAAGAGTTAAATGCTTGTCAATTGGACCCCAAGCAGATGGCTGCTTGTGCATTTGATGGAGCTGCAAACTTCTCTGGAAAACATGGTGGAGTACAAGCTTTGCTCAGAGAAAAGTGTACCCTAATCTCTCCTATACACACTACAGAGGCCATCTACTCCAACTAGTGCTAGTACGAGCTGCAGACTCTTCAAAAGACATTTAAAAAGCTATAAATTTAATGTCTTCATTATATTCTTTTTTCAGCAAGAGTCCAAAAAGACTGAATATCTTGGAAAATATAGAAGATACACTGGGACTGAAGTTCAAATTAGTCCAACCTGGGAAAACCCTCTGGTTTTCTCATGAGCGATCCTTGGCTGTTGTCTTAAAATTACTCCAGCCGTTATTACTGGCTTTGGAAAGTATCTTCCAAGATGGGATGGATCTAAGTAGTGAGGCTGGTGCATTACTTTTGCTACTATGTTGAGAGAAGACTATTGCCATTCTCTCTCTTGTACGTCTACTGTTGAAACCACTTGGGTCATTTAAATAATGCCATCCAGGCATCTGCTACAACAGTAGTAGATCTTTGTCCAGCTATAGAAGCTACAAATGGATCAATCAGAGAGCTATCCATTGAAAAAGTACTGGAAGACGCAAAGACTTCAGTCCAGAAGTTGACTAATGGAGGCATTTATATTGAATCCTTAAGTGAAGAGGACAATAAGTGTTTAAGTTAACTGAAAAAGTACACGGACTTGATTCTTAAAAATCTACAACAGCGACTTGTAGATTCTACTCAACATCTCCGTAGCTTTTACAGATCCCTGTCCGATAAAACACCAACAGTTGAGTGGAGTGAGGCACTACCAGCAATGGGGCTGCCATGGGATCAGGACAGAATAGAGAATTTGAACACAGAGTGGAATATCATACGACGAATGAATGAAGATTTGACTTCAACTTCTTTTTTTATCATCACTAGTGGCTCGATCTGATCTTTGTGCTGTGTTTCCTGGGATGAAAAAAGTAGGAATTCATCTCTTGCTACTCCAAGTCACAACAGCTGTAGTTGAGCGTTCTTTTTCATCATTGAATATAATTTTGTGTTCTGAAAGAAGTCGCATTCTGCCTGATCACGTGAGTGAACTAATGAGCATATCAATTGAAGAAATGGAAGTACCAGACACACGAGAAGCCACCAAAGATGAATGCATTGCGTTCAAGAAGTTCATTAACAGAGTTGTGCAAAATTATAACAAGAATCATAGAATCATAGAATATCAGGGTTGGAAGGGACCTCAGGAGGTCACCTAGTCCAACCCCCTGCTCAAAAGCAGGACCCATCCCCAATTAAATCATCCCAGCCAGGGCTTTGTCAAGCCTGACCTTAAAAACTTCTAAGGAAGGAGATTCCACCACCTCCCTCGGTAACGCATTCCAGTGTTTCACCACCCTCCTAGTGAAAAAGTTTTTCCTAATATCCAATCTAAACCTCCCCCACTGCAACTTGAGACCATTATTCCTTGTCCTGTCCTCTTCCACCACTGAGAACAGTCTAGAACCATCCTCTCTGGAACCATCTCTCAGGTAGTTGAAAGCAGCTATCAAATCCCCCCCTCATTCTTCTCTTCTGCAGACTAAACAATCCCAGTTCCCTCAGCCTCTCCTCATAACTCATGTGTTCCATTCCCCGAATCATTTTTGTTGCCCTTCGCTGGATTCTCTCCAATTTTTCCACATCCTTCTTGTAGTGTGGGGCCCAAAACTGGACACAATACTCCAGATGGGGCCTCACCAATGTCGAATAGAATAGAAACCAAGAAGGATGTAGATGTAGTGCTTCACAGAAGGCTTGAGTAGCCAGCTTTAATTTGTGGGATTGATTTTAAAACATGAGTTAAATCTAATAAAATGGTCATGAAACATTTTTTTCAGTTTTTCCTATGGTGCCATACAGCCCACCTTCACCCTCATGGTCTCACCCTTCATCGGCCTTGACCCCCCCCCACATCCCCCCAAATTTGAAAAAAAACAACCCCCCATTTCAATTCCTGGGGAAAACACTGGACCCGCTGTGTTTCTGCTGCAGGAGACAAAACAGGGCAATTATAGAGTGGTCCATCCCCTGTTGTGCAGTGCCAGAGTCTGGCAGGCAGAGGTTTAAGGGCACCCAGAGCATGTGATTGCACCCCTGACCATCTTGGCTAATAGCCATTGATGGACCTGTCCTCCATGAACTTAACTAATTCTCTTTTCAACTCAGTTATACTTTGGGCCTTCACAACATCATGTTCAATTATGTTAGAAGGGAAGGGAGGAAGAGATATGGGGCAATAGTTGAAGGGATTGGTGGGATCAGAGGATGGCTTTTGAGATTGAGGGAGACCAGCGCTTGTTCACATTTGGTTTTAGTGAGATGACAATGTGTCAGAGGATCTCCTATTGTGAATGGCACTCCAGGCATGTTAACTGGGCCAAAGATTATCCATCTCTAAAACTGTACTGTAATCCTCGCTGTTCTGCGCAGGAATCGATTATTTACAGTTCAAAGAATTAATTGGTGGTGTGGCTACAAGGGCAATACACCTCATGCACGTGGACATCTCGCACTGTAGAGTCTCAGAAATATTAAGGAAAACGAAATGAGTAAAATTATTTGCATTTTTTCTTGTTTGTCTTAGCTATGTTGTTCAGTGGTACTTTCACTTGTGTGTAGGAGGCAGAGCTTTGAAATATTTGTAGGAGAGAGAGAAGGAGCAATTCTGGGATTGTACCTGTCTACTTTTAGCCTGTTTTGTCAGACACTAACACTGTAAAAGTCACTCTAGTCATCTTGCGGCATCTTCTGGGAGTAGCCTGATTGTTTATATGATTTTTGGAACAGTCAGATGAGTGAACTGATGATCTTTTCTTTTGCAAAATTCCTTTTTATACAGTGTCTAGGCTGAAAACAATCCCAGGCACCCCTGAACAAAACCCCAAATAAAACTGCTGATTGAAAGGGGGAGAAATGTCCATTCTAGCTCTGAGCATAGGATTCATGGTGGTCAAAAGAAGTTTTTCTTTAAGGGACGAATCTCTCCAGCTTGACTTGGCCCACTAGCTGGCCCACTTGGAGTGTGGGTGGGAGCTTCAGAGTTGCTTAGGCGGGAGCTAGTCATGCAGTGGGGACTCAGCTACTCTGTGCTGCTAATCCAGTCACTCTCTGCACCTCCACCATTCTTCTGCAGCGTGGTTGCTCTCCCTAGGCTAATTCCTGTCTTAATAACTTGACCTAGCACAGCAGTGAAGACATGCCTTTAGTTTAAACCCCTGGCCGTGTGAAGCTCATCTGTGCTCATAGGCCACTGGAAAACCTGAGGAACCCCCCACAACGGGGCTCACTGATCTGTGGCAGGTCCCTGTAGCATCTAAGGCATGTCAGAATCCTTTTCAACAAAGGCAGCTGGGTGAAATTATTTAAAATCAATATCTTTCCTATTGAAATGAGAGTATGTTCTTATGTTTTTCTGATAGGTCTGTGTGGGACCCTGCCAAGGCTCCGTCGTGCCATCCCCCGTGATACTAGTCGCACAGAGGGCTTCCCTATCAACGCAGAAGTGACATACAAGTGCGTTGATGGCTGTGTTAAAATCCCTGGAAAGTCGGACACTGTAGTTTGCCTTTCAAACTCAGAGTGGTCAAGCATTGGAGAGTTTTGTGATCGTAAGTATTTTATTTTCTCTGGAACAAATTTGCTCGGGCCACCCTTCGCTGATGGAAGTGTCAGACTTTCCCCAACTGAATAGGGTCTACTCATAATTATCTTTAATAACTAGTTTCAAGTTCCTTGCTGGATCAGTGACAATATACAGTTAACCTGCTTATTCAATAATCTTGTTGCAAAGCAGCCTGGGAACATCCATCAGTGAGACGACTTGTGCTTGGTTCCGAAATGTGTGATTAAGATTGACAGGAATGGGAAGTAATTTTATATTTGAGTTTTAACTTCATAGAAATAGGTGGGGATGCCTCCATCCTCGGGATGCTCATACAGTTTTGCTGCATCACCTGGCATATATGAAATAAAGCTGTTTCAGAAATGATACAGCTGAACAGTACCACTTATATTACATAAAGGTCCTGGCCAATGGTAGCCAGGGGGCGGTGCCTGCGGGTGAGAGCTGCACGGAGCTGCTTACGCGCCTCCGCCTAGGACCCAGACCTGCTGCTGGCCGCTTCCGGGGCACAGAACGGTTCACGGTGCCAGGATAGGCAGGAAGCCTGCCTTAGCATCCCCGCTGCACTGCTGACAGGGAGCTGCCCCAGATAAGCCTGTGCCCCAATCCCCCTCCCCAGCCCTGAGCCCCCCCCAGTGGGGGAGGGGGGGCTATTCCTGCACCCCAAACCCCTCATCCCCAGCCACAGCCCAGAGCCCTGCAGCCCTCCCCCACGCACCCCAACCCTCTGCCCCAGCCCTAAGCCCCTCGCACACCCCTCATCCCCAGCTCCATTGGGGCGCAGGCATCAACAATTTTCTTAACTGGGTCACCAGAAAAAAAGTTTGAAAACCACTGCCCTAAAGAACTCTAAATCCAGATTAACAGGAAGATGCAACAAATGGATGAAACAAATGGGTGAAGGTGGTTGGGAGGGAGGGCAGCCTGTTTGCATGTAGATTAGCTGTGCTTGAAGTGTGGCTGGCCTCGTTTCTGGCTTGTATAAAATAGCAGGGTTCTACAGGCACTACAGCAAAAATAGGGGTTTTTTTAGAGGTCAAAGTAGCAGCTATGGAAGAAAGCCTGGAGGTTCTCTGGAAGTGGCTGAAGAGGCGATGGTTGGGTATGCTGGTAGATCTCAGCTGGTAGTTGACATGACAAGATGAGACCTCTGGTAGGTAAGGCAGGGCTATGAGGAGATGTGCTTTGAAAGAGAGGATACAAAGCTTGTTTTTGATGTGGTAAAGAAGGGAGTCCTGGTGGAGGGATGCAGAGAATAGGGGTTTACATAATCTGAAAAAAAGCCAAGTCCATTGAGAAGAATATAAGGGTTTGGACAAGAGCTTTGGCAGTCTGGACTGAGAAAAGCTGGATCTTGGGGAATTTAAGAAGGGAAAATGGCAAGATTTGGATACAGCCGGGACATGGTCAGGCTTGACAAAGCCCTGGCTGGGATGATTTAATTGGGGATTGGTCCTGCTTTGAGCAGGGGGTTGGACTAGATGACCTCCTGAGGTCCCTTCCAACCCTGATATTCTATGATTCTATGAGGGTCCATAGAAAGGGCTGAGTCAAAACTAATGCCCAGATTACAGGCATGAGCAGCTGAGAGGAGGATGATTTTGTTCAATCGGTGGCGACTGAGGATGTGGAGAAGGAAAGATTTGCAAGGGAACACAAGCTCTGTTTTTGCCATGTGCAGTTTAAGCTACTGGCAGGGAATCCAAACGGGAGTTTTGTGAGTGGTCAATATAACAATCACATCCAAAGCTGTGAGAGCAGATCGGATCCCGAAGACAGGATGCACAAGGAAAAGAGGGTGGGCTGAGGAGAGAATCCTGGCAGATTCTTGCTGATGGGGCAGGGGTGGGGGAGAGTTGGAGGATCCACTGAACTAGACCTGAAAGTACAAGATGGAAGAGTCAGGAGAAAAACCATGAGAGGATGAGTGACAAAAGCCAGTAGATGATGGGATTAAAAGAAGTAGAAATGCTTGATGGTGTCCAAGGCACTAAGAGGTCAAGGAGAATGGGATGGGGTAGAGGTCCTGGGAATTATGTGAGACTTCAATAAAGTGGAGAGGATGGACACAGCCCGGGGAAGGTCACAAGGTTCAAGCTGAAGACCACCACCGTGGTTGTAAACAGAATGTTCAGTTAGAATTGGAGATGAGGAGCAGGGGGGAAATCTGTCTTTCTCTTTCTACATGCTTTAATCTACCAATGACTTTCTCTCTCTTAGCTCCTTCCTTTTCTCTTTTACTCCTTAGTTTGTATCACCCGCTGCTTGGAGCAGCACCCAGTTAACTTTGTCCAAGTTGCTTGCCTCTCTTCCTTAAAAATAATTGTAAAAAAATCTCCCTTCCCCTACATATTTTGTAAAGCATCCTGCTCTAATGCTCAGATGCTGTTCCGTGGCTGTACTGTAATAGCTGCTGCTGCCTTTAAATAGGGCTACCAGATTGCAACTCTGAATAAACGGGACGGGGGTGGAGGGTAGTAGGCGCCTTCGTAAGAAAAAGTCCCAATAAATGGGACTGTCCCTTTAAGAACGAGGCATGTGGTCACCCTACCTCTAAATCATAAACTTTTGGCGAAGGTTTTTGAAAAACTTGTGTGTGTGTGTTTATATATAAATAGAAAGCTAAAAGTACAATTTTGATGCTTATCTTCATAGCTAAATCTTTCAGACCCTGTATCTTTTTTTTTTTTTTTTCGGTTAGATGACTGTGGTGCCCCACCGAGGTTAAAATCTGCTGCCTTAAGTAAGGAAGATGAGAGGAAGAATTATCATCCTAGCGGGTCCACTGTGCGTTATGTCTGTCGTCCAGGATATGAGAGGACCGAACTGACACCTGTCATTACTTGTCTTGAGAATTTAACATGGTCAGAAAGCCCTGAGTTCTGTAGAGGTGGGTGTCTTTTTGGTCACTTTTCTCTCTCCATTGAGCGAGTGGCCCTCTGTGAGCAGACAGGAGTGTTTTGTGTTAAACAGGTGTTTCACATTTCAGCACCGGCTTGTCAGTTTTAGTTTGGAGAAACCTTTTTGTCAGGTTTTGATGTAAATTTAAATGAAGCTTTAAATGGAGAGAGAAAGCATAGTGAGTACTTTTGAACAGTAGACAGCGTTTGCAGCAGTTAAGCTTTTCATTGTGCTTCCCAGCAGCAATCAGAAATCACAAATAATGCAGTAAAGTTAATATCCTACTATGGTAAATATCCATTTAAAAATGGTGAGCACAGTATCCCTGGAAACTATATATGAAGGAGAATAATCGTATTATTTTTGTCATTTCCAAAAATTCACACATTTAAAAATTCTAGCCTCGGACACCACTCATTCAGCACACAGTTCAACCAAACGGCATCACCGTATTAAAAAAT
This sequence comes from Lepidochelys olivacea, assembly GCF_965140295.1. NCBI lineage: Eukaryota > Metazoa > Chordata > Testudines > Cheloniidae > Lepidochelys > Lepidochelys olivacea. The sequence goes on along the minus strand of NC_140431.1, from coordinate 5,125,334 downwards.
AAATACAATATTCAGTAACTATATGTGTGGCAAAGTTGTTCAAATACCAAAATACATAACAAAACTTAAATGACAAATGGCCCACATTGTGAAGAATACCGTAAGTTTTGGCAAAGCTACCTATATTGAGTCTGTATCTGTTGTATTCCCTGCAAAACCCTACGTTAATACAGGATGAGAGGAAGGAGCCAACTGAGTGATCACCCTTAACCACAGCTCCTTGCATGTATGTGTTATATTCTGTTTGACAAACATGGGCTGTATCTTAATACTGATGTGCATTTCTTGTGCTGTCTTAGATTCAAGTAGTCTGACGTGCCTGATTAGGAACATACTTGATGTATGCAAGAGGCCATATATTTTTATGTGCAAAAATCCTTGTCCACATCAAGGACAGAGATGTTTTCCCAATATACTCATTAGTGCTGTTTGTAGCTTTCTCTGTGGCTCCCTGAATGCAGCATCTCTCTTCTGTTTGGCCTGTGGACATGGTGAATTTTTGAGTGTGTGTTCTTTATGGTAATAAGTGCCTGGCACCAGAGGAAGCGTCACAAATAACTCCCTGTACCAGGTAGGAGGAGTCTCTGCCACTGAAGTTGACAAAGTGATATAATTAAACACTTAATGTGGACAATAAGAATATCCACAGTTAAGTAGGGGAAAAAACCCAGACAGGAGAGTGAACTAACTGGACTGTGAGTCTGCCATTGCCACAGTCCACGGGCAGCCAAACTTACTGACCCTTCGAGCCGCATACACATACAACAATCTTCAGACGTTCAAGCGCTGGAGCAGGAGGCGTCTGCTGGGGCTCGGGGCTTCACCCCACTCCTGCTGAAGCCCTGAGATCCCCGCTCTGCTGGGCAGTAGCCCCTAACCCACCACCCTGCCCCAAGGCAGAGGTCCCACCCCCGCGAGTGTGGTAGGAGGGCTCCGTGAGCTGCTCTTTAACTGTAAAAGAGCCACATGCGGCTTGCAAGCCACAGTTTGGCCACCCCAGCCATAGTCTCTTCTAAGTATGTTAGAGTTTGTTGCAGCAACATAACGTGCTAATAGTGATCTCGTTCTGTGCTAGGGAAATCTTGTGGTGTTCCAAAAGGACCAGAGCATGGCAGAGCTGTTGATGTAACAAATGTCCTGTATGGTGCAAAAGTCAACATAATTTGTGATGACGGGTGAGTTTTGGGCAACCGGTGCTGAGTAATTCACAGAGTTTAGTTTGGTGTAGAGCTACTGGGGAACAGTGGAAAATTAATAATAGAAATTGCAATCTAATTTAAAAACATAATCTGAGCAAGTGCTACAGATCTGCTGTCCTGGCTTCAGGGCTCTATTTAAAAAGTATAACCTTCAAGCTGAATTTGGCCAGGTGTGGATTATGATCCCTCAGTCCTCCAGTTGAAAGATTAAGTTGGGAGGAAGCAGGTGCAGCTACGGTATCATGGGGTGTGCTTCAATTTGTTCAAGCTGCTGTTGGAAAAAACTACCATAATATGTGATCGGATTCTAGTTTCACTGGATTGTGCGGGTACTTTCTGGACATCAGAGTAATTCAGCAGGGAAGCACATGGCATGAGCATGGATGTCTTCGTTTTAATTAATATATCCTTTTGTTTTTCACTGTGTCACCCACTTTGGTGGTATGTGCAGGCAACAAGGTTTAGATCCCTGTGCCGGGATTAGAAAGATTGGGAGGGGCTGGTTATGGAATAAATTGCCTAGGGAAGTTGTGGAATCTCTGTCATCGGAGATTTTTAAGAGCAGGTTAGACAAACGTCTGTCCGGGATGGTCTGGAAAATACTTAGTCCTGCCTGAGTGCAGGAGACTGGACTAGAAAACCTCTCGAGGTTCCTTCCAGTCCTATGATTCTCTGTCTTCAAACCCCACAGCGATTGGGAGACAAAGAGAATGCCTTTTCCTGTAGCTGAGCTATCGGCCTGCTTCTCAGGTGATGTAATACCAGCTAGCTGTTATCAGATATCAAATCACTTTACAAAGGAGGGCAGTATTGTTTACCCCATTTTACAGGTGGGGAAACTGAAGCGCAGAGGGGAAGTGACTTCCCAAGGTCACCCACAGGCCAGAGGCAGAAATGAGAATGGAATCCAAGTTTCCCGAGTCCCAGTCCGGTGGTTTTTCCTCTAGGCAATACTGCATCTGAGTTGTACTCACAAGAATGTCCGAGCCATTGTTGTGATACTTCACATTTTCCTGTGCAGAAGCGTACAGGAGCTGCACACCTTGGAATTGTGTCCGCCAACGAAAACTTTGGGTTTAAGTGGGCTGATGAGGTTTGGACATTGAGAGGTTCAGGTTTGGAAAGAGTGGCAGCAGCGGGACAGCCCTTGGGCAGCTGTCTTCTCGCCCTGTTGTTTCTGCCAGCACAAGAGGCCTTTGCATGTAATGTTCTAAGTTGGAAGAAAAGCAGTAGCCACCTGGCCACAAATGATGTTCATGTCTATCCCTGTTAGCCCCTGCCGTTTCAGCAGACTGGTGAAAGACCCTGCAGAAACCAGCTTTACTAGGGGCACCGCTCATCTGTTTCTCTAAACCTCTTTCCCAAATAAATAAGGCCACGACCTTTAGCCTGTAGTGTTAAAAGAAGTAGTGAAGGTAAGTGACTGCATTGCCAGTATGCAGTACCGTACTTCCTGTGCAAGCATTAGCTAGCGCTCTGGCTAAGTGGGTCTTGGGTGTGGACTGTTGGCAACTCTTTGGTAGAAGAGCAGAGTTAAAATAGGAAGAGGAATGATGGCACTAAACAGGCTGAGCTACTGACTTCCAGAGTGACAGAGATACCCTTTGAGTACCTTTCTCCCCGTTTAGCTGGGGCTGTAATCAAAGGGGTAGAATGACAAAAGCACACATCCGGAACACTGTTCTGCAGATTGGAACGAGGGAGGTGTGACGCAGCCTCTTACTCTGCAAGCGCAAACCTCTTTGACATGCAAACACTTTAACAGTCTGGAAAATTACTAATTTCTTTAGTGTTTTTCAAATTCTAGAACGTACCTAGGGACTTCTTCCACCTTCTGGAGATGTAAGAAATAAGCATTAAAAATGTGGAGAAAAGACACTTACTTGTTGTTTCCCTTTGCTTTAAGGTTTAACAAAGGTATTGCCCAGTAATTCCCAAGCATGTAGCTAGTATAGACTTTGAGAGGAAGGATTTCACCTGCTCACATGGTCTCTGCAGTCTTCAAGCCACCTATTTGCTTGTTCTACATTGACTTTAACCAGTCAGCATTCCTTGGTCCTAGGGATCATGTTAGTACTTACAGCAGGAATGACCCTACAGGTCCAGAATTTTGGAAGAGGGGTTATTACAGGAGTAATTAGATAGTTAGGTAAGAAGCTTTTTCTCTTTTCTTTAGGTTCAGATTACGTGGGCGGACTTTCATCCAGTGTTTGTGGAAGGGAGATCAAGTTGAATGGAGTCCACTTCCAACTTGCCAAGGTCAGGCTATTTTTATGGATTTAAGAAGGACTCATGATTGGAACTGTTGCAGAGTAACCATTACAGAGCTCACAGAGCTTTCATGTGTGTTTCATATTCACTCGATGTCGATTGTCGATCATATATATATATTTTTGGGAGCGGGGAAATCTGATGAAAGTGTAGGAGGATCCATTGTGTTGCTGTTGCCTTCTGTGGAAGCCACACTTCAAACAAACAAAAAAACCCCGCAGCCCTCTCTATCCCTACAGAGCACTCCCCTTGAGATTGCTGTCTGGTGTATAGATTCCAACCCAACTAACGACCTCATCACAATTGAACCCTGAACACGGGGATGGTGGAGTTGGATTGGTTTCTCATTCCTCCCCAAATAATCTCTGCTGCTTTTGAAGTCTTTCATCCAACTTTTTTTTATTTAGTGTAATTCCTCCCTGTTAATTATTCTCTTCCCTTCGCCTCAAAACCAACCAACCAACCAACCCTGGGACTCCACACTCAAAATCTCAGGCTATTTCAGAGTGAAATCCAGTATTTAAACTTCTTCTTCCCAATTTATTTGCTTTAACTATTTTGTCCTTTTGGACACTACCTGGGGATCTGTCAACCAGGCTATCGCCATCTGGTCTAGAACCAGCTGCAGTTAGAAGGAAAGTCATAATTTAAGCTTTCAGCTTCTGGAACATTGTAGAAGCGCAACTATTGTCTTTCAAGGATGTCAATCAAAGGGCCAAGCTCCTTATATATAATGTGGGAGAGGGATGTGGTCTGACAAGGCTGTTATCCAGGATTTGTTTAATGGAGCCAAAATCTTCTAGCTGAACGGATGTTGGGAGTGGAGAAAAGTTTGAAAGCGGAAAGCCTTGTAAATCTAAGGAAGGTAATGCCTCGCATTTTGTTAAACACAGTACTAATTACACTCTCAAAAGGTTAAATTCCTCCCCAAAAGGGGAAAAAATTGTAAACAAGTGTTTACTTTACAATTCGCCTGTAACTGAAATGTGCATTAATATTCATGATGCCATTCTCTTTTCCTTCAGCGATTACTTGTTCTCCTCCTCCTAATATTGCCAATGGGACACACAATGGCAGCAACATGGAAATCTTTCACTGTAACTCATCGGTAACTTACAAATGTGACCCTAATTTCTCACTTACTGGAGAGGCCTCCATTCACTGTACAACTAAAGATAACATCAATGGAGTCTGGAATGGGTCTGCCCCTGAATGCAAAGGTGACTGCCTGTTTTTTTTGTCTTCCTCTTGTTCTACTTTCTCCCACCAGAAAAACAATATTTTGGTTGCTAGGCAAACCCATAAACATGAGGAAATTGAGTTAGGCATTAATCCTCTAAAGATATAACTTGTGGGAAACCTGGTTGCTGTGGGAAACATAATCCTGAAGAAATGGCTGTCGCTTCACGTACACCAAAGGAGGAAAAATTAAGATCTCATGGGTAACCTTAATTCTGTGACTTCCTACCTTCTGAGTGCTCTACAATTTTAATAACTTGTTTCTGCTGTGGGTTTTATGTAACTTGTGGGCTTTTTAAAAAGAACAAAGACGTGTATGTGGAAGTAATGTCCCATCCTCTACCTCCATGTGTCATTGAGGTTCGACTCTTGGGCCTAAGGTACTGCAGCATCGACCTCTATAGTTCTTTAACTTGAATTATAATAGGTGGCAGCAGGAGTAAATTGTTATTTGGACCAACCGCTAGAGGAGGATGCACAGCACACTAAAACAGTGGATTATATATGCACAAATAGCCTCATTGTGTACACTGCATAGCCAAATATTTAGATTTGGCAAATTCTTTCGGTTAGGCTAAGTGGATGAGACTTGAGTCTGCCAGATTAGAGATCTGGGTTCTCTTCCTAGCTTATGTAACTTTCATTCAGGGAGGATGGGTTGCTCAGTGCAAACTTGGGTTTTGAAGGGCACAGGATTGTTAACAGCAGTCAGTAGAAATAATGAGCGTTGAACTCATCATCTCAATATCTTAATTAATGATCTGGAGGATGGGGTGGATTGCACCCTCAGCAAGTTTACAGATGACACTAAACTGGGAGGAGAGGTAAATACGCTGGAGGGTAGGGATAGGATACAGAGGGCCCTAGACAAATTGGAGGATTGGGCCAAAAGAAATCTGATGAGGTTCCACAAGACAAGTGCAGAGTCCTGCACTTAGGACGGAAGAATCCAATGCACCGCTACAGACTAGGGACCGAATGGCTAGGCAGCAGTTCTGCAGAAAAGGACCTAGGGGTTACAGTGGACGAGAACCTGGATATGAGTCAACAGTGTGCCCTTGTTGTCCAGAAGGCCAATGGCATTTTGGGATGTATAAGTAGGGGCATTGCCAGCAGATCGAGGGACGTGATCGTTCCCCTCTATTCGACATTGATGAGTCCTCATCTGGAGTACTGTGTCCAGTTTTGGGCCCCACGCTACAAGAAGGATGTGGAAGAATTGAAGAGAGAGCAGCGGAGGGCAACAAAAATGATTAGGGGACTGGAACACATGACTTATGAGGAGAGGCTGAGGGAACTGGGATTGTTTAGTCTACAGAAGAGAAGAATGAGGGGGGATTTGATAGCTGCTTTCAACTACCTGAAAGGGGGTTCCAAAGAGGATGGATCTAGACTATTCTCAGTGGTAGCGGATGACAGGACAAGGAGTAATGGTCTCAAGTTGCAGTGGGGGAGATTTAGGTTGGATATTAGGAAAAACTTTTTCACTAGGAGGGTGGTGAAACACTGGAATGCATTACCGAGGGAGGTGGTGGAATCTCCTTCCTTAGAAGTTTTTAAGGTCAGGCTTGACAAAGCCCTGGCTGGGATGATTTAATTGGGGATCGGTCCTGCTTTGAGCAGGGGATTGGACTAGATGACCTCCTGAGGTCCCTTCCAACCCTGATATTCTATGATTCTATTATTCTATGATCTCGTGATTCCTAACGCAATGCACCTTCTCTTAGGCCAAAGGATATTTTGACTTGAGGGATGGAGATGCATAGTTCTGAGTAACATATGGCAATACCTTGCAGCAATGCTCCGTGAGAACAGCATGTTCAGGGGCTTTAGAAGTCACTCTAGGAAGTTTTGATGAGTAAAACTGAAGGGAAATGAGAGATATTGGCAGTTTGTAACTCATGTTGGCAGCAAGAGGCACCACACTGAGCCTTTCCCATCCCTGCTGCAAACCACGGAACTGTTAGAACTCTTAAAAAAGAAAAAAAGAGAGAGAGAGAGAACGTTTGTAAAGGGAAGTGGTAGGCAGCTCAATGTAGGGGTTGCTATGGGCTTCCCCTAGAATATATGAATGGGATCCCAGCAGCAGTCTGCAGGGTAGCCCAACTGATAGTACATGGGCTCTCGCTGTGACAACGTGTAAGTGGGGTAAGAATGTCTTGTCTCTAAAGCTGCAGATTCCTAAATATTGGTTTGGCAAGCTCCTGGCTCTGAGTGGCCAGCTGGTGATGGGAGACTTATATAATGTTCATAACTGCTTTTTCCCTCTTCTTTTTGCCTTCGTCATCATAATTACCCAGGACAAACCCACAACTGTCCCTCTCGAAGGAGCAGAAGGAGCTGGTACTTCCTTTGATAAATTGGAAGAACTTGGATTTGCTAAATGTCTAGAATTTTGGATTCAAAATGTGGCCCACTTGGAGTGTGGGTGGGAGCTTGAGAGTTGCTTAGGCGGAAGTTAGTCATGCAGTGGGGACTCAGCTACTCTGTGCTGCTAATCCAGTCACACTCTGCACCTCCACCATTCTTCTGCAGCGTGGTTGCTCTCCCTAGGCTAATTCCTGTCTTAATAACTTGACCTAGCACAGCAGTGAAGACATGCCTTTAGTTTAAACCCCTGGCCATGTGAAGCTCATCTGTGCTCATAGGCCACTGTAAAACCTGAGGAACCCCCCACAACGGGGCTCACTGACCTGTGGCAGGTCCCTGTAGCATCTAAGGCATGTCAGAATCCTTTTCAACAAAGGCAGCTGGGTGAAATTATTTAAAATCAATATCTTTCCTATTGAAATGAGAGTATGTTCTTATGTTTTTCTGATAGGTCTGTGTGGGACCCTGCCAAGGCTCCGTCGTGCCATCCCCCGTGATACTAGTCGCACAGAGGGCTTCCCTATCAACGCAGAAGTGACATACAAGTGCGTTGATGGCTGTGTTAAAATCCCTGGAAAGTCGGACACTGTAGTTTGCCTTTCAAACTCAGAGTGGTCAAGCATTGGAGAGTTTTGTGATCGTAAGTATTTTATTTTCTCTGGAACAAATTTGCTCGGGCCACCCTTCGCTGAAGGAAATGTCAGACTTTCCCCCACTGAATAGGTCTACTCAAAATTAGCTTTAATAACTAGTTTCAAGTTCCTTGCTGGATCAGTGACAATATACAGTTAACCTGCTTATTCAATAATCTTGTTGCAAAGCAGCCTGGGAACATCCATCAGTGAGACAACTTGTGCTTGGTTCCGAAATGTGCGATTAAGATTGACAGGAATGGGAAGTAATTTTATATTTGAGTTTTAACTTCACAGAAATAGGTGGGGATGCCTCCATCCTCGGGATGCTCATACAGTTTTGCTGCATCACCTGGCATATATGAAATAAAGCTGTTTCAGAAATGATACAGCTGAACAGTACCACTTATATTACTATATTGCATAAAGGTCCTGGCCAATGGTAGCCAGGGGGGCGGTGCCTGCGGGTGAGAGCTGCACGGAGCTGCTTGCGCGCCTCCACCTAGGAGCTGGACCTGCTGCTGGCCGCTTTCGGGGCACAGAACGGTTCACGGTGCCAGGATAGGCAGGAAGCCTGCCTTAGCATCCCCGCTGCACCACTGACAGGGATCTGCCCCAGATAAGCCTGTGCCCCAATCCCCTTCCCCAGCCCTGAGCCCCCTCAAAACCTGGAGCCTATTCCTGCTCCCCAAACCCCTCATCCCCAGCCAGAGCCCTGACCCCGTCCTACACCCCAGCCCAGAGAGCCCCACACACCCTGAACCCTACATTCCCAGCCCCGCCCTGCAGCACTTACCCGCACACCCCAACCCTCTGCCCCAGCCCTAAGCTCCTCCCACACCCCTCATCCCCAGCTCCATTGGGGCGCAGGCATCAACAATTTTCTTAACTGGGTCATCCAGAAAAAAAGTTTGAAAACCACTGCCCTAAAGAACTCTAAATCCAGATTAACAAGAAGATGCAACAAATGGATGAAACAAATGGGTGAAGGTGGTTGGGAAGGAAGGCAGTCTGTTTGCATGTAGATTAGATTTTAGAGGTCAAAGTAGCAGCTATGGAAGAAAGCCTGGAGGTTCTCTGGAAGTGGCTGAAGAGGCGATGGTTGGGTATGCTGGTAGATCTCAGCTGGTAGTTGACATGACAAGATGAGACCTCTGGTCGGTAAGGCAGGGCTGTGAGGAGATGTGCTTTGAAAGAGAGGATACAAAGCTTGTTTTTGATGTAGTAAAGAAGGGAGTCCTGGTGGAGGGATGCAGAGAATAGGGGTTTACATAATCTGAAAAAAAGCCAAGTCCATAGAGAAAAATATAAGGGCCTGGACGAGAGCTTTGGCAGTCTGGACTGAGAAAAGCTGGATCTTGGGGAATTTAAGAAGGGAAAACGGCAAGATTTGGATACAGCCGGGATATGAGGGTCCATAGAAAGGGCTGAGTCAGAACTAGTACCCAGATTACAGGCATGAGCAGCTGAGAGGAGGATGATTTTGTTCAATCGGTGGCGACTGAGGACATGGAGAGGGAAAGATTTGCAAGGGAACACAAGCTCTGTTTTTGCCATGTGCAGTTTAAGCTACTGGCAGGGAATCCAAACGGGAGTTTTGTGAGTTGTCAATATGACGATTGCATCCAAAGCTGAGAGAACATATCAGATCCCGAAGACAGGATGCAGAAGGAAAAGAGGGTGGGCTGAGGAGAGAATCCTGGCAGATTCTTGCTGATCCACTTTATTAGACCTGAAAGTACGAGATGGAAGAGTCAGGAGAAAAACCATGAGAGGATGCAGTTACAAAAGCCAGTAGATGATGGGATTAAGAGAAGTAGAAATGCTTGATGGTGTCCAAGGCACTAAGAGGTCAAGGAGAATGGGGTGGGGTAGAGGTCCTGGGAATTATGTGAGACTTCAATAAAGTGGAGAGGATGGACACAGCCCACGGAAGGTCACAAGGTTCAAGCTGAAGACCACCACCGTGGTTGTAAACAGAATGTTCAGTTAGAATTGGAGATGAGGTGCAGGGGGGAAATCTGTCTTTCTCTTTCTACATGCTTTAATCTACCAATGCCTTTCTCTCTCTTAGCTCCTTCCTTTTCTCTTTTACTCCTTAGTTTGTATCACCCGCTGCTTGGAGCAGCACCCAGTTAACTTTGTCCAAGTTGCTTGCCTCTCTTCCTTAAAAATAATTGTAAAAAAATCTCCCTTCCCCTACATATTTTGTAAAGTGTCCTGCTCTAATGCTCAGATGCTGTTCCGTGGCTGTACTGTAATAGCTGCGTACTGTACTGTAATCTGCTGCCTTTAAATAGGGCTACCAGATAGCAACTCTGAACAAACGGGACGGGGGTGGAGGGTAGTAGGCGCCTACGTAAGAAAAAGTCCCAATAAATGGGACTGTCCCTTTAAGAACGAGGCATGTGGTCACCCTACCTCTAAATCATAAACTTTTGGCGAAGGTTTTTGAAAAACGTGTGTGTGTGTTTATATATAAATAGAAAGCTAAAGGTACAATTTTGATGCTTATCTTCATAGCTAAATCTTTCAGACCCTGTATCTTTTTTTTTTTCTTCGGTTAGATGACTGTGGTGCCCCACCGAGGTTAAAATCTGCTGCCTTAAGTAAGGAAGATGAGAGGAAGAATTATCATCCTAGCGGGTCCACTGTGCGTTATGTCTGTCGTCCAGGATATGAGAGGACCGAACTGACACCTGTCATTACTTGTCTTGAGAATTTAACATGGTCAGAAAGCCCTGAGTTCTGTAGAGGTGGGTGTCTTTTTGGTCACTTTTCTCTCTCCATTGAGCGACAGACAGGAGTGTTTTGTGTTAAACAGGAGTTTCACATTTCAGCACCGGCTTGTCAGTTTTAGTTTGGAGAAACCTTTTTGTCAGGTTTTGATGTTAAATTTAAATGAAGCTTTAAATGGAGAGAGACAGCATCGTGAGTACTATTGAACAGTAGACAGCGTTTGCAGTAGTTAAGCTTTTCATTGTTTCATTGTGCTTCCCAGCAGCATTGGAAATCACAAACAATGCAGTAAAGTTAATATACAACAACAACAAAAGAACCCAAACTGTGTGTTTCTGCCTACACTGAAGCCATCAGTAAACCTAAGTCCTGCACTTAGTTATGATGAACAATATGGGTACAAGTGAATATGTATACTCCATTTTTTCATACTAAAATTCTCAACATTAAAGACTATAAATTTATTAGTGAGGTATTTCCTAAGGACCAATTGTTTCAGTTATTTTAGGAGTCTTTGAAAGGCCACTTCAGTGCACTCTCTACCTTCCTTGTTACTATTGTAATCTTTCATCCAATTTCCCTAAAAATCTTAGCGTGAGAATTGCTTTTACACGAGTCTGGTTTTTAAATGCAAAACTCATTGACATCGGTGATGGCAGTTCTGCTCAATCTTTGGAAGGAGTTACCGATTTAATGTCAAACCAGCAGCTATGGAAGATACTAATACTGATTGCAACACTTTTTACATATGTCTAATTCAAAGACGTTTGGGCTCAGGCTCGAGCTGGGGTTGTAGGTCCCTGTGAGGTGGGAAAGTCGCAGGCCCGAGCCCGAGCCCAAATATCTGCATTACCGTTAAACAGCCCCTTAGCCCTAGAAAGCAGGCGTGGGCCAGCTGCACTTGTATAATTTCAATGTAGACATACCCCAACACCAACCTATGATGACATGCTAGGGTGGATATTCTGATACCCCATCCAGACAGCCCACGTGTAATAACACATAGCTGGCCAGTGCAGGCTTGGAAAACTGTGTAAGAGAATAGTTCACATCTCTTGGTTTATATTGTTGAAAGCCTTTAAATTGAGATTGGTTCAGCCATTTTTGCAACTGTTTTCCTGCCTGTATCACAAGATACATATGTATGCAATCCCTTGAAAAGCTGCTTTTCTTCTTTGTGAGGTCAGATCATGGTTTCCACTAGCTAATGATTATTCATTTTACAATGTGGCTGTGAGGGGCTGGGTCACAGACACCCCCTTGGGACTGCCACCTGATGTGCTGAGACTACCCCTGAGCCCGTTTCCCCTGCCAGCTTCGGACTCCAGAACCCTGCCTTGTTGAGCCAGACACGCTAGCCTGCTACAAACACAGACCCAGGTCTGAACCACGTCCCCCAAAAGCTGCAGGCTTAACTGAAAACGGCTTAAGAAGTGCTCCTATCTCCAGCACCCAGATACCCAGTTCCCAAGGGGATCCAAACTCCAAATAAATCTGTTTTACTCTGTATAAAGCTTATACAGGATAAACTCATAAATTGTTCACCCTCTGTAACACTGATGGAGAGAGATGCACAGCTGTTTGCTCCCCCAGGAATTAATTACTTGCTCTGGATTAATTAATCATTAAAAATCTTATTAAATGTAAAAAGTAGGATTTAAGTGGTTCCATGTAATAACAGAACAAAGTAAATTACCAAGCAAAATAAAACACACACACGCAAGTCTAAGCCTAAAACAGTAGGAAAATCTCACCCTCAGAGATGTTCCAATAAGCTTCTTTGACAGACTAGACTCTTTCCTAGTCTGGGTCCAGCAATCTCTCACACCCCTGTAGTTACTGCTTTTGTTCCAGTTTCTTTCAGGCATCTCCTTGGGGTGGAGAGGCTATCTTTTGAGCAGGCTGAAGACAATAAAATCCCCTCACCAAGATGGAGTTTGCAATCACCTGGGCAAGTCACATGTCTATGAATGATTCTGCTTTTTGTAGGCCAATGCCATTGTTTACATGTTAGTTTGAACATTCCCAGGATGTGGATTGGCGTCTCCCAAAGTCCATTGTTAGTTTAGTACTCCCAATTACTTGAATAAGCCTTTCATACTATGTTTACCAAATCTGACTTATGTGCTTCCTACAGGAAACGCTTTAAATACAGGCATAGAGCTAACGCTCATAACTTCAAATATAAAAATGATACATGCATACCAATAGGATGAATATATTCAGTAGATTAATAAACATATTTCTATAAAGCTTTTTATGTGACTCCATTAATTTTTCATTCATATCTGGTATAATTTAGGGTACTCAGTGTGGCTTCATATGCATGGATTGTGGATGAGTTCCTGTAAGTTATTGACATGAACATGGTTTCATATTTTAGCTCACATTTTTGTTCTCTTCAGGGCCTGGCATTGATAAACACAGCATCGGCATGGGCATGGGCATGGGCATCGGCACGGGCATCAGTAAGTAACTTAACACTGAAAAAATAATTTGAAACACTAAAGCTGTGATTGTTTTGAGGTCCACAGTCCAGGCTATTTTACTATTGCACTTCCTCTATCTCATTCCCTCCCCACCCCTACCCCCCGCTGCTTAACTCCTAAAAAGTACTTGGATTTAGGAATCTTGAATTTCTCTGCCACTGATTAACTTTTGCCTTGTGGTGCCATGTAAAATATATGCCCATGGTTGAGATTGCACTGCTGTTTCCTGGACAGAAGCCTATATTAATACTCTTAGTTATTTTCTCTGTCTGTCCGCCCGCTTCTAATTTATTCACAATATTTTCCTGAGAGAAGAATCCTGCTGTGATTCTCTTTCTTAAAGTTGCGTGCACAATATTGGGGAACAGAAGGGGAGTGAAGAATCTCATTCCTCCCCGCTCCCTCAAGAAAAGTTTCACTTCTGTATTTCAGTCTAGCATCTTTGGAATAAGAAAGTTGTTACTTATATAAATGAAGTTCCCACCATTCAGTCAGTCAGTCTGCAGTGCAAAGGGCTCCACTTACCAGAGCATGGGTGTTCAGTCATCACGCTAGCAAATTCTGAACACACCTTTCCCAAAGAATTCCCACAAAGCCTGTAGTAGCTTAACCTGTGTGAACAGTTTTTTCACTGTATAGGCCCCCATTCATCAAAGCACCTAAGCGTATGTATACAATCCTACTGAAGTCAATCAGAATTAAGTTTGTGTTTAAATGACTTGTTAAATTGGAGCCATAGAGCAGCTTTGTCAAGCAGTGGGTAAGGTCCCTGTGTGCTTGAAGCACAGTGTTAGCCGACGGCCAAGGATGTTTGGTGAGGTGCCAGCTATGCCCGTTTATACCATCCGTGACTTTAACCGCTAGGACACACTGTCCCTTCGCGGCGGGCAGCCCGGGCTAGGCTGACGGATGCCCCAAGGTCCTAACCACCCGTGACTTTAACTGCTAGAGCTCAGAGCTCCTTCACTGACAGGTGCCCCAAGAGTTTGCCCCGTGGAGGCGGCACAACTCAACGCTAGGCTCTTAGTACTCTCACCTAATGGCCAGGCTTTAGAGCCAAAACGGCTGAGGTTCTTTAATTGTGTTGGCTGCTTTACAGTAAACCAGAGAAAACAAGTCAGGCTTATGCATAAATGGTTACCAAAATTTATTAAGCTAGATTCTAATCATGTGGTTACAAAATTGCTAGTGCCTACTTATTTAAATGTAGAGATGTTACACACACAAACAAGTTACAAAACTGAAGCCACAATCCCAAAGAAAGAAAACAAAATATAGAGCTCTATTTCAAAATATGTGTACACTAAAGATAGGAGATCAGGTGTGGGTGCTTCTTACCCTCCTTGCATCTCTCGATTCCAGCGGTGCCAAGCCAGGATCGGTCACTCAATTCCGCGGAAAGACGAATAAGGGACAAGGCGTAGGGACCCTCTTAGCTGCAGAAGCCTTGGGAGGCTGTCACTTATCTGACCAGCAGATAGATTCTCCTTTCTTATGCCAAATTGAGGCTGGTCTGTCTGGGCGACGCCAGCTTTCGCAAGAGTAGTAACTACTGGACATTTCTTTTTAGTAGGGGCTAAGAGCCATGTCTGTCACAGGGCCTCTGCCTGCTGTGAGCTTAATCGTTGTATCTGTTCCCAGAAAGGCTGTGCTGGAATATATGTTAAGTGCCCTGTTCCGCTGTGTTTCCAGCAATGCTGGTCTGATCAGAACCATTTTCTGGATAAGTAAAAGCTTCTCATAATTTCTGGTCTGGGATACAAGAGGGGTTTTTCCATACTACTTATCTGTGAAGTTTGCTAGCTGTGTTTACCAAAATGTTAAATAAAATATAACTTCATTGCCTGATCACTGTTTTGTTTTTGTTTTCTCTTCAAGGTGCTTTCAGCATTTGTGCTGGGATCATTGTAGCTTACATTTTAGGGCAAAAGAAAAAACGGTAAGCTCCGATATTTTTTTAAATTCTTTACTAATTTTCAACTTATCCTCATGGCATATTCTACATTTTCAGCAGGGCATGTCTTTTCTTGCATGTACCTGGATGTCAGGAAAAGTTACATATAGGGTGCTCTGAAAATGCATCACTGAAGGAATGATGTTTAGTTAGTCTCTGCCCTCTCTCGGAGTCCCAGAGCTGTCTTTCATGCGCAGTTTGAAAATTGTTGGACTAGCTGATGCTGTGTGTGGTCCAATTCGTGACCATTGTGCGTCATCGATGCATATTTCTTAAATGCACAAGAAGGAAAAGATGATATAAATAAGACTGCATGTCATGAAAACTTGACTGGCACCTAATATAATTACTGATTAACTTGGTTACTCTTTTAAGGTGACAGAATCTCTTGTTAACCATTGTGAAAAGTATTCAGAAGCCCAGTTTGCAATGTCATTTGAATAAAATATCCAGTGTTGGCAGTTCGTAAGCGAAAGTAGTCCAATGTTGACTCACATGTGTCATGTCATGTGCAATTTCTTCCATGCTATGAAATATAGTGGGTGCTAGAATTGTAAATAATCTGTTCTTGATTTTATTGAGCTGTAGAGTCTCTAAAATAAATTATACTTCTACAGAAGTGACTGTGTTGAAAAGTATAAGGGACATAAGATTTGCAAATAGGGTGGTTTTTTTCTTTATCCAGTTCTAGCTTTATAAAGTTACATGAACATATTTAATCAGCAAATGTTCTCTCCTTTCTTGCCATTCAGTTCTTACGGTGTAAATCTGGATTCCCGAAAGCATCACATTACAACAGAACATGATTTCCAGATGAGTGAAACAAAATCTAATTTGATCTTGAAAGGTATATATTTTTAGAGAAAAATATTTTCCTGTATCCAAAAGTATGCAGGTGGCGAGGTGGGGTGGTTTTCTGATTAAAACCCATTTGAGACTAGAGTAGATATTTACAATATTAAGTGCAAATTGAGAATATAAATTATGGGTTATTCTTCTTTGCCCCACATCATGAACAAGATGTCTCCTCCCCCACAGACAATACTTCCCTGACTGGGGCTATTGCTGTGTAGATGTTTGGGCTCCAGCTGGGGCCCTGCAAAGAGGGAAGGTCCTAGGAGCCTTGGACTCATAGGGGGGAGAAAAGCAGATTCATGGATAGCCTAGTTCTCCATTAGTTAGCTTGTGTAATTATTAATACTTGTCATCAGTCACATTTTTCTCCTGCTTTTTCTAAGATTTTGTTCTGTGCAGTTACACCTCATACAAGAGCTAGTATTTGTTCCTGACAATACTGAAAAGTACAACCAATGAAAAGTTTACTAAAGAAAGATGTGTGTAAGACTGAAGTACATACCTATTTTGATTGTTTGTCTTCCTTTTGCAGTATAAATGACTGATGCTGGCTGATGGCTATGGAAATCATGGAAAAAAAATAGACCCCCCCCTCTCAGGCAATTTGGATTGTGAGTGGTGGCTTTAACTGCAGACAGCAAGAGAGCTGCTTCAGATCCCTGCTTATAAACACAAATTTGAAGATGCCAGACACTAGGTGGGATGTTGTAGATTCTTCATAAAAACATCCATCCTGGGTCAGGCCAATGGTCCACAGCAATAAGCTTTTTTTATATTCAGAAAATGTCTCACACTGCTGCTGAGAGGGGGTGTTTATCATCTGTCTTATAAGATTTAAAATGTTATTTACACCCTTTTTTTGTGACTGCAAGCTGCACTGAGTTTTATTTCGCAATAAGAAGAAATCTTTTCCACAAATGAAGCAACTATAATTGAAGATGTGTGTTATTTACAAGATCTAGCCTGTGGGATCCCTGTCACTTGCATAACACAGACCAGGGCCCCATTCATGTATTTGTTTTAAACAACCAAATGTTGGTCCTGTGCACTAGACTGCATATATTGTTAAATTGGCACAAACTCATGACCAGAAGTGCTGTGACTGAAAGAATAGGAGCAAGGCTCAGTTCTGCTGCTCACAAGGGCCCCCACCTGTTCCTGGAATAGTCATCACACACCCCCCCCCCCAAGGAGTTTCTAAGAAGGATAAAACATGTCATTTCATTTGACTACACACTCACAATCTCAGCTCCCAGGCTGGGACTGACACTTAGGTAGGGTCCAACCCCTACCTTTAATCTCTTGAATAGCCTGAACGTGGATACATCATCTATTTCTGACTGACCCACCCCCCAAATATGGCCCTCAGTTAAACCCTGAGCATATGGCGCTTCCATATTGTATAGGCTGACAGATGTAACAATCAAAGAATTTTTCTTAAACTACAGTATGGCTCCAGCCAGCGCTGAGGAAATGTCCCCCCTCTGAAGAACCAAGGAGAATAAATATATAAAACCAGAAAGATTATAAGCAAAATTGCATGTACTAGTTAGTTAGCTTGGTATCACAGGGTAGCCATGTTAGTCTGTATCCCAAATACACCATTTCCTAGCAGCCTACTTCTCCCCAGGTACCGACCCCGACCCGTCCCGTCCCCACGGGCGTCCCCGCCCCTGGGCAGAGAATCCCCCAGACACCATCTGGCAGGAGGAGCCCCACTCTGGGAAGGAAGGTTTCCCAGAAGCACCGGAGCGGGGGGGAGCGGGGGGAGAGCGCGGTACCTTCCCCTCAGCCAGCGCCCGGGCCCGGGTGCTGTAGCGCGGGGAGCGGCCCGGCACCGCTCCGGCTCCTTCCTTGCTCTGGATGCTGGAGCAGCCGCCGCTCTCTCGCGCGGGAGCCGCTTCCGGCTTTGTACCCCGCCCCCGCCCCCCCATTGGCTGGCCAGGCGCCCAATGGGACGCTGTTCCCCAACTGCGCATGCGCCGGAGGCCGAGCGTCGCGTCGCGTCCCGCCCAGGCTGCCCCTACGCTAGGGACCCGCTACCTGAGCCAAGCCCGGCCCTGACGCAGAACAAAGACACCAGCAGAGGGCGGCAGAGGCCTTAGGCCAGCCACAAGCCCGCCTCTGTCCCCTTGTTTTATTACCCCAACCCCTGAACTTGCACAAAGGGGACAAGGGGGGTATTACCCACCAGGAGCAGGGACCAGCCCCTGCACCCTCACCTTCCTCTGGGGCAGGAGCTGCCTCATTACCACCCCCACCAGCCCCCCGGCTCTCAGTGGGCAGGAAGACCTAGGTACACCCCCCACCCACTTCAGTGTCCAGCCAGTGCCACCTAACACTTGCCCAAACAAACAGTACATACTACGGGCTTGGAAGGCTCAACTCAGGGCCAACACTTGGCTTAACCACAGGGGCCAAGACTACAGAAAGTGAGAATAAAATTAACAAAGAAGAGAGTTTGGCTGAAGACATTTCTCTCAGCCAGAGTCGGCTGCGGG
Source organism: Lepidochelys olivacea (assembly GCF_965140295.1). Classification (NCBI taxonomy): domain Eukaryota; kingdom Metazoa; phylum Chordata; order Testudines; family Cheloniidae; genus Lepidochelys; species Lepidochelys olivacea. The sequence goes on along the minus strand of NC_140431.1, from coordinate 5,107,085 downwards.
GTTTTCAGCTAAGGCTGCCTGCAACCCACGCTGTCTGTTGGCTTGCTAGGTGTGGAATGAAAGGGTGCCTTCTGTATATACCCCAACATTCATTGTCTTTACTCCAAGGCAGGATCCTCACCCCGGCCTTGTTTTCGCCTGCCTGCTTCTTTTCTGTAGAGTTAGCATCTCTTTATTACATAGACTTCGTATGTAAACAGGTATGCGTTCTGTTATTTTACAATGCTATATTTACATCCCAACACACATGCACCTTACAGAGTTTAAAACACATTTCCAGTACATACACACACACACCTCCTTACATAGTTCTGTACAACACTGGACCACACTATGAATGACTAGCATGTCCCCAGCATTGAGAGGTATCAGAGTAACAGCCGTGTTAGTCTGTATTCGCAAAAAGAAAAGGAGTACTAGTGGCACCTTAGAGACTAACCAATTTATTTGAGCATGAGCTTTCGTGAGCTACAGCTCACTTCATCAGATGCACACAGTATGCATCCGATGAAGTAAGCTGTAGCTCACGAAAGCTCATGCTCAAATAAATTGGTTAGTCTCCCAGCACTGAGGTGACACCTCACCTCACATGCTTTGGGAGAACCAGAATGTTTGTATAGCAAACTCAGGAGGTTTCTGTACCTCCCTTACCAGTTGCCATTAACGTTTTGTGTCACAAACACCAGACCCATGGCAGAGAGTCAATGCGGGGATTTGTGACTAGCCACCGAGCCCTTTCGTAACCCATCAAACAAGTAACCCCCTGGTCCCAGGAGGTGGATTGCAGTGGCCCTGGGATCCCTCTGTGTTGTAACCAGAAGACAATGCGAACCAAACACCCGGGTGATGCAAAGGAGGTAATCTACATGTTGCAATAGTACTGCTTGGCCTGTGACATAAGCAGATAGGTCACTTGTCAAAAATCCAAATACATTTCTATTTTGCCCCAGTACAAATTACAAAAGGTACCTTCTGGTGTCAGTACCTGGAACGCTAGTATCTGAAACAAGGAGAATGAAAGGTATAGAACAAGTTACTCCCAAGGGCATTCTGTACCAAAAGAATAAAAATTCTGTACACGATATTTTAAAAATCTGCAAAATTCATTTGTCAAATAAATGTGAAGGCTCCAGCATGGCATTGGGGAGCACAGGCCACTGGCTTCATAGATGTGGGAGATCACTCTGCAGCTCCCCCTGGGACTCAGCAGTGAGGCTGCACCCAACCCTGACATGGCACAAGGACAGAGCCTGGCCCGGAAACAGCCCAGAGCCCTGCCCCTCCTTGCCAGGTGCACTAGCTGTGGGCAGGCAGGATCAGCAAGGCAGGGTCCCAGTCTAGAGGGACTTGGTGTGTGGGGATCCAGGTGGGGGTTGAGAGGGTTCTGGGTGGGGCAATCTGGGTGCAGGCAGCTCAGTGGGGGATCCAGCTGTGGGGGGGGACACCTGGATGCACAGGGGCTTGTTGGAGGGTTTGGGTGCAACAGTAATGGAACTGAGGGGGGGTGTCCAGGTGAACATGGTTGGGGCTCAGAGGAAGTGGGGGTCTGGCTGTGGGGGGACAGAGCTTGGTGTTACCTGAAATTGGGCCAGCTAGTAAGCTTAGGAAGGACTAATGACTCACCAGAGTTTGGCAGAAAGCAGCACATTTATTATACTGATAGCTAAGCTCAAAAGAAAAGGGGGGGGTCACACTCTCATACTTACGCTCCCAGGACAAGCATGGCACTAGAGATGTCAGGATCCTTCAAGGTAAGTGTCCCACTGTGCAGCAATGAAGCAATGAATCAATTCTGAAGCACTTAGAGGAGAGGAAAGTGAACAGGAACCATCAGCATGGATTCACCAAGGGCAAGCCACATCTGGGGTGGGGAGCAGGGGCTGTTTATACAGGGATCCCCATGGGCGCTCCGGTTTATAGTTTAACTCTTTCGGAACGGCACAACAGGCAAAGCAAGAGGAGCTTAACCAAGTAACTTTTACCCTCAACGCACACAAGAGTAATGGATATTCAGATAGAACAAGCAAAGCCCATATGGCTCCCCCACTCCCTCCCGGTCTCTGCTCACCTCCCCATCTTGCTTTTAGGGACTTGAGAGTCCACAGGGTTGTCCTCCTGCTGGCATTGTCAAGTGATACTCAGCTGATGTACCAGGCCATGTATTTCCAGGAGCTATTGAAACATTTCAATCCTGTGGGCCAAGCCTCATCTGGAATCCTAGGTCCTATTTGGAGTCCCAAATAGGAATCCTAACTAAGACAGAGCAGGACAACTACAACGCTTAGGGAAACCGCCCACAACTCATCAGAAAGGAGACTGAAAGAGTTTGGCTTGTTTGGCCTAAAAAGAGCAAATGTGGTTGCTCCCTTTAAGTACTCCAGGGAAGTGAGGGGAAAGAGCCAGTAAAGCTAAAGGACAACGCTGGCCCAAAAGCCAAGGGGGATAAACTCACCAGGGATCAGCTGAGGCTGGAAATGAGAAGCCTGTTCCCAACCCCAGTGGAGGGGGAAAGTTCTGGAAAACCCCAAACTAGCAGCAAGCTAGAGCAGTTTTCAAAGAGGATTCTCTGTCATAACCCTCCCCATAAAAGAGAGGCTGGCCTAGATCCGGCCCTTAAATATACTTCCTGGCCCTGCTTTACTCACTGATCAGCTGCAGGTGGTGAAACTCTCTGTCCACCTGGAGATCCACCTGGCTCCTCCTCCTACCAAGGCATCCACAGCTGATGAGGACTGTGCTGTCAGCCCTTACAATGAGCTGCCCTGAGGCTCTGCTGACAGCTCAAGGTTCTCATAGATCTCAAAGCTGGAAGGGACCCCTGTGATCATGTTATCTGGCCCCCTGCCTGACCCAGGCCCTGAATTAATCCCTGCTGGAACCAGAGCAGATCTCTTAGGAAAACACCCCGTCTTGATTTAAACCTGGCCAGAGCTGGAGAATGCACTGCAGCTCATGGGGGGAGCTGTAAACCAGGATGCCTGCTCTGTCCCCAGCACTGGGAGGGGATTGGGGTCTAGTCTGGAGTAGAAGCCAGGACTCCCAGGGCATGGACAGGGACGGGCGCAGGGGAGGGAGAAGAGGGGATTTACCACAGCCCAGGCTGTTCTCTCCCCTGAATGTCCTGGGATCTGCCAGTCAAAAGGACCTCTGTACCAGCCACCTACTGAGCAATAAGCCAGATCAGTGCTCCCCTCAACTCCCCCCGCCCCCAGCCTGGGCACTGATCCACAAGGCCCTCTCCTGCTTGCCTAAGGCTCCCCCTCCTATAACACTCTCCCACCCTGCTCCTGGTCAAGTTCAGGATTCACCTTGCCCAGGCCACCTTCAAAGTCTGTGCCTTCAACGTGCGCTGCTTTGGAGAGGCCAAGTGGCCAATGCATGGGTGATAAGAGCACAAATTGAGGTGCTTGCTGGGGCCTGGTTCTGAGAGCGGCCTGGCTCCACAGGCGGTTTTTAGGGACCAGCCTGGCTCTGGAGGGCTGGAGGTGGGTCTGTCACGGGCTCTGCCTGGAGAGCAGGAGCTGATGAAGCCAATGCGGTACCTGGCTGCCCATGCCTCCCTGCTCAGCATGCGTCTCTGCAGATCCTGGTGCTCTGTGACATTGCCATGGTGCAGCAGGACGGAGACACCACAGGAGAGGCTGTCCCAGCCCTAGCGAAGGAACTGACCGGGTACCAGGCCCAGCCACGAGGCTCAGGTTCTACTCCTGGTTCTCAAAGGGGAAGGATGGGTCTCGTGCAGTGGTTCTCAAACTTTTGTACCGGTGAACCCTTTCACATAGCAAGCCTCCGGGTTCGACCCCCATTATAAGTTAAAAACACTTTTTTATATATTTAACACCATTATACATGCTGGAGGTGAAGCGGGGTTTGAGGTGGAGGGTGGAGACCACTAACAGTTCAAATCTTCACTGACAGGAAGTGCTGCAACTGAAAGATACGAGCAAGACTCTGTGCTGCCGCTCACAAGAGGCGTGTCACACAAGGCTCTGACCAGGATCTCGGGGCTTTAAGCCCCCTTTATACCTCTCTGATTCTGGGCTCCTCAGGCTCTGAGGGCCTGTGCAGCCTCCTGGGTACATTAGAGCACAACGCACCCACACAGGTCCCACCTGTACCTGGAATAGTCACAATCCCGCATAACTCTCACCAGCTTTCCCACTGCCGCTGCCAATGGGTTTCCCTGCAACCAAGAATTCCAAAGCATGAAGTGCTCTGGCCACTTCTCTTCATGCCTTTGGCAGTACCCTACACCAGGGGCTGCATGAGAGGCAGCTTTCGGGCTGCATATGCCAGGATATGCTTTCCCTGCACTGCAGGAATTCCTTTGGGGACCACACCACTCCCTTTGCAGTCCCTACACGCTGCAGGAGTTCTCACTGTGTACAGTTTCTTAGTATTTTTGAAAATTTTATTGCATGCAACTATAATAACCCCTTATACATCTCATCAGCAGGACATGAACTCGCAATTTCTGACACTTGAGTTCAGATAGCTACTACTAGAACTATAGAGGCCTTATAGCTGAATTAGGGAAGAGCCTGGCTTCCTCACTTATCCCTACTCCTGCCTAGTGTGGTGCCCCCAGAGTGGGAGACGCTCTACCATGGCCCATGTGCTATCTATGGGGGCAGGTTGGAGCCCCAGCCCCACTGTTTGCCACAACCCCATTGCAGCTCCCAGGCATCCCTAGTGCAACGTCTTCCTGCTGCAGGGACATAGTGTCAGAGTTAAGAGATGTGGGTTGTTTTTTTTTTTTTTTTTTTGGCAGGGTGCCAACATTTGTCTGGCAAGGCATGAGAGTGAAGGGAACTGGTGATTTTTTTTTGTTTTAAGTTGATATCTCAGCCAACCCTGAATGGAATTGCCTGGGGGGGGGACATAAAAAAAGGCATGTCTCTAACCTGAGCGCTTTCTGTCTGCTGAATTTCAAAGGGCTGCTGTAAACAATGGCGATGTTTGAGAAAATCTAATTTCACAAGACTCTGTTGTAATAGAAAGATATTGCCACTCTCCATACAGGGGTCACTACCAGCTCCGTCTGTGAGTTAGAAAGAAGGGGAACAGGCGGTCTAAATTGTAAACAGACACCATTTCCCCTGACACTTTGCCTGACTAAATGTGGCTAGCCTTTGTGGCCAGATCTCAGCAATGAGCCCACTCTGAGTTCTGCGGAAAGGAGATGTATAAAATACGATATTCTTTTTATTAAAACATAAAACAAATGTGAGCGCTACTCCTGCAAACTGTACTCTTGTGAGCAGACCCTGTCGTTGTCTGGAGCCCCACTGAAACCAAGGGCCAAGCCGCAAAGGCTCAAGGCTCCAGCAGCAGAGGGCTGATGCCTCTTGTTAGACAAGCACCTAATCCACACGTGGGTGACATAAATATCACGTTCTCAGTGACAACTTGTATATTCGCAAAAAGAAAAGGAGTACTTGTGGCACCTTACAGACTAACCAATTTATTTGAGCATGAGCTCATGCTCATGAGCTCAGACTAACACGGCTGCTACTCTGAAACTTGTATATTGTGTTCGCAGAGATGCAGTAAAAATCAACACTTTGGAGGCAGATCTTGCAGTCTTTATGTAACGCTGACAGACCCCGATCATTGGCGGGTGGGACTGAACCTGGCACCTTTAGAGTTTACTAGTGCACCAGCCTCTACTGTATGAGCTAAAAGCCAGATGGCCCTTAGCTAAGGCTGAAGGGCAGACTCAGTAATCCTGCTCTAAGTGGTCTCAGTAGCACGAGACGAGAGAGAACAGCACGCCCAGGACGGGTGTGGGTTACATTTGCTTCTCACTCGATCCTTCTTTAACCGCCCACTGCAGTCAATGACTCTTGCCCGATTCAAGACTGAGGCCTGATCTCTGGATTGCGCCCAGGGGTTCTCAGACGAAGGGGGGTCATAACCCCTCACGGAGTCACCGGGTCAGTGCAAGGGCGGCGTTGCGAGCTGTCAGCCTCCAAACCCGGCTTTGCCTCCAGCATTTATAATAGTCAGCCCCCCGCTCGGGCCTGGGCCGGCCACAGGCTCGAGGTGAGGCACCGGCGACCGCGCGGGATGAGCCAGGCCGCGCCTCACCCGCCCGCCCGCTCATCGCTGCAGGGAAACCCACAGGAGCGCGGCCGCGCCGCCCGCCGCCTCCGCCAGGGACCCGAAGCGAGCTGGAAGCGGGGCCTGCCCGCCAAGGGCCCCGGCCGGGCCCCGCGTGCCCGTGAGCGGCGGGGGCGGCGGCACCGACTGGAACAAGGGACCGGCGCCGCAGCACCCCCGAGCGCGCAGCCCCCCAGCGCCGACCGCCAGGAGGCCCCGCCCCCGGCCGGCCCGCTCGCGAGCGCTCAGCGGCGACACCGGCCCCGCCCCTGCCCGGCCGCTTCCCCGGCTCGCTCGGCGACCGGCAGCTGCGCCAGAGCCGGAAGCTGCAGTTCTGAGGCGGCGACGCCCTAAGGCCGCTCCGCCGCCGCCGCCGCCGCCATGGTCTCGGGCCCGCGCTGCCCGCCGGGCCTCTGGGGGCTCCTGGCGCTGCTGCTGCCGCTGCCCGGGGCTCGCGGTGAGTGTGGGCGGGGGGGCCCCGGCGGCCCCTGCCCGGGCACAGAGTCCTCCCGGTCTCTCCCCCCTCCATCGGTGCACGGCGCCCCCGGGCCTCCCCGTCCGGCCCCTCAGCCCGGGCTGCGTCGAGCTCGGCCCGCGGGGGGAGGAGGGGGCGAGGGGGCCCGAGCCGCGCGGCAGCGACCCCAGCCCGGCCCCTGGGGCGAGCCCCGCACCTCTGCGAGCCTCGAGCCCCCGCGAGCGCTTCTGCCTGGGGGCTAAACTCTGTCCCGCTGGTGGGAGTGTTAAGGCCCGGGGGCGGCGGCTGGGGGTGTCTCCTGTCGGTGGTTGGAGGCGGGCGGGGGGTGGGGGGAGAAAAAGCCCCTTCGAAGAGCGGGTAAAGGTGCTGTAGCTGGCCAGCTTCAGTAAAACGAAGTGTGGGCATAAGACTCCTAAAGACTGTCAAATGAGCAAGTTCCCCTGTTATAGCCTTAGCTTTGTGACTGTACAGACAGAGATATAGAAACTTTGTTAAAGCTAATGTTAAAATGATGTAATACACAGGGTAAGACAAGTGTGTCTGTATATCTGGGTATAATGCTTAAATTATCCAAAAGTACAAAATTTGGTTTGAAAGTCATAAGGTACATATAGTAGATAATCTGCAGTATCCCAAATTAAGGTTCAGGTATTCACATCCAGTTATTTGGGTACATCACTCCTAAAAGGTTATAGGAAGAGGAGCTTGTGGAAAGCAAATATAGTAATGAGTGAAGATTGTCCCTCAGTCATTGAGAATTTAGGGTCAGTTGCCACTTAGAAAATACAATACAGTACATCAGGAAGTTTTTCAGTTACTTTCCCCACTTTGCTTCTCATTAGCACCTGTCCATGCATCACATGAGAAATATGAAAGTTACCTGTCTCAGAGATGTCTCACCAGCTGTTCTCACTTGTTCTAATGCCAGACATGTTTCGTGTATTCTTCTGTAGATTGCTATCCTTTGCCTTCTACGTCACCTTCTTTCATGTCACTCTGTACGGTTGCAACCCTTTCTCTAAAACCTGTGGGTGGAGCAATGTCTTGTTTTGCACAATATACTTACCCTACGTTACTGCACATATTCAGGGTGATGTATACATGGTAAATTTTAATGTACTGCAGTTCTGTATGAAGCCCATTCAGTAAACTAGCTTCAAGGCTCTAATGAAAACAAGTACCTCCAAATTGTCCCCAATAAAATCATTTGTGGCTTCTCTAAAACTAATATTCTGTTACAACAGACTACTGAATATCTTTCATAGTTAACTTTTTCCCTTCCTTGCCTGTCTCTCTTGCTAGGCACTTGTGATTCTCCTCCACGGTTGCATTTTGCTGAGCTGCCTGGGGAAGTGAACAATTCCTATCCTGTTGGGACCAAACTGAAATACTCCTGTCGCCCAGGATACATTTTGAGCTCTGGAAAGTCTCGTTTTGTTACGTGTCTTGAAAATTCAAAATGGTCAGTAGAAGCTGAGTTTTGTGAAGGTGAGTATCTTTGTTGCTTTTCCATTTCAATTGATGTGCAAGCCATCTAGACACAGTTAGGAATCTCTCTTCTGTTGGATATCTCTCTTCTATTGGCATATGAAAAGAAGGCAACTGCCATCTTTTCCTGTGCTGTGTATTTATACCTCTCTACTGTATTTTCCACTCCATGCAGCTGATACAGTCAGTTTTAGCCCACGAAGGTTTATGCCCAAGTTAATTTGTTGGTCTCTAAGGTGCCACAAGGACTTCGAGTTGTTTTTGCTGATACAGATTAACACAGCTACTGCTCTGAAACCTGCTACAAATAAGTAAAACACTTTTTGGTCTGCTAAGTGTCTGTCCTTTTTGAAACATTGTAGTTGCGGTATCCCTGATAACGAAATATCCTGAATTCACTGTACTAAAAGTAAACCCAGTATTGAATAATGTCTCATAGAATATCAGAGTTGGAAGGGACCTGTGTTACAAACTTGGTCAAAATAGTAATTCATAACAAAACTTAGAGAATACTCCTCTTGGCTTCATTGCTAAGAGTACGATAAGATTTTTGCAAGTTTTCTCATCTCAAGACTATAGATGCTATATTCCATGTAACTAGTAAGGATATCTACAGTTGGATGCTAATGAAACTTAACTCTGCCTTCTTGTGCATATGTTTTAAATTATGACTGTATTTGTTGTATTGAATACTGATGAGACTTCCTTGATTAGCCTCAGACTCACCTACTCTGGCCTGCTGGCTTGAGAAAATACTTTAAATATAGGCCCTGATTCAGCAAAACACTTAGTGCATTCTTAAGTCCCACTGACTTCAGCGGGCCTTGTTTTACTGAATCGATCAGGCCTTAGTAAAGAGGTCACAATTTTTACATACCTTGTCTGCATTGAGAGATCTTTCCCAGTGCAGTCATAAAAAGTGCCAACGTTATCTTTGCATGGATACAGTATATCTACATTGAACTCCCTATAGATATGGTGACTTTTTGATACAGTTCATTCTTCGTGGGAATAAGTCTACTGCGGGAGAAAGCATCACAAATATCTCTTGTAGGGGCAAAGAAAAGCTCTTCCACTGAGCTTGACTGAGGAACATGCAGTTTTTAGCTGTCTAAAATCAAGATTCACAAATCAAGAAAACGACTAACAAATATTTACAAAACGCAAAACAAACCTGTGGAACGTGCTGCCTCTGGTAATTTGTTTCGATGGTTAGTCACCCTCATATTAAACACTTCCACCTTATTTCCATTTTGAATTTGTCTGGCTCGCCTTTTTCCAGTCATCCGGGACCTCCCCTGATTGCCATGAGTTTTCAAAGATAATGGCCAGTGGCTCTGCAATCACATCTATTAATACATCAAGGATTGTATTAGCCCTTTTTTCCATAGGATTGCAGTGGGAGCGTATGTTCAGTTGATTGTCTGCTGTGATCTCAATCCTTTTCAGACTTGCTCCTTCCCAGAATATAGTTTACCCGTTCTCTCGGAACAGCTTGCATTTCTTGTGCCTGGATGTATAATTTTGCGTTATATGGTACTAGAATGAATTTTGTTTGACCGGACATAGGGAGTCCAGATTGCTTTGTAGGACTCCCCCAGTCTGTGTCACCTGCAGATAGTATCAGGAGTGATTTTTGTTACCTTCCAGACAAATGATTTAAAATGTTGAATAGCAGCAGGTCTAGGACCGATCCCTGCAGAATTCTACTAGAAACAGGTTTGTTTGATAATGATTCCCACTGATGTGACTGCTCCTGGAGATGTCAGTTAGTCAGTTCTTGTCTGCAGTGGTGTTGCAGCCATGTCAATCCCAAGATATTAGCGAGACAAAGTGGGTGAGATAATATCATTTATTGGACCAACTTCTGTTGGTGAGAGAGACGAGCTTTCGAGCTTACACACCATTCTTCTTGGTGTCAGAAATGTATTCCAAACCTGAAGACTAGCTCTGTGTAGGGTCGAAAGCTTCTCACCCACAGAAGTTGGTTCAATAAAAGATATTGCCTCACCCTCTTAGCCAATTCTTAGTCCATTTAAGTTGTGCTCTATTGATACAGAAGTGTTAATTTTTTATTTAGAATGTTGTGTGGTACTAAGTCAAACAGCTTACAAAAGTCTAGGCATATTACATCAGTTACGTTTATCAAACATCTTTGTAACTTCAAAGAACGACAGAGGTTTATCAGAGAAACCTGATTTTCCATAAAACCATATTGGTTGGTTTTAATTATATTCCTGTTCTTAATTCCTTATGAATTGGGAAAATTTTCCCTCCACTGCACAAGTGGTCAGAACAGATTTGCCCTTGGAATCGATGAATCCCACAATACCTTTAAATTATTATGCCTGTGAGTGAGATCATGTTAACTAGTCTACAGTTACTGAGGTCATTCTGGTTGCCCTTTTTGAATACTGGCACAAGATCAGCGCTCTTCCATTCTTCTTGAATTTCCAGTTACTCTAACTTCTTATAAATCTTAATCAGTGGGTTAGAGATCTCCTTGGCCAACTTTTCAGGACACTTGGGTGCAAGTTATCCCAAGATTTTGATTTAACAATGTTTATCCCTAGCAGATGTAGTTTAACTTCCTCCTTAATTACGAATAGACATGGAAGTACTTCATCAAACTCTTGTGATGAGACTACGTTGTCGTGCTTCTTTCCAAATACAAAAGGGAAATATTTCCTGAACACTCCTGCCTTTCTTGTATCATAATTGTTTTACCCATCTCCATTTAGTAACAGGTTTGTACCTTTACTACGCGTGGCATACTCAGTGTATCATCCAGACTAATGAGAATCTGTCACCGCTGTCCTCTAACCTGGGGGTGCCCTTTACAAAGCTTTGGTGCTGTAGCCTCCAGTCTGGACTGCTCACAAACAGCCTCCGGTGTGCAAGTCACTCCCAGCTAGGTCTCGGCCAGCCACACCTTTGTTCTTGCAGTATAAGCAAAGCTGGTGAGGTGACCCCAACAAATTCCTAGTATTTCCCCGCCCTGCCCCCCCTTTCCAGAAATGTATGTCTTGTATTGCCCAGCCCTCTCCCGGACAATACAAATTCATCTCGAGTCTCTCCTTCTTTCTTGTTACCCAAATAGAGTTTCGCAGACACTTCAATTTAAACACACTGGATTAGATCAAACAAGTTTATTAACTACAAAGATTTTAAGGGACTGCAGGTCATGAGGCATGAGTCGGAAAGGTGACGAGAGAGGTCAAGATAAAGCACAAGTGGTGCTCAAGTTAAAAAACGCTGTTAAATTCGAAATGAAGTTTTTCTTACCATATGCTCTCAGCAGTCTTGCTGACCAAACTTCTTAAGTGAGGACCCCTTCTTCAGCTTAGTTGGTGCTTCCTTTGTCTCTTCTAGTGCAGTGAGTGGATGGATGGAGTGAGAGGGAGGAGGGGGTGCCTGGGAGTTTTTGTTGCTCCTTTTTTATAGTGTCAGTCCCACCCCTGGGAAAACATTCCCAGCTGACAAAAAGTCTATCGGGAAAAGATTTTCCCTGCTGCTTTTCCTCTCTTTTTTGGAGGTTTTTTTCTTCCTGCTTGATGACTGCTTGTTGCTTAAATGCAAATTAAGCAGAGCACACATTCCTTTGAGACAGTCCTGTTTGCCAGCTTGTGCTGTAGGTTTTTTAATATGAGTTAACATTATACAGGGAAATCTTCTAACTTCAGAGACAATGTTACCATGCACTTTATCAGGGCAGTATTGACCAGTAAACTCTATGTTTTCAGGTTTCAGAGTAGCAGCCGTATTAGTCTATATTCACAAAAAGAAAAGAAATACTTGAGGCACCTTAGAGACGAACAAATTTGAGCATAAATTGGTTAGTCTCTAAGGTGCCACAAGTACTCCTTTTCTTTTTATACATTTTCAGATGATGCCTCACAAGGCATGCTCGGTACATAGATTATTACAGCAGTCTCTAGGGTGTGGACACGGGTACATTCTCTTACAGAAGGATTTCTTTTGTCCCTAACGATCTTCACAATCTTCTCCTTATTTTCTGTAAATATGCATCTGAGGAAGTGAGCTGTAGCTCACGAAAGCTTATGCTCTAATAAATTGGTTAGTCTCTAAGGTGCCACAAGTCCTCCTTTTCTTCATGCCACTTGTGAGACTCTCACTGATGTCTTTAGTGCCCCATATAAATTTTTACATTTCGTAACTTACACCTTCTATCCTTTTTTTTTTTTTTTTTCTTCTGTGTCTTATGTTGCTTTTTATTTGTAATTGCTGCCAGTTGAGGTCAGTGGGTCTACCTACATGAATATGGTTCTGCATATGAGTTTTCGGGATCTGGGCGTTCACGTTGACAGTATGAATATTTGCGCTTATACTAAATCTGCAAGGGGATCTGAAATCTCTTGTTTCAGGATATAAGGCAACCACTATCTGTGTGGGATTAGGAAGCATCATCCCGCTTCCACTTCTCCTCACTTCGCATGGGCATGAAACAAAATTATCCATAATGTGGGTTTTAAGCTTTTCTCCTTAGCCTTTGGTGCTGCCTGCTGTCGTAGAGGACAGATACTGGACTCCAAGACCATTGGCTTTGATCTGCCATGGTATTTGCTGTGTTAGAGGGTGCAAGTTAGGATATCCCCTTTTTCCTATTAAGGTAATCTGAGGTAACACTAATATTCGTCTTGTTCTCTTCTAGGAAGACGATGTAAACCATTCGAACTCGAAAATGGCAGGGGTGATATAACGGATCTCCGGTTTGGTGCAAGAGCAAACTTCTCCTGTGATGAAGGGTGAGTGGCAAATTAATATTTGGACTAATTAATAGAAGCTAGACTGGTGTAAAACTGCTGTTGAAGTCTAACAAAATGAGACAAGCAAGCCTGCTTAACTTCAAGAACATAAGTGAGTGGTGAGCTATAAATCTGTATCCATGGGCTGGGGCCCTTGTTAAGAATTACACCTGCGATTTTCAAAGGAGTTGAAGGAAGATAGCCACCGAGCTATGGTTGTCATTCGGTGGGAGATGGGCATCTAACTCGCTCAGGTGCTTTTGAAGATGGCAGCCTAGAGCCCTCAGGAGATCCTCCAGCAGGGGTTTGGTTATGATATTGAGAGTCCCACCTCAGGGGTCATGTGGCACTTACTGACCCGTGCCATCTCTCCCTTGTTACAGGGGTTTCTGTGAGGGTGCTGGGAGCTAGTGGGAGAATATTGCCCATAAAATGCTGCACCAGGTAGAGGCAGACCTCTTCCTGCTCTACAATAGCAAATATTTGTCTGTCCGAAAATGTAGTCTAAAATACTACAGCCCACAGGAGCTCAGGTTGTCTTTGGGTGTAATTCTATTTTACAAACTAGCAGCTGCTTGGGCCCATCTGTGCGCGCGCGTGCTCTCTCACTGTTCCCTCCCTTCACAGGAGATTGATTTCTTCAAGTTCTTTCACTTCAATTTAATCGAATGCTAAGTGTGTTCTGTAGTGACGACCAAGTGTAAGCTTTGTCAGTATGTTGCAACTTTGTGTGCTGGGTTTAGCTGGACTTTCAGCTCAATGGACTTGGAAATGCAGTGCTTTTGGCTAAGCCCTCAAGGGTTAACACATTGTTATTAATGTAGCCTCACACTCTACAAGGCAGCACAAACGGAGGGAGGAGGCACAGCATGGCAGAGAGAGACCATCTCTCACGCACGTGAGAGAGAGACACATGTGTGAATTGCCCCTTTAAGTTCGCTGACCCCAGTTTAAGTACATTGCCTTTTTAAGTAGATCAGCAAGTTGACAGCATTTGATAGCAGCAAGCTCCCTCTGTCCTGAGCCCTGTCGTGTTCTCCCCCACCTCTCTGAGGAGAAGGGGTACAGCGGGAGGAGGACACCCTGACATTAGCACCCTTCTTCCCCCTCCACTCCCACACAGCAAGCAGGAGGCTCCCGGGAGCAACTTCAAGGCAGAGGACAGGAGCAGCACAGGGCAGTGGGGGGAGGGACAGCTGAACTGCCCGACAATTGATAGCATGCTGGGTGGCTGCCACACAGGGAACTTAGGGGAGCTGATGGGGCGAGGCGGCTGCCGGTCCACCGTGGTTCGAAGCCCCCACCAGCTAGCTCCAACGGGCTGCTCTTTCTGCAAGCAGTGGACAAAGCAGGCGGCTGGCAAACAACCTTCTAAGGGAGCGTTGCGCAACTTTAAACAAGCATGTTCCCTAATTGATCAGCAACGAAACAATGTTAACTGGGACGATGTTAAGTGAGGCGTTACTGTAGCTGTACCGAGGACGTAGATGTGTACTGTAGACCTGGCCTTCGTGTTCCTTGGTCCTGTGGTGTTAGATGTATCCCTTTTTCAATGGTTTGTCTCCACCTACTGGCAGAAAGAAACCATGTTCCATCTTTCTGGACGGGGAACTAGTTCTTTGCTTCTATGAGTCACAAACTTGAACCTTTTTTCTTTAGGTACAGATTAATTGGACCGACTTTTGCCCAGTGTGTGATTATGGGAAATGGAGTTGATTGGGATACGGAGGTTCCACTTTGCCAAGGTAAAGCAATTTAATGGTTTTAAGAACAGTTCACGTCTGGAGATGATGCAGCATAGCTGGCGCTTCAGAGGAGTCTCTGTTCTTCCTTTGGCATTTAATCCAAATGACAGTTTTGTTGTGGGGAGGAATGAAATCGTACTGTGCTTCGCCATGGTGTTTAGATGACTCCTACAGAATCTTTTTTTTTTTTTTTTTTTTTTGGTACCTTTTAGATTATTCACCTGGCTCTGTTTAATATGCACAATCCAACAGGCCTCATGTCTCCTCTTCACTATTGTATCTGTGTAATCCTCCTGGTCACTAAGTAAAAGGCATGATAATGACTTCAAGAAGTTTTGATGCTTCCCAAATGTGACTATCCACTTAAAATCTGAGGCTCTTTTGGAGTGAATCACAATTAATTTGCCTCTACCTTAATTTGATCTCTTGAATGCTTTCTGGGCTTGGTCTATCAATGATGCTGCTGCTGTCCAGTCTAGAATCAGCTGCTGCTAAAAGAACTGTTCTAGCTTAGTTTTCTTCTGGTGGAACAATACTACATCTCGAGATGCCGGGCGAGAGGTTCTGGCTCCTTGAGGCTAATGTTGGGAAGGAGCGCGCTCTGCTAAGGTCATCTTCCAGAGTTGGTGTTTTATGGAGCATCCTCCTTGAGCAATGGACGTACTGGGTTGGGTCAAGCCTAAAAGCAGACAAACCTTCAGAATCTGAAAGGGGTATTGCTTCAAATGTTAAAATGGAATGTTAAGTCCGCTTCCAAATGGCTAAATAGCTTTTTGGGGGGATCTGAGACAACTTTCTTAGTGAAAACTCTCTTTGGTTCACCTTCAGTGGAAACTTTAATTTTCATGTTGACATTCTTTGCTTCAGCAATACCTTGTCGTCCACCTCATGATATCACCCAGGGATCCCATAATGGTCAGAGTGGAGAAGAGTTTTCCTTTGGCTCAGCAGTAACTTACAAATGTGACCCGGGCTTGTCTCTTATTGGAGAGGCCTCCATTCATTGTACAACGAAAGATCATTTCAATGGAGAGTGGAGTGGGCCTGCCCCTGAATGCAAAGGTTAGTAGCGTCTGTTTTTTATCCCCTTCTTATTCTACGATCACCTTCCAAGAAAAACTCTATTTTGATTGCTGAGGAAATTCAGTTAGTGCTTTGTCCCCCTAAATACGTATCATGAAAACTAGTTACTGTTGGAAAACTAAAGAATGACTGACACTTCATGAATCATTCCTGGAAAGAATTTTTGCCTCTAATACATCCTGTGGTTTTTTGTCTCCCCTCAGTGTTCCAAGCTTGAAGTTAATTCTCAGGTCACAAACAGTTGATAAACTCTTAAACTAAGGTTTTGCTTTTATGCCAGTATCCTTCAACTCAAGTGCTAAAGGGAAGTGGACGGAAAGAGAGAGGCTTACAAGCAGGATTGCTTGGCAAGCCTCTTTTTCAGAACTCTCTGGGAGGGCTCCTTGGCAGTGAAGGCTCAGGCTTCTGTGAGTTCATATCACAGCCATAAAGTTCTTCGGAGGGAGAAATAAAGGTCATTGTACAATCCTCATTTTAGTGACGGCAGTGCTCCTGCACACTGTTGCATTTAGCTAACAATGCATTTATGTACTTGGTATTCAAGCAAGTGCAACAACTTGGTTTTATTCTTTCTGAGTTACCCAGCCTAACAGCTGGGATTGAGGCTTTTTCAGAGGCATTAGGGTAGGTTGGTCATCTTGCTACTTAATAATAACTCCCCCAAAAGCAGGGAAGTTCAGTTCCAGAATGTCATTGTATGTACATCTCTTCTAATGTGACCCAAATTCCGGATGGCGTCGTACAGCGATGATGTTTAACTCATGCAGTTTAGTGGAGGGTGGGGGAAGGGGCGGGATAGCCATACAGTTGGGTGCTGTCGTGTTTGTAGACTAACATCTTTTTAAAGGAAAAGATCCAGAGTTGTCTAACTTTATTTTGAAATACATTTTGGTACCTGCTGTGGTCAAGTATCAGGGCGTTTTCGTCTTTCCTCTAATTCTCCCACACGCCCCCATATCCCCACACACACTAAATGCTTCCTGTGCCAAACGTTCTTATGCTGGTACTTTTAATTTCCAGTGGTCAAGTGTCCTGAGCCAGAAGTTAAAAATGGAAGAAAGCAATCTGGGTTTGGACCTGACTATTCATATGGAAACGCCGTAATATTTGCATGTGATTCTGGCTACACTCTGCATGGTAGCAGTTCAGTTAGATGTGAAGCTAACAATTCTTGGGTTCCATCTTTGCCAACTTGTCTACGTAAGTATAAGCAGTTGTGTTGAACCTTTTATATGCTGATGTTTAGCAACGTTAAAATGATGTAAAGTTTGAGTGTCTGTGTCCCCTTTTTGTCATTGGCATAACACATACTACACCTACAGCTCCCCTCCAGGAGGAACAAAAGATACTTCTGGTGAGTTGGAAGAACTTTTGGCTATTTAAAGCTTCCAGTTTTTTAGCATGTGGTTTCTACAAGACTGAAAATGGCAGTGTGAAATTCACGAAGTACATTTCATCTCTTAAGTTCTGGAGCAGCCTGCGTGTTGGCATGTGGCTGGGTGGCTGATGTGGAACCACACTTCTGCTAGCCTTCAGCCCCTGGGAGTGCTTTTGCCCGGGAGAAGGCTCATTGGAATGGCTTCTGCCTTGGAGGCTAAACTCTGTCCCGTATTGTGAGATAGCGTTAATACCCAGTGCCTGCTGCTGTAGGATGAGGAATGTCTCCTGTCGTAGTTGGAGGTAGGCTAGGGAAAAGAAAAAGCCACTTTGAACAGGAGGTAAAGGTGCAGCTTCTTTGCTTTACCAGTTTCTGTAAAACAAAGTTTGGGGTATAAGACTCGTAAAGATTATAAAATGAGCCAGATCCCCTGTTACAGCCTTAGGTTTGTGACTGTACAGAAATAGATTAAATTTTTTTTATTAAAGCTAACGTTACAAAGATCTAATGCACACGTTAAGAAGAGTGTCTGTACATCTGGGTATAATGCTTAAATTATCCAAAAGTACAAAATTTGTACCTTAGGACTTTGAAACCATATAGTACATAATCGACAGTATCCGAGATTACGGTTGTTAAATTCAGTGATACGGTTAAGGTATTAGCATCCAATTATGCAGGTACATAACTCATAAAAAGTTATACTAAGAGTATCCTATGGAAAGCAAATATAGCAACGAGTTAATATTGTCCCTTGGTAATTGAGAATTTAGGATCGGTTGGCTGTTAGAAAATACAATACAGTATGTCGGGAAGTATTTCAGTTACTTTCCCCACTTTGCTTCTCATTAGCACTTGTCCTCATGCCTGTCATGCAGTTTCCATGCATCACATGAGAAATATGAAAGTTACCTGTCTCAGAGATAATGCCAGACATGTTTCGTGTACTCTTCTATAGATTGCTCCCTTGGTGGTCTTTGCCTGTATGTCACCTTCTTTCACGTCAGTCTGTGTGGTAGCAACCCTCTCTCTGAGCCTGTGCTGCGTTAGATCATAAAACCTGTGAGGTGGAGCAATGTCTTGTTTTGCACAATGTACTTACCCTACGTTACCATACACGCTCAGGGTGATGTATACATGGTAAATGATGTAAAATTTTAATGTACTATAGTTTTGTATCAAGCCCATTCAATAAACTAGCTTCAAGGCTCTAATGAAAACAAGTACCTCCAAATTGTCCCCAATAAAATCATTTGTGGCTTCTCAAAAACTAGTATTCTGTTACAACAGACTACTGAATATCTTTCATAGTTAACTTTTTCCCTTCCTTGCCTGTCTCTCTTGCTAGGCACTTGTGATTCTCCTCCACGGTTGCATTTTGCTGAGCTGCCTGGGGTCGTGAACAATTCCTATCCTGTTGGGACCAAACTGCAATACTCCTGTCGCCCAGGATACATTTTGAGCTCTGGAAAGTCTCCTTTTGTTACATGTCTTGAAAATTCAAAATGGTCAGTAGACCCTGAGTTTTGTGAAGGTGAGTACCTTTGTTGCTTTTCCATTTCAATTGATGTGCAAGCCATCTTTTATTGGGTAAGTGGTTCACAGTTCAACACTGGTATCCATAAACACTTTCTCAATACATTTTGGACAGTTCTTTGTTATATTAGTGGTTGACTTAAAAAAAAAAAAATCAGAATGCTTCCTTATCTTTGTAGGCTTCTTTAAGAGCAGCTAAAATGCAAAATTCCAGTAACTTTAGCCTTCTGTGCTGAATACTCTCAAATAGGTTTCAGAGGAGGAATAGGTTTACCACTTTCTTCTTGGTTTTTAGGCCTTGTGCTGAATATCTGCCTTTCTAGAACATCAACATCTTGTGTAGTAGTAGATATAAACTTAAGAATAGTGCAGTTCTTCTCTCTCAGAAACCCCACTGTCCACATAATTTGCGTGTGACTGACTGGGAGACATTCAGTGCACACCAGTGAAGTTATTGGAATTTGATACTCTACCTATGCGGGTCAGCTTTAAATGGAGGTATAAAATAAAGGACGTCTAAGCTTTCATCTATTTAGTTTCCCTAATGATCTTGGTTCTTACCATGTCACCTCTTTTAACTTTGTTCAAGTGAGTGCCACAGAACACTGGACAGCTACAACTTGGTGCGGTTAAATTCATCGTGTTCATAGTATTTCCTGTTGATAGTATAGGGAACATCACAAATACTGCAATAAAGTGAAACACTTCGGTGTGATAAGTGTCTGTCTTTTCGGAAAAATTGTAGTTGCTCTATCCCTGATAACAAATGATAGAGTTCAGCCCTACGGAATTCACTGTACTAAAAGTAAACCCAGTATTGAATAACGTGTGTTACAAACTTGGTCAAAATACTAATTCATAACAAAGCTTAGAGAATACTTCTCTTGGTTTCATTGCTAAGAGTACAATAAGATTTTTGCAAGTTTTCTCCTCTCAAGACTATAGATGCTATATTCCATGCAGAAGTCCCTAGTAAATGCAGTACTACAGTAACTAGTAAGGATATATACAGTTGGATGCTGATGAACCTTAACTCTGTCGTCTTGTGCATATATTTTAAATTATGATTTAATTTGTCGTAATTTGTCAAATACTGATGGGGATTTCTTGACTAGCCTTAGACTTACCCTCTCTGGGTTGAGAAAATACTTTATATATAGGCCCTGATTCCGCAAAGCACTTAGTGCGTTCTTAAGTCTCAGTGATGTCAGCGGAACTTGTTTTGCTGAATCGATCAGACCTTAGTAAATAGGTCACAATTTTTACATGCCTTGTCTGAATTCAGAGATTTTTTTTTCCCCCAGTACAATAATAAAAAGTGCTGACTTTATCTTTGTTTGGATACAGTATATCTACATTGAATTCCCTATAGATATGGTGACTTTTTGATACAGTTTATTCTTCGTGGGAATAAGTCTACTCCGGGAGAAAGCATCACAAGTAACTCTTGTAGGGGCAAAGAAAAGCTCTTCCACTGAGCTTGACTGAGGAACGTGCAGTTTTTAGCTGTCTAAAATCAGGATTCACGTATCAAGAAAATTAAAAACAAATATTTACAAAACGCAAAACAAGCCTGTGAACATTCTGCCACAAAATGGAGGCAAAGAACAGGGTAGGGTTCAAAAAGGGATGAGACACTTAGAACCGGGTCTGGCAAACATGTTGCTGAATGTTGCACATGTGAATAGTCCGCTGCTTCATAGAGTTTAATGCTAGAAGTAATTGTGCCTAGATGTATAATTTTGCACTATACGGTACTAGAATGAATTTTGTTTGAACGGACCCAGGGAATCCAGATTGCTTTGCAGGACTGCCCTGTCCTGCTTTATCACTCCCCCAAATTTTCTGTCAGCTGCAAATTTTGTCAGGAGTGATTTTTGTTTACTTCCAGTCAACTGATTAAAATGTTGAATAGCAGCAGGTCTAGGACCGATCCCTGCAGAATTCTACTAGAAACAGGTTTGTTTGATAATGATTCCCACTGATGTGACTGCTCCTGGAGATGTCAGTTAGTCAGTTCTTGTCTGCAGTGGTGTTGCAGCCATGTCAATCCCAAGATATTAGCGAGACAAAGTGGGTGAGATAATATCATTTATTGGACCAACTTCTGTTGGTGAGAGAGACGAGCTTTCGAGCTTACACACCATTCTTCTTGGTGTCAGAAATGTATTCCAAACCTGAAGACTAGCTCTGTGTAGGGTCGAAAGCTTCTCACCCACAGAAGTTGGTTCAATAAAAGATATTGCCTCACCCTCTTAGCCAATTCTTAGTCCATTTAAGTTGTGCTCTATTGATACAGAAGTGTTAATTTTTTATTTAGAATGTTGTGTGGTACTAAGTCAAACAGCTTACAAAAGTCTAGGCATATTACATCAGTTACGTTTATCAAACATCTTTGTAACTTCAAAGAACGACAGAGGTTTATCAGAGAAACCTGATTTTCCATAAAACCATATTGGTTGGTTTTAATTATATTCCTGTTCTTAATTCCTTATGAATTGGGAAAATTTTCCCTCCACTGCACAAGTGGTCAGAACAGATTTGCCCTTGGAATCGATGAATCCCACAATACCTTTAAATTATTATGCCTGTGAGTGAGATCATGTTAACTAGTCTACAGTTACTGAGGTCATTCTGGTTGCCCTTTTTGAATACTGGCACAAGATCAGCGCTCTTCCATTCTTCTTGAATTTCCAGTTACTCTAACTTCTTATAAATCTTAATCAGTGGGTTAGAGATCTCCTTGGCCAACTTTTCAGGACACTTGGGTGCAAGTTATCCCAAGATTTTGATTTAACAATGTTTATCCCTAGCAGATGTAGTTTAACTTCCTCCTTAATTACGAATAGACATGGAAGTACTTCATCAAACTCTTGTGATGAGACTACGTTGTCATGCTTCTTTCCAAATACAAAAGGGAAATATTTCCTGAACACTCCTGCCTTTCTTGTATCATAATTGTTTTACCCATCTCCATTTAGTAACAGGTTTGTACCTTTACTACGCGTGGCATACTCAGTGTATCATCCAGACTAATGAGAATCTGTCACCGCTGTCCTCTAACCTGGGGGTGCCCTTTACAAAGCTTTGGTGCTGTAGCCTCCAGTCTGGACTGCTCACAAACAGCCTCCGGTGTGCAAGTCACTCCCAGCTAGGTCTCGGCCAGCCACACCTTTGTTCTTGCAGTATAAGCAAAGCTGGTGAGGTGACCCCAACAAATTCCTAGTATTTCCCCGCCCTGCCCCCCCTTTCCAGAAATGTATGTCTTGTATTGCCCAGCCCTCTCCCGGACAATACAAATTCATCTCGAGTCTCTCCTTCTTTCTTGTTACCCAAATAGTTTCACAAACACTTCAATTTAAACACACTGGATTAGATCAGACAAGTTCATTAACTACAAAGATTTTAAGGGACTGCAGGTCATGAGGCATGAGTCGGAAAGGTGACAAGAGAGGTCAAGATAAAGCACAAGTGGTGCTCAAGTTAAAAAAATGCTGTTAAATTCGAAATGAAGTTTTTCTTACCATATGCTCTCAGCAGTCTTGCTGACCAAACTTCTTAAGTGAGGACCCCTTCTTCAGCTCAGTTGGTGCTTCCTTTGTCTCTTCTAGTGCAGTGAGTGGATGGATGGAGGAGGGGGAGCCTGGGAGTTTTTGTTGCTCCTTTTTTATAGTGTCAGTCCCACCCCTGGGAAAACATTCCCAGCTGACAAAAAGTCTATCGGGAAAAGATTTTCCCTGCTGCTTTTCCTCTCTTTTTTGGAGGTTTTTTTCTTCCTGCTTGATGACTGCTTGTTGCTTAAATGCAAATTAAGCAGAGCACACATTCCTTTGAGACAGTCCTGTTTGCCAGCTTGTGCTGTAGGTTTGCAATATGAATTAACATTATACAGGGAAATCTTCTAACTTCAGAGACAATGTTACCATGCATTTTATCAGGGCAGTATTGACCAGTAAACTCTATGTTTTCAGGTTTCAGAGTAGCAGCCGTATTAGTCTATATTCACAAAAAGAAAAGGAATACTTGAGCATAAATTTGTTAGTCTCTAAGGTGCCACAAGTACTCCTTTTCTTTTTATACATTTTCAGATGATGCCTCACAAGGCATGCTCGGTACATAGATTATTACAGCAGTCTCTAGGGTGTGGACATGGGTACATTCTCTTACAGAAGGATTTCTTTTGTCCCTAACGATCTTCACAATCTTCTCCTTATTGTCTGTAACCATGCCACTTGTGAGACTCTCACTGATGTCTTTAGTGCCCCATATAAATTTTTACATTTCGTAACTTACGCCTTCTATCCTTTTTTTTTTTTTTGTTCTTCTGTGTCTTATGTTGCTTTTTATTTGTAATTGCTGCCAGTTGAGGTCAGTGGGTCTACCCACATGAATATGGTTCTGCATATGAGTTTTCGGGATCTGGGCGTTCACGTTGACAGTATGAATATTTGCGCTTATACTAAATCTGCAAGGGGATCTTAAATCTCTTGTTTCAGGATATAAGGCAACCACTATCTGTGTGGGATTAGGAAGCATCATCCTGCTTCCACTTCTCCTCACTTCCCATGGGCATGTAACAAAATTATCCATAATGTGGGTTTTAAGCTTTCCTCCTTAGCCTTTGGTGCTGCCTGCTGTCGTAGAGGACAGATACTGGACTCCAAGACGATTGGCTTTGATCTGCCATGGTATTTGCTGTGTTAGAGGGTGCAAGTTAGGATATCCCCTTTTTCCTATTAAGGTAATCTGAGGTAACACTAATATTGGTCTTGTTCTCTTCTAGGAAGACGATGTAAACCACTCGAACTCGAAAATGGCAGGGCTGATATAACGGATCTCCGGTTTGGTGCAAGAGCAAACTTCTCCTGTGATGAAGGGTGAGTGGCAAATTGCTTCTTTGGACTAATTAATAGAACCTAGACTGGTGTACAACTGCTGTTGAAGTCTGGCAAAATGAGACAAGCAAGCCTGCTTAACTTCAAGAACATAAGTGAGTGGTGTGCTATAAATCTGTATCCATGGGCTGGGGCCCTTGTTAAGAATTACACCTGCGATTTTCAAAGGAGTTGAAGGAAGATAGCCACCGAGCTATGGTTGTCATTCAGTGGGAGATGGGCATCTAACTCGCTCAGGTGCTTTTGAAGATGGCAGCCTAGAGCCCTCAGGAGATCCTCCAGCAGGGGTTTGGTTATGATATTGAGAGTCCCACCTCAGGGGTCATGTGGCACTTACTGACCCGTGCCATCTCTCCCTTGTTACAGGGGTTTCTGTGAGGGTGCTGGGAGCTAGTGGGAGAATATTGCCCATAAAATGCTGCACCAGGTAGAGGCAGACCTCTTCCTGCTCTACAATAGCAAATATTTGTCTGTCTCTCCCTTAGAGATGTCGGTATTCCCCAGGATAGCATCAAGTGCAGTTGTTGCTTTTGTCCATATGGGTTATGTTGCCAGGCCTTGGGGAATCAAAAATAGCTTGTGACTTCCTTGCGCTGAGCAGGTGTGCTTTGGATTTTTGAGGTCTCAGAGTTGAAGGCCAGAAGGGACCACCTGATCCTCCAGTCTGACCTCCTGTATATCACAGGCCACTAACACTTCCCAGAGACCCACATACTAAACTCAACCAAAATGTAGTCTAAAATACTACAGCCCACAGGAGCTCAGGTTGTCTTTGGGTGTAATTCTATTTTACAAACTAGCAGCTGCTTGGGCCCATCTGTGCGCGCGCGTGCTCTCTCACTGTTCCCTCCCTTCACAGGAGATTGATTTCTTCAAGTTCTTTCACTTCAATTTAATCGAATGCTAAGTGTGTTCTGTAGTGACGACCAAGTGTAAGCTTTGTCAGTATGTTGCAACTTTGTGTGCTGGGTTTAGCTGGACTTTCAGCTCAATGGACTTGGAAATGCAGTGCTTTTGGCTAAGCCCTCAAGGGTTAACACATTGTTATTAATGTAGCCTCACACTCTACAAGGCAGTACAAATGGAGGGAGGAGACACAGCATGGCAGAGAGAGACAATCTCTCTTTCACGCACGCACGTGAGAGAGAGACACATGTGAATTGCCCCTTTAAGTTCGCTGACCCCAGTTTAAGTACATTGCCTTTTTAAGTAGATCAGCAAGTTGACAGCATTTGATGGCAGCAAGCTCCCCCTGTCCTGAGCCCTGTCGTGTTCTCCCCCACCTCTCTGAGGAGAAGGGGTACAGCGGGAGGAGGACACCCTGACATTAGCACCCTTCTTCCCCCTCCACCCCCACACAGCAAGCAGGAGGCTCCCGGGAGCAACTTCAAGGCAGAGGACAGGAGCAGCACAGGGCAGTGGGGGGAGGGACAGCTGAACTGCCCAACAATTGATAGCGTGCTGGGCGGCTGCCACACAGGGAACTTAGGGGAGCTGATGGGGCGAGGCGGGTGCCGGTCCACCCTGGTTCGAAGCCCCCACCAGCTAGCTCCAACGGGCTGCTCTTTCTGCAAGCAGTGGACAAAGCAGGCGGCTGGCAAACAACCTTCTAAGGGAGCGTTGCGCAACTTTAAACAAGCATGTTCCCTAATTGATCAGCAACGAAACAATGTTAACTGGGACGATGTTAAGTGAGGCGTTACTGTAGCTGTACCGACGTAGATGTGTACTGTAGACCTGGCCTTCGTGTTCCTTGGTCCTGTGGTGTTAGATGTATCCCTTTTTCAATGGTTTGTCTCCACCTACTGGCAGAAAGAAACCCTGCTCCATCTTTCTGGACGGGGCACTAGTTCTTTGCTTCTATGAGTCACAAACTTGAACCTTTTTTCTTTAGGTACAGATTAATTGGACCGACTTTTGCTGAGTGCGTGATTGTGGGAAATGGAGTTGATTGGGATACGGAGGTTCCACTTTGCCAAGGTAAAGCAATTTAATGGTTTTAAGAACAGTTCACGTCTGGAGATGATGCAGCATAGCTGGCGCTTCAGAGGAGTCTCTGTTCTTCCTTTGGCATTTAATCCAAATGACAGTTTTGTTGTGGGGAGGAATGAAATCGTACTGTGCTTCGCCATGGTGTTTAGATGACTCCTACAGAATCTTTTTTTTTTTTTTTGGTACCTTTTAGATTATTCACCTGGCTCTGTTTAATATGCACAATCCAACAGGCCTCATGTCTCCTCTTCACTATTGTATCTGTGTAATCCTCCTGGTCACTAAGTAAAAGGCATGATAATGACTTCAAGAAGTTTTGATGCTTCCCAAATGTGACTATCCACTTAAAATCTGAGGCTCTTTTGGAGTGAATCACAATTAATTTGCCTCTACCTTAATTTGATCTCTTGAATGCTTTCTGGGCTTGGTCTATCAATGATGCTGCTGCTGTCCAGTCTAGAATCAGCTGCTGCTAAAAGAACTGTTCTAGCTTAGTTTTCTTCTGGTGGAACAATACTACATCTCGAGATGCCGGGCAAGAGGTTCTGGCTCCTTGAGGCTAATGTTGGGAAGGAGCGCGCTCTGCTAAGGTCATCTTCCAGAGTTGGTGTTTTATGGAGCATCCTCCTTGAGCAATGGACGTACTGGGTTGCGTCAAGCCTAAAAGCAGACAAACCTTCAGAATCTGAAAGGGGTATTGCTTCAAATGTTAAAATGGAATGTTAAGTACGCTTCCAAATGGCTAAATAGCTTTTTGGGGGGATCTGAGACAACTTTCTTAGTGAAAACTCTCTTTGGTTCACCTTCAGTGGAAACTTTAATTTTCATGTTGACATTCTTTGCTTCAGCAATACCTTGTCCTCCACCTCCTGGTATCACCCAGGGATCCCATAATGGTCAGAGTGGAGAAGAGTTTTCCTTTGGCTCAGCAGTAACTTACAAATGTGACCCGGGCTTGTCTCTTATTGGAGAGGCCTCCATTCATTGTACAACGAAAGATCATTTCAATGGAGAGTGGAGTGGGCCTGCCCCTGAATGCAAAGGTTAGTAGCGTCTGTTTTTTATCCCCTTCTTATTCTACGATCACCTTCCAAGAAAAACTCTATTTTGATTGCTGAGGAAATTCAGTTAGTGCTTTGTCCCCCTAAATACGTATCATGAAAACTAGTTACTGTTGGAAAACTAAAGAATGACTGACACTTCATGAATCATTCCTGGAAAGAATTTTTGCCTCTAATACATCCTGTGGTTTTTTGTCTCCCCTCAGTGTTCCAAGATTGAAGTTAATTCTCAGGTCACAAACAGTTGATAAACTCTTAAACTAAGGTTTTGCTTTTATGCCAGTATCCTTCAACTCAAGTGCTAAAGGGAAGTGGACGGAAAGAGAGAGGCTTACAAGCAGGATTGCTTGGCAAGCCTCTCTTTCAGAACTCTCTGGGAGGGCTCCTTGGCAGTGAAGGCTCAGGCTTCTGTGAGTTCATATCACAGCCATAAAGTTCTTTGGAGGGAGAAATAAAGGTCATTGTACAATCCTCATTTTAGTGACGGCAGTGCTCCTGCACACTGTTGCATTTAGCTAACAATGCATTTATGTACTTGGTATTCAAGCAAGTGCAACAACTTGGTTTTATTCTTTCTGAGTTACCCAGCCTAACAGCTGGGATTGAGGCTTTTTCAGAGGCATTAGGGTAGGTTGGTCATCTTGCTACTTAATAATAACTCCTCCAAAAGCAGGGAAGTTCAGTTCCAGAATGTCATTGTATGTACATCTCTTCTAGTGTGACCCAAATTCCGGATGGCGTCGTACAACAATGATGTTTAACTCATGCAGTTTAGTGGAGGGTGGGGGAAGGGGCGGGATAGCCATACAGTTGGGTGCTGTCGTGTTTGTAGACTAACATCTTTTTAAAGGAAAAGATCCAGAGTTGTCTAACTTTATTTTGAAATACATTTTGGTACCTGCTGTGGTCAAGTATCAGGGCGTTTTCGTCTTTCCTCTAATTCTCCCACACGCCCCCATATCCCCACACACACTAAATGCTTCCTGGGCCAAACGTTCTTATGCTGGTACTTTTAATTTTCAGTGGTCAAGTGTCCTGAGCCAGAAGTTAAAAATGGAAGAAAGCAATCTGGGTTTGGACCTGACTATTCATATGGAAACGCCGTAATATTTGCATGTGATTCTGGCTACACTCTGCATGGTAGCAGTTCAGTTAGATGTGAAGCTAACAATTCTTGGGTTCCATCTTTGCCAACTTGTCTACGTAAGTATAAGCAGTTGTGTTGAACCTTTTATATGCTGATGTTTAGCAACGTTAAAATGATGTAAAGTTTGAGTGTCTGTGTCCCCTTTTTGTCATTGGCATAACACATACTACACCTACAGCTCCCCTCCAGGAGGAACAAAAGATACTTCTGGTGAGTTGGAAGAACTTTTGGCTATTTAAAGCTTCCAGTTTTTTAGCATGTAGTTTCTACAAGACTGAAAATGGCAGTGTGAAATTCACGAAGTACATTTCATCTCTAAGTTCTGGAGCAGCCTGCGTGTTGGCATGTGGCTGGGTGGCTGATGTGGAACCATACTTCTGCTAGCCTTCAGCCCCTGGGAGTGCTTTTGCCCGGGAGAAGGCTCATTGGAATGGCTTCTGCCTTGGAGGCTAAACTCTGTCCCGTATCGTGAGATAGCGTTAATACCCAGTGCCTGCTGCTGTAGGATGAGGAATGTCTCCTGTCGTAGTTGGAGGTAGGCTAGGGAAAAGAAAAAGCCACTTTGAACAGGAGGTAAAGGTGCAGCTTCTTTGCTTTACCAGTTTCTGTAAAACAAAGTTTGGGGTATAAGACTCCTAAAGATTATAAAATGAGCCAGATCCCCTGTTACAGCCTTAGGTTTGTGACTGTACAGAAATAGATTAAATTTTTTTTATTAAAGCTAACGTTACAAAGATCTAATGCACACGTTAAGAAGAGTGTCTGTACATCTGGGTATAATGCTTAAATTATCCAAAAGTACAAAATTTGTACCTTAGGACTTTGAAACCATATAGTACATAATCGACAGTATCCGAGATTACGGTTGTTAAATTCAGTGATACAGTTAAGGTATTAGCATCCAATTATGCAGGTACATAACTCATAAAAAGTTATACTAAGAGTATCTTATGGAAAGCAAATATAGCAACGAGTTAATATTGTCCCTCGGTAATTGAGAATTTAGGATCGGTTGGCTGTTAGAAAATACAATACAGTATGTCGGGAAGTATTTCAGTTACTTTCCCCACTTTGCTTCTCATTAGCACTTGTCCTCATGCCTGTCATGCAGTTTCCATGCATCACATGAGAAATATGAAAGTTACCTGTCTCAGAAATAATGCCAGACATGTTTCGTGTACTCTTCTATAGATTGCTCCCTTGGTCTTCTTTGCCTGTATGTCACCTTCTTTCACGTCAGTCTGTGTGGTAGCAACCCTCTCTCTGAGCCTGTGCTGCGTTAGATCATAAAACCTGTGAGGTGGAGCAATGTCTTGTTTTGCACAATGTACTTACCCTACGTTACCATACACGCTCAGGGTGATGTATACATGGTAAATGATGTAAAATTTTAATGTACTATAGTTTTGTATCAAGCCCATTCAATAAACTAGCTTCAAGGCTCTAATGAAAACAAGTACCTCCAAATTGTCTCCAATAAAATCATTTGTGGCTTCTCAAAAACTAGTATTCTGTTACAACAGACTACTGAATATGTTTCATAGTTAACTTTTTCCCTTCCTTGCCTGTCTCTCTTGCTAGGCACTTGTGATTCTCCTCCACGGTTGCATTTTGCTGAGCTGCCTGGGGGAGTGAACAATTCCTATCCTGTTGGGACCAAACTGCAATACTCCTGTCGCCCAGGATACATTTTGAGCTCTGGAAAGTCTCCTTTTGTTACATGTCTTGAAAATTCAAAATGGTCAGTAGACCCTGAGTTTTGTGAAGGTGAGTACCTTTGTTGCTTTTCCATTTCAATTGATGTGCAAGCCATCTTTTATTGGGTAAGTGGTTCACAGTTCAACACTGGTATCCATAAACACTTTCTCAATACATTTTGGACAGTTCTTTGTTATATTAGTGGTTGACTTAAAAAAAAAAATCAGAATGCTTCCATATCTTTGTAGGCTTCTTTAAGAGCAGCTAAAATGCAAAATTCCAGTAACTTTAGCCTTCTGTGCTGAATACTCTCAAATAGGTTTCAGAGGAGGAATAGGTTTACCACTTTCTTCCTGGTTTTTAGGCCTTGTGCTGAATATCTGCCTTTCTAGAACATCAACATCTTGTGTAGTAGTAGATATAAACTTAAGAATAGTGCAGTTCTTCTCTCCCAGAAACCCCACTGTCCACATAATTTGCGTGTGACTGACTGACTGGGAGACATTCAGTGCACACCAGTGAAGTTATTGGAATTTGATACTCTACCTATGCGGGTCAGCTTTAAATGGAGGTATAAAATAAAGGACGTCTAAGCTTTCATCTTTTTAGTTTCCCTAATGATCTTGGTTCTTACCATGTCACCTCTTTTAACTTTGTTCAAGTGAGTGCCACAGAACACTGGACAGCTACAACTTGGTGCGGTTAAATTCATCGTGTTCATAGTATTTCCTGTTGATAGTATAGGGAACATCACAAATACTGCAATAAAGTGAAACACTTCGGTGTGATAAGTGTCTGTCTTTTCAGAAAAATTGTAGTTGCTCTATCCCTGATAACAAATGATAGAGTTCAGCCCTACGGAATTCACTGTACTAAAAGTAAACCCAGTATTGAATAACGTGTGTTACAAACTTGGTCAAAATACTAATTCATAACAAAGCTTAGAGAATACTTCTCTTGGTTTCATTGCTAAGAGTACAATAAGATTTTTGCAAGTTTCCTCCACTCAAGACTGTAGATGCTATATTCCATGCAGAAGTCCCTAGTAAATGCAGTACTACAGTAACTAGTAAGGATATGTACAGTTGGATGCTGATGAACCTTAACTCTGTCGTCTTGTGCATATATTTTAAATTATGATTTAATTTGTCGTAATTTGTCAAATACTGATGGGGATTTCTTGACTAGCCTTAGACTTACCTTCTCTGGGTTGAGAAAATACTTTATATATAGGCCCTGATTCCGCAAAGCACTTAGTGCGTTAAGTCTCAGTGATGTCAGCGGAACTTGTTTTGCTGAATCGATCAGACCTTAGTAAATAGGTCACAATTTTTACATGCCTTGTTTGAGTTCAGAGATTTTTTTTTTCCCCCAGTACAATAATAAAAAGTGCTGACTTTATCTTTGTTTGGATACAGTATATCTACATTGAATTCCCTATAGCTATGGTGACTTTTTGATACAGTTTATTCTTCGTGGGAATAAGTCTACTCCGGGAGAAAGCATCACAAATAACTCTTGTAGGGGCAAAGAAAAGCTCTTCCACTGAGCTTGACTGAGGAACGTGCAGTTTTTAGCTGTCTAAAATCAGGATTCACGTATCAAGAAAATTAATAACAAATATTTACAAAACGCAAAACAAGCCTGTGAACATTCTGCCACAAAATGGAGGCAAAGAACAGGGTAGGGTTCAAAAAGGGATGAGACACTTAGAACCGGGTCTGGCAAACATGTTGCTTAATGTTGCACATGTGAATAGTCTGCTGCTTCATAGAGTTTAATGCTAGAAGTAATTGTGCCTAGATGTATAATTTTGCACTATACGGTACTAGAATGAATTTTGTTTGATCGGACCCAGGGGATCCAGATTGCTTTGCAGGACTGACATGTCCTGCTTTATCACTCCCCCAAACTTTCTGTCAGCTGCAAATTTTGTCAGGAGTGATTTTTGTTTACTTCCAGTCAACTGATTAAAATGTTGAATAGCAGCAGGTCTAGGACCGATCCCTGCAGAATTCTACTAGAAACAGGTTTGTTTGATAATGATTCCCACTGATGTGACTGCTCCTGGAGATGTCAGTTAGTCAGTTCTTGTCTGCAGTGGTGTTGCAGCCATGTCAATCCCAAGATATTAGCGAGACAGAGTGGGTGAGATAATATCATTTATTGGACCAACTTCTGTTGGTGAGAGAGACGAGCTTTCGAGCTTACACACCATTCTTCTTGGTGTCAGAAATGTATTCCAAACCTGAAGACTAGCTCTGTGTAGGGTCGAAAGCTTCTCACCCACAGAAGTTGGTTCAATAAAAGATATTGCCTCACCCTCTTAGCCAATTCTTAGTCCATTTAAGTTGTGCTCTATTGATACAGAAGTGTTAATTTTTTATTTAGAATGTTGTGTGGTACTAAGTCAAACAGCTTACAAAAGTCTAGGCATATTACATCAGTTACGTTTATCAAACATCTTTGTAACTTCAAAGAACGACAGAGGTTTATCAGAGAAACCTGATTTTCCATAAAACCATATTGGTTGGTATTAATTATATTCCTGTTCTTAATTCCTTATGAATTGGGAAAATTTTCCCTCCACTGCACAAGTGGTCAGAACAGATTTGCCCTTGGAATCGATGATTCCCACAATACCTTTAAATTATTATGCCTGTGAGTGAGATCATGTTAACTAGTCTACAGTTACTGAGGTCATGCTGGTTGCCCTTTTTGAATACTGGCACAAGATCAGCGCTCTTCCATTCTTCTTGAATTTCCAGTTACTCTAACTTCTTATAAATCTTAATCAGTGGGTTAGAGATCTCCTTGGCCAACTTTTCAGGACACTTGGGTGCAAGTTATCCCAAGATTTTGATTTAACAATGTTTATCCCTAGCAGATGTAGTTTAACTTCCTCCTTAATTACGAATAGACATGGAAGTACTTCATCAAACTCTTGTGATGAGACTACGTTGTCGTGCTTCTTTCCAAATACAAAAGGGAAATATTTCCTGAACACTCCTGCCTTTCTTGTATCATAATTGTTTTACCCATCTCCGTTTAGTAACAGGTTTGTACCTTTACTACGCGTGGCATACTCAGTGTATCATCCAGACTAATGAGAATCTGTCACCGCTGTCCTCTAACCTGGGGGTGCCCTTTACAAAGCTTTGGTGCTGTAGCCTCCAGTCTGGACTGCTCACAAACAGCCTCCGGTGTGCAAGTCACTCCCAGCTAGGTCTCGGCCAGCCACACCTTTGTTCTTGCAGTATAAGCAAAGCTGGTGAGGTGACCCCAACAAATTCCTAGTATTTCCCCGCCCTGCCCCCCCTTTCCAGAAATGTATGTCTTGTATTGCCCAGCCCTCTCCCGGACAATACAAATTCATCTCGAGTCTCTCCTTCTTTCTTGTTACCCAAATAGAGTTTCGCAGACACTTCAATTTAAACACACTGGATTAGATCAAACAAGTTTATTAACTACAAAGATTTTAAGGGACTGCAGGTCATGAGGCATGAGTCGGAAAGGTGACAAGAGAGGTCAAGATAAAGCACAAGTGGTGCTCAAGTTAAAAAACGCTGTTAAATTCGAAATGAAGTTTTTCTTACCATATGCTCTCAGCAGTCTTGCTGACCAAACTTCTTAAGTGAGGACCCCTTCTTCAGCTTAGTTGGTGCTTCCTTTGTCTCTTCTAGTGCAGTGAGTGGATGGATGGAGTGAGAGGGAGGAGGGGGTGCCTGGGAGTTTTTGTTGCTCCTTTTTTATAGTGTCAGTCCCACCCCTGGGAAAACATTCCCAGCTGACAAAAAGTCTATCGGGAAAAGATTTTCCCTGCTGCTTTTCCTCTCTTTTTTGGAGGTTTTTTTCTTCCTGCTTGATGACTGCTTGTTGCTTAAATGCAAATTAAGCAGAGCACACATTCCTTTAAGACAGTCCTGTTTGCCAGCTTGTGCTGTAGGTTTGCAATATGAATTAACATTATACAGGGAAATCTTCTAACTTCAGAGACAATGTTACCATGCATTTTATCAGGGCAGTATTGACCAGTAAACTCTATGTTTTCAGGTTTCAGAGTAGCAGCCGTATTAGTCTATATTCACAAAAAGAAAAGGAATACTTGAGCATAAATTGGTTAGTCTCTAAGGTGCCACAAGTACTCCTTTTCTTTTTATACATTTTCAGATGATGCCTCACAAGGCATGCTCGGTACATAGATTATTACAGCAGTCTCTAGGGTGTGGACATGGGTACATTCTCTTACAGAAGGATTTCTTTTGTCCCTAACGATCTTCACAATCTTCTCCTTATTGTCTGTAACCATGCCACTTGTGAGACCCTCACTGATGTCTTTAGTGCCCCATATAAATTTTTACATTTCGTAACTTACGCCTTCTATCCTTTTTTTTTTTTTTTTTTGTTCTTCTGTGTCTTATGTTGCTTTTTATTTGTAATTGCTGCCAGTTGAGGTCAGTGGGTCTACCCACATGAATATGGTTCTGCATATGAGTTTTCGGGATCTGGGCGTTCACGTTGACAGTATGAATATTTGCGCTTATACTAAACCTGCAAGGGGATCTGAAATCTCTTGTTTCAGGATATAAGGCAACCACTATCTGTGTGGGATTAGGAAGCATCATCCCGCTTCCACTTCTCCTCACTTCCCATGGGCATGTAACAAAATTATCCATAATGTGGGTTTTAAGCTTTCCTCCTTAGCCTTTGGTGCTGCCTGCTGTCGTAGAGGACAGATACTGGACTCCAAGACCATTGGCTTTGATCTGCCGTGGTATTTGCTGTGTTAGAGGGTGCAAGTTAGGATATCCCCTTTTTTCTATTAAGGTAATCTGAGGTAACACTAATATTCATCTTGTTCTCTTCTAGGAAGACGATGTAAACCACTCGAACTCGAAAATGGCAGGGCTGATGTAACGGATCTCCGGTTTGGTGCAAGAGCAGACTTCTCCTGTGATGAAGGGTGAGTGGCAAATTGCTTCTTTGGACTAATTAATAGAAGCTAGACTGGTGTAAAACTGCTGTTGAAGTCTGGCAAAATGAGACAAGCAAGCCTGCGTAACTTCAAGAACATAAGTGAGTGGTGTGCTATAAATCTGTATCCATGGGCTGGGGCCCTTGTTAAGAATTACACCTGCGATTTTCAAAGGAGTTGAAGGAAGATAGCCACCCAGCTATGGTTGTCATTCAGTGGGAGATGGGCATCTAACTCGCTCAGGTGCTTTTGAAGATGGCAGCCTAGAGCCCTCAGGAGATCCTCCAGCAGGGGTTGGGTTATGATATTGAGAGTCCCACCTCAGGGGTCATGTGGCACTTACTGACCCGTGCCATCTCTCCCTTGTTACAGGGGTTTCTGTGAGGGTGCTGGGAGCTAGTGGGAGAATATTGCCCATAAAATGCTGCACTAGGTAGAGGCAGACCTCTTCCTGCTCTACAATAGCAAATATTTGTCTGTCTCTCCCTTAGAGATGTCGGTATTCCCCAGGATAGCATCAAGTGCAGTTGTTGCTTTTGTCCATATGGGTTATGTTGCCAGGCCTTGGGGAATCAAAAATAGCTTGTGACTTCCTTGCGCTGAGCAGGTGTGTTTTGGATTTTTGAGGTCTCAGAGTTGAAGGCCAGAAGGGACCACCCGATTCTCCAGTCTGACCTCCTGTATATCACAGGCCACTAACACTTCCCAGAGACCCACATACTAAACTCAACCAAAATGTAGTCTAAAATACTACAGCCCACAGGAGCTTAGACCATTGTGTGCCATGGTCAGAGAACAGGAGGGCCTGAGGTGCACAAATTCCTCAGGGAAATGTGGAAGTGAGATATATATTGAGATAATCCTGGCAATTGACTTGCACTCACATACTCCAGAGGAAGGCAAGAAAACCCCCAATGTCACTGCCAATGTGACCGGGGGGGAAATTTCTTAACAACCCCACATACTAGAGCCTGAGCATATAAGTCAAGCACTGAGGTGAGAATGGTTGATGCCACCTCAGAGTCCTGGCCTTCCCCATCCAGTGTCCCATTTTCAGCCATGGCTATCCCTGATGGTTCAAAGGAAGGAGATAAAAGGAACCAACTCAGAATACGTTTGGTGTGGAATCCCTTCCTGACTGCTGCAGGTGCCTGGCTGAAATCGTGACGCGTGAGCCTTAGGAATGTAACACACACACTGGAAAAAAAACCCCAGGGTTGCTGAGCCCTGCCATCACAAGCAACCCCATCATATAATTGCATGCATAAACCTGTCTGGCTCTCTCTCAAACTAAGTTAGTTGCCCCCACAACTACTATTGGATGACTGTTCCTGTACCTTACCTTTCCTATGGTTAGAAACCCTCTAATTTCCAGCCTGAAGTTGTTCATGGGCAGTTTTTACCCATTGTTCTTGTGGTAGCATTGTACTTAATTTAAATAGCTTGTGATACAGCATGGCCAGAGGGTAGTAGGAGAGTGTTAGAAGGGAGCCTTATTCCCTGTAGAAGGAAGAAAGTTCGCTATAGATTAATTAGAACGCCTGAAGCCAGTCACCTGATAAACCAGCCGCCCTCCCCCCCCCCCCCCCCCCCCCGCCCAGCTTCAATCAGACAAGGAAAGGAGTTGAAGCAGAGTGGATGGATGTTGGAGCAGAGAGCAGTTTGGAGGGAAGCAGAGGAGAGTTTGGAGAAGTGCTGTGGTGGGCTAAGAAGACCAAGACCCTAGGTAAAGGGACACCTGGTTTGTGCAGAGGGAGGGCAGGAAGCCCCACAAGCTGAAGGGCAGGAGAGGGAAGTAGCTCAGAAGAAGAAACCACTAGTTTTAGTGGTTTACTGCTTTCCGTAGGGCCCCTGGGCTGGGACCTGGAGTAGAGGGCGGGTCCAGGTCCCTCCCTCTCCACTCCACTCCTCCTCTAGGACACTCGTGGGGCAGTTAATACCCCAGTTCAGGGGCGAGAAAGGGTGCCCTGAACCCTCCCGAAGAAGAGAGAGCGCGAGACCCATCAAAGTAGTGCCGGCAATTTGCCACAAGCTCTTCGCCCTCCCTGCTAGTTGAATGGATTGCGTTGCGGGGGCACACAAATGACAGGAATGCAGGTGTTGTGTCGAGTTTTGTTTTTCTGTATCACAACTTTAGGTGGCTTGTCCAAGCAGCAGAGATTGGACTCCCAAGGGATATTTGGGGTGGTGGGAGATGTCCAGGCCCAGTCTGAATTAGATGTATCTGGGCATGGGCAGGTAACTCCCTGGGGCAAGGCAGGCTCTCCTGCTGCACAGAGGTGGGAGTTAAATCCCTTGGTTTATCCTGTAGATTGGTCCATATCCTGCCTTCTGGATGAAATAGGTTTGATCCACAGAAATTTCCAAGCTCTTGTTGCAGGACTTGGTGACTTTCTGTACAGTAGCCTATAGGGGCCTCATGCTTTGGAATTATGCAGGCCTATGAGGTCTGTGGGTTTAAAGACCACTGGTTAGATCTTGGACAGTTACGATGCTTGAATTTTGAATATGGAACAGGGAGATGGCAAGTGGGTGACCGCTCAGGGCAGCTGTCTTGTCTCCCATTACTGCTATCGGCAGGTTGTCTTTGGGTGTAATTCTATTTTACAAACTAGCAGCTGCTTGGGCCCATCTGTGCACACGCGTGCTCTCTCACTGTTCCCTGCCGTCACAGGAGATTGATTTCTTCAAGATCTTTCACTTCAATTTAATCGAAGGCTAAGTGTATTCTGTAGTGAAGACCAAGTGTAAGCTTTGTCAGTATGTTGCAACTTTGTGTGCTGGGTTTAGCTGGACCTTCAGCTCAATGGACTTGGAAATGCAGTGCTTTTGGCTAAGCCCTCAAGGGTTAACACATTGTTATTAATGTAGCCTCACACTCTACAAGGCAGCACAAATGGAGGGAGGAGACACAGCATGGCAGAGAGAGACAGTCTCTCAAACACACACGCACGCGCGTGAGAGAGAGACACACATGTGCGCATTGCCCCTTTAAGTGTGCTGACCCCCAGTTTAAGTACATTGCCTTTTTAAGTACATCAGCAAGTTGACAGCAGTTGCTGGCAGCAAGCTCCCTCTGTCCTGAGCCCTGTCGTGTTCTCCCGCACCTCTCTGAGGAGAAGGGGTACAGCGGGAGGAGGACACCCTGACATTAGCACCCTTTTTCCCCCTCGCACAGCAAGCAGGAGGCTCCCGGGAGTAACTCCAAGGCAGAGGACAGGAGCAGCACAGGGCAGTGGGGGGAGGGATGGCTGAACTGCCCGACAATTGATAGCCTGCTGGGCGGCTGCCACACAGGGAACTTAGGGAAGCTGATGGGGCGGGGCGGCTGCCGGTCTACCTTGGTTCTAAGCGCCCACCAGCTAGCTCCAACGGGCTGCTCTTTCTGCAAGCAGTGGACAAAGCAGGCGGCTGGCAAACAACCTTCTAAGGGAGCGTTGAGCAACTTTAAACAAGCATGTTCCCTAATTGATCAGCAACGAAACAATGTTAACTGGGACGATGTTAAGTGAGGCGTTACTGTAGCTGTACCGACGTAGATGTGTACTGTAGACCTGGCCTTCGTGTTCCTTGGCCCTGTGGTGTTAGATGTATCCCTTTTTCAATGGTTTGTCTCCATCTACTGGCAGAAAGAAACCATGTTCCATCTTTCTGGATGCGGAACTAGTTCTTTGCTTCCATGAGTCACAAACTCGAACCTTTTTTCTTTAGGTACAGATTAATTGGACCGACTTTTGCCCAGTGTGTGATTGTGGGAAATGGAGTTGATTGGGATACGGAGGTTCCACTTTGCCAAGGTAAAGCAATTTAATGGTTTTAAGAACAGTTCACATCTGAAGATGATGCAGCATAGCTGGCGCTTCAGAGGAGTCTCTGTTCTTCCTTTGGCATTTAATCCAAATGACAGTTTTGTTGTGGGGAGGAATGAAATCGTACTGTGCTTCGCCATGGTGTTTAGATGACTCCTACAGAATCTTTTTTTTTTTTTTGGTACCTTTTAGATTATTCACCTGGCACTGTTTTAATATGCACAATCCAACAGGCCTCATGGCTCC
The DNA here is from genome assembly GCF_965140295.1 of Lepidochelys olivacea. Classification (NCBI taxonomy): domain Eukaryota; kingdom Metazoa; phylum Chordata; order Testudines; family Cheloniidae; genus Lepidochelys; species Lepidochelys olivacea. Next base: position 5,068,689 of record NC_140431.1, on the reverse strand, counting down.
TCTTCACTATTGTATCTGTGTAATCCTCCTGGTCACTATGTAAAAGGCATGATAATGACTTCAAGAAGTTTTGATGCTTCCCAAATGTGACTATCCACGTATTAATAAAAGCTTATTGCTTTTGAGTAGCCATGTTAGAATGATGTAAAGTTTGAGTATCTGTGTCCCATTTATGTCATAGGCATAACACACACACAAATTTTATCAAAGCTAATGTTAAAATAAAATGAAATATATATAGGTTGGTGTCATAAATATAAAGGGAAGGGTAAACCCCTTTGAAATCCCTCCTGTCCAGGGGAAAGCTCCTCTCACCTGTAAAGGGTTAAGAAGCTAAAGGTAAGCTCGCTGGCACCTGACCAAAATGACCAATGAGGAGACAAGAGGGAGGAGGGAGAGAAACAAAGGGTCTGTGTGTCTGTCTATATGCTGGTTTCTGCCGGGGATAGACCAGGAATGGAGTCTTAGAACTTTTAGTAAGTAATCTAGCTAGGTACGTGTTAGATTATGATTTCTTTAAATGGCTGAGAAAAGAACTGTGCTGAATAGAATAACTATTTCTGTCTGTGTATCTTTCTTTTTTTTTTTTTTTTTTTTTTTTTGTAACTTAAGGTTTTGCCTAGAGGGGTTCTCTATGTTTTTGAATCTAATTACCCTGTAGGTATCTACCATCCTGATTTTAGAGGGGGGATTTCTTTATTTCTATTTACTACTATTTTTATTAAAAGTCTTCTTGTAAGAAAGCTGAATGCTTTTTCATTGTTCTCAGATCCAAGGGTTTGGGTCTGTGGTCACCTATGCAAATTGGTGAGGCTTTTTATCCAACATTTCCCAGAAAAAGGGGGGTGCAAGTGTTGGGAGGATAGTTCATTGTTCTTAAGATCCAAGGGTCTGGGTCTGTAGTCACCTAGGCAAATTGGTGAGGCTTTTTACCAAACCTTGTCCAGGAAGTGGGGTGTAAGGCTTTGGGAAGTATTTTGGGGGGAAAGACTCCTCTAAACAGCTCTTCCCCAGTAACCAGTATTAGTTTGGTGGTGGTAGCGGCCTATCCAAGGACAAAGGGTGGAATATTTTGTACCTTGGGGAAGTTTTGACCTAAGCTGGTAAAGATAAGCTCAGGAGGTTTTTCATGCAGGTCCCCACATCTGTACCCTAGAGTTCAGAGTTGGGGAGGAACCTTGACAGTTGGTAAAAGAGTGTCTGTACATAGAATCATGGAACTGGAAGGGACCTCGAGAGGTCATCTAGTCCAGTCACCTGTACTTAAGGTAGGACTAAGGATTATCTAGACCATCCCAGACAGATGTTTGTCCAACCTGCTCTTAAAAATCCCCAATGAAGGAGATTTCACAACCTCCTAGGCAATGTATTCCAGTGCTTAATCACCGTGACAGGAAGTTTTTCCTAATATCCAACCTAAACCACCTTTGCTGCAATTTAGGCCCGTTGCTTCCTGTCCTATCATCAGAGGTTAAGAAGAAGAAGAAGAAGATTTCTCCCTCCACCTTGTAACAACCTTTTATGAGCTTGAAAACTGTTATGTCTCCTGTCAGTCTTCTCTTCTCCAGACTAAACAAACCCCATTTTTTTCAATCTTCCCTCTTAGGTCATGTTTTCTAGACCTTTAATAATTTTGTTTGCTCTCTCCAGTTTGTCCACATCTTTCCTGAAATGTGGCGCCCAGAACTGGACACACTATTCCAGTTGAGGCCTAATCAGTGCGGAGTAGAGCGGAAGAATTGCTTCTCGTGTCTTGCTTACAACACTCCTACTAATACATCCAAGAATGATGTTTGCTTGTTTTGCAACAGTGTTACGCTGTTGACTCATATTTAGCTTGTGATCATCTGGGTATAGTGCTTAGCTTGTTTACAAATATAAAGTTTAGTTTTTAAAAGTCATATGATACATAGAGCACATAATCAGCAATAACCCCAATTTAGGTGAATCAATTTAACAATACAGTTTAGATATCCGAATACTCAGGTACATCACTCTTGAAAAGTTGTACAGAGATTTGGTCGTGGAAAACAAAATCTATCAATGAGTGGAGATTGTCCCTCAGTAATTGAGAATTAGGTTGGTTGTCCATTTAGAAAATACGATCCATGAGGAAAGTATTTGTTACTTTCCTGACTGCGCTTCTCAGCGGCACTCCAGCTCATCCCTCCTGGTATTGCCGATGTCCAGTGATGTGTTCTATGTAGATGTTCCTCGACCACCTGATGGCGTCGGACACCATGAGTTGCCACATCAGCCGAGTGTAGCGTTAACCGAATCCATATGATCTCCGCACTCGCTCCTTACTGGGGTCCCATGCGCCAAGGACTCTGACGATCAGTGCGTTTGTCTGGACCTGGTAACCCTTTGTTCTCAAGGTTTCGGCCAGAGGGGCATATTTCTCTACCTTTCAAGCTCTGGCATTGTAGAAGGCCAGGATCCTGTTCTTGAAAGCCATTGTGATGTCCACCATGATCTTCTTCCGGTCCTTGCTGGTGATGACAATGTCTGGTTGCAGTTGGCTGTTGGTTCCGGGGATGGTGGAGTTTACGGCAACCTTCCCCACTGGTGGCGGGATGGCTCTGGCCAGGCGACCTTGGATGGCATTGTTTTGCAGCTGCCAAGCTCTTGAATGGGGCTTGCAGCTACACAGGACGTGGGGTAGCGTCTCGTTGGCATAGCCGCACTTCCCGCATCGCTTGTCCCTAATCCCATGGTGTGGACAGCTCCGTTCAGTGGGACGCAGTTGAGCTGGGCCCTGTGGCTGCACTTCCAGTTGGCAAATTGGGTGAAGCTGCTCCCAGGGAGGAAGTGGTTGCTGGGTCCCACTTGCACGTCACCTCAAATGCCTTGCCCTGGTCCGGCTTCCGTTTCAGGTTTTCCACGTAGTGGCGCAGGTGGCATCCTTCAGGGTCCTCTCCAGCATGGTTCTAGCTCTCGGAGTGATGATAGTGTGATCTGTATTCTTCAGCTGTGGCACCAGGCCTCCCAGCTCCTGGCATTCCTCGCATCACATCCAGTGGCAGCCGATATGTTTCTCCAGTCGTCGCGTAGCGTTGCGGGCATGAGTCCAGAGTAAAGCCGAAGTCAAGAGGAAGACTCATAGACTTTAAGGTCAGAAGGGACCATTATGATGGTCTAGTCTGACCTCCTGCACAAAGCAGGCCACAGACTCTTATCTACCCATTGCTGTAACAAACCCCTAACCTATGTCTGAGCTATTGAAGTCCTCAACTCATGGTTTCAAGACTTCAAGGTGCAGAGAATCCTCCAGCAAGTGACCCATGCCCCACACGGCAGGAAAAGGTGAAAAAACCCCCAAAGCCTCTGCCAATCTGCCCTGGAGGAAAATTCCTTCCTGACCCCAGATATGGCGATCAGCTAAACCCTGAGCATGTGGGCAAGACTCACCAGCCAGACACCCAGGAAAGACTTGTCTGTAGTAACTCAGATCCCACAGTATCCTAGAGGAGGAACCTGCAAGAAACTCTGCCGAGGAGCCAGAGGGGGAAAGTAACCTGGGCACCTACAAGACTCTCATCCCTGGCTCAACAGTCTTGAGAGGATCAACTGGGTCCAACAGGAAGAGGGGGATGGAGCGGAGTACAGGCCTGAGACTGGTCTGGGAAGGAGCAGTTAAAAAGCTTGGTTAGAGAAGTTAGGGCGGAATGAAGAGGACAAACCAGGCTGGAGGGGGTGAAGGATGGTGTTGGAGAGAAGAAACATGAGGCAGGGGTGTGTTGGGAGAACTTACAAACGAAGGGAGGTAAGGGAACAGTTTGGAGGCATAGGTGGGATGAGACGATAGCTTTTGAGAATTGGGGAGACCATGTACTAAGCGAGGGAATAGACGCTTACAAGCTCCTAGGGGGTGTGGCACTCCAGGCATGTTGACTTGGCCGAAGATGGATCATCTTGAAAACTGTACTGTAATACTAATTATTTTGTGTAGGAGTAGATGGCTTCTGGTTCAAAGAATTAGTTCTTGGCATGGCTGTACGAGTAATGTGTCCACATGCATGTGGACACTTGTCACTGTGCAAACTCAACAGAAATCCTAAGGAAAATGAAATGGGTAAAATAGCTTGTCTGTGTTGCCTAGTTGAATAGTGTGCTAGCAGGTAGTGCTTGATCCTTCGACCAGGGAGAGAGAAAAGGAGCAGTCTTGGGACTCAGTTTTAGCATGTTTTGTTGCAAACTAACTTTGTAAAATCGCTCTCTAGTTGTCTTGTCGCCTTTGAGGTCTTTCCCTGCATGGCGTGACTTTGTTCAGCATATTCAGATAAGTGGGTTGCTTCTGTATCGTCTTGTAAATCTCCTCTTTTTTTTTTTTTTTTTTTTTTGCGGAACCTACTCTGAACATAACCCCAAATGGCCCTAAAGAAAGCCCAGGTCAACCTGATGACGATAAAGGGAGCGAAAAAACCACTGTGCTCAGATACCTAGAATCCTCAAGGTGGATGGTGGAGGCGTTGGTTTACACATTGAACTGGAGCATTCTGCACACTTACTTCAATTTGCGCTTCATAATATATAACAAAGTACAGTTGTGCTCACCTGAATGCCCCTTATGCCCAGGTGTGAATTATAAGACTGAGGCTGGAATTAAATTCCTATACCTAGGTAGTAGTCTTGTCTCCCACCCAGAACTACCTCTTCCTTCATTCCCTTTTCCCCCACTCGTCTGTATGATAATACCCACCTGCTGATGGCCACTCACTCAATATATCTCTCTAAAATGCCAGCCGTATGAAACTGTCAATCTGAATTCTGCACAATAATGGCACAGGCAGCTACAGGCTTAACTGGTCGTCAAGTGTCAATGATGAGAATTCAGAAATTCTCAGTGATGAATACAGATCCGATGAGATGTCTACTCAGTTCACTTTTTGTTCTGTAAGTAACGGTTAGGCTTGAGTTGACTGATCCTCTGGTAATGACAGCAGGAGTATCAAAATGAAAAATACCACTCTTCTCCTGTTTCTGCTCTGCTCCCAAATAAGTACAGGTTGGCAAAGAACCTGATGTCACTAATCCTGTGGTTACGTGTAGAGGCCTGTTTTGTGGTAGCTGATCCAAACACCACACCTCTAGTGACTTTTGCTATAGGTAAAAATTTGGCTGACCAGTGCAGAATTTGTGTGCGGTGTTTTGTTGTAGCCATGTCGGTGCCAGGATATTAGAGAGACAAGGTGGGTGAGGTAATATCTTTCATTGGACCAACTTCTGTTGGTGAGGAGAGTCAAGCTTTCAAGCTTCCTCAGAGCTGTTCTTCAGGTCAGTGCAGAATTTGGCAGCTGAGATCCTGAAAGTGTCTGGAGGGGAGGGCCCTCTGGTCTCAGAAGGATGCATAAGAATTCCGCAAATGAGAGCGTTCATTCATAATAGAGGAAATCTTCATAGAGGTTTTGCCCTGTCAATTCTCAGGTCTGTCGTCATGTCTCTATTACAATGTACAAGTAATAGGCAGCTTTTCCAGGTATCCTTTCTTCTTTCAATATTGGATTATCTAGGGGTCAGATCCTGGTTTCCAGTATGCCTTATAAATTCTGTAATTTGCATGATGGTATTAATTTGAGTCTATTTGTTTAATTTAGCGTGTGGTTTAAGGTACTAAATGTTGCACCAATAGGAATCAATGGATTCCTATAGTTAGCTGGCATTCATGTAATGTGTCACTTCAGCTCACCTTGCACTTTTTTTCTTTCTAGGGCTGAACACTGGTACCGTGATTGCTATTGGTAAGTAATTTAAAATTTTAAAAAATAATTCAATGCATAGACTTTACATGGTAAGATACGGTAATAGCATAAAGTATTTATGTTCCACTTCATTTCAAGCAATTTTTTCCCCGCTGCTTCACTACGTGAGGCATCTACTCCGGGTGAGAGAGTTTTTCTGTTACTGTATTATGTTCTGTCGAGTGGTGCCATGTAAAAGCTCATGAGGCAGATGCTTGACTTATTAATGTTCTTCTAACATAGGATGTTTAATGTAGGACTTTTGTGTGTAATACTAGAAAGAGTTGCCCTTAAATATCCATTTTACCCTCAGCCCATCTCCTCGGCAGCCTGAGGGTGTGGGCAGGGGAACACGGCAGAGGCTCACTGCATGTAGTCACTTTTGCACAACTTAGTAAGTTCAGCCGTTAGATTAAATTTTCAGTATATTACTTTAAAATAGGTTTCTCAGCTTCTACAAATCACTCCCTTTACACAACCAAGGACAATGAAAGCTCCATTTTTAAACTGTAGATCCATGTAAAAAGGAAAAATCGGGGCGCGTTCAGCTTGGCCAGTGGGAGGGAAGGGGGTGGGGATGAATGGTGGTTTGAAACGTAGTGTGTGTGTGTCTACGCTGGAGCTGTAACTTTGAGCTCGGGTGTAGACATATCTGCGTTAGCGCTGATTGAGCTGGAGTGCTGAAAACACAAGCGTGGCTGCAGTGGCACTGTACTTGGATGGCTGTCTTGCCCCTCGTGCCGCCACAGCTATGCTTCTGTTTTCAGCATGCTAGCACGGAGCTATGTCTGCCCGAGTTGGAGACTACATCTCCAGCTCCAGCATGGACACGGCCTTAGTGTTTCTGTCCCAATCCCCCAACCCAAAGTGTCTTCTCTCTCTTGATTTTCTTCTCCCATTAACAAAATAGGAATACTTGAGTTACCCTCAAACTAGGTGTGCGACCCAGAGCCTTTTCCCTTGGACCCCAAGAGATTCAAGCCCAGAATGTCTTCAGAAATGCCTGCAAGACTTTCAGGCTTGTAAAATGTGAATGTGGCAAACTAAAAACGTAATCCTATTGATCTGCTGTTCAAGTTCTGCTCGCTACAGCGTTCACAGTGAAGATTTTGTCTTGCTGCTAATTAATACTGTGTAAAAGCTTTTAAAAATGGCTTTAAAATGAAAAACTACCATTTAAAATCAAGTTCCCTTGGGCGCCATGGTTTCTGAAGTGCCTTTTGATTTGCACCAAGATCTAGTTTCAGTCTAAATTTCTTTGTGTTTAGCCCTGACTTTGCAAGAGACATCTTAGATGCTGTGAAGCCTGCTTTTTACTGTTTTACAATTTTTAGAAATGGAAGTATTGCTTGTTACCTGTGTAGGCAGAGACTCAACTCTACCCATCCACATCATACACATTCTTAGCTTACAGGATATTTCAACAAAGCACCTGCCTAATATCTTTTGTAGGGTAAATGAGAATTCTGATGCTGAGGCTTATTTTGTCCTTAATCTGTAAGCAAAGGCCAATGATCATAAGCCTTTAACAACACATGGTGTCCCATGTCGTGTCTAAGCTAATGAGATGTGCAGCATCCTACAACTGTTAACTTAGAACTGTCTCCAGCGACACAGGTAACTGACTTGAGAGATCCTTTCTGCTTGCTATCACTTTTATCACTGTTGGAGGAAAAGATACTCGCATTTAAAATGGGCTATTACTGCCAGAGTAAAAAAAATCCAGTATCAAGAAGACTTGCAAGTAACATGTTGCTATGTAGTCTCTCTGACTATGAAAAATAAGGTCTTGCTAGGATTTAACTGGGAACAGTTTTGAAAGAGAACTATCCTAAATGAGGTAACTCGTTGTCCTATAAATTTTAACCAGAGTTGTCTATTAAATAGGAAAAGACACACATATTAGAGAAGAAAATTGTCTATTGTTTTTGTGTTAACTTAATCCCAGAGACCGTTTGCTGTCTGAAAATGTAAAGCCATAGGTTTTTCCAATGGTTTAACTTCAGTTTTTAGGAAACAATTTTAAAAGCTTTATACCTGTCTTTAATTAAATTGCATATTGACCAATCATTTGCCAAAACTATTAATAACTCTTTTCAATGTTTTCTAGGAGAGCAATATGCTTAAATAAATCTGAGACTTCATTCAGTAACGGGGTTCTAGCACGTACACTAATTATAAATGAACCCTATATACCCAATCATGTGAACCTGAGGCTTGACAGACCTGTTTGCTGCAATCCCCTGGGGATGTTTGATTGGCAGAAATATGAATATTAATATTGATAAGAGACATGAGTTAAAACTGTGCCTCCTTTCCAAGGGGCACAGCTGGGTATCTTGCATATAGGTTTTTACCTTGTGTGGGATTTCTTTCACAATTGAGTTTTAATAGAAAATTGTACATAAAATTTTAGAAAAGAGTTTTGGATTTGAACATTCTCTTAGAGTTTGCAACACACTGCAATGCTTCATTGTGCTAGTGCTTAGAAGGTAAAAAGAAAAAAAATCCCTATGTGCATTGAAAGAAATGCAAAAGTAAATAGCATTAACTAGTTTTTTTTAAAAAAATCTTTCTTTTTTTAATGATATGGAAATAACGTGTAAGGATTTTTTAAACCGCTTAACCTCACGAATATAGAATTATAGAAGGGGGTGTGTGGCTGGGGGGAGTCGAATCATCCTGTCCCTGCAAAGGCAGGATTGTTCTCTACAGTACTTTTCTCTACCATTTTAGTCCATGCTAGTTTTAAAAGTTCCAGGTAATAGGGCTTTCACTACTTCCCCCTGCCCTTCCCCCCCCACCCTCCCAAAAAAATCCATTGCCGTCAAAAATTTTCCTCATATTCAGCATCCGTTTTCTTCGGAGTTCTAATGATACAAAAAGCCTCCTTTTAAGGAAGCAAAAGCAACTTTGATTTTTACTCTTGAATTCTGGAGTCATATTTTATGGAATTAGTTTCTCTCCTTTCCTGCTGTTGAGCCCATATGATGCAAAACAGCGCTTCAGTGATCTACAGGAATGTGGAAAAAAACCTTGCTTGGGTCCAGAAAGGTGTTTTAATAGAAAATATTTATTTCAGTGTGAAAAGATGGTGCGGTTCTGATGAACCGTTATCTGCAAGAACATAATATAACTATGCAACATATCAAATTGAGACTATAAATTACTTTCTTAGGTTACCTTTGTTCTGTGGCCTGAACAGATATGTTGAATGTGACACTTATGTGAATATCGGCTAAATTCTCCATTTCTATGGAACCATTCTGTCAACCACAGCAGTTATGAATGCATTGTGTACCTTATGTCCTTGTGATGTAACTTGTCATTAACAGCTCTGTCTTAACACATATAAACGTTACTTCAGTATATTACCATTTTGATGATATAAGAACAAATATTTTCTCCAGAAGAATATTAATGCTACAAAGCCCATGTTGGACTTTCATTTCTGGTGTAAGGTTGCAATTCTATCCTTAAATCCGAGACTTCATTCAGTAGAGGAGTAGCAGCATACAGACTTTACATTTCAACTTTTAGCTGATACAATTTTGTGTGCGGAGCTCGCCAGCAGGCAGGAGATGTTAAACAGATCTCTGCTGAAGAAGAGCTCAGGTGGTGTGGGTGTGTTTCATAGTGGGTTCACTGTGAAACGGTGGGCCCTGACAGTGTACAAAAGTACTGTTGACTCTTCAGTAGTACTCTACGTGGTATTCTTGGGGTGTACAGTTGAATGAGATTCTTGTACAATGTGAGTGGTCAGTGGAAGAAACAAATATGTCCTAAAAGAGTGTTATGTTATAGATGACCCCCTTGCCTTTCCAGTGCTCTAAACAGCTGAGCGTTACGGGGAGGGAGCATAGATAGTCCAGTTCTCCTGTATTTAGGATATGTAATAACTAGCTTACCACTGTTTGCCAACTTTGATTACAGATTAATCCTCCTCATGAATTTTTTTCTACCTCTCTTCTGTTTTGGACATGGCCTCTGAGAAGAAACAGCATGAACTGTGCTTTAATTGGAAATGAATTTATAATTGTGTTAATGTAACTCTAAAATTAACTAAACAAATCTTTCAGACAGAATATAAAATGAAAACTCTCATTATCCTAAACATGGGGAGTGAAATCAAGATAGTATGCATTTTTACTTTGGTTATAACTTTCTTTCTTTTGGTTTTTCAGGAAAGATGCGTGTCATTCTTGCCGTGCTGATTACTAACTTGTTCATCAGACAGTGAATGTGATATTGGAAGAAAATGGAAAAATTGAAGCAATCGTCATATGCTTGTACTAAACTTTTCTCGTGATCCCAGATTCCTCTCATTACAGTTGTGTTCAGGGTTGTGGATTTTGCTGTTGCGAGCGAGAGCCTGTTGAGATTTCTATTTGGAGGTTTCTATTTTGAAGTATGTATTATCCCTTTTAAAGTACAGATTTCATGATGCCAAAGATACTCCTTGAACTGCTGTCGGCTTTTGTTTAATTCAAATTTATCCTCAGTTTCAAAACCAAATCTCCAGAATAATCAGTGTTCCTTTTGCTCTCATGTCCAGGAAACTCCAAAAACAACAATAACAGACAGCCCCAAACTACTCTTACCCCAAGGCTTGTATTTAGTGTGTCCTCAGTGTAGCATCCCAGGGTGAAGTGCATGGACGTGTGCAAGACTCAGTGTGGACTCTGAACACCTATCAAATTTTTTAAACCCGTATTGAGAGGCAAAATAAATTACCTCTGTTTCCTTATGAACGCTTTCTGATAAGTAAGCAGTAAAATGGTTATACTTGTGATCAGATTCTTCTGATTCCGTGCCTAAAGGAAATGTCTTTATTTTTCTATTTCAGTAGTTGAAAATAAGTTTTTGGTAGCATTTAAAGCAAGCTTGTTACGTTCAGGAAATAATTCTCTGCTGTGAGAAGGTGTTCATAGCCAAATGCTGTTGGTCACTGTCACTGAAAACATAAATTATTTGTAGTTATGCAAGTTGTACAGAATTTTACTTGGCAATCTGCAAATTTATTAAATGAAAAAACTGGAATTTCTGTGTTGTACTCAAGTCTTTTTTTTTCTCTGAATAAAAGTCTGTACAAAGACTATAGCATCCTGACTCTCTCGATAGCGATGTAAAAATGTGGTTGACATCTACCCCTCGACTGTGATCTGGAAACTAAGTGCTTTCAAGAGCAGATGAAACTAGTACTTGTTTTTGCACCCCACCCCCCCAAGAAATCCATGATTTCCTAGGGCATGGGTCTTTCTAGCAAGGGGTAGCACTTTGTCAGCCTTGTAACAATGCACTGCCAGGAAACTACAAGGTACTATCCAAACTGAATAAGAGTGTGATAGTATTACCCACACACCACCTGGGTGTGGTGTTGTGTCCCATCTAGTGGCACAGAGACGCCTTAGCCCTGGTCTACACTAGGACTTTAGGTCGAATTTAGCAGCGTTAAATCGATGTAAACCTGCACCCGTCCACACAATGAAGCCCTTTATTTTGACTTAAAGGGCTCTTAAAATCGATTTCCTTACTCCACCCCTGACAAGTGGATTAGCGCTTAAATCGACGTTGCCGGCTCGAATTTGGGGTACTGTGGACACAATTCGATGGTATTGGCCTCCGGGAGCTATCCCAGAGTGCTCCATTATGACCGCTCTGGACAGCACTCTCAACTCAGATGCACTGGCCAGATAGACGGGAAAAGAACCGCGAACTTTTGAATCTCATTTCCTGTTTGGCCAGCGTGGCAAGCTGCAGGTGACCATGCAGAGCTCATCAGCACAGGTGACCATGATGGAGTCCCAGAATCGCAAAAGAGCTCCAGCATGGACCGAACGGGAGGTACGGGATCTGATCGCTGTTTGGGGAGAGGAATCCGTGCTATCAGAACTCCGTTCCAGTTTTCGAAATGCCAAAACCTTTGTGAAAATCTCCCAGGGCATGAAGGACAGAGGCCATAACAGGGACCCGAAGCAGTGCCGCGTGAAACTGAAGGAGCTGAGGCAAGCCTACCAGAAAACCAGAGAGGCGAACAGCCGCTCTGGGTCAGAGCCCCAAACATGCTGCTTCTATGATGAGCTGCATGCCATTTTAGGGGGTTCAGCGACCACTACCCCAGCCGTGTTGTTTGACTCCTTCAATGGAGATGGAGGCAATACGGAAGCAGGTTTTGGGGACGAAGAAGATGATGAGGAGGAGGAGGTTGTAGACAGCTCACAGCAAGCAAGCGGAGAAACAGGTTTTCCTGACAGCCAGGAACTGTTTCTCACCCTAGACCTGGAGCCAGTACACCCCGAACCCACCCAAGGCTGCCTCCTGGACCCAGCAGGCGGAGAAGGGACCTCTGGTGAGTGTACCTTTTAAAATACTTTTCATGGTTTAAAAGCAAGCATGTGAAAGGATTACTTTGCCCTGGCATTTGCGGTTCTCCTAGATGTAGTCCTAAAGCCTTTGCAAAAGGTTTCTGGGGAGGGCAGCCTTATTGCATCCTTCATGGTAGGACACTTTACCACTCCAGGCCAGTAACATGTACTCGGGAAACATTGTAGAACACAGCATTGCAGTGTATGTTTGCTGGCATTCAAACAACATCCGTTCTTTATCTCTCTGTGTTATCCTCAGTAGAGTGAGATATAATTCATGGTCACCTGGTTGAAATAGAGTGCTTTTCTTCAGGAGACACTCAGAGGAGCCCATTCCTGCTGGGCTGTTTGCCTGTGGCTAAACAGAAATGTTCCCCGCTGTTAGCCACAGGGAGGGGGGAAGGTTGAGGGGGTAGTCACGCGGTGGGAGGAGGCAAAATGCGACCTTGTAACGAAAGCACATGTGCTATGTATGTAATGTTAACAGCAAGGTTTACCCTGAAAGACTGTAGCCACTGTTTTATAAAATGTGTCTTTTTAAATAACCTGTCCCTTTTTTTTTTTCTCCACCAGCTGCATGTGTTTCAATGATCACAGGATCTTCTCCTTCCCAGAGGCTAGTGAAGCTTAGAAAGAAAAAAAAACGCACTCGCGATGAAATGTTCTCCGAGCTCATGCTGTCCTCCCACACTGACAGAGCACAGATGAATGCGTGGAGGCAAATAATGTCAGAGTGCAGGAAAGCACAAAATGACCGGGAGGAGAGGTGGCGGGCTGAAGAGAGTAAGTAATGTAGTGCCAATCTTTAAAAAAGGGAAGGAGGAGGATCCTGGGAACTACAGGCCAGTCAGCCTCACTTCAGTCCCTGGAAAAATCATGGAGCAGGTCCTCAAAGAATCAATCCTGAAGCACTTGCATGAGAGGAAAGTGATCAGGAACAGCCAGCATGGATTCACCAAGGGAAGGTCATGCCTGACTAATCTAATTGCCTTTTATGATGAGATTACTGGTTCTGCGGATGAAGGGAAAGCAGTGGATGTATTGTTTCTTGACTTTAGCAAAGCTTTTGACATGGTTTCCCACAGTATTCTTGTCCGCAAGTTAAGGAAGTATGGGCTGGATGAATGCACTACAAGGTGGGTAGAAAGCTGGCTAGATTGTCGGGCTCAACGGGTAGTGATCAATGGCTCCATATCTAGTTGGCAGCCGGTATCAAGTGGAGTACCCCAAGGGTCGGTCCTGGGGCCGGTTTTGTTCAATATCTTCATAAATGATCTGGAGGATGGTGTGGATTGCACTCTCAGCAAATTTGCGGATGATACTAAACTGGGAGGAGTGGTAGATACGCTGGAGGGGAGGGATAGGATACAGAAAGACCTAGACAAATTGGAGGATTGGGCCAAAAGAACTCTGATGAGGTTCAATAAGGATAAGTGCAGGGTCCTGCACTTAGGACGGAAGAACCCAATGCACAGCTACAGACTAGGGACCGAATGGCTAGGCAGCAGTTCTGCGGAAAAGGACCAAGGGGTGACAGTGGACGAGAAGCTGGATATGAGTCAGCAGTGTGCCCTTGTTGCCAAGAAGGCCAATGGCATTTTGGGATGTATAAGTAGGGGCATAGCGATCAGATCGAGGGACGTGATCGTTCCCCTCTATTCGACATTGGTGAGGCCTCATCTGGAGTACTGTGTCCAGTTTTGGGCCCCACACTTCAAGAAGGATGTGGATAAATTGGAGAGAGTCCAGCGAAGGGCAACAAAAATGATTAGGGGACTGGAACACATGAGTTATGAGGAGAGGCTGAGGGAGCTGGGATTGTTTAGCCTGCAGAAGAGAAGAATGAGGGGGGATTTGATAGCTGCTTTCAACTACCTGAAAGGGGGTTCCAAAGAGGATAGCTCTAGACTGTTCTCAATGGTAGCAGATGACAGAACGAGGAGTAATGGTCTCAAGTTGCAGTGGGGAAGGTTTAGATTGGATATTAGGAAAAACTTTTTCACTAAGAGGGTGGTGAAACACTGGAATGCGTTACCTAGGGAGGTGGTAGAATCTCCTTCCTTAGAGGTTTTTAAGGTCAGGCTTGACAAAGCCCTGGCTGGGATGATTTAACTGGGAATTGGTCCTGCTTTGAGCAGGGGGTTGGACTAGATGACCTTCTGGGGTCCCTTCCAACCCTGATATTCTATGATTCTAAGTGGCGGGCTGAAGCCAGGTCTGAAGCTCAAATGTGGCGGCAGCGTGATGAGAGGGGGCAGGATTCAATGCTGAGGCTGCTGCAGGACCAAACCAGTATGCTCCAGTGTATGGTTGAGCTGCAGCAAAGGCAGCTGGAGCACAGACTGTCACTGCTGCCCCTCTGTAACCAACCACCCTCCTCCCCAAGTTCCATAGCCTCCACACCCAGACGCCCAAGAACGCGGTGGGGGGGGGCCTCCGGCCAACCAGCCACTCCACCACAGAGGATTGCCCAAAAAAAAGAAGGCTGTCATTCAATAAATTTTAAAGTTGTAAACTTTTAAAGTGCTGTGCTTAAAGTGCTGTGTGGCATTTTCCTTCCCTCCTCCACCACCCCTCCTGGGCTACCTTGGTAGTCATCCCCCTATTTGTGTGATGAATGAATAAAGAATGCATGAATGTGAAGCAACAATGACTTTATTGCCTCTGCAAGCGGTGATTGAAGGGAGGAGGGGCGGGTGGTTAGCTTACAGGGAAGTAGAGTGAACCAAGGGGCGGGGGGTTTCATCAAGGAGAAACAAACAGAACTCTCACACCATAGCCTGGCCAGTCATGAAACTGGTTTTCAAAGCTTCTCTGATGCGTACCGCGCCCTCCTGTGCTCTTCTAACCGCCCTGGTGTCTGGCTGCGCGTAACCAGCAGCCAGGCGATTTGCCTCAACCTCCCACCCCGCCATAAACGTCTCCCCCTTACTCTCACAGATATTGTGGAGCACACAGCAAGCAGTAATAACAGTGGGAATATTGGTTTCGCTGAGGTCTAAGCGAGTCAGTAAACTGCGCCAGTGCGCCTTTAAACGTCCAAATGCACATTCTACCACCATTCTGCACTTGCTCAGCCTATAGTTGAACAGCTCCTGACTACTGTCCAGGCTGCCTGTGTACGGCTTCATGAGCCATGGCATTAAGGGGTAGGCTGGGTCCCCAAGGATACATATAGGCATTTCAACATCCCCAACGGTTGTTTTCTGGTCTGGGAATAAAGTCCCTTCCTGCAGCTTTTGAAACAGACCAGAGTTCCTGAAGATGCGAGCATCATGCACCTTTCCCGGCCATCCCACGTTGATGTTGGTGAAACGTCCCTTGTGATCCACCAGAGCTTGCAGCACTATCGAAAAGTACCCCTTGCGGTTTATGTACTCGGCGGCTTGGTGCTCCGGTGCCAAGATAGGGATATGGGTTCCGTCTATGGCCCCACCACAGTTAGGGAATCCCATTGCAGCAAAGCCATCCACTATGACCTGCACATTTCCCAGGGTCACTACCCTTGATATCAGCAGATCTTTGATTGCGTGGGCTACTTGCATCACAGCAGCCCCCACAGTAGATTTGCCCACTCCAAATTGATTCCCAACTGACGGGTAGCTGTCTGGCGTTGCAAGCTTCCACAGGGCTATCGCCACTCGCTTCTCAACTGTGAGGGCTGCTCTCATCTTGGTATTCATGCGCCTCAGGGCAGGGGAAAGTAAGTCACAAAGTTCCATGAAAGTGCCCTTACGCATGCGAAAGTTTCGCAGCCACTGGGAATCGTCCCAGACCCGCAACACTATGCGGTCCCACCAGTCTGTGCTTGTTTCCCGAGCCCAGAATCGGCGTTTCACAGCATGAACCTGCCCCATTAGCACCATGATGCATGCATTGGCAGGGCCCATGCTTTCAGAGAAATCTGTGTCCATGTCCTGATCACTCACGTGACCGTGCTGGCGTCACCTCCTCGCCCGGTATCGCTTTGCCAGGTTTTGGTGCTGCATATACTGCTGGATAATGCGTGTGGTGTTTAATGTGCTCCTAATTGCCAAAGTGAGCTGAGCGGCCTCCATGCTTGCCTTGGTATGGCGTCCGCACAGAAAAAAGGCGCGGAACGATTGTCTGCCGTTGCTCTGATGGAGGGAGGGGCGACTGACGACACGGCTTACAGGGTTGGCTTCAGGGAGCTAAAATCAACAAAGGGGGTGCCTGTACATCAAGGAGTATTTCAGGCAGGACTGCACGGAGGGTTCCAATAAGAAATGGTGCACCTAAGTTATCGTTCTTATTGGAACAAGGAGGTTAGCCTGGCCTCTGATTGATACATGGCTAGATTTACCTCGCTACAACTTTTCTGTGAGTGACTGCAGTGTGATCTAGAGGAATGAGTCCCCTAGACAGGGGAGGAGGCAAATGAGTACAAAACAAATCTTGTCTATTTCTTGTTCTGAGCCACGCCATCTATCTTTTACATCTTTGGCTGGCAGCAGACGGTGCAGAAGGACTGCATGCCATCCACATCTCATGGCTGCTCGGCAGAAGATGGTACAGTATGACTGCTAGCCATCTTCATCTCTTGCCTGCCTGGCAGAAGATGGTACAATACGACTGCTAGCAATCCTCATCTCTTGCCTGCCTGGCAGAAGATGGTACAGTACGACTGCTAGCAGTCCGTATTGCCTGCCTGCTCACCATAAGACGGTTCAATAGGACTGACTGCAGGACTAAAGAGAATGACCTGGTCAAGTCACTCCAAATTTAGTCCCTGCGCCCATGTCTGCCCAGGCGCTCCCAGCCAATGTGGCCAGGAGCACCTCGGACACGACGAGGACGACTACTAGTCGTATTGCACCGTCTGCTGCTACTGTGCAGCAAAGCCGTACCGCGTCTGCCAGCACCCAGGAGACATAGGCTGACGGTTACCTGAGCGGGCTCCATGCTTGCCGTGGTATGGCGTCTGCACAGGTAACTCAGGAAAAAAGGCGCGAAATGATTGTCTGCCCTTGCTTTCATGGAGGGAGGGAGGGAACGGGGGCCTGACGATATGTACCCAGAACCACCCGCAACAATGTTTTAGCCCCATCAGGCATTGGGATCTCAACCCAGAATTCCAATGGGCAGTGGAGACTGCGGGAACTGTGGGATAGCTACCCACAGTGCAACGCTCCAGAAGTCGACTCTAGCCTCAGTACTGTGGAAGCGCTCTGCCGAGTTAATGCACTTAGAGCATTTTCTGTGGGGACACACACACTTGACTATATAAAACCGATTTCTAAAAAAACGACTTCTATAAATTCGACCTTATTCCGTAGTGTAGACATACCCTTAGAGACCTAAAAGGAGTCTGCTCTACAGCCTTAGCTAACAGCCAGTCGGTTTAATCCTGCCTGCATTACAATAGGATTAGGATCTATGTGATAGAAACAGATTTCTGATGCTCATGAGAAACTGCAAAGATGCTTCATGAAGCTTTGCCTTTGCTCAGATTGCCTGAAGGATGTGTCTGGATTTAGATGTTGTAATTTGCCACTGTTGCTAAGGTCATAACTACACTGGGGATGTGTCCTGGTTTTCAGTTTTCAGTTCAAATCCCCAGCATAACATCAGGTTTGCCCTATCAAGCCTTGTTTTGCACGAGTGCAGTTTGTTTTCAAGCCTGGGTAGGTGTAAGCTGCACTAGTGCAAACTGCAATTCATAGCAGTTTTCCTGTCGACACCACGGCTAAGCACTGATGGAACTATATTGGTGTCAGACCACTAGTGGCTGAAGGCAGGACAAAGGCTCAGGCCATGTCTATGCTACCAGCTAAATCGGCACTGCTGCAATGGATGCAGCGGTGTCAATTTTACCGGGTCTGGTGAAGATGCTAAGTCGATGGGAGAGTGGTCTCCTGTTGATGTCTGTCTGTACTCCACCTCCTTGAGAGGCGGAAGTTGTGTCGACAGGAGAGTTTCGCATCGACACAGCGCGGTGTAGACGCCGCTGTAAGTCAACCCAAGTTGTGTTGACTTCAGTTGCCTAACTTGGTGTAACTCAGCTTGACTTACAGCGTTAGTGTAGACCAGCTCCCAGTGTACACAAGGCCACCAATGGCGGTAGCATTGGGAAGCTTAGTGTAGATGGGCCAGTGGGTGCTTTTGGCATTTTAAACCCAATTAATGGTGTTTTCAAAAGAGCCCAAGTGAGTTGAGGAGGAAAAGTCCAATTGAAAGTTGTTGTGAGCTGACTTAAGATGAAGGGGGGAGTTGATGTGAGTCACATTAGCTGTCTGTCTCTGTTCCGTAGCATAGTGATTCTGCTCATAACTTTCCATACACTGAGGTTATGAAATGGAAATTGTTGAAAAACCACTTTAAGGTGGAGTCGAGGTCTCTCAACTGCAGGAAAATAGTAAACATTTTGTTTTGTTTTTGTTTTTGTTTTTTTTTTCATAAAATGTAGAAATGCACCAAATTTGGTAAAGGTTAGTGAGGGACTGGGATGGTGAAGTGAAATACTACTAGTTCAGTCTGGCAGTGAGGTGTGCTTAGACTAAAATTTCTGCAGGCAGTAGGTACTGTGTGGGGCTCATTCTCTCTTACCTTGCTGGTCACCCTGTGCTGCAGCTGTGTGTGCGTGTGTGAGATCATTTTTAAACACATAAATGTAGTAGTGTTTTCACAACTGGTAAAGCTTTCACTTGCTTTTTAGCTTAACAATGTCGCCGTCTTTCCATGACTCTGGGTGTATCGGTTGGTTCTCGACATGGCTATCCTCCAGCAGTCCCTCGGTTGCCATGTCCTCGTATTCACTCTTCTTCCATTCCTACCAATAAAAAACAAAAATATTTAACCATAAATAGTGATAAAACGTTGTAATTTTTCATCAATTTGTTATCAAAATGATCTTACCTCCACCGTTGAGTCTGCTTCCTCCAAAACCAGGAACACATTTTTTCGCACGCGATCTTTTTTGTCTTTTACAACTGTCCGTGACTCCATAAAGTCTTCCTGTTTCTTCAGTTTAATTTCAGGATGAAAGGCAGGGTTATAGAACACCGATGGGACTTCCTTGCATAGTCTTTGACACTCATATTCTGGCCTTCATGGGACATAAGCATGTGACTAATTGCAAGAAGTCGTTGGGCCATTAGCATGTGCAGTAGTGTTCTGCAGAGTCAGCTGCTTCATAAACAGAAGGCAATTTTTGTGCCTTCCCTGAATCAAGAGAGAAGTTCTTTCAGTTAGTCATGATAACAAGTTCTAACTTCGCATGGATACGGTTGTTCTGTTTTGAACTCCATGAAGCAATGTTGAATTTCTGATACTGTTCATCCTTTTGTAGAAATAAGCTTCCATTAGTGGATAAAGCATCATAAATAATTTTCTGGATATTCTGGTCCTGGGGGGCGAGGAGAATCTCTGTCATTGAGTTTAAATGAGGAAAAGAATTTTTATTTGCCTAAAATCAGGATTCCCGTGGGACAGATAACAGGAAATTGCTTGACAAAATGCATAATTAATCCATGGAACTCGGTGCCATGAGACTTTGAAGTAAAGAGTTTGGTAGAATTCAAAGAAGGATGAGACCCTCAAACTCTTGTCCTGCAAACACTTAAAACGGTTTTTAACATCACTCGTGAACTATCCCCTACAAATCAATGGGTCTACCCAGGTAAATATAGTTATGCATGTGAGTGTTTCAGGGTCTGGGCCTTAATTTGGCAATATAAATATATGCACTTTGGATAATTTAGTTGGCTTACTCCTCTTTGGGACATGAGGGGAGCCATTAACTGTGGGGTTAGGAGGAATCTTTCCCTGTCCAGCTGGCCTCCTGTGGGCATAATTATCTATAATGGAGGTTTTACAGGTTTCTCTGTAGCTTCTGTGACTGGCCGTGGTCAGAAAGGAGATAAGACTAGACCAGGGTTTCTCAACCTGTGGGTTGGGACATAAAATAGGGTTGCCAGAAGACTTGTTTCAAAGGGTCACATGGCAGCTCCTGTGGCTCACCTCCCTGCTCTGCGTGCTACAATCTCTGGGATTCCAGCACCACTCAGGTTTGGAGCAGCCGTCATGACGACAGCAGCCTGGGTAGGCAGAGGTGGATTAGAGGTTTGTGGGGCCATGGGCCAGAGCAAGTTGGGGGGGCCCTTCCCACCCCTTCTACCTGCAGTCTCCCTGTTTTCCTCCCCAGGCACTTCAGCTGGGGAGCGGGGTGGGGGCGTGGAGACTTGCCCTGCCCCACCCACCCGGCACGCCTGCAAGACCCTGCGTCCGCTCCCCAGCAGGAGCGCTGGGCAGGTGCATGGAGCAGGTCAGGGCGCTGGGGCACGCCTTTTTCTGGGGGGCCCCAATTGTCCGGGGCCCCTTGGGCAAGGGCCCCATTGGGTCAGTGGTTAATCTGCCACTGTGAGTAGGCCAAATCTGAGCAGCGCTGCAACCCCATGAGCCAGGTCGCAACTCCACTCTCTCAAATTTGGTCCAGTCGAGGGGCGGGGGCCAAACTGTAGTGACGTTTCAAACCTGAAGGTTGCAATGACTGAAGCAGAGAGACCAGCTTAGCTAGCCCCTTGGCACAGGAACCACCACTGTGGGGTGAATGCCAGGCAGGGACCAACCCTCCTGGGATGCAGGACCTGACTGAAACCATCCCAGGGCCTCCATGCCCAGACTGTTTACTGGGTCATGACAGGCCATAAACATTTACAAATGGGTCCTCAGCCCAAAAAAGGTTAACCACTGGATTAGATGATTGGCTTGATCTGCCATAGTATTTGCTATGTTAGGGGGAGCAAGTTAGCATATCCCTTTTTCTTTTTCCCATTAAGGTAATCTGAGGTAACACTAATATTCGTCTTGTTTTCTTCTAGGAAGACCATGTGTCAAGGTTCCTCCCCCACTCTGAACTCTAGGGTACAGATGTGGGGACCTGCATGAAAAACCTCCTAAGCTTATCTTTACCAGCTTAGGTCAAAACTTCCCCAAGGTACAAAATATTACACCTTGGACAGGCCGCTACCACCACCAAACTAATACTGGTTACTGGGGAAGAGCTGTTTGGACGCGTCCTTCCCCCCAAAATACTTCCCAAAACCTTGCACCCCACTTCCTGGACAAGGTTTGGTAAAAAGCCTCACCAATTTGTCTAGGTGACTACAGACCCAGACCCTTGGATCTTAAGAACAATGAACAATCCTCCCAACACTTGCACCCCCCCCTTTCCTGGGAAATGTTGGATAAAAAGCCTCACCAATTTGCATAGGTGACCACAAACCCAAACCCTTGGATCTGAGAACAATGAAAAAGCATTCAGTGTTTTACAAGAAGACTTTTAATAAAAAATAGAAGTAAATAGAAATAAAGAAATCCCCCCTGTAAAATCAGGATGGTATATATCTTACAGGGTAATTAGATTCAAAAACATAGAGAACCCCTCTAGGCAAAACCTTAAGTTACAAAAAAAATACACAGACAGAAATAGTTATTCTATTCAGCACAATTCTTTTCTCAGCCATTTAAAGAAATCATAATCTAACACATACCTAGCTAGATTACTTACTAAAAGTTCTAAGACTCCATTCCTGTTCTGTCCCCGGCCAAGACGACTACAGACAGACACAGACCCTTTGTTTCTCTCCCTCCTCCCAGCTTTTGAAAGTATCTTGTCTCCTCATTGGTCATTTTGGTCAGGTGCCAGCGAGGTTACCTTTAGCTTCTTAACCCTTTACAGGTGAGAGGAGCTTTCCCCTGGCCAGGAGGGATTTCAAAGGGGTTTACCCTTCCCTTTATATTTATGACACGCCCCCCAAATCTCAGCTAGGGTGAAACACTGGCTGGGATTTCTTCCTGGAGCTCTAGGAAAACAGAGTTAATAAGACACATGCATCTCTAAATATACTACCAAGTACATAAAGACTAACAATATTTTCCACATCTCAAGGACGATTTTAACCAGTTGATTCTGGGAAACTTTCACGGGAGAGTGCATCAGCCACTTTGTTAGAAGCTCCTGAGATGTGTTGGATGTCGAAATCAAAATCTTGGAGAGCTAAACTCCACCGAAGAAGTTTTTTGTTAGTTTCTTTGACAGTGTGAAGCCACTTTAGTGCAGCATGGTCGGTTTGCAGGTGGAAACGCCGTCCCCAAACATATGGGCGTAGCTTTTCCAGAGCGTAGACAATGGCATAACATTCTTTTTCAGTGACTGACCAGTTGCTTTCCCTCTCAGACAGTTTTTTGCTGAGAAACACTACAGGGTGGAATTCTTGATCAGGTCCTTTCTGCATTAAAACTGCTCCCACACCACGCTCGGATGCATCTGTGGTTACTAGGAACGGTTTGTCAAAGTCTGGGGCCCTTAGTACAGGGTCAGACATGAGTGTCGCTTTAAGCTTGTTAAAGGCCTTCTGACACTTTCCGGTCCACTGAACAGCATTTGGCTGTTTCTTTTTGGTTAGGTCTGTCAGTGGGGCAGCGATTTGGCTGTAGTGCGGTACAAATCGTCTGTAATAACCGGCCAAGCCTAAGAAGGATTGAACCTGTTTCTTTGACTTTGGGACAGGCCACTTTTGGATAGCATCCACTTTGGCCTGTAGGGGGCTGATAGTTCCTTGACCCACCTGGTGTCCAAGGTAAGTCACTCTGTTTAGGCCTATTTGACACTTCTTAGCCTTAACAGTTAGTCCTGCCTCCCTTATGCGCTAAAGGACTTTTTGTAGATGTTCCAGGTGGTCTGCCCAGGAATCCGAAAATATGGCCACATCGTCAAGGTAGGCGACTGCATATTCTCCTAATCCCGCTAGGAGACCATCTACAAGTCTTTGGAAAGTGGCGGGTGCATTTCGCAGCCCGAAAGGGAGTACATTAAATTCATACAGCCCGAGATGTGTGATGAAGGCTGACCTTTCCTTGGCAGATTCATCTAGCGGTACCTGCCAGTACCCCTTGGTTAAGTCCAAGGTAGAGATGAACTGGGCCCTTCCCAGTTTCTCTAATAGTTCATCTGTGCGTGGCATGGGATAGTTGTCTGGGCGAGTTACAGCATTTAGCTAATGGTAGTCCACGCAAAAACGTATTTCCCCATCTGGTTTGGGAACTAGAACCACTGGAGATGCCCATGCACTTTCAGAGGGGCGGATTACACCCATCTGTAACCTATCCTGGATCTCCCGTTCTATAGCAGTTTTAGCTTGAGGAGACACCCGGTAAGGTTGGACCCTAATTGGGTGAGCATTACCTGTGTCAATGGAGTGGTATGCCCGTTCAGTCAGTCCTGGGGTGGCTGAGAACGTTGGCGCGTAGCTAGTGCACAGCTCCTGGATCTGCTGTCGCTGCATACGCCCAAGGGTCATGGAGAGGTTCACCTCTTCCACACCACCAGCACATTTCCCTTCGTAGTAGACACCTTCAGGCCACTCAGCGTCGTCTCCTCCCTGGGCTGTAAACTGACAAACCTTTAATTCTCTGGAATAAAAGGGCTTTAGAGAATTAATATGATACACCTTAGGCTTTCGGTTGGAGGTGGGGAATGCTATGAGATAATTAACAGCTCCCAGGCGCTCCTGGACCACGAATGGCCCTTCCCACGATGCTTCCATTTTATGGGCCTGGAGCGCCTTTAAGACCATGACCTGGTCTCCTACTTTGAAGGAATGCTCTCTGGCATGTTTATCATACCAGGCTTTTTGCTCTTTTTGAGCATCCTGTAAGTTTTCTCTAGCAAGGGCTAAAGAGGTTCGGAGGGTGTTTTGTAGGTTGGTTACAAAGTCCAGAATGTTAGTTCCTGGAGAAGGTGTAAATCCCTCCCATTGCTGCTTCACCAACTGCAATGGCCCCTGAACCTCACGGCCATATACAAGTTCAAATGGGGAAAACCCTAAACTGGGATGTGGTACAGCTCTGTTGGCAAAGAGCAACTGCTGCAATACTAGGTCCCAATCATTGGAGTGCTCATTTACGAATTTACGTATCATGGCCCCCAAAGTTCCATTAAACTTCTCCACCATGCCATTTGTTTGATGATGGTAAGGAGTGGCAACCAAGTGATTTACCCCATGAGCTTCCCAAAGGTTTTTCATAGTTCCTGCCAGGAAATTAGTCCCTGCATCTGTGAGGATGTCGGAGGGCCAACCTACCCTGGCAAAAATGTCTGCTAGTGCCTGGCACACACTTTTAGCCCTGGTGTTGCTTAGAGCTACTGCTTCCGGCCATCGGGTGGCAAAATCCATGAAAGTCAGTATGTACTGCTTTCCTCTGGGTGTCTTTTTCGGAAAAGGACCCAGAATATCCACAGCTACTCGCTGAAATGGAACTTCAATGATGGGGAGTGGCTGGAGAGGAGCTTTGACCTGGTCTTGGGGTTTTCCCACTCTTTGGCACACCTCACAAGACTGGACATAGGTAGAAACATCCTTGCCCATTCCCTCCCAGTGGAATGACCCCCCCAAACGGTCTTTGGTCCTGTTCACCCCAGCATGGCCACTAGGGTGATCATGGGCTAAGCTCAAGAGCTTGGCCCGGTATTTAGTTGGAACTACCAACTGTCTCTGAGGATGCCAGTCTTCCTGGTGTCCCCCAGAAAGAGTTTCCTTGTATAAAAGTCCTCTTTCTACAACAAACCTGGATCTATTAGAAGAGCTGAGAGGCGGTGGGTTGCTCCGTGCCGCCGTCCAAGCTCTCTGGAGGCTTTCATCTGCTTCCTGTTCGGTCTGGAACTGTTCCCTTGATGCTGGAGACATCAGTTCCTCATGGGATTGTGGACCTAGGCTTGGTCCCTCTGGAAGCGATATAGGGGATGGAGCTGTTTCTGTTGACTGTGAACCGCTCTCCGCTGGTGCACTATGTTGGGATTCAGGCTCCGGCTGAGCCTCTTGTGTAGGGTTATCGGCTGCTGCCAGTTCAGGTTCGGTGGGGCCCTCTGGTGTTGAGGTTGCAAGTACTGGATTCAGTGCTGACACGGGGTCTGGTGTTGGTTGTTTGGCTGGTTCCGGTTCTGGGACTGGTTCCGTCTGGGTCTCTGGGACTGGATCCACTACTGCTGTTGCAGACATTGGCCTGGGGTCCAGGTCCATCACCTCTGACTGGGTCCTGATAGAAGTTTCCGGAACAGAGCTAGGCCTCACGGCTTGTTTAGCCTGGTTGCGGGTGACCATTCCCACCCTCTTGGCCTGCTTCACATGATTGGCCAAGTCTTCCCCCAACAGCATGGGGATGGGATAATCATCATAGACTGCAAAAGTCCACATTCCTGACCAGCCCTTGTACTGGACAGGCAACTTGGCTGTAGGCAAATTGAAAGAGTTGGACTTGAAGGGTTGAATCGTCACTTGGATCTCTGGGTTGATTAAATTGGGGTCCACTAAGGAAGCATGGATAGCTGACACTTGTGCTCCGGTGTCCCTCCACGCGGTGACCTTCTTCCCACCCACACTCACAGTTTCCCTCCGCTCCAAGGGTATCTGGGAGGTATCTGGGCCTGTGGACCTCTGGTGTGATTCCGGTGCAATGAACTGTAATCTGTTGGGGTTCTTGGGGCAGTTGGCCTTTACATGCCCCAGCTCGTTACACTTAAAACATCGTCCAGCTGACGGGTCACTGGGGCGAGGAGGGTTGCTGGAGAACGGGGTGGTGGGACGATAAGGGGTCTGGAGGGTTCTTTGGGAGGTAGGTGGGGCTTTGGGCGGCCCCCGGTAATAGGGTGTGGTCTGGGGTGGTCCCTTCTGGTCTCCGCTCCAACTGCGACCAGTTTTCTTCTTCTCTGCCACCTCCACCCATCTGGCTCCAATCTCTCCTGCCTCAATTACAGTTTTGGGTTTCCCATCTAGGATGTATCTTTCTATTTCCTCAGGAACACCCTCTAAGAATTGTTCCATTTGCATTAGGAAGGGCAAATTTACTGGAGATTCAACACTTACTCCTGATATCCAGGCATCCCAATGTTTTACAATGTGGTAGGCATGTCGGGTAAATGACATGTCTGGTTTCCACCTTAGGGCTCTGAACCTCCGACGAGACTGCTCGGGTGTTATCCCCATTCTGACTCTCGCCTTGGATTTAAACAGTTCATACTTGTTCATGTGTTCTTTAGGCATTTCAGCTGCCACCTCAGCTAAGGGTCCACTGAGCTGCGGCCTCAGCTCTACCATGTATTGGTCAGTAGAGATGTTGTACCCAAGGCAGGCCCTTTCGAAGTTTTCTAAGAAGGCCTCAGTATCATCACCTGCCTTGTAGGTGGGGAACTTTCTGGGATGGGAAGTGGTACCTGGAGAAGGATTGCTAGGGTTTGTTGGTATATTCTGCTGGGCCTTTATCCTCTCCATCTCCTCCACATGCTTCCTCTCTTTTTCCTTCTCCTCCTCCACATGCTTCCTCTCTTTTTCCCTCTCCTCCTCCACATGCTTCCTTGCCTCCATTTCCCTCTTGTGGGCAGCCTCTTGGTGTTGTTCTGCCTCCCTTTCTTGTTCCTTCTTCAGCTGCATGAGTTCTATCTGTCTTTCATGTTCCCTTTGTTTTTCCTCAGCCTGAAATTTGGCTAATTCCAGCTGTAGTCGAGCTGAGGATTTGGCCATTCTAACCTCTCTGTTTTTAACTAACTTTACACCCGAGGTTTAGAAATAAACAAACAAAACTTGGCTGTAAAATTTTGCTGTGCTGGAATAGAATACCTATTCTCTGATAGTGATTGTCAGCCTACAGAAAAAGACAATTCCCTTGTCTCTGCTCTGGGCCCAAATTAAAGCAAAAAACCTCCAACTACTTGGAAACCTGCTTACCCAGCCCAAAGAAGAAAAAAAATTTCTTTTCAAACCTGTGCTCCTTGTAAAACAAAAAAAAAATCAAAATCCTAAAAAAAACCCTGCCACTTTTGTCTCCAGGCAAATGGGTAGAGCACACACCCCCTATTTACTTTTAGGAAGAAAAGAAAAAAAAAAAAACCTCTGGGTTGGAAGACTGTGAATTTCCCTGCAGGAGTTAAGTACCCTGCCTCCAGGCAAAGAAAACCTGCAATTCACAAGATAATCCCCTTTTGTCTCTGCTTGGCCACAAAGCAGAGAGAAACCAAGCTGCTTTCAGTTTCAAAGCTGCCTTCTGGACTTCCTAAAAATTCCTTTTTAAAATCTGTATTTCTAGTTCAAAAAATCTCAGCTGGATCTCAAAATGATTTCAGGTTAATCCCACCACTGTGCCACCATGTCAAGGTTCCTCCCCCACTCTGAACTCTAGGGTACAGATGTGGGGACCTGCATGAAAAACCTCCTAAGCTTATCTTTACCAGCTTAGGTCAAAACTTCCCCAAGGTACAAAATATTACACCTTGGACAGGCCGCTACCACCACCAAACTAATACTGGTTACTGGGGAAGAGCTGTTTGGACGCGTCCTTCCCCCCAAAATACTTCCCAAAACCTTGCACCCCACTTCCTGGACAAGGTTTGGTAAAAAGCCTCACCAATTTGTCTAGGTGACTACAGACCCAGACCCTTGGATCTTAAGAACAATGAACAATCCTCCCAACACTTGCACCCCCCCTTTCCTGGGAAATGTTGGATAAAAAGCCTCACCAATTTGCATAGGTGACCACAAACCCAAACCCTTGGATCTGAGAACAATGAAAAAGCATTCAGTGTTTTACAAGAAGACTTTTAATAAAAAATAGAAGTAAATAGAAATAAAGAAATCCCCCCTGTAAAATCAGGATGGTATATATCTTACAGGGTAATTAGATTCAAAAACATAGAGAACCCCTCTAGGCAAAACCTTAAGTTACAAAAAAAATACACAGACAGAAATAGTTATTCTATTCAGCACAATTCTTTTCTCAGCCATTTAAAGAAATCATAATCTAACACATACCTAGCTAGATTACTTACTAAAAGTTCTAAGACTCCATTCCTGTTCTGTCCCCGGCCAAGACGACTACAGACAGACACAGACCCTTTGTTTCTCTCCCTCCTCCCAGCTTTTGAAAGTATCTTGTCTCCTCATTGGTCATTTTGGTCAGGTGCCAGCGAGGTTACCTTTAGCTTCTTAACCCTTTACAGGTGAGAGGAGCTTTCCCCTGGCCAGGAGGGATTTCAAAGGGGTTTACCCTTCCCTTTATATTTATGACACCATGTAAATCACTAGAACTACAAAATGGCAGGGTTGATTTAACCGATTTCCGGTTTGGTGCAACAGCCAACTTCTCCTGTAGTGAAGGGTGAGTGGCAAGTTGCTTTTTTTTGACTAATTAACAGAACCTAGATTGGTGTAAAACTGCTGGTGAAGTCTGGCAAAATGAGACTCAAAATTCTGCTTCATTTTAAGAACATAAATGAGTGGTGTGCTGTACATCTGTAGCCGTGGGCTGGGCCCTTGTTAAGAGTTACACCTGTGACTTTCAAAGGAGTTGAAGGATGCTACCCACCCGTTTATGGCTGTCCTTCGGTGGGAGCTGGGCACGTAACTCGCTCAGGTGCTTTTGGAAATCCCAGCCTGGACCTTCAAACGGTCATCCCAGCAGCTGCTGGATCATGAGTTCAAAGGGAAAGCCCCACCTGAAGGGTAATGTGGCACTCACTGATCGGTGCGGTCTCTGCCAAGTAACGGGCTGTTGTTGGTCAGTCCTAGTGTCTTGAAGCAGTGTTCAGTTGTTGCTTTTGTCCATATGGGTTATGTGGCAACCCTTGGGGAATCATAAATGGGTTGTGACCTCATTCCAATAAGCGGGTGTTTTCTGGGTGTTGAGATAACTGAATAAATTGCATTGGATGGGGACCAAAAACACAACCAACCAAGTGCAGGTGTTTTTTCACTGTATCAAAACTTTAGCGGGCTTGACCTGTCAGCAGGGGTTAAGTCTTCTGGGAAGAAGAGTCAGATGTCTCTGGGTGGAAGCTGACCCCCAGTCTGAGGGAGGAGATATGGTGTGGGGGGCGGGAGGTGTAACTCCCTGCTGGTGGCTGGCTCGCCAAACCCCCTGCAAGTTAAATGCTTTTTTGTGTGGATTGGTTGTCAGCCTGGTTTGTGGGTGAAGTGGGTTGATCCACAGTTGAGGGATTTGTGGAGGTAGGGTTTCTTTGCACTAACCTACTGATGGACTGATGGCCTTGGATTTGTGCAGGCCCATGAGTTCCCTGGGTTTAGGATTAGGTTAGATCTTCGACAGTTAAGATGCTCAGATTTTGAATATGGAAGGGAGATGGGGTCAGGTGGGTGACAGCTCAGGGCAGCTGACTTCCCATCGCTTCTGTCAGGATGGGTTGTCTTTAGGTATGATTTTTATTTTACAAAACGTTGCTGGGGACGAAAGGTAAGGTGAGCTGCTTAAGCTGAGTCATTGACAACTGGGGTAACACAACTGGGCATTCAGAGAAGAGGTATCTAGTACTGCTGCAGATAAATCATAGTAATTCTAAGGTGTAAAATGGTGGCAGCTCGCATTTCAAACACTCTTCTACGTCTTAGAAACATAAGAGGAGGCACAGCCTCCTATCCAGCAAGTCCAAACCCTTTTTCCATGTGACAGCACCGTGAGCAGACCAGTGTCTAAAATAACATGGTTTCCTAGGCATTTATTAAGTTCTATAGTAGGGGTGATTAGAGCCCTCTTCCACCTGTTAGAGATATTTGCACTCCTTACTACTTGTATCTCCAATTTAGAAGAAGGATCACTTGTTCCCCTTTGCAGAGAATTAACCAGCATTCCCAAGCATCTGACTAGTGTAGACAAGAAGTGAGAGCACTCTCTTGCTAAGAGTTTATAGCTCTAGATTGACTTAATCACTTTAGATAAGCTATTACCAGCAGGACAGTGGGGTGGGAATAGGTATTGTTTCATATTCTCTGTGTATATATAAAGCCTGCTGCAGTTTCCACGATATGCATCTGAGGAAGTGAGCTGTAGCTCACGAAAGCTTATGCTCTAATAAATTGGTTAGTCTCTAAGGTGCCACAAGTCCTCCTTTTCTTTTTGCGAATACAGACTAACACGGCTGTTACTCTGAAACCTTTACTTACTCTAGTGTTCCTTGGTCCTGTGGTGTTAGACCTATCCTGTTTTATAGCAGAGATGACCCTGATCAATCCTTTGTCTCCACTTACTGGCATAAAGAAACCATGTTCCATCTTTCTGATCTGTGACCCAGTTCTTTGATTACTTCAGTAACAAACTTTCTTTCTTTCTTTAGTTGCAGATTAATTGGACCGACTTGTGCCCCATGTGCGCTTGTGGGAGATGGAGTTAATTGGGATAAGGAGATTGCACAATTCAATGGTTTTAAGAACAGTTCACGTCTGGAGATGATGCAGCATAGCTGGTGCTACAGAGGAGTCTGTTCTTACATCTTTTAATCCAAATAAGAGTAAAACTTGAGGATGTATGTTTGGTTGGGGAGAAAATGAAATCCTACTGTGGTTCACCATGGTGTTTGGATGACTCCTATAGAATCAAAGCTTAAAAACAAAGTCCCTTCTAGATTGTTCACCTGGCGCTGTTTAATATTCATAATCCAACAGGCCTCATGGCACCTCTTCGCTGGTGTATCTGTGTAATCCCTGCTGTTTGCGAAGTAAAAGGCATGATGATGACTTCAAGAAGTCTTGACCCTTCCCAAACCTGACTACCCACTTAAAATCTGAGGCTCTTTGGGAATGAATCACAATTAATTTGCTTGTACCTTACTTTGATCTCTTGGCTGCTTTCTGGGCTTGGTCTGTCAATATTCCTCCTGTGTCATCACTGACTAACCAAAGAGCCTTTTATTGCCCTGATAGAAAACTTTGAGGATGTTGGTGCTTAGTCATCATATTCATGTCAGTTACTCATTCTTTGTTTCAATCTGCACTTATTGCCCAATCTCAGGTGTGAAACCTAAGGGCTCAGTTTTTGCCCCTAGAGTAGGGTGACCAGACAGCAAATGTGAAAAATCGGGACGGGGGTGTGGGGTAATAAGAACCTATATAAGAAGAAGACCCCAACGTCAGGACTGTCCCTATAAAATCAGGATATCTGGTCACCCTACCCTAGAGCCGGAGCCACAAAGCGATGAAGTACCTGAGTGAGGGTGGCTGGAATCATGCAGCAGGGCCCAATTCATCTCTCTGCTTCTCAGCCAAATAGTCCATGGATCTGACAGCTCTGATGCATCCCTGCAGGGATTTCCAGTACAGTGTGTCCTTGGGGCATTTCCAGGGGCATGGACAGGTGGCTGGACCTGTGCTGCACTACGCTTATTCCCAGCTTCTTGGTCACAAACACAGCCCTGCACAAGGTAGGGTAGCTAGCTTGCAGGCCTTTGGCAGAGACATGGAAAATGAAAGCCTTACACACTGTTCCCATCACAACCTTTTCTTGTTTGCGTCAGTGCTAAGGGTGGCTCTTTAAGTCATCTCCACGCAATGAGCTATGTACGTAACTAGTTTTGCATAGTTTAGAGTACAAGGTTACTATTTGCACAAATGAATCCTAGGGAGTGTTTGAATCTCTGCCTCCCCTTCATGTTTCACAATACTTACGACAATAGCCATCCCTCAAGCAAGGTTCCTGGAAATGAGTTGTTATAATGAGATTTCCCGCCCCCCCCCTTCAAAACGGTCATTTTTCAGATTGGACCATGACAAACCCCACTGCCTGAAATAAAGCATTCTTCCATGGTAACAGATGCTTTGCAGATCACAACTGTCAAGGCTGAATCCCCATTCTGGCACCTCGAGTACAGGAGGTGGGGGCCTGCAAGGTTTTTAAAAACTAGTACTTGCCCGTCCAGGCTTGTATTAAACTCCAAGGTTACAACTTTTCTCTGACCTTGGCTTGGTAAATGCTGCCACTAGCCCAAAAAAACCCCTTTGGACCCATCTCCCTCCCAAGCTAGCAATTGTGTCCACAGGTGCAGTCTGCGGTGACCTTCTCAGCTTTTCTTCCGGTTGGCACTTTTGCCAAATCAAACACTGTGTAGGAGGGCGGCTATTTGTCCATCACTGTCCCCTGCTAAATTAAATCATTCCGTTTCTGAGCATACAGAAAGATGAGGCAAGGCTTTCATTTTCCATGTCTCTGCCAAAGGTCTGCACGCTGCAGAGCTAAAAGCTTTATCAAGAAGAGCTACTCTGAAAATTCATCACCACCCTGGGGCCAGCCAGACTTTAAAATCTCAGCCCCTGCAATTGATTTTTTCAAAAGAATTTGGCTCCTGTTTAGGCACCAAAGCCAAGGGTCAGGTTTCCAAAAGAGCTCAGCGTCTCATATATACCACTCCCATGCTGCACTCTTTTGGAAAATGCAGCCTGAAGATATTTGGTTTTGATATTTCAGTTCCTTTGCTGATGAGGGTGGGGCGAGGCCTCCTGCGTGGTGCATTGGTACCTACCCACATGCCTTGTGGCCCACTGAAAATCTATGTAGCCCCATCCAATGGCTGGCAGCGATGGCTTATCTGAGGCCCTGCTTCTATTCTGTGTATGCGACCTTATTTGGGTCAGGTGCAGTGGCTCCCGTCTGAGCTTGTCTTGATGGATCCCTTGTGAACCTTGACTGTGGTGGGCCCATGGGCGTTGCCTGTGTTGGGGGCTGGTGCAGGAGTAATGCCAATGGGAGAGAGCCTGGGGCAGGGGAGGCCAGAATTAACAGTGACCAAGTACCCAGGGGCCGAAAACATGCAAATCAGTGCTGCTGTGTTTTAAATGCACAATGGAGGAGCCGCAAAGAGCCAGCTCACGGTGCAACGTTAGCATGGCCAAGCCCTGAGGCAGTGGGGCTGGGGCAGTTGAACAGAATGTAAGGCAGCCTAGATGACTGGTGCTGGCGGAGAAGGCCTGCCATCCGAAGAGAACACAGCCAAGCACAGGAGGTGTCAGGGACCCTTTCTGAGAGGAGCTACCATAAAGCACATGCTGTTGGCTGCTGTGATCAAAGTGGGCTTTACTCACTTATAGTAGGGTAGGCTGCCTGTTGTTGGCTATGTGTGTGTTGTGCTATCCCAGCTCTGTGCAGCTAGGGGGCACAGCAGACCTCGATCGAATTGCCCAATTAAACCACAGCCCCGTTTCAGTAGCAAAGGCACCTAGCCAGGTTTATTGTTGACAAAGCATGGTCCTAGCTCCCCAGCTCAATGTCTACAGTTACGCTAGCACATGTATGCCTGTAACAATGGACCGGCTCAGTGAATGGCAGGACTTTAATAGGCAGCAGATTTAAAACAAACAAAAGGAAGCATTTTTTTCACACAATGCACAGTCAACCTGTGGAACTCATTGCCAGAATATGTTGATTCAAAATAACTAGATAAGTTCATGGAGGATAGGTCTATCAATGGCTATGAACCAGGATGGATAGGGATGATGTCCCTAGCCTCTGTTTGCCAGAAGTTGGGAATGGGAGACAGGGTATAGATCACTCGATGATTACCCATTGTGTTCATTCCCTCTGGGGCACCTGGCATTGGCCATTGTTGGAAGACTGGATAGTGGCCTAGATGGATCTTTGGTCTGACCCCTTATGGCCATTCTCATGTTCTTACGACTTTCCGTTCCTTCCTCGGCCAGACAAAGACACTCCCTCTGAGACCCTTCTTTATACACCGATACAAACACATTACGTATTGCCCCTCTGACCTGGTTAGTTACTACCCTTTACCTTGTACATGTTGGTTCAGTCAAACGCCTCTTTCTACCAGTGTCATCCTGTCCTTATCTCTAGGAGGGGTCAACATGTTCCTTTTATCTTTGGGGAGTGCATTTGTAGCTTACTTAATATGGGGGGTTCTGGTACCACCACCCTTCTGGAATGTGTTTCTGTGAGTGTCCTGTGCCTAGCACTTCTTAGGAATGTGTGTGGTTTTGCAGTACCAGCCCTGTTCTTTCAGGTTCTGTGAACTTGCAAGCAGGCATGTTTTATAACAGGGCCAGATCACTTTTGCTAACTTTGCTTCATATCAGCAGGGCCTGACTACTACTTTTGTCCAGGGCTCTGATACCAGGCCTCATGTTTCAGGCTCTCCCTTTCTACTACACCTGTGATGGCCTGTCTTCCTATGCTGTGAATACAGGGCCAGATTCTCAGCTGGTGTAAATAGGCACAGCTCTAACTTCACTAGGGCAAGGCCAATTTATATCGGCCGTGAATTTAGGCAACACTCTTTGCACTGTAGTTTCTGTCTCCTCCCAAATTCAGACTTCGGCTTCTTCTTTGCACTTCCCCTCCCATTTTTCATCTTGCGTAAAAATCACAATTCTTTTGGCACTTCTCTGGACAAGTCTCACCCATCCCCATCTAAATTAAGCCATTCCATTTCCCGTCTCAGTCCAGAGACAAACGTTGTGTAACG
This sequence comes from Lepidochelys olivacea, assembly GCF_965140295.1. Taxonomy (NCBI): domain Eukaryota; kingdom Metazoa; phylum Chordata; order Testudines; family Cheloniidae; genus Lepidochelys; species Lepidochelys olivacea. Next base: position 5,034,313 of record NC_140431.1, on the reverse strand, counting down.
TATGCATCTCTGCCAAACACCTGCATGCTCCAAAGCGAAAACCTTTTATCAGGAAGCAGTCAGCAAAGGAACAAAATCCAAAGTGCTGTATGGTTTTGGTATGTCAGTTCTTTTGTTGCTTTTCTGTTTTGCTGGAGGTGAGAGAGACTGTGGGTATGTCTTCACTCTACGTTAAAGCGCTGTCGGGCAGATCGGGAAGCTAAGGGCAGCTGAGCTTCTTTAGGCTGAAATCCCTGCAAAAGACTCTCTGGCCATGGCTGCTTTAAGAAAACTGCTCACCGCTGACAATGACCATGGTCTCTGAAATGGTACCAAAACCACAATTTGCCTAATTTATACTTAGTTAACTATGCTTAACACTGGTTCAGCTGCAACTACTGCTACCCCTATTGTCAGCAATGGATACACTAGGCTTCAAAGAGGGGAGAGAGAGAGAGAGAAGGTGGCTGTGCTGACCAGAACTAGGGCAGGGAGCTCAAGGGAATCATTTGAGCTACCAGGCTACGTGGTTTGTACATCTGGTTTGGTGGTTTTGCATTAACTGCATAGCAGAAATGTGCCTCCATAGACCTTTGTCAGATCAGTGTCAGTTCAGATCAAACCCAACCTCGAGAGGGTGATTTCTATGTTCATACGTGCGTCTCGGGTGCACTTTCCCTAGCTGGCCCTGCAATAAATACTACCCAGTAAAACTGGCTGTATTCCCTGGAAAGTAGATAAAGGTGCTGACGCACTATCAGTTTATAACCTGCAATGGGGTTGGGCTCATTGCCGATGGCATTGAAACACAACACAAACATTAATAGACTTATCCCTGCACCTCCCCGGAAGGGAGGTACGTTGGTCTTATATCCAGGTTAGAGATTAGGAACCTGAGGCACAGAAAGATTCAGACTTACTCAAGTCCACATGGCGAGTCTGTTGGAGAACTGACAGCAGAGGGGAAAGAAACACTAATCTCCTGTCTCCCAGTCCGCTGCCTGAACCATAAAGCCATCCTTCTCCCCACGGCACTCCAGGGGTCTAGCTTGTGTCATCCTTCTCTTTGGGGAATCTGCATGTCTGTCTCCTAGGAGATAATTTGAAACATGTAACTAATTATTTAAATACCTCAAACAGCCCTTTAAATGAAGGGAAAACATTACTCCAGAGAAGAGGCTCTGAATTAAATAGGAGAGGGTACTGCTGGTAAGAATCCCATTCTTTGCCTAAAACAGGGAGTGGAAGGAGGGTTTAACTGTTAAATAGAAGGGCATGTTGTAGATAGAACTAAGGAGCATTGGCACAGCCCTGCGGGAGCTTCTGCCAGGGACAGCAGGGGATTGACGGTGCTGACAAAGCTGTGGGGGGGAAGATTGCACTGTGCCTACCTGTACTTGCCTCTGGTCAGTGCTATTCTTCCCTCCCTGTAACCAGCACTAAATTAACTAGCCAACGAAAAGTAAAAAGCCAGATGTTGCTTAAGCAGCAGGAGTGAAATTCTATCAATCCTCTCCTGCTCTGAGCAGAAACAGCCTTTTGCCATGTTTTGCGCCAGTTGAAGCACATTTTCAAACTCTTGGTAAAAAGATACTGAAGACTTGAGTTACTTAGTACTCCTAAATTAGAGGTGCTATTTGGGTTGCCTGAAATACTCAGAGTTGCTAAGCCTGATGTCACTTGTGGGCAACTCACTGAATGTGCGAAGACAGTTTTATATCTGAGCCTGAGCCACTAGTCTTAGCAAGGTGGTTTACCTTGCGGAGAAGAAACTGATAGGAGCTGGATATATCCTTTAGTGAAGTCCTGTTTACAAAGAATGTATACCAAGTCTCTTTCCCTGAACACAGTACAAACAGAAGGATGTTTCTCATTATTGCCAAGTCTACCTCTCCAGGGAGTCCTCTGCCCAAGATGCTCTGTGTCTCAGCTCCTTCTCACCGCCCTTTCTGCTTCTAACACATACAGCTTACTAAACACAATCCCCTTCCCCTGCATTTGCAACCATTCCCAAGGGAACGCCTTAATTTCTTGAGGTTACATTTTGTTATATTTGATCTGGCCTTGCAATGTGGCCCATTGCCTTGGGTGGTAGTTTCTGTTGTTTCCAGCTACTTCACTACACAAAAGGAGCATTTAATTGTTCCTTCCATTTAGCCTGAGAAAAAGCTTTTAGTGCACGCGCACACGCTCTTTAACCAGATCTGTGATTATCTATAAATCAAAGACCCACTTGAGTACCAACACCACCTTCCAGCATGACAGCATCACCACACTGGTGAACATGCAGATCATCTCCTCCAGCAGAGTAAGTGCACCTGCTGACAAAGTGAACCCCATAGTTCTAAAAGCACCTCTTTGAAGCTGAATTTGTCTGTTATGAGGAACAAAGGTGGAGACTTGGGCCTTGTCTATACTGCCGCTTCACAGTGCTGAAACTTTCTCGCTCGGTGCTGGGAGTGGAGGACACTAAGCAGCTCCCATACGGTGCCCAGCATCTTGCAGGACTGCGCCCTACATCCCCCACTAAAAGACATGTCATCAAGATAGACTTAAAAGGTTGTTAGTTGAGTTAACATTTCAGGAGTTCTGACCGGGTCCTGAAAAATCTCTGAAACAAAATCCCAGCTCCCTTGCTAGATGGAGTACTCACAAGGAGCGTAGAAAGGCAGGTGTGCATGCTGTCACAGGTTTGTCTCTGAGTGAGATGCTGTATGATTCCTTGTGCTGGCTCAGAAAGCAGAAATTACTGTTTCATAAATTCTTTCCTCTCTTCTCCATTCAAATTCCACTTTAAGTTGCTGTACTGCCCTGAAAGATCCCACCAGCCATTTAAAAGCTACCTCTCTATGCCTCCATTTCTCCATCTGTAAAATGGGGATAATGGTTCCTACCTCATGCTTAGCGATCTGATGTAAAGTGCTATATAAAAGCTGGATATTGTGGAATTTGGAATATGTAAAGAGGGTATTTGATTAGTTACAAAGGGGCTGTTAATTTAGTCAGTTTTCTACAGTTTAAATATTTCGACGCTTTGTAATCATTTATCTCAGTAGTAGGAAAAATAACATTTCTGGCATGTGTAACTTTGGAGTGGTATGAACTGTTAGTGTTTTCTGAGTGGTTGGGAGTAAGCCTGCAGTGAGAAGCTTATAGCCTACATCGTTTAAACCACTGCAGTCCCCTATAAATGCATCTTGGAGAGATTCAAACATGCTCCTTGTCTTCCTTTTAGAATTTGGGTCCTGCAGTCACACCCAGTGGTGTTGGAACAATTTTTATAGTGGGGGTGTTGAAAGCCATTGAACAAAACTGCAAACCTTGTATATGATGGAAACAACTTCAAGCCAGGGGGGTGCTGCCACACGCCTAGTTCCGGTGCCCCTGGTCCCACCATATCTATTTGCTGTGGTCTCATCAGATCCCACATGCTAGATAGGGTCAGGCCAATATAAATATGTGGACTGAAGACACAGGAGAAAACACTGAAGCTGCAGGAAATGTATGCTTTTAAATCATTATATGGCTTCTTTCCCTTCGCATCTGTAATGATGCAATCTCCCAATACAACTGCAGATCTGAGTACCTGAATTCTCCTGTAGTTTTGGTTAGATACAGTATTCTTGTTGTCCTATCCTATACTGCTATGTAAGGTAGTTCACAACAGCCACTGCCTTCCACTCGAGCGGTGTCAATGTGGTTAGAATCCTAAATGTGTTATATGGTAATGGTGTGTACATTTAATAAAATTTCTAAAGCATGTTAAGATCCTCGTGAAGAAAGGTGCTACATGTGACGAGTTTGTCTTTCTGCTATGAAGAAGAGAATGTTTGACTCTGAATTATCTTCATACCACCTTCCTTTCAAATTAAATCCTGTAATAGGATTTAACTCTACATGCTATTAGTTGATTGATTCCTTGAAGCCTTTACAATAGCAGCGGAATTCTTCCATTTGCCTAGAAATTACTGCACTGAAATTATAGCTAAAATTGTATCAGGGGATGCATTTATTCTCCATTTCCTTTTTGTTTTGTACCTGGAAGCCTTGCAGAAATACACGCATACAACTATAAAGAATTACCCAAACAATTGTTTTTTGAATATCTTATGGTGCTGCAATTTTGTTTCCCTCTATCATATAATTTGTAATGCTCATGGCAGCTAATTCTCCCATGCTTAATAGGTCAAATAATTGGCCAGTGCTTGATCATAGGGTTTTTCTTTCAACAAGTATTTTGCCGTCTCAACTGATTTGTTTTGGCTTACGTTTTGCAATATAGTTAGTAATAGTGGTAACAGTCTGTAGTTGCTATGCTGCACTCTGTGTCTGGTGAAAATCTGACCTACAGGTATTGCTGCGTTTACTACTGTGTGTGCTAGTTAGAGCACCTCACATCAAATTTTTCAACTAGATTTAGTTGAGATGTCCAGCTAGTGACACCACAACCAAGAAAGAAGTGTTTAAATAGTGGTTCATTCCTCTGGCTGGCCCTCGGTGTTTCGTTTTCTGGTCCCCTGCAAATGGATGAGCAAAAAAAAAGTCCAAGCAAAGAGCAAAATTAAAGCCTGTATTTGGTGCATGCACACAACCCAGATGTTGATTTGCATGTGCTGGAAATTGGCACCCAGGGCAACTGGCCTCCTCACCCATCCCTCGGTGTACATTGCACTACAGCTTGGTCCAAAGATTGACTGGTATATCTATTTCCATTAGATGTGTGATGTTTTAGCAGAATAGTTACACTGGTAAAAGCGCTAATAGGGATGCAGACACAGTGGCATAACTTATTCCCTTGCCCATACGAAATTTGCTATGCTGCTATAAGCACCTTTGAACTGATATAACTGAGTCTGCACTACGGGACTCAATCTAGGCTGATATAGCTAAAGTGGCACAACTTTCTAATATAGACAATCCCTTAGAGTCTGATCCTGAACACCCTCAATGCCTATGGAATTCCAGCTTCCCTAATAACACGAACTATAAATATGAAGAAAAAGTATCAACTACCCGGTGCTCAAAATGACTGATCAGTGAATGTTTTCAACCTGAAATTCTCTTTCATGAACTTGGCTGTGTTATTTTAAGGCCCGGACAGGAATGTGTGTGAGGGGAGGGAGCGGACTGCGTACATACCCTTGTGGAAAGCTAAAACCCACTTTGGCACCTCAATGTACATTTTCTCTTGCATGATGTAGAACAGTGGTTCTCAACCAGGGGTATGCATACCCTTGGGGGTACGCAGAGGTCTTCCAGGGGGTACATCAACTCATCTAGAGATTTGCCCAATTTTACAACAGGCTAGATAAAAAGCACTGGCAAAGTCGGTACAAACTAAAATTTTATACAGACAATGACTTGTTTAATGTCAATAGAACACTTATTCTAATAGATTTATTTTACAATTAAGGTAAAAATGAGGAAGTCAGCAATTTTTCAGTCATAGTGTGCTGTGACACTCTTGTATTTTTAGGTCTGATTTTGTAAGCCAGCAGTTAAGTGAGGTGAAACTTGGGTGTATGTAAGACCAAATCAGACTCCTGAAAGGGGTACAGTAGTCTGGAAAGGTTGAGAGCCATGAATCGAGTGGTACAAAGCAGCCTGGAATCTGGCCTAATATGTCCAGCCTTACCCATTTTCTGCCAAGAGACAGATTCTGATTATGTTTACGCTGGTGTAAAGCCAGTGATAACTCCAGTGAAATCTATGGAATAACCCCGTTGTTAGACTCCTGAAGAGGAGATCACCATCTGACCCTAAGCAAGGAGGGTGAGCTCTATAATTAATAGCAGAATTCAGTGTCTCCAAAGCTTTTGTTCATCAGATCATTCTGCTAGTTGGCATCTGATCGTGCTCCTAGGCATGGTAGAATGGAGATCAGGCATGTAGTTCAGAGAGGGGTTCTGTTTGTGTTGCACTTGCTTTCATTTTTTCCCCTTAACATCTACCTGGCCTGATCTGTTTTACTCAGCTTATCTCTGGGGGAGCATTTGTGCTGCATAAAGGAGTTTCCAAGCAGGATAAAACTTGTTGTCATAGACTCTTTCATCGGAACAGACCCAGTGCTGCTATCCAAAGGTACAGCTGCCAGTTACGTATTTGTCTTGGTGGAGCTCAGTAGATCTGTGTGTTCGCTTCGCCATTTGAAAGGAAATGGAAAAGGGAGGAGGTAAAGAGGAACATAGGAAGGCTGTTTGAGACCACAGAGATGCAAAGGGGAGGTGGTTGTCTCCTAAGGGAACAGAGCCAAGTGGAATCAAATGCTATAATCCTTCCCAATATGAGGGAAATACCCCACACTTCCCAATAGTGTTGAGTATCTGGCCGCCTTCTTATATTCTATAGTAGTGCTGATGAGCTTGACCCAGTAGCCTGCAGGAGCTTTAGGGCACCTTGGTGTTTTGGGATCCCGCAGGATGAGAAGGTGGAGAGGAATACACGTCATTAGAAAATGAGGTTGGTTTTAGATCTGTTCAGAGCTCTCGTGGCTGCGCACTGCTGGGTGTGCACAAAAGACCTGTGGAATTGAAGACGTGAGAGTCTCACAAGTGGCATGGTTTCTAGAGTATTAGCTTAATTTGTTTTATATTTTAACTAAAAATTTAGGCCCCACTTCTGCGTGTCAGTAGAGCCCAGCACCAGTGTGAAGCCCCATTGAAATCTGCTGCTGGTCTGCAAAGACTCAAGACTCTGCTGGCATAGAACAGATTAGAGGAAGGGGGTTGTAGGGCTTGCCCACATAGTGGGCATTTTGTGGATTAAATTGGGCATGCTGTTGTGGAATAACTATTTTGAAATAAGTGCGTCCTCACAGATGATGTGGATTTTTTTTAGCTACTTTCCTCTGAATTCGTGCATTCGCCTCCCACTGACTTGTAGAAATAAGTGCTCTGCGTTCTGGGAAGGCATCCTGTGGTGCTTTGGTCCACTGCTAGGCTCTATGCATTTTGGGATTCTTCTCATGGCATGTTGTGGGACACCGTCCAGAAACCGCTGGCATTCTGGGTCTTGAGATAACAGCGGCAAAGTCCTATAATTCCTCTGCTCACATCCCATCAGTCAGCTGTTTGGTGAGTCTGCCCATGGAGTCAAAGAGCATGAAGGAGGCATAGCTGGGCACTGGGGGCCAGGCACTTGTTAATGCATAGAGGTGAATGCACATGGTGACTGAATGCACCCTGTATTCACACCCCACATGCTATTGTAATAATCTGCACAACAGATGCCTTGTAAGGTATCATTTGAGAACTAATTCTCAATAATAATTCACTGGTCAATATCACAGTAAAATGTGTGTGGCATGATATGTAAGGTTATGAATTTTGCTGCCTGGCTCTCTCACGGAATCTCACGGAAGGTTGCTGATCTATTAGAGAGCATACTTGTTTTAAGTCATGCAATGTTCCGTTATAAAGTTGTTTGGCTCGCCCCACTCTGCCTGCCCAGTGTTCCTGCTGGGAAGCTGGGTCAGGGTGCGGGGACTTGCCCCATTCCTTCAGCCTCTGCGCCCCAACCCCGCTTCCCTGCAGGAGGGCCAGGCAGGCGGAGCGGGACAAGCCCCCTGTGCCCCGACCCCGCTACACCCCTGTCTCAACCAAGCTTCACAATATCATTGGTGAGTACAGTAGTAAATTGTTTAAAATTATTTAAAACTTAGTGTATATTTATATAATCTCCTTTATCTAGTGAAAAAAAATTCCCTGGAACCTAACCCTCCATTTTCATTCATTCTTAGGGGGAAATTGAATTCGCTTAGCATCATTTCGCTGAAAGTAGCATTTTTCAGGAACATAACTGTAACGTTAAGTGAGAAGTTACAGTAGTTACAAAATACCCCCACTTTCTGTCACAGATGAAACCTTCACGTGCAGGTTCCACAGTCAAAGCTGGCAAAAGGAAGGGGATGAAGAAAGGTCGTGTGCTTAAAGCACAGGACTAAGAGTCAGCAGCTATGTGGGTTCTGTTTTCAGCTCTGTTTTTGTCTCTCCCACAGATTCTCTGTTCTGCCTCGGGTAAGTGACATAGGCCAGAATGCACAAAAGGAGTTAGGTGCCCAAGGCCCCATTGTACCTGCCTAAGTCCTGGTTTCAGCATCTCTGTGACGCCCAAAACGTTCCGCCTAACCCTCGGAAGGAGAAGCTGGCGGTGCCAGTGCCCCCCTTCTAACTTTCAGCTCCGTGGTCCACTCTGGTACGTACTCAAACAGTCACAGAGCCAGAGAGACGCTGCAGTTGGGTGGAGCAGTCAGCTGGGTGCTGGGAGACCTTGGCTCCAATCACTTTCCTTCTTTTTTCCCCACAGTGCAGCAGCTTCACTTGGATAGACCGAGGGAGCCCCCATCAGACTATCTCATATTCAGTGGTTACAGCACTCTGCTGAGAGACGTAGGAGACCTATGTTCAAATCCTTCCTCCCCCTGTGCCTGATGTGGGAATTGAACCTGGGTCTCCCCACATCCCAGGAGAGTGTGCTCACTATGGGGCTAAATGTTACCAGGTGGGTACAGCTAATGCCACCTCCAGCCGTTTTATACAGAGTGCGGCAGGCACCTAACTCATTCTGGTAAGAAACATAAGTTGCCTGACTCCAGAGGAGCAGTTCCCAAAGCTAGCTGCCTATCTCTGGTGGGGGCTGAAGGGCCATTTCTCCTCAGCATCTCCCATTGGCCAGCGTAGGTGGCTCCCTGCTTCTCGCACTGGCTTTGGTGGATCACAATCTAAGGCGCCTATCTCCCTCTATTCCTTTGATAGATCCTCAGGTGCCTAACTCGGGCTTTGTGAATCACAGCGATTTTCAAGGGGCCCGAAAGTTTCCAGGTGCTCAGCATCACAATGCCTAACTCCTTTTGTGCAGCCAGATCATACCCTTTCTGGGTCTCCAGTTCCTCATCTCTCAAATAGGGATAAAACCTTTGTCTCTTTCTCCGGAGCCTGTGAGGATAAATCCATTTCTGCAAGTGGAGTACGCATTATACTGTTGCCTGTATCGATTCTGTAAGTGAGGGAATAGCTACAGGGTCAGCCCTGTAGATATGTAGAATACCTCCTTTCTGACATACATGCAGACACAAAGGGAAACTGATAATTATGCAAATGTTAGTGAATATACTGTATTTCATTATCTCAAATTGTTCACAGCAAAAGTGGAATCCCTTCAGAGAATAGGTGAACTGATGGATGAATGTGAATTTCTTTAAATGTAAATGTGTCTGTTTCCAAAAGTGTCTCTGGTCACTTAGTTAAAAACAGGCTTTCACAGGGGAAATAGTGTATTTCTTCTGTCTCCTCTGTGACTTGGCCACTGGTGCTATATACAGCCAGCCCTGTTAATAGGAAATATGAAAGGAACAGGTGTGTAGTAGAGGGAATATCAAGGACTTCAACAGGCCCAACCCACTGCAGATTAGAAAGAGAGCATACCTCAGCACATTAATCTGCATTCCACTGAAGTCACCTGTTTGGTTTTCTTCCTGCATCGAGAAGGACATTTACAGCCTGCAAGCAAAGTCCTCACTGCAACTAATTTTCCTCTTACCTGAAAAACACATGATTTATCAGTGCGTTGGTAAAGGGCTCAGTTACCTTTGAACCAGTTACTATTTTCTGGCTTATACATTGCAATTATTTAATCTTCGCAGTAAGTCTGTAATAGCGACAGCAGTACCCCCTGTCCAGTGAAAATCTAACTTTTGGGTCATTGTACGGCAGCACTTTCTGTTAACGCTAAGGTATGGGGTGTAGGCTAGCTCCAGTGCTCTTCACACACATTTTACAGCTGGATTTGGTTTAAATGGTCTCCTACCAACTTCACACTACTTTGCCCCTTGCAGGATCAGATGGTACAAAACCCCCTTCCCCTACAAGGTGAGGCACCGGCGTCCGCGCGGGATGAGCCAGGCCGCGCCCCGCCCGCCCGCTCATCGCTGCAGGGAAACCCACAGGAGCGCGGCCCCGCCGCCGCCGCCCCCGAGCGGGACCCGGAGCGAGCTGGAAGCGGGGCCTGCCCGCCAAGGGCCCCGGCCGGGCCCCGCGTGCCCGTGAGCGGCGGGGGCGGCGGCGCCCGCGCGCCCCGCCCGGCCCCGCCCCCCGGTGGGTCGCCTGGCGGCCGGCGCCGGCGGCTGTGTCAGAGCCTGCGGTTGCGGCGCTGAGGCAGCATCGTCGTGAGTCCGCTCCGCCGCCGCCTTCGCCCCGCGACTCTTCCCGCCGCCGCCGCCATGGTCTCGGGCCCGCGCTGCCCGCCGGGCCTCTGGGGGCTCCTGGCGCTGCTGCTGCCGCTGCCCGGGGCTCGCGGTGAGTGTGGGCGGGGGGCCCAGGCGGCCCCTGCCCGGGCACAGAGTCCTCCCGGTCTCTCCCCCCTCCATCGGTGCACGGCGCCCCCGGGCCTCCCCGTCCGGCCCCTCAGCCCGGGCTGCGTCGAGCTCGGCCCGCGGGGGGAGGAGGGGGCGAGGGGGCCCGAGCCGCGCGGCAGCGACCCCAGCCCGGCCCCTGGGGCGAGCCCCGCACCTCTGCGAGCCTCGAGCCCCCGCGAGCGCTTCTGCCTGGGGGCTAAACTCTGTCCCGCTGGTGGGAGTGTTAAGGCCCGGGGGCGGCGGCTGGGGGTGTCTCCTGTCGGTGGTTGGAGGGGGGTGGGGGGAGAAAAAGCCCCTTCGAAGAGCGGGTAAAGGTGCTGTAGCTGGCCAGCTTCAGTAAAACGAAGTGTGGGCATAAGACTCCTAAAGACTGTCAAATGAGCAAGTTCCCCTGTTACAGCCTTAGCTTTGTGACTGTACAGACAGAGATATAGAAACTTTGTTAAAGCTAATGTTAAAATGATGTAATACACAGGGTAAGACAAGTGTGTCTGTATATCTGGGTATAATGCTTAAATTATCCAAAAGTACAAAATTTGGTTTGAAAGTCATAAGGTACATATAGTAGATAATCTGCAGTATCCCAAATTAAGGTTCAGGTATTCACATCCAGTTATTTGGGTACATCACTCCTAAAAGGTTATAGGAAGAGGAGCTTGTGGAAAGCAAATATAGTAATGAGTGAAGATTGTCCCTCAGTCATTGAGAATTTAGGGTCAGTTGCCACTTAGAAAATACAATACAGTACATCAGGAAGTTTTTCAGTTACTTTCCCCACTTTGCTTCTCATTAGCACCTGTCCATGCATCACATGAGAAATATGAAAGTTACCTGTCTCAGAGATGTCTCACCAGCTGTTCTCACTTGTTCTAATGCCAGACATGTTTCGTGTATTCTTCTGTAGATTGCTATCCTTTGCCTTCTACGTCACCTTCTTTCATGTCACTCTGTACGGTTGCAACCCTTTCTCTAAAACCTGTGGGTGGAGCAATGTCTTGTTTTGCACAATATACTTACCCTACGTTACTGCACATATTCAGGGTGATGTATACATGGTAAATTTTAATGTACTGCAGTTCTGTATGAAGCCCATTCAGTAAACTAGCTTCAAGGCTCTAATGAAAACAAGTACCTCCAAATTGTCCCCAATAAAATCATTTGTGGCTTCTCTAAAACTAATATTCTGTTACAACAGACTACTGAATATCTTTCATAGTTAACTTTTTCCCTTCCTTGCCTGTCTCTCTTGCTAGGCACTTGTGATTCTCCTCCACGGTTGCATTTTGCTGAGCTGCCTGGGGAAGTGAACAATTCCTATCCTGTTGGGACCAAACTGAAATACTCCTGTCGCCCAGGATACATTTTGAGCTCTGGAAAGTCTCCTTTTGTTACATGTCTTGAAAATTCAAAATGGTCAGTAGAAGCTGAGTTTTGTGAAGGTGAGTATCTTTGTTGCTTTTCTATTTCAATTGATGTGCAAGCCATCTAGACACAGTTAGGAATCTCTCTTCTGTTGGATATGTCTCTTCTATTGGCATATGAAAAGAAGGCAACTGCCATCTTTTCCTGTGCTGTGTATTTATACCTCTCTACTGTATTTTCCACTCCATGCAGCTGATACAGTCAGTTTTAGCCCACGAAGGTTTATGCCCAAGTTAATTTGTTGGTCTCTAAGGTGCCACAAGGACTTCGAGTTGTTTTTGCTGATACAGATTAACACAGCTACTGCTCTGAAACCTGCTACAAATAAGTAAAACACTTTTTGGTGTGCTAAGTGTCTGTCCTTTTTGAAACATTGTAGTTGCGGTATCCCTGATAACGAAATATCCTGAATTCACTGTACTAAAAGTAAACCCAGTATTGAATAATGTCTCATAGAATATCAGAGTTGGAAGGGACCTGTGTTACAAACTTGGTCAAAATAGTAATTCATAACAAAACTTAGAGAATACTCCTCTTGGCTTCATTGCTAAGAGTACGATAAGATTTTCGCAAGTTTTCTCATCTCAAGACTATAGATGCTATATTCCATGTAACTAGTAAGGATATCTACAGTTGGATGCTAATGAAACTTAACTCTGCCTTCTTGTGCATATGTTTTAAATTATGACTGTATTTGTTGTATTGAATACTGATGAGACTTCCTTGATTAGCCTCAGACTCACCTACTCTGGCCTGCTGGCTTGAGAAAATACTTTAAATATAGGCCCTGATTCAGCAAAACACTTAGTGCATTCTTAAGTCCCACTGACTTCAGCGGGCCTTGTTTTACTGAATTGATCAGGCCTTAGTAAAGAGGTCACAATTTTTACATACCTTGTCTGCATTGAAAGATCTTTCCCAGTGCAGTCATAAAAAGTGCCAACGTTATCTTTGCATGGATACAGTATATCTACATTGAACTCCCTATAGATATGGTGACTTTTTGATACAGTTCATTCTTCGTGGGAATAAGTCTACTGCGGGAGAAAGCATCACAAATATCTCTTGTAGGGGCAAAGAAAAGCTCTTCCACTGAGCTTGACTGAGGAACATGCAATTTTTAGCTGTCTAAAATCAAGATTCACATATCAAGAAAACGACTAACAAATATTTACAAAACGCAAAACAAACCTGTGGAACGTGCTGCCTCTGGTAATTTGTTCTGATGGTTAGTCACCCTCATATTAAACACTTCCACCTTATTTCCATTTTGAATTTGTCTGGCTCGCCTTTTTCCAGTCATCCGGGACCTCCCCTGATTGCCATGAGTTTTCAAAGATAATGGCCAGTGGCTCTGCAATCACATCTATTAATACATCAAGGATTGTATTAGCCCTTTTTTCCATAGGATTGCAGTGGGAGCGTATGTTCAGTTGATTGTCTGCTGTGATCTCAATCCTTTTCAGACTTGCTCCTTCCCAGAATATAGTTTACCCGTTCTCTCGGAACAGCTTGCATTTCTTGTGCCTGGATGTATAATTTTGCGTTATACGGTACTAGAATGAATTTTGTTTGACCGGACATAGGGAGTCCAGATTGCTTTGTAGGACTCCCCCAGTCTGTGTCACCTGCAGATTGTATCAGGAGTGATTTTTGTTACCTTCCAGACAAATGATTTAAAATGTTGAATAGCATCAGGTCTAGGACCGATCCCTGCAGAATCCTACTAGAAATAGGTTTGTTTGATAATGATTCCCACTGATGTGACTGCTCCTGGAGATGTCAGTTAGTCAGTTCTTGTCTGCAGTGGTGTTGCAGCGGTGTCAATCCCAGGATATTAGCGAGACAAAGTGGGTGAGATAATATCATTTATTGGACCAACTTCTGTTGGTGAGAGAGACGAGCTTTCGAGCTTACATACCATTCTTCTTGGTGTCAGAAATGTATTCCAAACCTGAAGACTAGCTCTGTGTAGGGTCGAAAGCTTCTCACCCACAGAAGTTGGTTCAATAAAAGATATTGCCTCACCTACTTAGCCAATTCTTAGTCCATTTAAGTTGTGCTCTATTGATACAGAAGTGTTAATTTTTTATTTAGAATGTTGTGTGGTACTAAGTCAAACAGCTTACAAAAGTCTAGGCATATTACATCAGTTACGTTTATCAAACATCTTTGTAACTTCAAAGAACGACAGAGGTTTATCAGAGAAACCTGATTTTCCATAAAACCATATTGGTTGGTATTAATTATATTCCTGTTCTGAATTCCTTATGAATTGGGAAAATTTTCCCTCCACTGCACAAGTGGTCAGAACAGATTTGCCCTTGGAATCGATGAATCCCACAATACCTTTAAATTATTATGCCTGTGAGTGAGATCATGTTAACTAGTCTACAGTTACTGAGGTCATGCTGGTTGCCCTTTTTGAATACTGGCACAAGATCAGCGCTCTTCCATTCTTCCTGAATTTCCAGTTACTCTAACTTCTTATAAATCTTAATCAGTGGGTTAGAGATCTCCTTGGCCAACTTTTCAGGACACTTGGGTGCAAGTTATCCCAAGATTTTGATTTAACAATGTTTATCCCTAGCAGATGTAGTTTAACTTCCTCCTTAATTACGAATAGACATGGAAGTACTTCATCAAACTCTTGTGATGAGACTATGTTGTCGTGCTTCTTTCCAAATACAAAAGGGAAATATTTCCTGAACACTCCTGCCTTTCTTGTATCCTAATTGTTTTACCCATCTCCATTTAGTAACAAGTTTTTACCTTTACTACGCGTGGTATACTCGGTGTATCATCCAGACTAATGAGAATCTGTCACCGCTGTCCTTTAACCTGGGGGTGCCCTTTACAAAGCTTTGGTGCTGTAGCCTCCAGTCTGGACTGCTCACAAACAGCCTCCGGTGTGCAAGTCACTCCCAGCTAGGTCTCGGCCAGCCACACCTTTGTTCTTGCAGTATAAGCAAAGCTGGTGAGGTGACCCCAACAAATTCCTAGTATTTCCCCGCCCTGCCCCCCCTTTCCAGAAATGTATGTCTTGTATTGCCCAGCCCTCTCCCGGACAATACAAATTTATCTCGAGTCTCTCCTTCTTTCTTGTTACCCAAATAGTTTCACAAACACTTCAATTTAAACACACTGGATTAGATCAAACAAGTTCATTAACTACAAAGATTTTAAGGGACTGCAGGTCATGAGGCATGAGTCGGAAAGGTGACAAGAGAGGTCAAGATAAAGCACAAGTGGTGCTCAAGTTAAAAAATGCTGTTAAATTCGAAATGAAGTTTTTCTTACCATATGCTCTCAGCAGTCTTGCTGACCAAACTTCTTAAGTGAGGACCCCTTCTTCAGCTCAGTTGGTGCTTCCTTTGTCTCTTCTAGTGCAGTGAGTGGATGGATGGAGGAGGGGGAGCCTGGGAGTTTTTGTTGCTCCTTTTTTATAGTGTCAGTCCCACCCCTGGGAAAACATTCCCAGCTGACAAAAAGTCTATCGGGAAAAGATTTTCCCTGCTGCTTTTCCTCTCTTTTTTGGAGGTTTTTTTCTTCCTGCTTGATGACTGCTTGTTGCTTAAATGCAAATTAAGCAGAGCACACATTCCTTTGAGACAGTCCTGTTTGCCAGCTTGTGCTGTAGGTTTGCAATATGAATTAACATTATACAGGGAAATCTTCTAACTTCAGAGACAATGTTACCATGCATTTTATCAGGGCAGTATTGACCAGTAAACTCTATGTTTTCAGGTTTCAGAGTAGCAGCCGTATTAGTCTATATTCACAAAAAGAAAAGGAATACTTAAGCATAAATTTGTTAGTCTCTAAGGTGCCACAAGTACTCCTTTTCTTTTTATACATTTTCAGATGATGCCTCACAAGGCATGCTCGGTACATAGATTATTACAGCAGTCTCTAGGGTGTGGACATGGGTACATTCTCTTACAGAAGGATTTCTTTTGTCCCTAACGATCTTCACAATCTTCTCCTTATTGTCTGTAACCATGCCACTTGTGAGACTCTCACTGATGTCTTTAGTGCCCCATATAAATTTTTACATTTCGTAACTTACGCCTTCTATCCTTTTTTTTTTTTTTGTTCTTCTGTGTCTTATGTTGCTTTTTATTTGTAATTGCTGCCAGTTGAGGTCAGTGGGTCTACCCACATGAATATGGTTCTGCATATGAGTTTTCGGGATCTGGGCGTTCACGTTGACAGTATGAATATTTGCGCTTATACTAAATCTGCAAGGGGATCTGAAATCTCTTGTTTCAGGATATAAGGCAACCACTATCTGTGTGGGATTAGGAAGCATCATCCCGCTTCCACTTCTCCTCACTTCCCATGGGCATGTAACAAAATTATCCATAATGTGGGTTTTAAGCTTTCCTCCTTAGCCTTTGGTGCTGCCTGCTGTCGTAGAGGACAGATACTGGACTCCAAGACGATTGGCTTTGATCTGCCATGGTATTTGCTGTGTTAGAGGGTGCAAGTTAGGATATCCCCTTTTTCCTATTAAGGTAATCTGAGGTAACACTAATATTGGTCTTGTTCTCTTCTAGGAAGACGATGTAAACCACTCGAACTCGAAAATGGCAGGGCTGATATAACGGATCTCCGGTTTGGTGCAAGAGCAAACTTCTCCTGTGATGAAGGGTGAGTGGCAAATTGCTTCTTTGGACTAATTAATAGAACCTAGACTGGTGTACAACTGCTGTTGAAGTCTGGCAAAATGAGACAAGCAAGCCTGCTTAACTTCAAGAACATAAGTGAGTGGTGTGCTATAAATCTGTATCCATGGGCTGGGGCCCTTGTTAAGAATTACACCTGCGATTTTCAAAGGAGTTGAAGGAAGATAGCCACCGAGCTATGGTTGTCATTCAGTGGGAGATGGGCATCTAACTCGCTCAGGTGCTTTTGAAGATGGCAGCCTAGAGCCCTCAGGAGATCCTCCAGCAGGGGTTTGGTTATGATATTGAGAGTCCCACCTCAGGGGTCATGTGGCACTTACTGACCCGTGCCATCTCTCCCTTGTTACAGGGGTTTCTGTGAGGGTGCTGGGAGCTAGTGGGAGAATATTGCCCATAAAATGCTGCACCAGGTAGAGGCAGACCTCTTCCTGCTCTACAATAGCAAATATTTGTCTGTCTCTCCCTTAGAGATGTCGGTATTCCCCAGGATAGCATCAAGTGCAGTTGTTGCTTTTGTCCATATGGGTTATGTTGCCAGGCCTTGGGGAATCAAAAATAGCTTGTGACTTCCTTGCGCTGAGCAGGTGTGCTTTGGATTTTTGAGGTCTCAGAGTTGAAGGCCAGAAGGGACCACCTGATCCTCCAGTCTGACCTCCTGTATATCACAGGCCACTAACACTTCCCAGAGACCCACATACTAAACTCAACCAAAATGTAGTCTAAAATACTACAGCCCACAGGAGCTCAGGTTGTCTTTGGGTGTAATTCTATTTTACAAACTAGCAGCTGCTTGGGCCCATCTGTGCGCGCGCGTGCTCTCTCACTGTTCCCTCCCTTCACAGGAGATTGATTTCTTCAAGTTCTTTCACTTCAATTTAATCGAATGCTAAGTGTGTTCTGTAGTGACGACCAAGTGTAAGCTTTGTCAGTATGTTGCAACTTTGTGTGCTGGGTTTAGCTGGACTTTCAGCTCAATGGACTTGGAAATGCAGTGCTTTTGGCTAAGCCCTCAAGGGTTAACACATTGTTATTAATGTAGCCTCACACTCTACAAGGCAGTACAAATGGAGGGAGGAGACACAGCATGGCAGAGAGAGACAATCTCTCTTTCACGCACGCACGTGAGAGAGAGACACATGTGAATTGCCCCTTTAAGTTCGCTGACCCCAGTTTAAGTACATTGCCTTTTTAAGTAGATCAGCAAGTTGACAGCATTTGATGGCAGCAAGCTCCCCCTGTCCTGAGCCCTGTCATGTTCTCCCCCACCTCTCTGAGGAGAAGGGGTACAGCGGGAGGAGGACACCCTGACATTAGCACCCTTCTTCCCCCTCCACCCCCACACAGCAAGCAGGAGGCTCCCGGGAGCAACTTCAAGGCAGAGGACAGGAGCAGCACAGGGCAGTGGGGGGAGGGACAGCTGAACTGCCCAACAATTGATAGCGTGCTGGGCGGCTGCCACACAGGGAACTTAGGGGAGCTGATGGGGCGAGGCGGGTGCCGGTCCACCCTGGTTCGAAGCCCCCACCAGCTAGCTCCAACGGGCTGCTCTTTCTGCAAGCAGTGGACAAAGCAGGCGGCTGGCAAACAACCTTCTAAGGGAGCGTTGCGCAACTTTAAACAAGCATGTTCCCTAATTGATCAGCAACGAAACAATGTTAACTGGGACGATGTTAAGTGAGGCGTTACTGTAGCTGTACCGAGGACGTAGATGTGTACTGTAGACCTGGGCCTTCGTGTTCCTTGGTCCTGTGGTGTTAGATGTATCCCTTTTTCAATGGTTTGTCTCCACCTACTGGCAGAAAGAAACCCTGCTCCATCTTTCTGGACGGGGCACTAGTTCTTTGCTTCTATGAGTCACAAACTTGAACCTTTTTTCTTTAGGTACAGATTAATTGGACCGACTTTTGCCGAGTGCGTGATTGTGGGAAATGGAGTTGATTGGAATACGGAGGTTCCACTTTGCCAAGGTAAAGCAATTTAATGGTTTTAAGAACAGTTCACGTCTGGAGATGATGCAGCATAGCTGGCGCTTCAGAGGAGTCTCTGTTCTTCCTTTGGCATTTAATCCAAATGACAGTTTTGTTGTGGGGAGGAATGAAATCGTACTGTGCTTCGCCATGGTGTTTAGATGACTCCTACAGAAACTTTTTTTTTTTTTTGGTACCTTTTAGATTATTCACCTGGCTCTGTTTAATATGCACAATCCAACAGGCCTCATGTCTCCTCTTCACTATTGTATCTGTGTAATCCTCCTGGTCACTAAGTAAAAGGCATGATAATGACTTCAAGAAGTTTTGATGCTTCCCAAATGTGACTATCCACTTAAAATCTGAGGCTCTTTTGGAGTGAATCACAATTAATTTGCCTCTACCTTAATTTGATCTCTTGAATGCTTTCTGGGCTTGGTCTATCAATGATGCTGCTGATGTCCAGTCTAGAATCAGCTGCTGCTAAAAGAACTGTTCTAGCTTAGTTTTCTTCTGGTGGAACAATACTACATCTCGAGATGCCGGGCAAGAGGTTCTGGCTCCTTGAGGCTAATGTTGGGAAGGAGCGCGCTCTGCTAAGGTCATCTTCCAGAGTTGGTGTTTTATGGAGCATCCTCCTTGAGCAATGGACGTACTGGGTTGCGTCAAGCCTAAAAGCAGACAAACCTTCAGAATCTGAAAGGGGTATTGCTTCAAATGTTAAAATGGAATGTTAAGTACGCTTCCAAATGGCTAAATAGCTTTTTGGGGGGATCTGAGACAACTTTCTTAGTGAAAACTCTCTTTGGTTCACCTTCAGTGGAAACTTTAATTTTCATGTTGACATTCTTTGCTTCAGCAATACCTTGTCCTCCACCTCCTGGTATCACCCAGGGATCCCATAATGGTCAGAGTGGAGAAGAGTTTTCCTTTGGCTCAGCAGTAACTTACAAATGTGACCCGGGCTTGTCTCTTATTGGAGAGGCCTCCATTCATTGTACAACGAAAGATCATTTCAATGGAGAGTGGAGTGGGCCTGCCCCTGAATGCAAAGGTTAGTAGCGTCTGTTTTTTATCCCCTTCTTATTCTACGATCACCTTCCAAGAAAAACTCTATTTTGATTGCTGAGGAAATTCAGTTAGTACTTTGTCCCCCTAAATACGTATCATGAAAACTAGTTACTGTTGGAAAACTAAAGAATGACTGACACTTCATGAATCATTCCTGGAAAGAATTTTTGCCTCTAATACATCCTGTGGTTTTTTGTCTCCCCTCAGTGTTCCAAGATTGAAGTTAATTCTCAGGTCACAAACAGTTGATAAACTCTTAAACTAAGGTTTTGCTTTTATGCCAGTATCCTTCAACTCAAGTGCTAAAGGGAAGTGGACGGAAAGAGAGAGGCTTACAAGCAGGATTGCTTGGCAAGCCTCTTTTTCAGAACTCTCTGGGAGGGCTCCTTGGCAGTGAAGGCTCAGGCTTCTGTGAGTTCATATCACAGCCATAAAGTTCTTTGGAGGGAGAAATAAAGGTCATTGTACAATCCTCATTTTAGTGACGGCAGTGCTCCTGCACACTGTTGCATTTAGCTAACAATGCATTTATGTACTTGGTATTCAAGCAAGTGCAACAACTTGGTTTTATTCTTTCTGAGTTACCCAGCCTAACAGCTGGGATTGAGGCTTTTTCAGAGGCATTAGGGTAGGTTGGTCATCTTGCTACTTAATAATAACTCCTCCAAAAGCAGGGAAGTTCAGTTCCAGAATGTCATTGTATGTACATCTCTTCTAGTGTGACCCAAATTCCGGATGGCGTCGTACAACAATGATGTTTAACTCATGCAGTTTAGTGGAGGGTGGGGGAAGGGGCGGGATAGCCATACAGTTGGGTGCTGTCGTGTTTGTAGACTAACATCTTTTTAAAGGAAAAGATCCAGAGTTGTCTAACTTTATTTTGAAATACATTTTGGTACCTGCTGTGGTCAAGTATCAGGGCGTTTTCGTCTTTCCTCTAATTCTCCCACACGCCCCCATATCCCCACACACACTAAATGCTTCCTGGGCCAAACGTTCTTATGCTGGTACTTTTAATTTTCAGTGGTCAAGTGTCCTGAGCCAGAAGTTAAAAATGGAAGAAAGCAATCTGGGTTTGGACCTGACTATTCATATGGAAACGCCGTAATATTTGCATGTGATTCTGGCTACACTCTGCATGGTAGCAGTTCAGTTAGATGTGAAGCTAACAATTCTTGGGTTCCATCTTTGCCAACTTGTCTACGTAAGTATAAGCAGTTGTGTTGAACCTTTTATATGCTGATGTTTAGCAACGTTAAAATGATGTAAAGTTTGAGTGTCTGTGTCCCCTTTTTGTCATTGGCATAACACATACTACACCTACAGCTCCCCTCCAGGAGGAACAAAAGATACTTCTGGTGAGTTGGAAGAACTTTTGGCTATTTAAAGCTTCCAGTTTTTTAGCATGTGGTTTCTACAAGACTGAAAATGGCAGTGTGAAATTCACGAAGTACATTTCATCTCTAAGTTCTGGAGCAGCCTGCGTGTTGGCATGTGGCTGGGTGGCTGATGTGGAACCATACTTCTGCTAGCCTTCAGCCCCTGGGAGTGCTTTTGCCCGGGAGAAGGCTCATTGGAATGGCTTCTGCCTTGGAGGCTAAACTCTGTCCCGTATTGTGAGATAGCGTTAATACCCAGTGCCTGCTGCTGTAGGATGAGGAATGTCTCCTGTCGTAGTTGGAGGTAGGCTAGGGAAAAGAAAAAGCCACTTTGAACAGGAGGTAAAGGTGCAGCTTCTTTGCTTTACCAGTTTCTGTAAAACAAAGTTTGGGGTATAAGACTCCTAAAGATTATAAAATGAGCCAGATCCCCTGTTACAGCCTTAGGTTTGTGACTGTACAGAAATAGATTAAATTTTTTTTATTAAAGCTAACGTTACAAAGATCTAATGCACACGTTAAGAAGAGTGTCTGTACATCTGGGTATAATGCTTAAATTATCCAAAAGTACAAAATTTGTACCTTAGGACTTTGAAACCATATAGTACATAATCGACAGTATCCGAGATTACGGTTGTTAAATTCAGTGATACAGTTAAGGTATTAGCATCCAATTATGCAGGTACATAACTCATAAAAAGTTATACTAAGAGTATCTTATGGAAAGCAAATATAGCAACGAGTTAATATTGTCCCTCGGTAATTGAGAATTTAGGATCGGTTGGCTGTTAGAAAATACAATACAGTATGTCGGGAAGTATTTCAGTTACTTTCCCCACTTTGCTTCTCATTAGCACTTGTCCTCATGCCTGTCATGCAGTTTCCATGCATCACATGAGAAATATGAAAGTTACCTGTCTCAGAAATAATGCCAGACATGTTTCGTGTACTCTTCTATAGATTGCTCCCTTGGTCTTCTTTGCCTGTATGTCACCTTCTTTCATGTCAGTCTGTGTGGTAGCAACCCTCTCTCTGAGCCTGTGCTGCGTTAGATCATAAAACCTGTGAGGTGGAGCAATGTCTTGTTTTGCACAATGTACTTACCCTACGTTACCATACACGCTCAGGGTGATGTATACATGGTAAATGATGTAAAATTTTAATGTACTATAGTTTTGTATCAAGCCCATTCAATAAACTAGCTTCAAGGCTCTAATGAAAACAAGTACCTCCAAATTGTCTCCAATAAAATCATTTGTGGCTTCTCAAAAACTAGTATTCTGTTACAACAGACTACTGAATATGTTTCATAGT
The DNA here is from genome assembly GCF_965140295.1 of Lepidochelys olivacea. NCBI lineage: Eukaryota > Metazoa > Chordata > Testudines > Cheloniidae > Lepidochelys > Lepidochelys olivacea. The sequence goes on along the minus strand of NC_140431.1, from coordinate 5,012,142 downwards.
TAACTTTTTCCCTTCCTTGCCTGTCTCTCTTGCTAGGCACTTGTGATTCTCCTCCACGGTTGCATTTTGCTGAGCTGCCTGGGGGAGTGAACAATTCCTATCCTGTTGGGACCAAACTGCAATACTCCTGTCGCCCAGGATACATTTTGAGCTCTGGAAAGTCTCCTTTTGTTACATGTCTTGAAAATTCAAAATGGTCAGTAGACCCTGAGTTTTGTGAAGGTGAGTACCTTTGTTGCTTTTCCATTTCAATTGATGTGCAAGCCATCTTTTATTGGGTAAGTGGTTCACAGTTCAACACTGGTATCCATAAACACTTTCTCAATACATTTTGGACAGTTCTTTGTTATATTAGTGGTTGACTTAAAAAAAAAAATCAGAATGCTTCCATATCTTTGTAGGCTTCTTTAAGAGCAGCTAAAATGCAAAATTCCAGTAACTTTAGCCTTCTGTGCTGAATACTCTCAAATAGGTTTCAGAGGAGGAATAGGTTTACCACTTTCTTCCTGGTTTTTAGGCCTTGTGCTGAATATCTGCCTTTCTAGAACATCAACATCTTGTGTAGTAGTAGATATAAACTTAAGAATAGTGCAGTTCTTCTCTCCCAGAAACCCCACTGTCCACATAATTTGCGTGTGACTGACTGACTGGGAGACATTCAGTGCACACCAGTGAAGTTATTGGAATTTGATACTCTACCTATGCGGGTCAGCTTTAAATGGAGGTATAAAATAAAGGACGTCTAAGCTTTCATCTTTTTAGTTTCCCTAATGATCTTGGTTCTTACCATGTCACCTCTTTTAACTTTGTTCAAGTGAGTGCCACAGAACACTGGACAGCTACAACTTGGTGCGGTTAAATTCATCGTGTTCATAGTATTTCCTGTTGATAGTATAGGGAACATCACAAATACTGCAATAAAGTGAAACACTTCGGTGTGATAAGTGTCTGTCTTTTCAGAAAAATTGTAGTTGCTCTATCCCTGATAACAAATGATAGAGTTCAGCCCTACGGAATTCACTGTACTAAAAGTAAACCCAGTATTGAATAACGTGTGTTACAAACTTGGTCAAAATACTAATTCATAACAAAGCTTAGAGAATACTTCTCTTGGTTTCATTGCTAAGAGTACAATAAGATTTTTGCAAGTTTCCTCCTCTCAAGACTGTAGATGCTATATTCCATGCAGAAGTCCCTAGTAAATGCAGTACTACAGTAACTAGTAAGGATATATACAGTTGGATGCTGATGAACCTTAACTCTGTCGTCTTGTGCATATATTTTAAATTATGATTTAATTTGTCGTAATTTGTCAAATACTGATGGGGATTTCTTGACTAGCCTTAGACTTACCTTCTCTGGGTTGAGAAAATACTTTATATATAGGCCCTGATTCCGCAAAGCACTTAGTGCGTTAAGTCTCAGTGATGTCAGCGGAACTTGTTTTGCTGAATCGATCAGACCTTAGTAAATAGGTCACAATTTTTACATGCCTTGTTTGAATTCAGAGATTTTTTTTTCCCCCCAGTACAATAATAAAAAGTGCTGACTTTATCTTTGTTTGGATACAGTATATCTACATTGAATTCCCTATAGCTATGGTGACTTTTTGATACAGTTTATTCTTCGTGGGAATAAGTCTACTCCGGGAGAAAGCATCACAAATAACTCTTGTAGGGGCAAAGAAAAGCTCTTCCACTGAGCTTGACTGAGGAACGTGCAGTTTTTAGCTGTCTAAAATCAGGATTCACGTATCAAGAAAATTAATAACAAATATTTACAAAACGCAAAACAAGCCTGTGAACATTCTGCCACAAAATGGAGGCAAAGAACAGGGTAGGGTTCAAAAAGGGATGAGACACTTAGAACCGGGTCTGGCAAACATGTTGCTTAATGTTGCACATGTGAATAGTCTGCTGCTTCATAGAGTTTAATGCTAGAAGTAATTGTGCCTAGATGTATAATTTTGCACTATACGGTACTAGAATGAATTTTGTTTGATCGGACCCAGGGGATCCAGATTGCTTTGCAGGACTGACATGTCCTGCTTTATCACTCCCCCAAACTTTCTGTCAGCTGCAAATTTTGTCAGGAGTGATTTTTGTTTACTTCCAGTCAACTGATTAAAATGTTGAATAGCAGCAGGTCTAGGACCGATCCCTGCAGAATTCTACTAGAAACAGGTTTGTTTGATAATGATTCCCACTGATGTGACTGCTCCTGGAGATGTCAGTTAGTCAGTTCTTGTCTGCAGTGGTGTTGCAGCCATGTCAATCCCAGGATATTAGCGAGACAGAGTGGGTGAGATAATATCATTTATTGGACCAACTTCTGTTGGTGAGAGAGACGAGCTTTCGAGCTTACACACCATTTTTCTTGGTGTCAGAAATGTATTCCAAACCTGAAGACTAGCTCTGTGTAGGGTCGAAAGCTTCTCACCCACAGAAGTTGGTTCAATAAAAGATATTGCCTCACCCTCTTAGCCAATTCTTAGTCCATTTAAGTTGTGCTCTATTGATACAGAAGTGTTAATTTTTTATTTAGAATGTTGTGTGGTACTAAGTCAAACAGCTTACAAAAGTCTAGGCATATTACATCAGTTACGTTTATCAAACATCTTTGTAACTTCAAAGAACGACAGAGGTTTATCAGAGAAACCTGATTTTCCATAAAACCATATTGGTTGGTATTAATTATATTCCTGTTCTGAATTCCTTATGAATTGGGAAAATTTTCCCTCCACTGCACAAGTGGTCAGAACAGATTTGCCCTTGGAATCGATGAATCCCACAATACCTTTAAATTATTATGCCTGTGAGTGAGATCATGTTAACTAGTCTACAGTTACTGAGGTCATGCTGGTTGCCCTTTTTGAATACTGGCACAAGATCAGCGCTCTTCCATTCTTCTTGAATTTCCAGTTACTCTAACTTCTTATAAATCTTAATCAGTGGGTTAGAGATCTCCTTGGCCAACTTTTCAGGACACTTGGGTGCAAGTTATCCCAAGATTTTGATTTAACAATGTTTATCCCTAGCAGATGTAGTTTAACTTCCTCCTTAATTACGAATAGACATGGAAGTACTTCATCAAACTCTTGTGATGAGACTACGTTGTCGTGCTTCTTTCCAAATACAAAAGGGAAATATTTCCTGAACACTCCTGCCTTTCTTGTATCATAATTGTTTTACCCATCTCCGTTTAGTAACAGGTTTGTACCTTTACTACGCGTGGCATACTCAGTGTATCATCCAGACTAATGAGAATCTGTCACCGCTGTCCTCTAACCTGGGGGTGCCCTTTACAAAGCTTTGGTGCTGTAGCCTCCAGTCTGGACTGCTCACAAACAGCCTCCGGTGTGCAAGTCACTCCCAGCTAGGTCTCGGCCAGCCACACCTTTGTTCTTGCAGTATAAGCAAAGCTGGTGAGGTGACCCCAACAAATTCCTAGTATTTCCCCGCCCTGCCCCCCCTTTCCAGAAATGTATGTCTTGTATTGCCCAGCCCTCTCCCGGACAATACAAATTCATCTCGAGTCTCTCCTTCTTTCTTGTTACCCAAATAGAGTTTCGCAGACACTTCAATTTAAACACACTGGATTAGATCAAACAAGTTTATTAACTACAAAGATTTTAAGGGACTGCAGGTCATGAGGCATGAGTCGGAAAGGTGACAAGAGAGGTCAAGATAAAGCACAAGTGGTGCTCAAGTTAAAAAACGCTGTTAAATTCGAAATGAAGTTTTTCTTACCATATGCTCTCAGCAGTCTTGCTGACCAAACTTCTTAAGTGAGGACCCCTTCTTCAGCTTAGTTGGTGCTTCCTTTGTCTCTTCTAGTGCAGTGAGTGGATGGATGGAGTGAGAGGGAGGAGGGGGTGCCTGGGAGTTTTTGTTGCTCCTTTTTTATAGTGTCAGTCCCACCCCTGGGAAAACATTCCCAGCTGACAAAAAGTCTATCGGGAAAAGATTTTCCCTGCTGTTTTTCCTCTCTTTTTTGGAGGTTTTTTTCTTCCTGCTTGATGACTGCTTGTTGCTTAAATGCAAATTAAGCAGAGCACACATTCCTTTAAGACAGTCCTGTTTGCCAGCTTGTGCTGTAGGTTTGCAATATGAATTAACATTATACAGGGAAATCTTCTAACTTCAGAGACAATGTTACCATGCATTTTATCAGGGCAGTATTGACCAGTAAACTCTATGTTTTCAGGTTTCAGAGTAGCAGCCGTATTAGTCTATATTCACAAAAAGAAAAGGAATACTTAAGCATAAATTTGTTAGTCTCTAAGGTGCCACAAGTACTCCTTTTCTTTTTATACATTTTCAGATGATGCCTCACAAGGCATGCTCGGTACATAGATTATTACAGCAGTCTCTAGGGTGTGGACATGGGTACATTCTCTTACAGAAGGATTTCTTTTGTCCCTAACGATCTTCACAATCTTCTCCTTATTGTCTGTAACCATGCCACTTGTGAGACCCTCACTGATGTCTTTAGTGCCCCATATAAATTTTTACATTTCGTAACTTATGCCTTCTATCCTTTTTTTTTTTTTTTTGTTCTTCTGTGTCTTATGTTGCTTTTTATTTGTAATTGCTGCCAGTTGAGGTCAGTGGGTCTACCCACATGAATATGGTTCTGCATATGAGTTTTCGGGATCTGGGCGTTCACGTTGACAGTATGAATATTTGCGCTTATACTAAACCTGCAAGGGGATCTGAAATCTCTTGTTTCAGGATATAAGGCAACCACTATCTGTGTGGGATTAGGAAGCATCATCCCGCTTCCACTTCTCCTCACTTCCCATGGGCATGTAACAAAATTATCCATAATGTGGGTTTTAAGCTTTCCTCCTTAGCCTTTGGTGCTGCCTGCTGTCGTAGAGGACAGATACTGGACTCCAAGACCATTGGCTTTGATCTGCCATGGTATTTGCTGTGTTAGAGGGTGCAAGTTAGGATATCCCCTTTTTTCTATTAAGGTAATCTGAGGTAACACTAATATTCATCTTGTTCTCTTCTAGGAAGACGATGTAAACCACTCGAACTCGAAAATGGCAGGGCTGATGTAACGGATCTCCGGTTTGGTGCAAGAGCAGACTTCTCCTGTGATGAAGGGTGAGTGGCAAATTGCTTCTTTGGACTAATTAATAGAAGCTAGACTGGTGTAAAACTGCTGTTGAAGTCTGGCAAAATGAGACAAGCAAGCCTGCGTAACTTCAAGAACATAAGTGAGTGGTGTGCTATAAATCTGTATCCATGGGCTGGGGCCCTTGTTAAGAATTACACCTGCGATTTTCAAAGGAGTTGAAGGAAGATAGCCACCCAGCTATGGTTGTCATTCAGTGGGAGATGGGCATCTAACTCGCTCAGGTGCTTTTGAAGATGGCAGCCTAGAGCCCTCAGGAGATCCTCCAGCAGGGGTTGGGTTATGATATTGAGAGTCCCACCTCAGGGGTCATGTGGCACTTACTGACCCGTGCCATCTCTCCCTTGTTACAGGGGTTTCTGTGAGGGTGCTGGGAGCTAGTGGGAGAATATTGCCCATAAAATGCAGCACCAGGTAGAGGCAGACCTCTTCCTGCTCTACAATAGCAAATATTTGTCTGTCTCTCCCTTAGAGATGTCGGTATTCCCCAGGATAGCATCAAGTGCAGTTGTTGCTTTTGTCCATATGGGTTATGTTGCCAGGCCTTGGGGAATCAAAAATAGCTTGTGACTTCCTTGCGCTGAGCAGGTGTGTTTTGGATTTTTGAGGTCTCAGAGTTGAAGGCCAGAAGGGACCACCCGATTCTCCAGTCTGACCTCCTGTATATCACAGGCCACTAACACTTCCCAGAGACCCACATACTAAACTCAACCAAAATGTAGTCTAAAATACTACAGCCCACAGGAGCTTAGACCATTGTGTGCCATGGTCAGAGAACAGGAGGGCCTGAGGTGCACAAATTCCTCAGGGAAATGTGGAAGTGAGATATATATTGAGATAATCCTGGCAATTGACTTGCACTCACATACTCCAGAGGAAGGCAAGAAAACCCCCAATGTCACTGCCAATGTGACCGGGGGGGAAATTTCTTAACAACCCCACATACTAGAGCCTGAGCATATAAGTCAAGCACTGAGGTGAGAGTGGTTGATGCCACCTCAGAGTCCTGGCCTTCCCCATCCTGTGTCCCATTTTCAGCCATGGCTATCCCTGATGGTTCAAAGGAAGGAGATAAAAGGAACCAACTCAGAATACGTTTGGTGTGGAATCCCTTCCTGACTGCTGCAGGTGCCTGGCTGAAATCGTGACGCGTGAGCCTTAGGAATGTAACACACACACTGGAAAAAAAACCCCAGGGTTGCTGAGCCCTGCCATCACAAGCAACCCCATCATATAATTGCATGCATAAACCTGTCTGGCTCTCTCTCAAACTAAGTTAGTTGCCCCCACAACTACTATTGGATGACTGTTCCTGTACCTTACCTTTCCTATGGTTAGAAACCCTCTAATTTCCAGCCTGAAGTTGTTCATGGGCAGTTTTTACCCATTGTTCTTGTGGTAGCATTGTACTTAATTTAAATAGCTTGTGATACAGCATGGCCAGAGGGTAGTAGGAGAGTGTTAGTTGGGATCCTTATTCCCTGTAGAAGGAAGAAAGTTCGCTATAGATTAATTAGAACGCCTGAAGCCAGTCACCTGATAAACCAGCCGCCCTCCCCCCCCCCCCCCCCCGCCCAGCTTCAATCAGACAAGGAAAGGAGTTGAAGCAGAGTGGATGGATGTTGGAGCAGAGAGCAGTTTGGAGGGAAGCAGAGGAGAGTTTGGAGAAGTGCTGTGGTGGGCTAAGAAGACCAAGACCCTAGGTAAAGGGACACCTGGTTTGTGCAGAGGGAGGGCAGGAAGCCCCACAAGCTGAAGGGCGGGAGAGGGAAGTAGCTCAGAAGAAGAAACCACTAGTTTTAGTGGTTTACTGCTTTCCGTAGGGCCCCTGGGCTGGGACCTGGAGTAGAGGGCGGGTCCAGGTCCCTCCCTCTCCACTCCACTCCTCCTCTAGGACACTCGTGGGGCAGTTAATACCCCAGTTCAGGGGCGAGAAAGGGTGCCCTGAACCCTCCCGAAGAAGAGAGAGCGCGAGACCCATCAAAGTAGTGCCGGCAATTTGCCACAAGCTCTTCGCCCTCCCTGCTAGTTGAATGGATTGTGTTGCGGGGGCACACAAATGACAGGAATGCAGGTGTTGTGTCGAGTTTTGTTTTTCTGTATCACAACTTTAGGTGGCTTGTCCAAGCAGCAGAGATTGGACTCCCAAGGGATATTTGGGGTGGTGGGAGATGTCCAGGCCCAGTCTGAATTAGATGTATCTGGGCATGGGCAGGTAACTCCCTGGGGCAAGGCAGGCTCTCCTGCTGCACAGAGGTGGGAGTTAAATCCCTTGGTTTATCCTGTAGATTGGTCCATATCCTGCCTTCTGGATGAAATAGGTTTGATCCACAGAAATTTCCAAGCTCTTGTTGCAGGACTTGGTGACTTTCTGTACAGTAGCCTATAGGGGCCTCATGCTTTGGAATTATGCAGGCCTATGAGGTCTGTGGGTTTAAAGACCACTGGTTAGATCTTGGACAGTTACGATGCTTGAATTTTGAATATGGAACAGGGAGATGGCAAGTGGGTGACCGCTCAGGGCAGCTGTCTTGTCTCCCATTACTGCTATCGGCAGGTTGTCTTTGGGTGTAATTCTATTTTACAAACTAGCAGCTGCTTGGGCCCATCTGTGCACACGCGTGCTCTCTCACTGTTCCCTGCCGTCACAGGAGATTGATTTCTTCAAGATCTTTCACTTCAATTTAATCGAAGGCTAAGTGTATTCTGTAGTGAAGACCAAGTGTAAGCTTTGTCAGTATGTTGCAACTTTGTGTGCTGGGTTTAGCTGGACCTTCAGCTCAATGGACTTGGAAATGCAGTGCTTTTGGCTAAGCCCTCAAGGGTTAACACATTGTTATTAATGTAGCCTCACACTCTACAAGGCAGCACAAATGGAGGGAGGAGACACAGCATGGCAGAGAGAGACAGTCTCTCAAACACACACGCACGCACGCGCGTGAGAGAGAGACACACATGTGCGCATTGCCCCTTTAAGTGTGCTGACCCCCAGTTTAAGTACATTGCCTTTTTAAGTACATCAGCAAGTTGACAGCAGTTGCTGGCAGCAAGCTCCCTCTGTCCTGAGCCCTGTCGTGTTCTCCCGCACCTCTCTGAGGAGAAGGGGTACAGCGGGAGGAGGACACCCTGACATTAGCACCCTTTTTCCCCCTCGCACAGCAAGCAGGAGGCTCCCGGGAGTAACTCCAAGGCAGAGGACAGGAGCAGCACAGGGCAGTGGGGGGAGGGATGGCTGAACTGCCCGACAATTGATAGCCTGCTGGGCGGCTGCCACACAGGGAACTTAGGGAAGCTGATGGGGCGGGGCGGCTGCCGGTCTACCCTGGTTCTAAGCGCCCACCAGCTAGCTCCAACGGGCTGCTCTTTCTGCAAGCAGTGGACAAAGCAGGCGGCTGGCAAACAACCTTCTAAGGGAGCGTTGAGCAACTTTAAACAAGCATGTTCCCTAATTGATCAGCAACGAAACAATGTTAACTGGGACGATGTTAAGTGAGGCGTTACTGTAGCTGTACCGACGTAGATGTGTACTGTAGACCTGGCCTTCGTGTTCCTTGGCCCTGTGGTGTTAGATGTATCCCTTTTTCAATGGTTTGTCTCCATCTACTGGCAGAAAGAAACCATGTTCCATCTTTCTGGATGCGGAACTAGTTCTTTGCTTCCATGAGTCACAAACTCGAACCTTTTTTCTTTAGGTACAGATTAATTGGACCGACTTTTGCCCAGTGTGTGATTGTGGGAAATGGAGTTGATTGGGATACGGAGGTTCCACTTTGCCAAGGTAAAGCAATTTAATGGTTTTAAGAACAGTTCACGTCTGGAGATGATGCAGCATAGCTGGCGCTTCAGAGGAGTCTCTGTTCTTCCTTTGGCATTTAATCCAAATGACAGTTTTGTTGTGGGGAGGAATGAAATCGTACTGTGCTTCGCCATGGTGTTTAGATGACTCCTACAGAATCTTTTTTTTTTTTTTGGTACCTTTTAGATTATTCACCTGGCACTGTTTTAATATGCACAATCCAACAGGCCTCATGGCTCCTCTTCACTATTGTATCTGTGTAATCCTCCTGGTCACTATGTAAAAGGCATGATAATGACTTCAAGAAGTTTTGATGCTTCCCAAATGTGACTATCCACTTAAAATCTGAGGCTCTTTTGGAGTGAATCACAATTAATTTGATCTCTTGAATGCTTTCTGGGCTTGGTCTATCAATGATGCTGCTGATGTCCAGTCTAGAATCAGCTGCTGCTAAAAGAACTGTTCTAGCTTAGTTTTCTTCTGGTGGAACAATACTACATCTCGAGATGCCGGGCGAGAGGTTCTGGCTCCTTGAGGCTAATGTTGGGAAGGAGCGCGCTCTGCTAAGGTCATCTTCCAGAGCTGGTGTTTTATGGAGCATCCTCCTTGAGCAATGGACGTACTGGGTTGCGTCAAGCCTAAAAGCAGACAAACCTTCAGAATCTGAAAGAGATATTGCTTCAAATATTAAAATGGAATGT